>NW_028230440.1:12325515-12996251 GCF_043228905.1 Azolla caroliniana
CAAGGGATGCAAGTTCGATTTAATCAAGGCGGTTGCTTCATCGAAAAAGAGGGCCGACTCATCGCACACGGACGAAGAGAGGGCCGAATGTTCATTCTCGACTCACACGAGATGAAATCGGCCATGTTCGCAAAGGGCATGAAAGCCGACTCCAACATAGAGCTATGGCACAAGCGAATCAGCCACATCAATCTCAACAAACTCAAAGCAATGAAATCGAAAGGAGTCGTCATCGGACTTCCGACATTCAAAGAGAAGGAGATTGAAGGTGTATGCGAAGCGTGCCAATTTGGCAAGCAACAATGACACCCATTCCCGAAAGAGCGGAACATGAGCAAAGGTCTACTCGACGTAGTCCATTCTGACGTATGGGGACCGACAGAGACGGCTACATTCGGCGGATGCCGATATTACGTACTCTTCATCGACGACTTCTCTAGCCACACTTGGATCTACCCGATGTGGCAAAAGAGCAAAGTGTTCGGACACTTCCAAAATTTCCAGAATGAAGTCGAGAAAGCCATGGGCCGACATGTACGATGCCTTCGATTGGATGGTGGCAAGGAGTACTTCTCGGACGATTTCACGGCGTATCTCCGAAAGGAAGGAATTCGGCGAGAATTCACTTGCTGACACACTCCACAACAAAACGGAGTAGCTGAGCGCAAAAATCGGCACATCCTCGAGGTAGTGCGGGCCATGATGAACGAGAACCATATGCCCAAGTCATATTGGGCCGAAGTTGCAAATACGGCCGTCTACCTAATGAACCGGTGCACAACATCCGGCATGCACAAGGTCACTCTGCACGAAAAATACTTCGGAAAGAAGCCTGACTTATCGCACACCCGGATATTTGGTGCGATAGCGTACATGCACATCCCCGACGAGAAGCGTCAAAAGCTTGACCCGAAGTCAAAGAAATGTATCCTCGTAGGATACTCATTGGAGCAAAAGGGGTACAAGTGCTACAACCCCTCAACTCGAAAATTTCGAGTAAGTTGAGACGTCGTTTTTGACGAGTTTGCATCCTGGTACGCACTAGAGACAACTCCGACTCCGACTCCGCTCGACCCAGAATCCGTTGAACAAGAGATAGAGGATGAAGATCGCCTTACGCGCATGTTCGAAGAAAGTCCGATCACGACCCGACTGAGCGAACCACAAGAGCCTTTGAGCGATCATAGCACATCACGGCCTAGCCCGAAGATGGACAAAGGCAAGGCGAAAATGTCGGACTACGAACACGATCGTTTCGATGCCGATGAGTCGACTCACTCACTCGACAGTGAGTTCGGCGGCTTCGATGTACCAATCGGAGCTAAGAAAGCCCTCATCTCTACAAATGAAAAGCTCCATCCCTCCACCCGTGAAAAGAATCCGGTCAGCCAATTCAGCTACAACGATTACATGGCATATCACTATGGCTTTATGATGAAGGTGGCGACGGTACGCGAGCCGGAAACATTTTCCGAAGCAGCCAAGGATCTGCGATGGATTGAAGCCATGAATGAGGAGATGCAGGCACTACGCAAGAACGAGACGTGGGATATTGTTCCCACCTCACCACACAAAAAGGCGATCGGATGCAGATGGATTTACAAAGTGAAGTACAACGCTGACGGTTCCGTCAACCGCTACAAAGCGCGACTCATAGCGAAAGGCTACGCCCAAACGCACGGAGTTGACTACGAGGAGACCTTTGCCCCGGTGACAAAGATGACGATGGTACGAACCGTAATTGCGCTTGCCGCGGCGAAAGGGTGGCACCTCCATCAAATGGACGTCAAGAACGCCTTTCTACAAGGCGAATTGGAAGAGGTGTACATGATACAACCGCCCGGTTTCAACTCGAGCACCCATCTGAAAGCTGTATGCCGACTCAAGAAGCCACTCTACGGCCTCAAGCAAGCACCGCGTGCTTGGCATTCGAAGATAACGCAATATCTTCATCAAATCGGCTTCCGTATGTCAAAATCGGACAACTCCCTCTACATACAAAGCGATTCCGCAAGTCCGATCGTCATCATCTTATATGTGGATGACCTAGTCATTGGAGGTGAGAATCTCGTCGAAATCAATAAGGTCAAATCCCTCCTTTCCGACAAGTTCGAGATGACAAATATAAAGGAGCTCCACTACTTCCTCGGCATCGACGTAATTCAGACTCCGGCTGGAATCATGATCTCTCAACGGCACTATATCCTCAACTTGTTATACAAGTTTGGTATGGCTTAGTGCAAATCCGCGACAACCCCGCTCGATCGCAATCTCAAACTAGATGCAAACTCTGTCACTAAAGCGTGTGAGCCAACTCAGTATCGGGAACTCATCGGGAGTCTCATCTGCCTCACGATCACTCGACCCGATCTCAGTTATCCGGTCGGTCTCCTTAGTCAATTCATGCAAACACCGCGTCATACTCACTTGGATTGCGCTAAGCGAGTTCTACGATTCGTGAGCGGCACAATGGATTGCGGCATCCTCTACTAGACCGTGATGCCAATACGACTCGAGGGATACACAGACGCCGATTGGGCCGGCTACAAAGCCGATAGAAGATCAACCTCTAGATTTGTTTTCTCCCTCGGTAGCGGAGCAATATCCTAGAGCAGCAAAAAGCAACCAATCGTCGCTCTTTCGAGCACAGAGGCGGAATACAGGGGCGCAGCAGTGGCCACATGTGAAGCCGTATGGCTCAAAAGGATACTCAAGGATCTGGGCGTACCCATCAAGCATCCGACTTCCCTTTACTGCGACAACATGAGCAGTATCTATTTGGCTCGGAACCCGGTGTTCCACGCGCGGACAAAGCACATCGAAGTGCACTATCACTTCATCCGAGAGCGCTTTCTAGCTGGCGATGTGGAGCTACAACACATTAGCACCAATCTTCAAACGGTCGACATCTTCACTAAAGCCTTAGGAGCCGACAAGCTGTGGCAATTCATGACCGATCTCGGATTGATGATCCCTGACCTGCCAAGCTTGAGGGGGAGTACTGAAGCAACTACGCAATAACGTGTGGATTCCGCAACCGCACAACAAAGCCGCGAAGAAAGACGCAAACCGAAGCACAGACTTCACAACTACGCACAACGTAAGCTGGAGCACGGATTCCGCAACTCCGCATAAATGCGAGTCGACGCGGACTCCGGAACGCGAGTCGAAGCGGATTTCGGATACCATCTGAAACCGACCTAACTTGAGCTTGAGGGGGCGTGTTGAGAATCAAGCTCAACTTGGTCTAGTGTGAATAAACACTCCAATGGTCAAGAGTCACCATTATGTCACCTCTTTGTATTCTAGCATTTAGTATGAGTCATAAAATCATATTCTATGACACATAACTTATGAGCTTTCAGATTCCCCATGCTCCATGAGTCTTGTAGTTAATGAAGAGAGAGGGTGACTATATAAAGCACCCTCCTCCCACCTTGTATTGAGTTGAGTCTTTCTCCTTTGTTAATATACTTTTACCTTGCGTATTCTTTGTGTCTTATTCCTTGTCTCTCTCACACACACACTCTCTCTCTCTCATACACACACACACAGTTCACACCTATTCCGCTACACAAGAATCATACCCGATTCTTTACAGTTACTTCAACGCTTCTATTATAATTGATACGCCTCTTTATCCTGCGTTATTTACGTTTGTCCTCTTATGGAGTACAACAGTAGGCTCTACCGGACGCCTATAAAAGGGTCTGGATTGATGTATAAGAGGGAGACGGAAGTAATACAAGATTAGTGTGTTGATCTTAATGCTATTGTTCCTATTGTGTACTTGTTAATCTTACCCGTGTTATAATTAATCAGAGACGTATTGAGTAATTTGGAAGGTATCTAGAAATAGTCAGATCAAAATCAGATAAGCACCAGATAACATCCATATCCTAACCACCCCTTTGGAGAAGTGTTCCGGATCGAACACCCTGTGTTTGTGGCTAAGTCCAACCTACGAAAAACATTGTGGTCGCCAAAATGTGTTATCCTCTCCATAACACAGGTTAGATATCCTATCACAAAATACCCTTCACCAAAGATCATGGTCAGAGAAATGGGAAATCACAACAAATAGTAGATGGTCGAATTGGCTTATGAAAAACACAACAATTAATCATAAAATCAGAATATTCATAGACACATAAAAACACAGACACCAACAATATATTGATGAAAAATGGATCTCAGCCACAACCGAGATTCAAGCACAAAGAAGAGAAAATAGAAAATCAGAGAATGACTCACTTCCACGGAGACACAGGATATTAGCGTGGAAAAACCCAACCGGGTAAAAAGCATGGGAGCCCACAGACTCTGAACAATTCACTATGAGAGGCAATACAATGAGACTCGTAGGCAACAACCTCGAGCTCGTCTTCTAGGCCTACATGCGGTTACAACAGAGATGCTTCGTTCTTAGTCTCTCCTTTCCTCTCTCCCTCTCTCTATCTCACAGTTACACATTCAAAAACTCTCTTGAACTCTTTCTACCTTAACATAAAGTTTTGAGCTAGTTCCTTTATAATAATACAACTTAGGATTATTTACAAATCTAGCCTAAATAGGCACAACACTAAACCTATTTACATATGTGGCCTCTTCCGAACACTGATCCGGATACCAATCCGGATCCGGATCCAGTCTCTCTTTTCCTTCGGATCCAACTGATCCAGCTCATGCTCTCCTTCCCATCTGGAGGAACCTGTTTCCTAACAAACTCCCCCTTCACTTTAGCATGGGGTGCTTCGTCAAGCCAGCCCCTCTCCGACACGCGTCCAGGTTCTCCGCTAACAGAACTTTTGTTAGCATGTCCAATCCATCCTCCAATGCAAACTCCTTTTCTTCTACCCACTCCTAGAGCCAATGATATCTCCTCTAGATGTGCTTGGTCCTCGAGTGGTAGGCAACATTGTTCGCAAGGTGGATGGCACGTTGATTATCACGGTAGAGTCAAAATTCTTCTTGTTGAATCTCCAACTCACTGATGAACTCCTTCATCCAGATTATCTCTTTGGTAGCTTATGTTGTGTCCATATACTCTGTTTCTGTGGTTGACAACACCACAGCCTTCTACAGCCTCAACTACCACGAGATGGCTCCCCCTGCGAAAGTCATTACATACTCGGGCGTAGACCGGCTGGTATCTACATAAGCCGACATGTCTGAGTCAACAAAACATTCTAATGTGGGTTTACCTAAGCCAAATCGAAGGCACATGCTCGAGGTGGCTCTCAGGTACCAGAGTATCCACTTGACTGTTGCCCAATGCTCTTTGCTAGGATTGATCATTAATCCGTTGATGACTCCAACTGCATATCCGATGACCGGCCTAGTACACACCATTGCATACATTAGGCTTTCGACCGCTGAGGCATAAGGTACCGACTTTGTCTTCGGACTTTGTTTCCCAGACAGCTTATAGTTTGTCGGAAGTGTCGAACTGACTGGTTTCACGTTGTCCATGCAGAATCTCTGGAGTACCTTTGTCACGTATTTTTCTTGTGACAACCACAACAACTTATTTGTCCTGTCCCGAACAATATGCATTCCCAGGATTTGATTTTCCGAACCCATGTCCTTCATTGTGATGACTTGATCAAGGCCTTCTTTAGGATTCTAATTTTCCTCAGGTTCTAACCAACAATCAACATGTCATCAACGTATAGCAAGAGGATTACGAAATCTCCTCCATCGAACTTCTTCACAAACATGTAGTGGTCGGCCTACATCTTGTGGTATCTGTGCTCGACCATTAAGGATTCAAACTTCCGGTACCACTATCGGGGTGCCTACTTCAGTCCGTAAAGACTCTTCTTCAACCTGCATACTAGTTTCTCCTTTCCCTTCTCAATGAATCCTTCGGGTTGCTGCATGTATATCTCCTCTTCAAGATCACCATGTAGAAATGTTGTTTTGACATCCAACTGCTTGGCCTCAAGGTCCATGCTTGCTACTATGCTCAGCACTATCCGGATGGATGTCATCTTTACTACCAGGGCAAAAATCTCGTTGAAATCCACTCCTTTCTTCTGTTGGAAACCCTTCACCACAATGTGGTCTTTATACTTGGTGGATTTCCACCATCTCCCGGTTTCAGCTTATACACCCACTTGTTCCGGAGTGCCCTCTTTCATTTCGGCAACTCCGTCATCTCATATGTGTGGTTCTCATGCAGTGAATCCATTTTGTCCTACAGGGCACTTAGCCACTTCCTATTGTGGGTGTCCCTCTTTGCTTTCCGGCTCCCCCTCGTCGGTTAGAGGAACATATTCTTTATCCGGAAATCTTCAGGGGGCACGTCTTTCTCTCATAGGGTATCGTCTACTTTCATTCGACACATTTAGCTCCTGTTCTACTTCTTTGGTCAGCTCTTCGTCCGAGTCAAAGTCGGATCCTTGTTCGGCCGACTATTTTCTTTCGATCGGTCCCCTTTGTTCCTCAGTCGGCTCTTGACTTTTTCGATTCTCTACTCAGTCGACTTGTTCGTATCCGAATCTCGGTTCAAATTTGGTCAACTCCACTTGTTCTACAGTCGGTGTTCGACTTCCAACTGGTCAAGAGGATGTATCCGACTTCTTTTTCTCCCAATCAATGATTGTCTTTTCTTTTATAAAGACAATGTCTCAACTCCGAATGACCTTCTTGTCGGCTAAGTCCCATAACCAATAGCTGAACTCGTCATCCCCGTACTCCAAAAATATGCATGGCTGAGTCTTCGGGTCTGGCCTCCCCCTCTGGTCCTTTGCAACATGCCAGTAGGCAAGACAATCGAACACCCTCAAATGTTGGTACGAGACGTCTTTACCGGTCCACACCCATTCTGTAATATCTCCGTCCAAGGGTGTTGAGGGTGATCTATTTAACACATACATTGTCGTCATCATTGCCTTAGCCCAAAACGTCTTGGACAACTTGGCATGTGCTAACATACTTCGGAACCTCTCCATAATGGTTCGGTTCATCCTCTCAACTAGCTTAATGAGCTCTGGAGTCTTCGGCACGGCGTACTCGAGTTGGATTCCCTTCGATCGGCAATACTCTTCGAAAGGTCCTCAGTATTCTCCTCCATTATCCGCTCGAACTGCTTTCAATTTTTGACCAGTCTCCCTCTCGACTCTCGCTTGGAACTCCTTGAAGATGGATAGAACTTGATCCTTCATCTTCGAAGCGGAAACCCACAACTTCCGACTACAATCATCAATGAAGGTCACAAAATATGTTGCATACATCTGTATGTATGAGCTCCAATGACATTTTCTTCCTCGTAAGGACTTGGTTCGAAAGGAGGTTCTATTCTACTTGCCGACCAAGCAACCAGTGCACTTCTGAAGTTGCACATCCTTCACCTCTGGAATGAGGTTTTCATCGCAAGTCTCTGCATTGCCTTCTTACTCATGTTGCACAACCTCTTGTGCCACAATTCACTGACAACATATTCGGCCATGCATTAGGTGTAGTGTGTTGGTCTTACGGGCTCAGGCCACAATTAGGCTTCCTTAGCAAAACTTCAGGATGCCGTTCCAAATGCTACTCGTGTAGCCTTCATCATCCAGTCGGTCGGCTGATATCAGATTCAACCTGACTTCCAAAATATGTCGCACATCCTTCAACACTAATATGTACCCGTTTGGAGTTACCAAGCACACATCTCCTATGCTGACAATTCGGCATTCTCCTTCATTCCCCATATTCTTCTCCAGGGATAAATGCTTCCCTTCTGGTCCAGCATTGCCCATTGTGACAACAAGTGTCTCCTGACTATCCGAAAGGGATCCAAGCAACAACAATGCTAGTATCTCTTGTTGGGGACAAGGCCATCAATGTGGAAGTGCAAGCAACATTAGTGATGAAGAAGAACTTGTGTATGCATGAGCAAGATAGACATAGAGGGGGAGAGAGAGAGAGAGAGAGAGAGAGAGAGAGAGAGAGAGAGGCACAAAGTAATCGTTATATTCAATAGCAACAGTTACAAATGACAACCAACCTTTACTAAAGGTTACAAAGTCACTTTATATAGTGACTATCCTAGGGCAACTGCCCTTTATGCTATTTACAAAAATAGCCCGAACTTGGGCTGTCCAAAGGGACAGTGTGAATACGTCCATTATACACTCGTATTCGACACTCCCCTGTAATGGGCGTATACACAGGTTATCTAAAGAATTACAGGTATATATACAAGGTTTATCGGACAGATCGGTTTTGTTAGAGTCGGCAAGATCCGAAGACAGAAGACCGAATAGGTCGGGTCGAAAGAGCTAAAGAAGATCCTCAAAGAACCGATGTTGGTAGTCCGAAACCATCCTGTGTTGTGTGTCCGACTTTAACTGAACCGATTTATCGTTATGCCCATCTGGTGCCGAAGGGACCAGAAACGATCCGCTGAAAGACACTTGGTCATTCCATCTGCGACATTATCGGTTGTGGATATCTTCTCAAGACCGATTTTCCCTGAAATGACGTAGTCCTAAATGAAGTGATATCGAACGTCGATATGCTTAGAGGCGTTGTGGCGAACTGGATTTTTTGACAAAGCAACAGCACCCTGACTGTCGTTGTAGACAACTGGAGCCGAGTCGGAGTCGACCTGTCGAAACGTGTGTGCCAGCCGACCGAGCCATAAAGCTTCTTTTGCCGCGTCGGACACAGCTACATATTCCACTTCGGTCGTTGAGGTGGTTGTGCACTCCTAAAGTTTTGACTTCCACGAGATTGCTCCATTGCCGAATTTGAAACAGTATCCGGTTGTTGATTTCCGATTGTCCACACAGTCGGCAAAGTCCGAGTCGGTGTAACTGACTACACCTAAGGTTGAGTTCAGGCCGAAAAGAATGTCATGGTCTTTTGTGCCAGTTAGATATCTGAACACATGCTTGACTGCGTTCCAGTGCGATCGGTCGGGGTTGTGCATGAATCTGCTGACGACTCCTACGGCGTAAGAAATATCAGGCTGTGTCATGACCATCGCGTACATGATGGAGCCAAATGCCGGTGCATACGGTACCGACTTCATATCTTCCCCCTCCGGACCGGATGTCGGACAGTCTCGTTGAGATAGCCGAAGGTTGATGGGGAGCAGGGTCGAAGCAGACTTGGCCAATAGCATGTTGAAGCGTTCTAAGACATGTCCAATGTAGTCGGTTTGAGACAAGAAAAGTTGTCGTGTATTGCAATACCGACTAATCTTCATACCAAGTATGTGTCTTGCCGGACCGAGGTCCTTCATGGCAAACTTCAACCGCAGTTGCCGAACGAGTTCGGTGAGCTCTCCGGCATGATGACCGGAGAGTAGCATGTCATCCACGTAGATGATGAGGAAGACGGGAGACCCGTCTAGGGTTTTTTTGGTGAAGAGACAGTGGTCCTCATCGCTCTTTGAGAAACCGACCAATTGGATGAAGTCGTCGAACTTCTTGTACCACTGTCGGGGTGCCTGTTTCAGGCCGTAGAGACTCTTCCTGAGTCGGCAGACTAGATGTTCCTGGACGGATGCCACAAACCCTTTCGGTTGCTCCATATAGATTTCCTTCTATAGGTCACCATGGAGGAATGTCATTTTTACATCTAACTGAATCAGCTCCAAGTTGTCGGCGGCCACGACGCCGAGCATGAAACAAAGGGTCATCATTTTCACCACTGGTGAAAAGATTTTGTCGAAGTCGACGCCATATTCTTGTCAAAATCCCTTTGCAACTAATCTGGTCTTGTACTTTGGGTTGGTCGAGTCGGACGTCTCTTTTAGTCGATAGACCCACTTACATGGAAGAGCACATCGATTCTCCGGTAATTCTACTAAGTTCCAAGTCTTGTTTGCACGAATGGAGTGCATTTCCGACTCCATCGCCAAATGCCATGTGGCGGAATCGGCAGATGCCGATGCTTCTTCATAAGACGTCGGTTCGCCTGCGTCAATGAAGAAAATTCCGGGAGAGTACCTCTCCGGAGGTTGCGACAATCTCTTGGATCTGCGAGGTATGACTGAACTGGTCGCACCGGGTGTCGATGTTGGATGACCGGGAGCCGAGCCATTTGGCTGTGCCGAATCGGTGGATTCGGTGCGAGAGTTGTCGGTTACCCGTGAAACCGATCTCGTGTTGTGGACTGGGCCATCATGAAGGGTTGGCACTTCGGAAAATATTACCCTTCAGACTTCAATAGGCCTTTCGGCCATTTTATGCATAGCTGACTCGTTGAACATGACGTCTGAACTTCAGACGATTTGTCTGTGCTCGGGGTCCCAGAGTCGATATCTAATCTCGCCGTCGGGTCCATACCCAAGAAAAACACATTTCCTTGACCTTGGTTCGAGTTTTCGGCTGTCGTCTTTCGATATGAGAGCATACGCCTCGCAACCGAAGATCCTCAGTTTGTCATAATTCAGCTTACTGCCGGTCCATATTTCCTAAGGTATTTGAAGTCCTAGAGGTCTACTTGGCGACATATTTATTATGTGTACTGCCGTAAGTAGAGCCTCTGTCCAGAAGCCATCTGACTATGCGTTCAACAATTCTGTTCTACTCCGGACTATGCCTATAGTCCGGAGTGTTGGAGGATGGATACTATGCGTTCTTGAATCGTCTGATTCATGCGTTCAACAATTCTGTTCTACTCCGGACTATAGGGTGCCATATATTCACGTCGAATGCCGCGTTCCCAGCATAATTTGACGAATTCTTCAAACTTGAATTCTCCTCCATTGTCGGTTCGGAGACATTTCAGTTTCCGACCGGTCTGATTTTCGACCATTGCAAGCCATTTGGAGAAGATCAAGAACACCCGATCTTTGGTTCTGATGGGGTAAGCCCACACCTTCCGAGTCGAGTCGTCAATAAAACTGATGTGGCATCGGGGAGACTGATGTGGCATCGGGCCACAAACATCCGAGTGGACCAAATTGAGGGGACTTGATTCTCTTGGTGTTGATGTCGGGTGTGATGTAGCTACCTGTTTGCCGTACTGGCAATGCTCGCAAAATTGGTGATTCAAGAAGGAGAGTTTGGGGATGTAACCGGCTCTGGATAGGTGCATTATGCCGGCCTTGCTGAGGTGTCCAAGTCGTCTGTGCCATAACGATGACACGGGGATATCAACCAAAAATAAGTCACCCTCTTTGAGTGTGACATATAAAGGATACAAGGAATGTACCTTTGGTCCTCGAGCAAGAGGTTCCCTTTGTGGAGTGTCCACCCTCCTGATGAGAATCTGGCACGGATGCCAGCTTCATCAAGTTGTCCGACTGAGATCAAGGGTCTTGAAAGCTCAGGAAGGTGTCGAACATTTTGTAGTACGAGTGTAGAGCCTCCCGGAAGATTGAGCTCTACGGTGCCGATTCCGATTATAGCACAGTGTTGCAAGTTTTCGACTCGAACTGAGTCGGAGTGCATGTCTGAGTATTGCCGAAACTGAGATCGGTGAGGTGTCACAAGATACAATGCACCTGAGTCCAAGAGCCATGTGCTCGATTCCTCAGCCGTAAGCAAAACTTTTGATTCGATTGGATTCTCTATGGACAGTATGTTCAAGTCGATCGTCAAAATTTCGGTTGAAGAGCCGACATAGTTGACCTCCTCATGCCGGCTACTCTTCTGATCCGCTCTCTGAGCTTTGTCGGTTTTTGCTTTGAGTGCTTGGTAGTCGGCTTTGATGTGTCTCGGTTTCTTGCAGTAGTTGCAAATTCGGTTGTCCTGGGACTTGCACCGGCTTCGCTGATTGTTCGGCGGTCAGGAAGAACTTCTTCCCCCGTTGTTTGATCGGTCGATCGAACCTTGTACTACATAAGCTTCATCTACCGAGTCTTTGTTGAAAGACTTTCTCCGAGCTACTTCAGTCAGGATTGCGCTCGTGACTTCGGAGTATTTAACGGCAACTATTGAAGCATTGCACATGGTTGTAACGAAAGTTTCCCATGAAGAGGGGAGACTACTCATGAGTATCATTGCTCTGAGTTCATCCTCGATTGTCATCCCCTGAGACGAGATTTGGGAGCTTATGCTTTCGTACTCGTTGAGGTGTGCCTGAACCGAATTGGATTCTTTCATCCGCAAGTTGTAGAGGTGCCGAATCAGATACATCTTCGTTGCAGCAACCTTCTTTTCATAAGTTTCCGACAGTGTTTTCCAAAGTTCAAACGTTGTCGTGCATGATTGCACTATGAAGTACACTGACTCCGACAAGTGCATCCGAATCGTGGCGCGGACGATTCTGTCCAGCTTTAGCCACTCGTTTGCCTTGTATGCTTCTGGAGGATTTTCATTCTCAATCGGGTCTATCTTACCCTTGACTATGAGATAGTCCTGCATTTGTTCCGTCTAGAAGTTGAAGTTCGAACCGTCGAACCTCCTTAGACTCATCTCCGATGAGCCGGATGTTGATGCTATCTGCTTCGGTTTCAGTTGGTAAGACTCGGTTCGGAGTTGACTACGAACCTTAGTGGGGTGCAGCCGATCGGATCACCCGATATCGTTCTAGTTGGTTTTGAACCCGAGTCGGTTTGGTTTCGGATACTTGTTGTTGAACTTGCTCGGAGTTACTCCGGTAACTTGAGGGATAGAACTAGTTGGTCTTCCCGAATGTTGCCGAGTCAGAGTGAGCCCGGTTAGCTTCCGATTGTATGCCGAATACCGATTACACGAAACCAATTGTTTGGGCCGATTCTGCTTTGGATGACTGCAGCGATGAGAGGGACGGATCCAACTAATCCTTCCGAATGTCACTCAGCCGAGTGAAGCACGAAGTGGTTGTTGCCAGGAGACCAATCTGTAGCGGGTGAATAGCGTCCGGTGACCTATTCGGATGTTGTTTAACTGAATGAAGCACGATTGGGTCGGTTGTTGCTCAAGGAGCTCCCCTCAAGCGGTTACAATCACATGAACTGAGTACAACCAATTGGCTTACTCCAATTTGTGATTTAACACAGTGAGATGCGAGCTTTTTGTTTTTCTTCTCCCTTCTCTGTTCTTCAAAGAAAACGAAAACAGAATGTTTTGTTGTGCGATGATGGCCGGCAGCGGGTTGAAGAACCTCCAACACTCTGATACCAAATGTTGGGGACAAGGCTATCAATGCGGAAGTGCAAGCAACATTCGTGATGAAGAAGAACCTGTGTATGCATGAGCAAGATAGACACAGAGGGAGAGAGAGAGAGAGAGAGAGGCACAAAGTAATTGTTATATTCAATAGCAACAGTTACAAATGACAACCAATCTTTACTAAAGGTTACAAAGTCACTTTATATAGTGACTATCCTAGGGCAACTACCCTTTATGCTATTTACAGAAATAGCCCGAACTTGGGTTGTCCAAAGGGACAGTGTGAATACGGCCATTATACACTCATATTCGACACCTCTTCGGCAAGAGGCACTTCAAGGGAGGTCTGATTAATCAATCCCTAGAAAGCATTCAGATGTTTTTCCATGCTGGAGCCATCAAAATACCGGAGTCTCGCTATTTTTCGGAACACTAAGACTCTGTTAACAACATTTTTGTTCTCGAACATAATGACAATCTTCTCCCAAAGGACATCCGCCTTGTTCTCCTCATTGAAGTTGTTGTATAGACTCATGTCTCTAAAACAACTTATGTATGCAGTTGCCTTCAGATGCATGACTTCCAAAGTCAATGCATTGATCTTGTCAGGCTTGGTCTTCCCATATTGCGCTGGCAGCCAGAGATCTTTGCATACCAACATGTCTCTCACCTTTGACTTCCACACTGACTAGTTGGAGCCGATTAACTTGAACATGCCGCCGAATGAGTCTTCCATTTTCTTTCTTAGCTTGAAGGTTATAAACCTTTGCTTTGATACCAGTTTGATAAAAAATGGGTCTCGGCCACAATCGAGATTCAAGCACAAAGAAGAGAAAACAGAAAATCAGATAATGATTCACTTCCACGAAGACACGGGATATTGGCATGGAAAACCCCAACCAAGTAAAAACCACGGGAGCCCACAGACTCTGAACAAATTACTATGAGAGGCAATACAATGAGACTCACAGGCAACAACCTCGAGCTCGTCTTCTTTGCCTATAGGCGGTTACAACAGAGATGCTTTGCTCTCAGTCTCTCTTTTGCTCTCTCTCTCTCTCTCTCTCTCACACACACACATAGTTACACAGTCAAAAACTCTCTTCAACGCTCTCTACCTTAACATAAAGTTTTGCTCTAGTTCCTTTATACTAATACAACTTAGGACTATTTACAAATATGGCCTAAATAAGCACAACACTAAACCTATTTACATATGTGGCCTCTTCCGGATGCATATCCGGATTCGATACAGACACTGATTCGGATCCAAATCCGAATCCGGTCTCTCTTTTCCTTCAGATCCGACTGATCCAGCTCGTGCTCTCCTTCCCATCCGAAGGGACCTGTTTCCTAACATATATCACCAAAAGGTATCTTTCTTTCCATTAAGCCCCCTCCATACATACACATCCCCCTTTATATAGGAAAGACATGAAAATTACAATGCCATTCGGCACATCATTTTGAATTTGAAAGTTAAGTTACAATGTCATACTGATGGGGATACAAGAAGAGTTGAACGCTGCCGATGCCTAGGTTTACACCCAACTAATCGGTCTGCAGCAGATACAGTTGCTAACACTTAGACGATTTGCAACAAACAGTAAATAAGGAAATCTGACACTGATATTTACATGGAAAAACCTAACTGGGAAAAACCATGGGAGCCCACAGACTCCAAAACAAATTCACTATGAGATGTTTTCAACTATGTCTGCCCTAGCCAACTAGGGGTGTACAATAGCTTTGATTGGCCACAACCGTAAACAAATCTTCCTCTCAATAGATGGATTGACACAGAAAACAGAAGGAGAAAACAAAGATACCACAACTTGCTTGTGCGAAGTTGTCAATCAACTGATCGGATTCGATGGTCTGCACTCAAGAAGGCTCGACCTGCACAATGCCTCCAACACTCTGCTTACAACATCTACAAAGTTCACTTCTACTACAATCTCTTCCGTGTCAATATCATTGTTTCCCTAGCTCTACATATATGTGTAAATATATATAGAAGAATTTACAAATATAGCCTCGAATCGCCTTTAGCCGGATCGGCTATTTGGCCGATTTGGCTAATGACCGAATCGACTCCTGGCCTTAACCGGATAGGCTCTCCTTCCATTACAAGGGACCTCTTTTGTACAACACATACGACATACATACCGTTCCAGATCTACTATTTACATAATACATATCTGAAAAGAATAGCGTGCGGAAGCAATATAGGAAATCAAACAACAGAAAACGCAAGTTTAAGGGAAAGCTTAAGTTTGCACAGTACGCACGGGTGAGACAGACAGAGAGTAAACACAAGAACTTAATTCAAAAATAATACTCGATCTGTACATCGTGTGTGTTCAATGAACACTTTTATACAAGTCCTTTTCGAACTGACAGAAGTACTAACAGTACTTCCATGCTCATTAAGGAGCCCCTACACTAACTCCCAAATATATTCCTTGTGGAATATCTTTCCGATGGCCTCCCGGTTTCTGCACCGATCCGGTCCTCGGCTTGCTCAGCCGATCCGGCCGATGTTGAGCTTGTCTCTCAACACTCCCCCTCAACCTCAACTTGAGGTTCTTCGGGATCTTCTGGATCACCACTCCGGTTCCTCCTGGCTCCACGCCTCGCTCGCGCTCCTCGGCTTGTTCGACTCCTCGCGCTTTGACCCTTCCGGTCGGCTTGTCTGCTCCCACAGCCCTTCACAACTCCCTTGTTGTCGCGGTGTTGGCGCTTCTCTTGCTGCCTTCTTTTCCGCTTGGCCCTCGGTTGATTCAGTGTATCCGAGTCAAACATCTAAACCGACTCGGCTTCCTCTGATCAGTTTTTGCTCTCGTCTGAGTTGGCTGCCTCCAATTCATCTTTGGTCTTCTGGCCCTTGATGGCTTCGTCTCCCCCATGCTTAGTTGGCTTCGGCTCTTTCTTTCGGCTACTCCCCTTATGTCCACTTTGGGACTCTTCCACGGATCCGCCCTTAGCTTCTTCAGCCGATCCGAAGTCGAATTCGTCATCCGACTCGGCGTCGCGGTCTTCTCTCCCCCTTCCGTGGTCATTCAGGACATCTCTCCCCCTCAAGTTCGGCTCGTCGAGGTGATGCAACCCAAGCACACCCGAGAATTGCCGCAACTTGTCCAGACCAAGAGGCTTGGTGAAGATGTCACCGGTCTGCCGATCCGTCGGAACATATTGAAGTTCGACTTCACCGGAGAGAACACACTCACGGACGAAATGATAGTGCACCTCAATGTGCTTAGTCTGGGCATGGAAAACGGGGTTCTTGGCAAGCTGGATGCTACTAAGGTTGTCACAGTAGATAGTCATTGGATCAGACACCTCCACCTGCAAATCCTTAAGTAGCTGCTTCAACCATATGGCTTCGCATGTCGCGACAGCCGCTCCTCTATACTCGGCCTCGGTGCTCGACAGCGCAACTGTCAGCTGCTTCTTGCTACTCCACGTGATCGCGGCACTCCCGAGAGAGAACGCAAAACCAGACGTGGATCGGTGATCGGTGACGTTGTCGGCCCAATCAGCATCGGTGTAGCCGACCAACTGCGGGGCTGTATCGGACCGATATAGTAGCCCCCGATCCTTAGTGCCACTCATGTACCGGAGTATGTGTTGGGCGCACTGAAGGTGTTCCTCGGTCAGTCGCGCCATGAACTGACTAACCACCCCGACTGGGTAGCTAAGATCTGGTCGGGTGATGGTCAAGTATATAAGGCTGCCGACTATCTGTCGGAACCTCGTCGGGTCGCATACCTTTCCGGACTCGGGACGAAGCTTGACGGTTCTATCCAGAGGAATCAAGACGGACTTACAGTCTGCCATCCCGAATTTGAAGAGCATATTCAGCGCGTAATGACGTTGGCTGATCAGTATGCCTGCGAAGGTGCAGATCACTTCGATCCCGAGGAAGTAATGAAGGTCCCCTAGATCCTTCATGTCAAATGATGCCGCAAGCTGGAGCTTCACGCGGTCGATTTCACCTAGGTCAGCGCCGGTGATGACCAAGTCATCAACATATAATAAAATACTGACTAGACCGAGTTGACCTTTCCGGATGAACAGGGATGAGTCCGATTTTGACGTTGTAAAGCCCATCCCACGCAGTTGTTGCATGATCTTCGCGTTCCAGGCACGCGGGGCTTGCTTCAGTCCGTAAAGGGACTTCTTCAATCGGCACATTGCCGACGTGTTCGTTCCGGAGTGAAATCCGGGGGGTTGTACCTGTTGGGATTTCGGTCCCTCCGGATGGGATGTCCGGAGATGAATGACGGCAAGCCCGGAGGCTGTTACGGAACCGTAGGATGAAGAGTACCCGGCATGAAGCCGGATGAAGAGTACACGGTTACGGAGCCGGATGCTGAAGACCCCGGTTACGGAGCCGGATGACGTATGTACCCGGAGAGAGATCCGGATGCGGGGACATATCTGTGAATATGTTTGCCAAGGGCCCTTGAGGTTATATTTGTAAATAGCCCGAAAGTCATTTGTGTATAAATATGACTTAGGGCAAACAGTTTTGTTGTTGCTCATTTTTTTTCTGTTTTCCACTAAGAGGGAGCGAAGTGAGAGCAGCCGAGAGAGAGTGAGAGAGAAAGAGGAAGGAAGAGGTCGACACCTCTGTGTAATACCGCCGCCTGTGGCGAGGACAGCGAGCTCAAGGTCGTCGCCTTGCAGCTCGCCATTGTACATTCCCGCGTATAGTGATAGTTGGAGTCTTGCACTCCCGTGGTTTTTCCCATTTAGGGTTTTCCACGTAAAACATCCAGTGTACCCTTCTCTCTATTGCTTTTAGTGCATTCTTGTATTTCCCGTTTACTGTGAATCGATCCTGTTCCTCGGTTGTGGCCGAGCACGGAATTTCGACAAAGTGGTATCAGAGCGACGGTAACACAGAAAATGGAAGGCGGCAGCAGCGGGCAGCCGGGGATGATGGTGCTGAATGCGCAGAACTACGCCGACTGGAAGATAAAGATGGAGGATCTGCTCATTGTTCGGGACCTGTATGAACCGATCGACAGGTCGGAAATACCCAAGGGTGTACTTGAGACGG
The DNA here is from genome assembly GCF_043228905.1 of Azolla caroliniana. Classification (NCBI taxonomy): domain Eukaryota; kingdom Viridiplantae; phylum Streptophyta; class Polypodiopsida; order Salviniales; family Salviniaceae; genus Azolla; species Azolla caroliniana. The sequence continues at coordinate 12,343,621 of NW_028230440.1, forward strand.
ATTGGAGGCTTCTGAACCGAAAAGCCGTTGCAACCATTCGGCAATACGTCGACGTGAGCGTCCTACAACACGTGGCGAACGACACCAACGCATATGAGATGTGGCGGAAGCTGTCGGGCCTCTACGAGAGGAAGAATGCGTTGAACCGGACCTCCCTGATGAGAAAGATAGTGAACCTCAAGTACCGGGACGGCGAGAGTATGGTGGAACACGTAAGCACGTTCATGGGATTCGTGAACCAGCTTGCGGCGATCAAGTTCCCGTTGGAGGATGCAATGCAAGCCATCATCCTGATGTGTACATTGCCGGACAGCTGGGAGAACTTGGTGGTGACTCTCAGCACCTCCTGCACCGAAGATAACTTGTCCCTACAAACGGTAAAGACAAGTATCTTGAACGAAGAAGCGCGTCGGAGAGATAAAGAACCGGCCTCCGACTCGAAGGCGCTGCTTACCGAATCGGAACGGGGAAGACAATGGAACCGGAGTCCGCAAAGACGGGAGAAGTCGGGGACCCGGTCGCAGTCAAGAGGAAGACCCACATGCTTCCACTGTGGGAAGCCGGGGCACTTCCGGAAGAATTGTCGGCATTACCGAAAAGACAACGGAGCCGACGACACCGATTCGAAGAAATCACCGGAGAGAAACGGTGCATACCGGGGAGCCACGGACCGGAGAGGTCCGGATCGGCGAGGGCAGGACCGGAAAGGAACGACGGCACTCGCGGCAAGTGAAGAGGAGATCATGCTCATCACCGAAGAAAGTGAACTAAACATTGCCGGCGATGAGACTACCTGGGTGGTCGATTCCGGAGCGTCGTTCCACCTGACCCCGGAAAGGAGATACTTCTCATCCTACACAGCCGGTGAACATGGCTGTGTTCGGATGGGAAATGAAGGTACGTGCCGGATTGCTGGCATAGGAGACGTATGGTTGACAACCCCGACCGGATGCAAAATGCTGCTGAAGGATGTCCGACACGTTCCGGAGGTTCGATTGAACCTGATTTCGGCCGGGAGGCTAGACGATGAAGGCTACACAGGTAGCATCCGGAACGGCGTAATGAAGTTCAGCAAGGGAAGCCTGATAGTGGCTCGGGCCCGGAAAGTCAACACACTGTACCTTATGAATGCCTGGTTGTGTCCGGAAGAGCTGAATGTGGCAGCCGACACTGCCGGTGAGCTGTGGCACAAGAGACTGTGCCACATGAGTGAGAAGGGGATGAAGAGGCTTGCAGAAGACAACCTTATTCCAGTGAAGCATGTGCACCTGGAGAAGTGCACCGATTGCCTGGCCGGTAAGCAGAACCGAACCTCCTTCCACTCAAGGCCACCGACGAGACGTAGCGCACCATTGGAGTTGGTGCACACTGATGTGTGTCAGGTAGAAACGAAGTCACATGGCGGAGCCCAGTACTTCGTGACTTTCATTGATGATCACAGCCTGAAGCTGTGGACGGCGCCGTTGAAGACAAAGGACCAAGTGTTGTCCGTCTTCAAAGAACTCCACGCGAGAGTGGAAAGAGAATCCGGCAAGAAGCTGAAAGCGATACGAGTGGATAACGGAGGGGAATACCAGGGGCAGTTCGCAGAGTACTGTCGCTCGAAGGGAATCCGGCTCGAGTTTACTGTGCCGAAGACGCCGGAACTGAACGGGCTGGCCGAGAGGATGAACCGGACCATAATGGAGAGGGTCCGGAGTATGCTAGCACATGCGAAATTACCCAAGGGATTTTGGGCTGAGGCAATGTCGACGGCGACGTATGTGATAAATAGATCACCCTCAGTACCTTTGGACGGAGACACGCCGCAGAAAGTGTGGACCGGTAAGGAAGTGTCCTACCGGCATCTGAAGGTGTTCGGGTGTCTCGCATACGTGCATGTGGCAAAGGACCGGAGAGGAAAGTTAGATCCAAAGACCCGGCCATGCATATTCCTCGGTTACGGCGACGACGAGTTCGGCTACCGAGTATGGGACCCGGTCGACAAGAAGATATTCAGGAGTCGAGATATCATCTTCATGGAGGACAAGACACTCGCCGACTGGGAGTCGGAGAAGAAGATGAAGAGCTCCAAGTCGACCGGTGAGGATCAACTCTACGAAGAGCAGTCCCGACCGGCAAGGGACCGGTTAGCACTCGAGGATCCGGCCGAAGACGGTGAAGAAACAGAACCGGCCGAAGAAGATGAGAATGATACCGGAACCGGCCCCGATCCCGAAATGGATTCGGATGAAGAAGAATCGGAAGAACCGGTTACCGAAGCTCCGGAACGGAGATATCCTCTAAGAGAGAGAAGGGCCCCCCGGAGATTTCCGGAACCAGAGCACGTGCTGCTAACCGACGAGGGGGAGCCGGAGAGCTTTGAAGAAGCAAAACTTGACACCCATAGCCGCAGGTGGTTAAGTGCCATGCAGGAGGAGATGGATTCCCTGCATGAGAACCACACATATGAACTTGTGGAGTTGCCGAAAGGAAAGCGGGCACTTCGAAACAAGTGGGTGTTCAAGCTGAAACCGGGAGATGCCGGAAAAACCCCGAGATACAAAGCCAGGATCGTGGTGAAGGGGTTTCAGCAGAAGAAGGGCGTCGACTTCGACGAGATATTTGCCCCGGTAGTGAAGATGACCTCCATCCGGACGGTGCTAAGCATAGCGGCAAGCATGGACCTCGAGGTAGAACAGATGGACGTGAAGACGGCATTCCTTCACGGTGACCTCGAAGAAGAGATCTACATGCAGCAACCGGAAGGATTCGAGAAGAAAGGGAAGGAGCACCTGGTATGCCGGTTGAAGAAGAGCCTTTACGGACTAAAGCAGGCTCCCCGGCAATGGTACCGGAAGTTCGACTCCTTCATGACCGACGAAGGGTACCACAAAACGCAGTCTGATCACTGCGTGTTTGTGAAGAAGTTCGAAGGAGGAGACTCTCTAATACTCCTCCTGTACGTGGACGACATGTTGATCGTCGGACGGGACCAGGTCAAGATACGGACGCTGAAGAGAGCGCTTCACCGAACCTTCTCAATGAAGGACCTGGGTCCGGCGAGGCAAATACTAGGGATGCACATCATCCGGGACCGGAAGAAGAAGCAGTTGTGGCTGTCACAGGAGAAGTACGTGACAAAGGTGCTTCACCGGTTCAACATGTCGGAAGCAAGACCGGTCGGGTCAACCCTCCCGGCAAACTGCAAGTTGTCCAGCAAGCAAAGCCCCAAGACAAAGGCTGAGAAGGAGGACATGATGAAAGTACCATATGCCTCTGCCGTCGGAAGCTTGATGTACGCAATGGTGTGTACAAGACCGGACATAGGATATGCAGTTGGAGTGGTGAGCCGGTACATGAGCAATCCCGGCAAAGAGCACTGGAACGCGGTCAAGTGGATACTCCGATACCTGAAGGGCACGGCAAACGTGTGCCTCCGATTCGGCTCCGGTAAGCCCGAATTCGACGGCTTTACCGATTCGGATATGTCGGCTGATGCAGATACCAGCCGGTCCACATCAGGGTATGTGATGACGTATGCAGGTGGAGCTGTTTCGTGGCAGTCGAGGCTGCAGAAGACGGTTGCGCTGTCAACCACGGAGGCGGAGTACATGGCTGCTGTTGAAGCCGGCAAGGAAATAATATGGATGAAGGACTTCATTAGAGAGCTCGGTATCCGGCAGGAGGAGTACCGACTCTACTGCGATAGTCTGAGTGCCATCCACCTTGCGAAGAACGCGGCCTACCATTCCCGGACGAAACACATCCAGCGCAGATACCACTGGATCCGGGAAAGGATAGAAGACAAGGAGTTCGTGCTGATGAAGATCCACACGGACGAGAACGGGTCGGATATGCTGACCAAGGTGCTCACACCTGACAAGCTGGAAGCATGCCGGAAGAGGATCGGGTTGGAGAGACATCCCATGCCGAAGTGAAGGGGGAGTTTGTTGGGATTTCGGTCCCTCCGGATGGGATGTCCGGAGATGAATGACGGCAAGCCCGGAGGCTGTTACGGAACCGTAGGATGAAGAGTACCCGGCATGAAGCCGGATGAAGAGTACACGGTTACGGAGCCGGATGCTGAAGACCCCGGTTATGGAGCCGGATGACGTATGTACCCGGAGAGAGATCCGGATGCGGGGACATATCTGTGAATATGTTTGCCAAGGGCCCTTGAGGTTATATTTGTAAATAGCCCGAAAGTCATTTGTGTATAAATATGACTTAGGGCAAACAGTTTTGTTGTTGCTCATTTTTTTTCTGTTTTCCACTAAGAGGGAGCGAAGTGAGAGCAGCCGAGAGAGAGTGAGAGAGAAAGAGGAAGGAAGAGGTCGACGCCTCTGTGTAATACCGCCGCCTGTGGCGAGGACAGCGAGCTCAAGGTCGTCGCCTTGCAGCTCGCCATTGTACATTCCCGCGTATAGTGATAGTTGGAGTCTTGCACTCCCGTGGTTTTTCCCATTTAGGGTTTTCCACGTAAAACATCCAGTGTACCCTTCTCTCTATTGCTTTTAGTGCATTCTTGTATTTCCCGTTTACTGTGAATCGATCCTGTTCCTCGGTTGTGGCCGAGCACGGAATTTCGACAGTACCATGTACACCTGTTCCTCAAGCTCACCTTGCAGGAACGCATTCTTTACATCCATCTGATGTAAGTGCCACCCCTTTGCCGCAGCTACCGCGAGCAAAACACGGACGGTCGTCATCTTCGCAACCGGCGCAAACATCTCATCGTAGTCGATGTCATGTTTCTGCGCGTAGCCTTTTGCCACTAACCGGGCCTTGTATCGGTTGACTGAGCCGTCGGTGTTGTACTTGACCTTGTACACCCACCTACATCCGATCAGCTTCACACCCTTCGGTGCGTCAACCAGGTCCCAGGTCTCGTTTTCCGCCAATGCGTGCATCTCTTCCTCCATCGCGGTGCGCCAATTCGCGTCCTTAGCTGCTTCTTCATAGCTCTCCGGCTCACGCACTTCCGCTACATGGGTCATGTACGCATAATGATGCGTCATGTACTCGTTGTATCCGAACCGCACAACTGGGTTCTTCTGGTGGGTAGATCGGCATAATCGGTCATTAGCCGATGTCGAGGTCTTCTCGGCCGACGGACTTCGCTCTTGAAGACCCATCACCGCTTCCCTCAGAGTCGGACTCGCGTCGGTCTAACTCGTTCCTATCCATGCCGGAATCTGACACCTTCTTCTTCCCTTTCTCTTTGCGTGTAAGCCATCTCCTCGGCTTCCTGTGCTAGGAATGCACGGCCGAGTCTCCACTATTCGACGGCTCTTTGTCGGACTGGTCGAACCGACTCAGTCGTCCATTCGGTCCACTTAACCGAAACGAAATCGGACTCTCTTCGCGGGTCCCGATTTCAGGCTCATCTGGAGGCATCTCAGCCTCACTGACCTCATCGTCAGAACTCGGATTGGAGGTGAGGTCCGGAGTCGAAGGCAAGTACCAAGACGCGGACTCGTCAAACACAACATCACGGCTCACGCGCGCTTGTTTGGTGTGAGGGTTATAACACTTATAACCCTTCTGCTCGTCCGAGTAACCGACCAAGATACATTTCTCGGCCTTTGCATCCAGCTTCCTCCGTTTCTCCTTCGGCACATGCACATACACAATGCTACCAAAAACTCATAAGTGTCGCAAGTTCGGCTTCGTTCCGAAATATAGCTCATGCGCCGACACTTTGTCTCCGATCCGGTTCTAGATGTATACCGCAGTTCGTACCGCCTCGACCCAATAGAACTTGGGCAAGCTCTTTTCTTCCAGCATTGCCCACGCCGCTTCCACAACCGACCGATTTTTCCTCTCGGCCACGCCGTTTTGCTCCAGCGTGTATCTACAACTGAATTCGCGCCGAATTCCCATATGTTGTAGATAACCATTGAATTGATTAGAAAAGTATTCTTTTCTGCCATCCGACCGCAGGCACTTGATCTTCCTTCCTGTTTCCGTTTCCACGAACCCTTTGAGATCCCGGAAACAGTCGAAGACTTCGCTCTTCCTCTCAATGAGGTAGATCCAGGTGTGCCGCGTGTAGTCGTCGATGAAGGAGATGAAATATCGGCTCCCGCCAAGACTAATGTTTTGTGTCAGCCCCCACACATTGGAGTGTATCAAGTCGAGCTTGTTCCGGCTCCGGTTACGCTCGTTTGGGAAGGGAAGTCGGTGTTGCTTCCCAAGCTGGCAGGCTTCGCAAATTTGTGCCTTCCGGCCACTAAATTTGGGCAATCCAAACACCACTTGTTTCGATTGCAAGTCCTGAAGCCGCTGGTAGTTGACGTGGCCTATCCGTTTGTGCCACAAGTCGATGTCCGACTCGACTTTTTGTCCCTTCGCGAACATTGCAGTGCCACCGTCAATAGAGTCGAGGATGAACATCCTCCCATCTCTGCGCCTTTGCGCAATAACACGGCCTTCTTCCTCAATGAAGCACCCGAGATGTGTAAACCGAACCTGTATCCCCTGGTCGACGATCTACCCGACCGACACTAGATTCTTCGTGATTGTCGGGACATGTAACACGTTCATAAGTTTCCCTTTTTGCCCGACATGGCTCAAGGGAACTTCACTGACATTCGTGATCGGATGCGGAGTGTCGTCTCTAGTTGTGACTACTCCTGGTTGCGTCGGTTTCTCAAGATATGAGAACCACTCCTCGTGGCACGTCATGTGGTTTGACGCGCCGGAGTCGACGTACCACACCTCCTCCGACTTCGGGGTGATCTTCTTCATTGAGTTTGCTTCATGTCTCATCACGAAGACTGACCCCTTTTTCGGCTTCTCTAGATCCTTCGGCGTAGTGCGATCGTTGTCGATTTCCTTTGTCGGTCTGTCCAGAACTTGTTCTGGACCCGGTTCTCTCCAAATCAACGCGCTTTTTCCAGCACTCGCTCTCCCTGTGGCCTTTCTTGCCACAGTACCAGCATTTCTTGTCGGTTCTCGTCGCCTCGACTCCCCCTGTTTCCAGAGGGTCCTCTCTCCCCCCGTGTACAGCATCTTGCTGTCAGCATGCATGCTTGTCAACGCACCCGCGTGGTTCTTCTCTATAAGGAGCATCGACTGTAAGTCAAAGTACGACGGCGTATTCTCCTGTGTACACACAGCAGTTCGGAACGCTCCGAACTTTGACGCCAAACCCCCGAGACAGACCTGGACCATCTCACTTTCCTCGATGTTCACATCGATGGAAGCTAAAGAGTCGCATATGTCCTTGATCTTCGAGGTATAGTCAACCACCGACAAATCGCGTTGTCGTAGGTTGCTCAACTCCTATCGGAGCTGAAGCTTCCTGGTTGTGGTGCTCGCAGTGAAGATCTTCTTCAAATTTTCCCATGCACCCTTCGGTGTTTTTGCATCCCGAACGTAGCTTAATAGTTGTTCGCCCACACAAGACGCGAAACAATACAGCACTCTGCTCGCCGATTGTTCCCACGCCAGGAAGTCTTTGTGTGTCAAATCGGGTGTTGTGTCATTTGCTCCATCGACATAGCTCCGGTAACCGTGTCTGAGCAAGTACTGGTGCATCTTGTAGGACCAAGATGCGTTGTTGGTTCTGTCGAGCTTCTCCATCGGAAGCGAGCTAGCCATTCCTCTGTCCATCGGTTTTCTTGTTCTTCTTCGTTGGTTTTCCTTCAAGCAAAGTTGACTGCAGAGGTTCTCAACCCTCGTGCTCTGATACCATGAAAAGAATAGCGTGCGGAAGCAATATAGGAAACCAAACAACAGAAAATGCAGGTTTAATGGAAAGCTTAGGTTTGCACAGTACGCACGAGAGAGACAGAGAGAGAGTAAATACAAGAACTTAATTCAAAAATAATACTCGATCTGTACATCGTGTGTGTTCAATGAACACTTTTATACAAGTCCTTTTCGGACTGACAAAAGTACTAACAGTACTTCCATGCTCATTAAGGAGCCCCTACACTAACTCCCAAATATATTCCTTGCGGAATATCTTTCCAATGGCCTCTCGGTTTCTGCACCGATCCGGCCTCCCTACGCACCGGTATCGATCCGGCCTAACCGATCGGTCCCAACCGATCCGGTCCTTGGCTTGCTCAGCCGATCTTGCCGATGTTGAGCTTGTCTCTCAACAATATTTCGGCAATATTACTTTCGGCTTTCGGCTATTCGGCCCCTTCCAGACTGCTTTCAGCCTTTCACACTTCATCCGGCCTTTCGTCCCTTTCGGCCACAATCATTGTGAAAATAACATCAAATCCATCAATTAGAGGAAGATTATTGATGAAATCCATAGAGATAGATGCCCATGGTTGAGTTAGAATCGGAAGAGGTTGTAAAAGACCATATGGGTGATGTCAGGGGCCTTTCCACGAGCACAAGAATCACAACTTTTGACAAATTTGACCTCTTGTGGCCACCAAATAGTTTCTAAAGACAAGCTCTAGAGTCATTGTGTAAAGAATCAGATATGATTCTTGTGTAGTGGAAGAGATGTGTGTTATGTGTGAGAGAGAAGAGATGAGAGAAGAGAAACACAAGATAGATAAGCTAGAGAAATGAAATACTTAAGAAGAAGAAGATGTATATTCACAAGTAGAATGAGAAGTACAAAATGTAGCATTACAAGGAGTCACGACCGACTTAGTATGAAGTATGAGGAGGGTGCTTTATATATAGTCACCCTCTCTCTTCATTAACTAACTAGAACAACCACTCTCTCTTGCCAGGGAATGTGAAGACTCATAGTCATGGGGAATATGTAACTCATTAGTTATGTGTCATAGAATATGATTCTATGACACATAGTTAATGTGTAGAGAGAGAGTAGTGGTGTGACTCTTGACCTTTGAGTAATCATATATTCTCAAAAGGTGTGTTCACACGTTGCACTATGGTGGGCGTGATTCTCAACACGCCCCCTCAAGCTCAACCCGGGTTGGTTCCTTTCGATTGATGTCCGCTTCGGTTGGTATCCGGTTCGGACGATCTCTAGTACGGCTCGTACCCAGTTCTCGCTTGTACTCCCCCTCAAGCTTGGCAAGTCATGGATCGTCAATCCAAGGTCTGACATGAATTGCTGAAGCTTGTCGGCTCCTAGGGCCTTGGTGAAAATGTCGGTTGTCTGAAGATTCATGTTGATGTGTAGAAGATCGACATCTTCGGCTTGAACACGCTCTCGAATGAAGTGGTAGTGCACTTCGATATGCTTTGTGCATGCATGGAACACCAAGTTCCAAGCCAGATATATACTACTCATGTTGTCGCAGTAAATGGGAGTCGGATCCTTGATGGGAACGCCCAAATCCTTCAAAATCCTCTTGAACCATACGGCTTCACATGCAGCTACGGTTGCGCCCCTATATTCGGCCTATGTACTCGAAAGTGCGACGGTAGGCTGCTTCTTAATACTCCAAGATATTGCTCTGCTATCGAGCGAGAAGACAAATCCAGAGATCGATTGTCGATCAGCTTTGTATCTAGCCCAATTGGCATCTATGTACCCTTCAAGTCAAATTTGTGTGGCTTATGCGTCAAGGATGTTGTAATCATTGTGCTACTCACGTATCGTAATACTCGCTTAGCGCAATCGAAATGGATATCTCGTGGAGTTTGCATGAATTGGCTAAGGAGGCCGACCGGATAGTTGAGGTCGGGTCGAGTGATCATGAGATAGATGAGGTTCCCGATCAGTTGTCGATATTGAGTCGGCTCGCACTCGTCTGTGCTGGAGTCGGCATCTAGTTTGAGGTTTCGATCGAGAGGGATTGTCACATATTTGCACTCTATCATCCCGAAGTTGTATCATAAGTTGAGAATGTAGTGCCGTTGAGAGATCATAATGCCGGTCGGTATCCGAATTACTTCAATGCCTAGGAAGTAATGAAGTTCCTTCATGTTCGTCATCTCAAATTTGCTGGAGAGGAGGGATTTCACATTGTTGATGTCGACTAAACTTTCACCTCCAATGACTAGATCATCCACGTATAGAATGATGGCAATCGAGCTTCTAGAGTCATTTCATACGTAGAGGGAGTTGTCAAATTTCGACATTCGAAAGCCGATTTGATGAGGATATTGTGTAATCTTCGAATGCCAAACACGGGGTGCTTGCTTGAGGCCATAGAGAGGCTTCTTGAGTTGGCACACGGCTTTCGGATGAGTATGTGATTCGAAGTCAGGTGGTTGTACCATGTACACCTCCTCTTCTAATTCGCCTTGAAGAAAGGCATTCTTGACGTCCATTTGGTGGAGGTACCACCCTTTCGTCACTGCGAGTGTGATCACGGTCCGCATAGTCATCATCTTTGCCACCGGGGCAAATGTCTCTTCGTAGTCGACTCCATGTATCTGTGTGTATCCTTTTCCTACGAGTCGAGTTTTGTAGCGGTTTAAGGAGCCGTTGGCGTTATACTTCACCTTGTAGATCCATCTGCAATCGATCGCCTTCTTGTGCATTGAGTGGGGGACAAGATCCCATGTCTTGTTTTTGGAGAGTGCTTGCATCTCCTCATTCATCGCTTCAACCCATCTCGGGTCCTTCGCGGCTTCGGAAAACGATTCTGGCTCCCATGTTGTCGCTACCTTCATCATAAAGGCGTAATGGTACGCCATATAATCGTTGTAGCCGAATCGGCTTACAGGGTTCTTTTCACGGGTAGATCGGAGGAGCTTCTCGTTTGCGGATACTAAGGCTTTCTTCGCTCCAATTTTCTGGATTTCAAGGCCTTCGAACTCACTATCAAGGGAGTGAGTCGATTCGTTGCCGTCGAAGTGATCGTCTTCATACTCCAGCATTTTCGCCTTCCCTTTGTCCAGCTTCGAACTCGACCGAGATGTGCTTTGATCGCTCGGAGGCTCTTGTGGCCCACTAAGCCTTGTTGTAATCTGGCTTTCTTCCAACATGCGTGTGAGCCAATCTTTGGCTTCTATCTCTATTTCGGCAGATTCCGGGTCAAGCGGAATCGGAGTCGAAGTTGTCTCTGGTGCGTACCAAGATGCGGACTCGTCGAAAATGACATCTCGACTTACTCAAGATTTTCGAGTTGAGGGGTTATAACACTTGTACCCCTTTTGTTCCATTGAGTATCCTACGAGGATACATTTCTCTGACTTCGGGTCAAGCTTCTATCGCTTCTCGTCGGGGATGTGCACGTATGCAATGGAGCCGAATATCCGAACATGTGATAGGTCCCGCTTCTTTCCGAAAAACTTCTCATGCGGAGTAAGTTCATGTACACCTTATGTCATACACCAATTCATGAGGTATACGACCGTGTTAGCCGCTTCTGCCCAAAATGACTTCGACAGGTGCTTTTCGTTCATCATGGCCCATGCTACTTCGAGGATGTGGTGATTCTTTTGTTCGGCCAATCCGTTTTGTTGTGGTGTATGTCGACACGAAAACTCTTGTTGAACTCCTTCTTTCCGTAGAAAAGCCGAAAATTCGTTGAAGAAGTACTCATTACCTCCATCCGACCGAAGACATCGTACATGTCAGCCCGTGGCTTTCTCGACTTCATTCTTAAATTTTTGGAAGTGTCCGAACACTTCGCTCTTTTGCCACATGGGGTAGATCCAGGTGTGCCTGGAGAAGTCGTCAATGAAGGCCACATAGTATCGACATCCGCCAAATGTAGTCGTCTAAGCCGGACCCCATACATCGGAATGGATTACGTTGAGTACACCTTTGCTCACATTCCACTCCTTCATGCTGATGTTGCTTGCCGAATTGGTAAGCGTCACACACGCTTTTAATCTCTTTCTCCTTCAATGTCGGGAGCCCGATGACGACTCCTTTCAATTGCATTGCCTTGAGCTTTTGGAGTTTGATATTTCCAATCCGCTTGTGCCATAACTCTATGTCGGAATCCGATTTCACGCCCTTTGCGAACATGGCCGATTTCATTTCGTGCGAGTCGAGAATAAACATTCGGCCCTCTCTTCGTCCGCGAGTAATGACTCGGCCCTCTCTTCGTCCACGAGTAATGACTCGGCCCTCTTTTTAGATGAAGCAACCGCCTTGATTAAATTGTACTTGCATCCCTTGCTCAACAATTTGGCCTACAGAGACCAAATTCTTCGTAATGGTTGGTACATGCAAAACATTCTTAATAAAAGTTTGGTTACCTTCTTTGCCGAATGGGACATTGCCGATGTGTCGAATCGGATGTGTAGTGTCATCTTCGGTTTTGACATAGTCGGGTCGTTCCAGCTCTCGAAGTTCTCGGAACCATTCCTGATGAGACGTCATATGGTTCGAGGCACCGGAGTCGACGAACCACACGTCTTCCGAACCGGAGGCACTAGTTGAAGTAGAAGCCGACATAGAATTTGCTCTATGTCTCATCACAAACATTCTGCCATGATCGTCATAGTCAGAGTTGGTGGCATAATTTGTGAGTTGTCGGCTAGTGGAGGCTGACTCACGCATCTTCTTACGACCCTCTTCTTTGTGGTGACCGATTTTTCCGCAATATCCGCATTCAGCCGAGTTTTGTCGGCTCGGACTAGAATGGAAGCTCCCCCCTTCTTCCGAAGGTTCCTCGATGGCTTCCGTCTTGATGCAGAAATTGCGAGTTGTTTTCGTAAGTCGGGCCTCGTCCGCCTCGTCCTTGGCCGAATCAGCCTCTTCTTGCACAACCGCGTCCTCTTCCTCCGTCCGAGTGTGAGTAAAGCATGTGGCCTTCCGAGGCATTGCTCCTTCAAGTTGGTCGAACATGGTTTTCTTCAACCAACAACATGGATTGAAGATCGAAGAAGGAGGGCAGATTCTCCCTTGCTAATACGGTGGTCCTCATCGCGCCGAACTATGGTGCAAGGCCACCGAGGCATATTTGCACCATCTCATCATCGTCCACATTGACGCTTATCGAGCCGAGTGAGTCGCAAAGCTCCTTGATCTTCAAGGTGTAGCTCGTGATGGACATATCCCTTTGTTGGATGTTGTTCAACTCTTGGCGAAGTTAAAGCTTTCTCGCCATTGTGTTAGCGGAGAAAATCTTTCGTAGATTCTCCCACGCTTCCTTTGGCGTCCCGGCTTCTCGAATGTAGCCGAGCATGTGGTCGTGAACACATGTAGCCACACAATACATCACTCGGCTTGCCGCTTGCTCTCATGTTGCATAGTCAGCGTCTTTCGGGTCGGGTCGGTTTTCTTGTGCTCCTTTGATGTAACCCCAATAGCCTTGGCCGACAAGGTATTGGTGCATCTTGTACTCCTAGATGCAAAGTTGTTTCAATCTAGCTTCTCGCTAGGGAGAGTGCTCCCCATTTGAGTATTCATTGTCGATGAAGATTTCTTCCTTCTTTTCTTTTCCTTCTCTCTCGAATACGAGCTATGTACTCGCACTACGATAACGATGGACTGGTTCTTCTCGAACATCAGCGTAGAACACAACACACGCGGATGGGCTAGATTGAGCTACCAAACCGCTCTGATACCATGTAAAGAATCAGATATGATTCTTGTGTAGCGGAAGAGATATGTGTTATGTGTGAGAGAAAAGAGATGAGAGAAGAGAAACACAAGATAGATAAGCTAGAGAAATGAACTACTCAAGAAGAAGAAGATGTATATTCACAAGTAGAATGAGAAATACAAAATGTAGCATTACAAGGAGTCATGACCGACTTAGTATGAAGTATGAGGAGGGTGCTTTATATATAGTCACCCTCTACAACAACCACTCTCTCTTGGGGAATGTGAAGACTCATAGTCATGGGGAATATATAACTCATTAGTTATGTGTCATAGAATATGATTCTATGACACATAGTTAATGTGTAAAGAGTAGTGGTGTGACTCTTGACCTTTGAGTAATCATAGATTCTCAAAAGGTGTGTTCACACATTGCACTATGTTGAGCTTGATTCTCAACACATTGCAACACCAAAATGACTTGTTAAGAGTTGTTCATGACAATCAGTCAAGATTTTAAGTTGGATAGGTCCATCGGGAACATAAATTAATCCATCATGAAAGAGGAGACCATCAATGAAGGAAAATAAAAAATGAAAATTTATCTAAGTTAAGATATGTGTGCGAGGATAAGACAAAGTTCAAAATATGGGAAAAGCAAACTTCAAAATGAGCAAGAAAATAGATATGTACATCCACCATCTAAAAGCTCAAAAAGATAGATAGATAATCAAAAACTTGGAGATTTTTGGATGTTGCTTGCCCCCATTACTATATGGTATATATGGACAACAAGGTGTACCAGGGTATTTTCAGCACACAAATGCCCCCTAGCTGAATCGATTAAGCTAATAATCTGGCACACATTAATAACTACACTAAGAGCTCAATATGAGCGGATTGATGGTACTAATGATGCTGCAGAACTAATGAGGCTGAATTTTCGAAAGCGATGGCCGCAGCAAATGGAATGGATATACTATAGAAGTATGAAGTACCCAAATGGTTGTTCCCCCCTCCCATTAGATGGACGAGGGGCGTGAAAGACATGGCATGTGGGATAGTGAATGTAGGTGATGTGCATGAAAGGATGGCTAGAGCCATATGTGAAAGAGTAAGATAAATAAGCAAGATCTCTTGTGTAGGATAGGATTGTCTTGGCTCGGCCTTCCCGAGAAAGGGATCGACTTTGTGTATATTTTAACTAAAGGAGTATATTCTTTTTTTGGTAAAAAAAAAGAAAGAAGATAGATAGATATATAGATATTCATTATTGTCCATGGAGATTAAATTTTAACTATGCTATGGGACCAAAAGTGAAAGATTTTTACATAGCATGTGTGGAATTGAGTAGTAACTCTTCATGTTGATGAATTTCACTAAAGAACATTGCAAATTGAGAGTGCACATTGTGATTTTGATGATGGGTGAACCACAAACTCAAATGTCGTCAAAGGTAAACTCAAAATTGTTTAGGGAAAAAAATGCATTCTTAATGAGTCTTCTTACATGTGCCTCAACACTTTCTCTCACATAAAAGATAATATGGAGCTAAATTGTATGAAAGCTATGATGCAATTGGCGAACAAAGGAATGAGCTTCTAGCATGCATCGATAATTCAATTTCCTCATCCAAAGAAGAATATAATTCTTGGGTTTGGTGCAAACATATGTAGTAAGTATAAAGTGTGGAACACGAGTCTGTACATCTTTCCCACACTCTGATACACCAATTTTGCAAAAAGTCCTTATTCATGGAGAATCCATTGACGCATAAAAAGCAGATGTGATGGATGTGTCCCATTTTCCAAACCATTTCTTCATATCTTGTGTTCATCTAGACCCATATAATTTACTTTTACACGCCTTTCCATTTCTTTTGCTTGCTTCCCTTGTGATTCTAGAAAATCAATGTGAGGCTTTTTTTTATCTTAATAATGTTTCAACTACCCTTTCTATCATATGATCATTGATGTAATGGGAAGTGATATGGCCTCAAGGAGCATGCATGACATTTGTAGCTTGAATTGAAGAAACTTCAAAAGAGAGTGGTTTCATAAATTTTCAATCTTTTTTTAGAGGGTTCGATTTCATTCGCAAGTCTTAAAATCAAATCATTAAAAAAAAAATTGTGGTTCGATTTGATTCTTAGTTTGTTAATAGGATATAACTCTTAACTTTATAAAGTTAATTCATGTTTAATAAATATTTCAAAAACGTCTTAACGTGACGTTCAAACTACAAACCATTAAGCCGACAATGGCTCAAACAGAGCCCACTGAGCCCTTGAACTCCCAAGTTGAATTGAACATGAACCAATCCATTTGTAAATATCGAAACCCAAACCAAACCATTTTTATCATCAAGCCATGGTTTTTGCAATTCAATTCAATTCAAACAAAATCATTGCCGATTTCTACCCATGGATACACACTGGTGCTACCAAAGTGTCAATGGGGTGTTTCTTGAGAATGCATGCATGTACACTCATAGAGGTGGATGTAGCTTAGTTGGTAACATTGTCAAATGAATTTGAAAAGGTAAAGCTTTGAACCTTCCAAAATCTAGCTGATAAAAATCATCTAGTAAATTAGCCGAATTGCTGAGATTCAAATCACTATGACACAATGGCAACATGAAAATATAGCTTAATAGGATGATGCATCCCCAAAGGTAGGTCAATTTGAAGAAAAGGTCATGCATTCCACGTAGGCATAGCCCAAGATCTTTTAGCAGAAGAATATGTGGGTATTGAAATTGAAATGTTTGGTTAGTAAACAGATGGAGGAGAAGGATGCAGGAAAGCTTGCTCTTCCAGAGGTATTGCTTGAGATATGGGAAACATTGTTGACAATAGTTCGTGGGCAATATGATAACATGTATGGTTCTCCAGAAAATATTCATAAAAGAAGGATGAAGCTTCTTCACTTATGGAGGAAGGTGCCTCTCTTTGTAGTGACAAATCAAAGACCTCAAGGGAACTATCATCTTCCATGGACCCTTTTTTGATATAAAACCAACATGCTAATGTACCATATTAAGGTTCAACATCCCTGTATAAGTTGTTTTTGTATGTACAGGTTTAGGTGTACATACATTATGTTGTAAGCCTATGGGGAGATAACTTTTACTTGTACTTTTTCGATGTTTTTAATACTATTGAAGAAAATCTTTCAAAGAAAAAAAAAAGAAGATGGAGGAGAAGGAACTTTACCCCTCTATTGTTGGTCATAATAGCACCTAATATATGTATGGTTTCCCATCTATATATGTATGTTATGCCAACGGTTATGGTTATGGTAGGTGGCCTTCATACCAAAGCTGGAGAACCACCAAAGTCCTTTCCTTAACCATCTCTTTCCACTTCATTTTAAAGCATAACATGGACGTCCAAACTTGAGAATGTATTTGGGCCATGCAACATAATTGAGCCCTTTATAATAGCATGCTTTCTAAAGTACCTTTGGACACACACACACATACACACAAGGTTTCCATTGAGCCCTTTATAATAGCATGATTTCTAAAGTACCTTTGGTGACACACACACACACACACACACACACAAGGTTTCCATTGAGCCCTTTATAATAGCATGCTTTCTAAAGAACCTTTGGAGACACACGCGCGCGCATGCGTGAGCTTGAACTCTTGTTGAGCTCAGAAGGGGTATCCCCGGAAATCGACAATCTGCATTCCAATTCAAGGCCGAAGAAATAGTGCATGCACTTCCATTACAAATCTGGGCAAGAGTATGTGTTGTTGGGTTTGGTGTATCGTTGGGCAAATGGCAAGGAAATGCGTATGTATGTGTAATATTTCTGGGTCCACACAAGAGATTGGGTGGGTGGGGGGGTCCTTTTCTCAGAAGTACAAAACCTAAACCTAAACTTAAACCTGGACAAGGTTTGGAGATGAGATCTTCTTCTAGCCTTACGAAAAGAAGAAGCCCATGCCATATGTACATACTCTGTGTTTCTCTCTTCTTTCTCACTCACCACTTTTACTACATACATATTGTCTTGTCTGTCTACCATGAATGGAATTACTGTATGTATGTATGTATTCTTTTACGTACGTACATACATATACATATATGTATTATAATTGATTCCCCTTCCTTCCTTCCTTCCTTCCATTCGCTTCTTCAGTCACTGCTCAAATTTTTGCTTTGTTTCTTCTGTCTGTCTGTCTGTCTGTGCAGGGAGGGAGGGAGGGAGGGAAAGCCTCCTGGGAATAATAATATGTAAATAGAATATAAAGAAAGAAAGAAAGAAAGAAGGAAAGAAAGAAAGGGCGACAGAGACGGGAGAGTTGTTTTAAAGCTGTCGGTCATCATCATCAACAAGAAAGAAGAAGAAGAAGAAGACGAAGAAGAAGGAGGGAGGTGGGGAGAGGGACAGCGACAGAGAGACAGAGACAGAGGTAACAAACCGAACAAGATTAGCAGAAGAAAAAGAAAGAAAGGAAGAAATAGAAGGCCCACCCAGGGAAGATGAAGATGAAGATGAAGATGAAGATGAAGATGAAGAGAAGAAAGACAGCAGCAATGGGGATGGGGATGGGGATGGAGAAGGAATAAGGAAGAAACAGAAGAAGTAACGGAAACGGGAGATAGAAGTGTTCTCTTCCTCTCCATCTCCATCTCCATCTCCATCTCCATCTCCGTCTCCATGGATTCGTAGCAGAAAGGAAACAGAAGAAGAAAGGATTGTGGAGGAAGTGAGCGTGAGCTACATACAAAACAAAAAACATGGTGGTCTGCAGCAGCTCTCCACCTTCCTCCTCTGCGGGCTCCTCATCTCCGTCTCCATCTCCATCTCCATCTCCATTAATGGCGATGTCGATGATGATGATGATGATGATGAAGAAGAAGAAGAGGGTCACATGTTCCATCTCCTTCCTCCTCCTCCTCCTCTTCTCCTCCGCCTTCGCCTTCGCCCTCCTCCTCCTCTTTACCATCTTCTTCCCCCTCCATTCCACAGCTGACATTCAGGCCACCATCCTCTCCGCTCTCTTCGCAAATTCTTCCTCTTCCTCTGCAAATGTCATGATGCCTTCCAACCATGTCGCCTCCATATCCTCTTCTTCTTCTTCTTCATCACTGAAAACAGCATCACCATCACCATCACCATCTTCTGCTTCTTTTGTCAACTCTAGTGGAAATGCTCCTCTTCCTTCTGATAACGCCGAGAACTTGAGTAGGATTTATGGAGGTAAGACGAGTGAAGAGAGTTGGTTTCGTTGCTTCATACTGCTGAAGAGCATCGCGAGATTCTAAGTTAAAAAAACACGAGTTTTTCCCTCTGCTATTTCCATTTAAGACATAATAAAGTCTATTGTCTCTCGGTCTGTCTACTTTGACCAAATCTCTGCATTTTATGCCTTTCTTCTCTTGCTGGACGATTGTTTGTTATTTGATCCTTCTGTTCTCCTGGATGCTCTGTTGTTTCCTCATTCTTACTTTGATTCTCTGTTAGGGAGGGATTCTCTCTCTCTGATTTTTCCGGTTTCCCCATTGTTACTCTGTTGTTTCTGCATTTTCTAGAAAGGCGACATGGACAGCAGAACAATAAAATTATCTTTGGTTCCTTTTTTGCATCTCTCTCTACTAAGATACTCGTTTTTTTTCTGACCCTCCTGTTTACATGCTATTTTTTCCTTTTTTTCCTGTGATCAGGAGGTGATGATTCTTCCTGCGATCTCTTCAAGGGGCAATGGATCACAGAAGAATCTGAAACTACCATATTATACAGGCCTGA
Organism: Azolla caroliniana; assembly: GCF_043228905.1. Classification (NCBI taxonomy): domain Eukaryota; kingdom Viridiplantae; phylum Streptophyta; class Polypodiopsida; order Salviniales; family Salviniaceae; genus Azolla; species Azolla caroliniana. The sequence continues at coordinate 12,362,764 of NW_028230440.1, forward strand.
GACTTGCCCAATTCTCACACAAACACAAGACTGTCAGGGAAATGGGCGACCAGACAATGGATATGAACGCTGGAGATGGCGTCCTGATGGCTGTGAGCTCGCGCCATTCGATCCTCGTGTTTTCCTATCAACCTTGCGTGGTAAAACACTCGCATTTGCTGGTGATTCGGTGGCAAGGAATCAAATGGAGTCCCTTGTTTGTATGCTCTGGCAGGTAAGAAATATTGCAGTCCATAGTTTCTTTGTGAGCTATTTTGCTATCATCATCTACATGGTGGGAATCCATTTCTACAATGGCAGTTATATGAGTCTGAATTGGTCTCAATTTGGACATGAACTGAATGAAATACAATGGAACTGAATGGAACCAATTTAGTCTAGATAAGACTGAATTAAATGCAAAATGGGAACCTCTAGAAGAGTCAATTCTAATGGCATCCTGCTTTTCTTCTGTGTAGGTGGAGGAGCCCGTGAATAAGGGCTCCAAGAAGATGCAAAGATGGTATTTCCGGAGCTTTGATACAACCATAATCCGGGTATGGTCATCATGGCTCGTGAACACAACATCGGAGCCATGGGAGTATGCGCCTGCCAACCTCACCAAGCTAAAGCTGGAGGAGCCGGATCCGAACTTGATGGAATTGCTCCCGAGGATTGATGTTCTTGTTATCTCTGGTGGCCATTGGTTTGCCAAGAAGACGGCTTATCTCTTGGGTGGGAAGCTAGTCGGTGGCCAACTATGGAGCCACAAGAATCTCGGGAAAGGAATACCGGAAACAGAAGCATTTGGCATAGCTATGGAAACCTCTCTTTCTTCTATTGCCACGGATCCTCTCTATAAAGGATTGACGATCCTCCGGACTTACTCCCCCGATCATTATGATGGTGGGACATGGAATACTGGTGGTTCTTGCACTGAAAAGACCCGACCGTCCAGGCCTTGGGAGGTTGCTCACAACCCCCACACGGAGCTCATGCGCTCCCTCCAACTCCAAGCTTTCGCAAATGCATCTCGGAACATCTCTAATGGCTCTAGATTTCGACTGCTCGACATCACACCAGTCTTTGAGTCACGTGCTGATGGCCACCCGGGGCCTTACCGAAATCGTGACCCGAATAAGATCACCACACGTGCTGCTAATGGGCGCCCCCCACCCCAGGATTGCTTGCACTGGTGTATGCCTGGCCCCATCGACACTTGGAACCAGCTCATGCTACAAATCCTTAGAGAAGAAACCTCTTCCATTTGACACCCATGGCATCCATACCAACGCTTTGGGCCTCGGTACCAGCCATGCCATCGATCAGCACTTGGACTTTGTATAATTTGCCATCTCACACTTGGCTACAATTTGACTAATGGCTTTGGTAACGATCTACAATTCGCCCGTCAGCTTTCTTTGGTACATCACCAACCAACTCACAACTTTCGAGTCTGGGGCATTGGTAACAATGGATACCCTTTGAGATAAATCCTCCTCCCTTCCTTCTCTTCACAATCCTCTTACACTATCAAGGTGTGTGGGGTCGGTCAGTCGGTCGGTCAGTCCACACCAAATGTGTTATGATGATCAGGGATAGGTTGGGAGTTATAATAGCCTTACTAAGCTCGAGCTTGAAAGATTAGAATTTGTTCATATAAATATTCAATAAAAGAACGGTGGTTTCTAAGTCTCTTTACCATTATAGTTTTCAATCCTTCTCATACTCTTTTGTAATATATACGTATTGAAAGAAGATGGAATCCACGTCCTTAATAAAGCTCTACTTACAGAATGCCAACGCACTTGGTGGTGGTTTTTGGGGAAAATCCAAAGCTGTTTCTCTCAATACACACAACAACACACACTTTAAAGCAAAGCAAAAAGTAGACAGATTTCCAAAGTGAAAAGTCTGTTTGGAATGATTTCTAGCATTTAATAAGGTAGGCTTTATAGAGATCAATGTTCTTTCTTGTTTCTTTTTTGGCCTCTTGCCTGGGGGCCAGGTGTGAGTGAGTGAGTGAGTTAAATGATAGTGACAATCTCTCTCACTGGTATGTGTTTGAGGGAGGGGCCAATTCCAGACCTCTGAAGCCATTGTTACGATTTTATGTTGTCGGGGATGCTTAGCATCATACATATAGAAGTATGTATATTTCACATTTAATGTCTACGTGGCCTGCTTTTTTAACAGAATACAGAAAATTTAATGTCTCGTAATTCTGTTTGTTTTAGGATATTGATGTACCTAGAATGACTAGAAATGAAACGGTTTTTCTAACCTTAAATATGTGCTAATTTTCTTGGAAGCTTTAAGTCTCACCTTTGTGCAATGACATCACAATTCACGTGGCGCAGTTAAGTTTCTTCTTCGTAAATCTTCATTTTCTTGTTTGAGTATGCACGTAATGTCTTTTATATTTCCACATCTCACCCCTACCATTTAGTGATGTTTATAGTCCATTCCTATTTTGTTAGTTTATCTGTTCCTTCACAGAAATGGTTTGCTTTAATCTTTAACTTTAGCTAATAATCCTTGGGAAATGCATGTTCTTCTGCCCTTTGTTTAGTTAAGAATGTCAAAAAAAGTGATGTTTCACCACAATACACGAAAGTCTAATTTATTGAACACATGCACATGCATATATATATATTTAAACATGACAGAAATGTTCTACGTAGACATCGTATACAAAGAAAAAATGTCTAAAGGAACTATTCTAATCTATGCCATCTTTCAAGAGACAAGTCTAGCAAAGCATTAAACTTGAATGGTCAAAGGGGTTCACATGTTAGCATCAAGATTGAGACGAATTCTCATTTTCTTTCTATTCACATGCATTAGGAGCGACATTGTCGTGATGTTTTCAACACAGTGTGAAACCACCCTCAAAAAGAAGTAAAATAGTAGTTTGAATAAACAAGGAATTTGAAGTCAACTTTAATACTACTCAACAAAAATACTTTTTCATTTGCCAAAGAGCATTCGTTCTAAATAAATGGGCAAAGGATTATCTACAATAAATGATGAGGAATATAAAGTGAGGCGGTTTTCAAAAGTAAGCAAAAAGATGGGAAAACAAAAAATGCTAAGCGTGGATATCAGGATCAAGGTAGAGTAAAAAGCTCGTAATTTCCTCATTCAATGTCCAAATTAGAAAAGGAAAGATGCATAAGAAAGCTAACACAAAGAGCTTTCCAAAAATACCTTGCACGTAAAAATTAAGATCACAGAAGAAAAATAGTGATGAAAAGAAAACTCGACTCGACAAGCTTTTTTTTAGGGGAAAAAGGCAAGCAATTCTAAACCTATAAATAAGAGCCTATTCTAGTGAAGACGGGGGAGAGAAGGAACGTGGAATCTCTACTCAATTGGAAGGTGAATGAAGAAGGATCAACAACATCTAGAGGCATCATCAGTTAAGAATCTCCCTCTTCTATATTCCGCTCTCTTCTTTTCTCTACCTCTCTTCCCCCTTCCTTTATAAATTATCTCTCATATTGATATCCAACCCGTTGTAACTTGATTCTGATTTATAAAAGAATCTGTTATTTTGCAATAAACTAATGTTTTCTTTCACCTACGTGTCTTATGTGTTATTGTCACTTGCTCTTGTGTGTTTGTGTCTTGTGACTAGGGAACGTTTCGGGCTTGCCATGCACATCACCGTTCACCAAGGCATTCGAAATTTTGTTTCCTGTGTGTGTATGTAAACCTTTTCCCTATGTGTTCGTGTGTAAGCCTTCCTCTCGTGCATTCATTCGCCTTGTGACTAGGGAGCGTTTCGGGCTTGCCCATGCACCTCTCCTTTCACAAAGGCATTCAAACTTTTGTGTCTTGTGTGCGTGTAAACCTTGCTTGTGTGTTCGTGTGTCTTGTGACAATGGAGCGTTCAGGCTTACCCATGCATCTCGCCTTTCACAAAGACATTAAAATTTTTGTCTCTCGTGTGTAAACCTTGTTTGTTTGTTCAAGTGTCTTGTGACAAGGGAGTGTTCGGGCTTGCCCATGCACCTCACCTTTCACCATGGCATTTGAAATTTTGTTTCCTGTGTGTGTATGTAAGCCTTTTCCCTATGTGTCCGTGTGTAAGCCTTCTTCTCGTGCATTTGTTCGCCTTGTGAATAGGGGTTGATTTGGGCTTGCCGTGCACCTCTCCTTTTCACGAACACGTTCGAATATTTGTGCCTCCCTCATGTTGTTCATGACAACGCACAAAAACCGCAATTACACCCCATATGATTGGTTGCTATTTGACATATTGACATAGAAAAATGAACATTCATGTGTATTCTAGACAAGTCAAGCACTCATTGCTATGGAAATATTGTGGAAATTTTGAGGAGTGAGGTATTTATAGTGACCCAAACTTTTCGCTATTGTGATGCCCCACATTTTTTGGACCAAACTGCTGCTATCTAAGATGTTGAAACAAAAAATTGCAAAGAGTTTCGATAACGAATAACAAGTACAACAATGGTTGGGCCCACTATTAGAGACATAAGTTTGAGCCCATGGCATTAATCTTAAGTGATATTTTTAATAATTTCGCGTGTGAATCGATAAGCAATCATTTTTTGGGATTTAAACTTGTACTATTGTTCATGAAACTAGGCAATTGTGGTCCCAATCATGTTTGCAAGTGAAGTAATTAGCATGAATTGAGTAGTTAAAAAGTGGAATTTGATTGCTAATTAGTCTTTGCAAGAAATGGTGCCCCAATAATCTTGCTATTCGTTTAGGATAACTTGGTACCAACTAACTTTGTGAAGTGGGAATGATTGGTGCTGTGGTGAATTTTTTAAAATTATGATACTTAGTCTTTTTTTGGTAGCATTTCTCAGTTGAGTCAAGATTTTTCTAGAAATATCTGTATATGTGCCAAACTGAACGAATTATTTTAAGAACAGCCGATTATGACCTCCTTAAAGTGAGTATTAAATATTAAATTTCTATTGTAGTTTGTTGTTGGATTGGGTGGGGAAAATAAACCATTATTACATGTTAAAAGACAACCATATTACATGGTTTTAGAAGTCAACAAAGTCGCAAGTTAGCAGTAAATGATCTAGACATCAATGCACACATACATGGCCTGTCATGCATCTAGATGCCTGTCCAATCAATGAGAGCTTAGGAATGTAATCATCAATGAATCACATGCTGAACATTGATTAACGTTGGGCATAACTCTCTCTAAACATAGTCCTAATTTTACTCATTACTCAGGAATTCAAATTACTCATAATTTTCAGTGTCTTTTTTACTTCGCAATATATTCATAATACCCAATATAAACCAACAACGAAATTATTGTGCTATTTAACTAAACAATGCACACTTGCTGGCAATGCTGATGCCACACATTGATCTAGGAGGAACATGTTGGTGTTACAATGCCGACCTTCAAGTATCATGTACGCATAGACCAAATGGCTTCATATATGGCAACCAAACCTCATACATACTTTCAGAATCTTCCATCTTGATTATTTTATGGTAATTACTAAAAATAGTACAATACTTTTAGTGGATATGGTCAATTTCATACTAGAGAGCAGTCAGCGAAAATCATTTTCTAGTTACTAACATTAATATTTGTAACCTGACCTAGCATCACACAATCTTCACAGTAAGTGGTGGTTTCAACATCACACACGAGTGAAAAGGGAGTAAGAAATTCCTCTGTACAACTCCGAATAGCTACTCACTGAAAATCAACACAAAGTTTGGCCTACTACACACAGCATGCAACAACATAATGCCTCATTTTGACCGACAAGATTTTCACAAGACACAACCATTTGGCTTTAAGAGATATTGATGTTTTTACTATTCCCCTTGATGGATAGTTGGACTGGAAAGTTTTCTTGAAAAATGCAAGGTACATATTACATTGTACATTCCAAAATTTAAAGAACCCAGGGGGTTTGTCCGAATCTTTTTTGAAAAAAGAACGAATGACATTTGTTATCATAAGCCATAAAACAAAAACTCTGCAAAATGTTCTTTTAAACATACTCACAATTTAACTACTTAATGAACAATTATTAATAGAAGAGGAAGGCTCTGCTCTCATCATCCTGCTATTATGCCACCAAGAACATCACTTTGACCCCGTGAATATATTGCATACACACATCGCAAAGCATCCACCCAGCAATCCACCTCTTCCCATGTCTCTGCAATCTGAATGAAAATATTTCACAAATTAAAAAGGTTAAGGGCTTACCATACAATCAGCTTTCAATAACTCTTTTTGTTCATTACACAAGAGTCATTAATGCAATAAGATTTCTGTAAATGTACTTTTCATCCATCTCAACTGCTGTTACGGGCATGACCATATAATATCCCGTGGTCAGAATTTACCGTAGTATTCTATACACGTGGATAAGTGTGAGGGTTAAACGAGAGTGTAAAGAAGGGGAGAATTACTTTTAATCCTCGGGATTGAGACAACCCATTAAGACAAGTGTGAACTTGCTTGGGGGCCTTGGGTATCGTTATAAATAAGAGGCCTAGCTACCCTCATTTGATCATCTTGTTGACTATGTTGAGACTCTGTCTTGTGGTGGGTCAACTCTTGTAGAGAGCGCGCCAGCACCAGGTACGACTCAACGCCACGGCGGTGGTATGGGACGCCGATCGAGGCTCGAGTTCGTCTCGATCCCTTCGCTCGGGGGTGGTCGGGTGGATCGGCACCCTTCTTTCTCTCTCTCCTTTCTATCTATTTATCTATTTTCTATCCTTATCTAATGCTTACATTAGTCTATGTCTCTAACAATTGCAGACCGTTAATGTTACAGCTTTGCAAAGACATAGAGAACAAATGAACAATTATGGTAGAGTTTCTCCTAATGTGCAACAGCGACGTCCACATTCGATAGGAAAACATTGCATAAATTGATTTGATATCAGGGGAGAATGAAACGTCTAAGCTAGATTTTGTTTATAGAAACTTGAATTTGTAAAGAGGTTTTTTACCAGATATTTTAGCCCATGTACAGTGTCAATGCAGAAACCAGCACCATGAGGAAGACTCAAATCAGCACATGGAATTACTCCACAAATGTCTGATATCTCAATGTGAAAAGCATAAGGAATCTCTGATTTCAGACTATAACCATCCACTGCAACATCGCTTCCCTTTGTTGAGTCAGCTTCAGAAGAGCCCAATAAATCCTTATCTACCTGAGAGTTTAATAGATTTAATGCTTCAATATTGAAGTACAAATATACAGCCCGACATTTCCATTCTGAGACAGCAAAGAAAATGTATTTTTCACCTGATATAGAGCTTCATGATCCAAAACAAACCATAGACGTCTCCAGTCGTTGTGTGTTGCAAGGCTATCATTTTGTGGAGGAACTGAAAGATACCCTGTTTTGAGGTAGGCCAGTGGTAGCTGCAATAGTTAAAAAGAAAAATATTTTTTAATTGTGATTCAACATTCATATATAAAACACTTTTAGGAATTTATGGACATTTGTGATTCAGAAATTTTATAAACATCTGTTGTATAACAGGTGGGCCAAATTGTAGCTGCAATTGTCATAGAAACAGCAAAAGATAGCACACTTTATCACATCCAAATTTAAGCCCTATGATACAACACTGTATCATAGGGCTAGATAAAATGATATACCAATATATAATAGGCATGAGATAGATCATGAAGCCCTATCTAATAACTCTGATCTAACCTTAGATCGCACTAGTCTTAATGCACTCTTGTAAACCTGCAAAAAATAGCAAAGATCATTCAGGATAATGTACCGTAATGCCATAGAACAAAGTTTCATTGTTTTATTAACAAAGATACAAGGGATTTTAGAAACCGGATACTCAGGCTTCAATGCATGTGCTGCAGCTACATAAACGGCTGATTGACTGTATAACTCTGTTGCGGTCAGTTCATGATTACTAGGTCGCTGGTCTCCACTTCTTGTTGTGTCCTCTGCCAAACCATACTACAAGTTTCAAACAATGAGCATTATGTATTTTTGGGCTTCTGATCAACCATATTTTCATCTCCAAACAGCCTCTCTAAATGATTCGTTTACTCAAATATATGAAAATCGTAACTGATTTGTATATAAATCAATCACATCCTACTCTTTATCAAGCTATGTGTGTCAGGCCATAAATTCAATATCATTTCATTTTTCCTCAACAGGAAAGTAGATTGTATACAATAACAAGATGTGAAGGCTCCAACTATAAAGAAGATATGCTTACCATAACAGTTCCAAGGTTGTAAATGGCACGGTGGAAATCAAACTGGAGTGAAATTGCTGCTCGAAACTGTATACAAATAAAAATTATCATAAACTTTCCTCTAAGTTGACTTTGATTCCAATGTCAGTTATTCAAAAGCATACCTTCTTTACTGCTGATTTCACAGTGGACCTTTTGTCTTTAATTGGGACAATTCCACTAAGTTCCTGTCCATGCATTGAAGGCAAATACTAGAATATTGAAGAATTTGACACATAGGAGAGAAAAATTTAGAAAAGCATTCTGATATGTACTGGATATTCCAAGAACATTCTCCTAAAATAGAGATTAAACATTCGTTTTTATGTTAAATACACAAACAGTCTCTTGAACCTTATCCCTCATCAATCTCGATTTGAGAACATTACCATAAATGTGACAAAAGAATCTTGTTATCTATACATGTAGAGTCTCAAGTCAGACACATGTAATTTCTGCTTCGAAAGATCTCCAACATGGATCAATCTAGAATGGAAAGATCCTCAAAGCAAAGGAAGCACATGCAATGGCAGGATAAAATGGCTTTTATCTGTCGACACCTGCAGGATCGTGGTCCACATGGTTAGGGACTATGTGCATGACAAATTGCTATTGTGTGATCTATTTTAACCCCTTTGCAGTATCCTGGACACGACTAGTGTATCCCTTTATTGACTTGCAGCATAAGCAGAAGTGATGGGGTTGAAGAAAGTTGCAATTCTTCTATGTTGATGAGCTTGTATGGTTGCACTATTGTCCTTCAACAACTTCTCCTTGTGTCTCTGAGTTCCCACACGAATAGTCCAATGCGCCATTGATTCTCATATTCCATTTCCTTGGAGAGTGGGCCAAAGCTCAGTTAAAGAGGCGGTGGTATATATTGCTTATTCTTAAAACAACAGCACAGTGACAAACATAGTATTCTTCCAATTCCACTCCTTGATGACACAATTGAAAGATTCTTTCTTCTAGAGGTTTGCGTGCATATCTGCCTACCTCAATCTCTAACTAATGTGAAGAAGTTCGAACATGCCTTGTCACAGTACGAAGTGTGTAAAGAGTGTGCCCTATAGTATCTTCCTATTAAGAGATGTTGAGGGCTTTATCCATGTTCTTCTGTTATCCAATATGATAATATCAGTTCAGAGTACTCTATTCTTTTCATCTTTGGTCTTTTTTGAGTGGAGACAATCCAAGCTATATTTGAATGAGAGTAATGCCATGTAAGTAGAAGGGCTTCTAGCTACTACATGAGCAAAGCAAATGATACAATGTTGAAGGCTTTCCAAAGATCTACAAAGCAGCAAAACTCCTCTTTTTATGGGCTCTGCCCTTGTTGATAAGGGTTCTCGGAAGGTCAATATGTGACCCAAAGTTGTGAAACCCTTTCAAAAAATTGCCTGTCTGACTGAATGGCAGCCATTCCTCTCGGCCTATACACTCAATTCTAACTCTAGGATCATGCCATATAGTGTCACCAAGTAATGGCCAATTATAGTTGTCCTATAATTGCTCAGTATCATGGTGTCTCCACTCTTGAAGATTGACATAATGGTATGTTCTGACCAGCTAGTAGGCAAACCTTACAACATAGTTCTCTATTAAAACATGTGCCAGCAGTGGGAGCAAGAAAGGTGTCACAGACATAGATAAAGTGCTCACCCACTAATCCATAATGTTCTTGGGCCTTTCCTGTGATAAAATCTGTTAATAACAGCAGCGGAACAGTTGTTTGAACAAAATAGACACAACCAAGCTGTGAGAAGGCTGTTAGACAGTAGCAAAAATGGTTCCAAAGAGTAGAGACACAGCCAAAGAGTAGAGCTTGTTTGCAAGTAGCAGCAAAAATAAAGTCTTTACAAATGAGGCTGGAATAGCCTATTTATACAAAATTGGAGAACGTGGGTGAAATGGTTGTTTCATAGTTATGTGACTCTTGTACTACCAAACAGGTACAATAAACTAGGAATAAGAGGGAATATCTTGGAAAACGTGGACAAGAGAGAAGGCATTTAAAGAGTTGCAGATTCTAGAGAGAGAATGTAGAAGAGAGATAATAAAGATGAAAGAGAGTGCAGGTCTGGAGCTGCCACCCTCCAACATTTCCAAATCGTAACTGATCAACAGCATTTCTTACATTTTGTGGAATAGAAAAGCTAGATTCACGTGGGCATTAGCCGTGTGGCTGGGGGCTGCTTGGGAATATCAAATAGTACCTTCGCATATTCATGCCACATCTGGGGTTGCCACTCATTAAACATTTTGTATGCCCTTTTACTTTCTTTTCATGGGAACAAGTGTACATTTCTGCTTCACATTTAGCAAAATGTGATCTCTTTCTTCCTCACAAGGCATTGAAAGGTTGCTCTTGGTTGCTTGTGCAAACAAATTCCTTGAGTACCTTCGTGCTGCAAGTGATTCCTTGTGTCATGACATTCCTCATCATACTAACTGCAAAGAAATCTAAGGTGCAAGTGCAATTTAAAGTTCCTTCATTTAAGTGCTCATCATATAAACTGTAAAGAAATCTCTGGTGAAACTGCAAATTGTGTGTACAAATTCCTCGAGTTACTTTATATTGCAAGTGACTCCTAGTGTCATAACATTCTTCATAATATTAACTGAAAAGAAAGCTAATGATGTTTGGCTACATCTACATGCATAGCTATTATGAGATATTTTTACCCTAAAATCCTCAAATTGTTTCAGAAAAAGGAACCAAGAAAAGCATGAGCATATTTAAGTTTCATTTAAATGATAAGAATACATGCATGCAGTGATTGCATGATAAACAAATAAACATGAGAAAAGAAAAACACCTGAAGTGCCAAGCCCCAATTATTGAAAGCCTGTCAAACATACAACAAAGAACACATGGGAAATCATTCCATATGTAAGATATTTGATACCAAGACTTGAATAATTGAATACCTGTGGACTATTGTGGTTTAGCTGAACTGCTCTCTCATACCTTTTACATGCCTGCAGTTATTTTCAATTATTAATGGATTGCACTAGATTTTGAAATAATACATATGCATAAGACCTTTCGGACTTTCACCAAGTTACAAACAATCACTAATACTACCTGTTTCCACAATTCTTCAGCTTCTTTAGTACGTCCTCGTGCCTTAGCTCTATCAGAAATAGCAATTGCCCAATTGTAAAATGCCTGTTGCAAAATTATTAAGTTATCACAATCTAAAAATCAAAATGCCATTAGCAAGATTCCTATATCAGAAATGAAATATCACTGTAAAAATGTCACTTTAGTAGCCAACACTCAAAGATTCAAAATCTTATGCAGAATTGATAATACTAAATATAATAACAAGAAGATGATTTCAATAACAAATGTTTACTAAAAACAACTGCTGTGCTTTCAGACATGGTCTATAATGCTGTCTCCTATTTGTGGCCTTAAAAACCCACAAATCTAAGTAGATCTATGTGACCATTCAAGACAATTGATGTACAAGGTATTTCAGTTGCATATAAGTCGTGTTCATTATCCACTGCATATTTTGTAATAAATAAAGATAATGCCTGTAGCAATCCATAAGTATCTCTGGGGCCTAGGCAAGATTCTTGTACAATGCTTGACTAAAATATTTAAAGGTATTTAAAAAGCATAAACTCCTTGAGAAACAAGCCACCAGCAGTAATGTCTTCCTAACTTCTTCATTGCTTTGCTCACTGCTTTATTAGTTCCCCATTGGAGACATCACTAATATGATTACGTACTTCTTTTATTCCTTGCCAGTTCTATTGGAACCATTCACAAAACTACACTTAAAAAGAGAACAAAATAAGCACAACTATGAGACGCAAAAAAAATCAAGAAAAGTTCTGATCACTAAATCAAATTCCAGATTCTTACATAAACTGAATTCTAAAACATAACCAAAGATAAAATATGTGTACACACCTCATGCAGAGTGGGACAAAGGTCAGTGGCAGCCTTATACTTTACACAGGCTTCTTCCAAAAGTTGATCTTTTGCAGCACCACCAGTGTCACCATCAAGAATGTCTGCACTTTCCTAAGATTGTGCCATCATCACGCTTAATTTACATATTGGAAAGAGAAAAAAAAATCCTTATGAAACAATAATATGCTCTTAATGATCTACACCTGTAAAACTAGGGCCCAATTATATAATGCATCATAATCTTGAGAGTTCCTCTGTACTGCCTTTGCACACCTAGAAAATCAAAGATAAGTATATTATAAATGAAAAGATAACTTAATAATGGAATCGCCTAAAGTAGAGAAAATAGAAACCCCTTCATGGAAATCTCATTTATGTTCTTGTGCACATTACCGTTTTGCAGCAAAGGAAAGAATCCGCTGCCGTGAATGTGTCTCCCCATCTCCAAATGCAACAGCATTGTACAGCTCATCTGCACCTAGGATTGAAGGAGCTAGAGATTGACTTTCAATCTCATAGCTGAAACAAATTTACATTAGCTTCCTCTGGAAGAGAAACCATAAGTCAAGACAAACTAAAACAAAACTCAAGATATTTCAACGTAATTGGGAATATGATCATCTGAATGAAATTACGGAATGCCTACCTATAAAATAAGATTATATTTCCAGTTGTTCGCACAAATTTTCCTTTTGAGAAATTATTGCTGAGGAAGAATTGCTACCGAAAAATGGGAATATACATGTTTCTTTCTACACTCATATGCTCCCTGCATCCACTACTTAGTACTACTATAATCTCTAGGAATTTAATTGGTTCCTCTTAATGGCACATATTCTGGTACAGGACAACCGCATCACATGTAATGTAGTCTTGAGATCATATATGTATGGCCAGTGATGTAGGAGAACCACCTCTAATAAGAGAGAGAAGTGAGCTTAGAATGTAATCAGGTGTATTTTAAAGCACATAGTTCAAGGGTGATTCTCGGCAAGCAATATAGGAGGAATGGTTATTCTTGGCAACTATACGGTATAATTTTATGGGATTGAGTGACTGAAATCGTTCAAAAAGGGTATCCGAGTCTAGGGAACCTCCGATGACAATTATATGAGTCTGCAAGGAAATGAGATTCGTGAAAACACCATGGCAGTCAACTTGATAAAACTTGTCCTGATCAATCATAGGCATTGACCAGCCACAGTCTCAGATTGATTGCCAGCCTCTTCCCACACAAATTCATTAGAACACTCTTTTTTCTGGGTACTTTCATAAAAGACAGAAGACCCAAGCTTTCACATGGAATGGGGACAAAGCCATTTACTCACCCATGTACCCATCAATTCCAAATTACAAAGAACAGAACAGAGATTCTTTACACTATCACCTCTGTTTCTTTTTTCTTCAATCTATGGATTGGAACGTCAAAGATGCTTTTGATTTTTTCATTTTATGCCAGCAACAATGCATTCAATACATTCTCTTCCTATGGTTCTTTCAATAAGATATTGAACTATAATCTTCAGGCCAGAAACTATGACATACTCTCCCATTCTCTGCTACTTCTTCAAAACTAATATTCAAAAGTCACTCTATCTACTCAAGATGGCATAAAAAATTCAGTAAATATTTGCATGCACCCAAACGCTGCTTTCAAATTATATACAAAATAAATCATTTTCATATTTATGTCTTCTTATAAGTTGTTTTAAGCAACAACTACAAAGGCAACTAGCATTGACATTTTTTCTCTTCTATTTCGGATCCACCTTTCAATAACTTGAAATAACAATTGATTCCCTTCATCTTATATAGCAGAGGAAACAGCACAAATAAAATGACTCCAGAAGATTATATATAGAAATAAGTCACGAGAAGACTGGTTTCTGGCAAGGGAAAATATGAGCACAGCCAAAGAATACCTTGATCCCAACAGAATGTTGATGAATATAATCAACACTGAGCGGAGAGAACCTGTGGCACAGCTAAATCATGCTTATTGCAAACGTGATTACAGAGTTTATATTGATCATTGTAGGATTAATGTAGTTGGAATCAGCCGGATAACAAATTAACATTTGTTGCTTTTCCACGAGTTTCAGTTTCCATTACCGTCAATCCTATTAATATTAAAGCTAAGCCTTCATAAGATAAGAGATGCATAAGAAGAGAATTCCTCTGAACATTTAGACCCCTCCAGAAGTAAAGACATCATCAATCACATGCAGATCAATGTCATCAGCTGCAAGTGGAAGGAATCTAGATTCAATGGAGCCCTAATTTTATCTAAGAAGAACACTTACACATGTCATCAAGAAGAATATTTAGAACGAATGTACATCTACAAAAGGAGAAGATAATGTACATGAAATCATGCTCCATTGGACTCAAAATATGCTTCCTATGCTATTCCCAAATGCATCAAAGAAGAAAATTTGCACATTAACACAAGGAAGAGATGCATCTTCATTGAAAAAGCATACACTTCAATAACCTTTAAAAGAATTTTACTTATGTATCAAAGAAGAAACACTTCCCTAAATGCATCAAGAAGAAACCCTTACACATCAATAGAAGGAGGAATATCCATTGTGGATTGAAGAAGTGACCGATCAGCTTCTTCTTGGTCAGAAGATTCAGGATCAGAATTGGCATCCGAGTCAGAATGTAGATCGGGATCAATTGAAGGAGTATTTTTCATGGACAGATCTCTGAATTCTGCAGCCATGATGTCACCAAGGGTGCCATTCGCATAGTGGGTAGTGATAGTATCGATGCCTGAAGGTGATGGAGGAACATGATAGTGCTCAGATAGGTTGAGGAGTTCATTGTCAGAGTCTTTTTCCTTCTGCTCTACTACCAGAGGAGCTTCCCCAGGTACTACTACTAGTTCGGCTTCCCCTGCCATGAAGATGAAGATCAGTTGGAATGTTGTGTTCTCGCTAACTCAGACAATGTTTTATTATTACACACGATATGGTCAACAGTCTTCTATTATACATATGTACTTACTTACTCACATACATACATAGATTGACCCATGCGTAATAAACGTGGTATTCGACATTCGTAATATTCTCGACATTCGAGAATATAAAACGCCCCAAGAATATTATAAAACCATCGTTTACATACATATACATGTACACACATACATATATGATATATGTATGTGTATATACATACATATATGATATATACATATACATATACACACATACATATATGTGTATACACACACATATATCACTCATATATGTATATACACACATACATCAATAATTAATTAACTCACTAATTAAATAAATAATTAATTCACTTAAACATTAATTGATTCACTATACATTAATTAATTTACTAATACATATCTTAATACATTAAAAAATTAATTAATTCATTGAAAAATATTAGTTAATTAACTAATAATTAACTAATTAGGGCTTCTGCTAAACTTAGGGTTTCAATGAAAGCCTGAGTTTGCAGCAGAGAACATGATGTAGGATTAGAATAGAGCATGAAAGGGAGTCAAGGACATGGGCTGAAAAGAAAGAAATACTGTCGAAATTAGGATTATGATAGAAATTAGGGTTTTCAACCGAAACCCTAATTTCTTGGCCGAGAACAAGATGTAGAGGGAAGTGAGGGCAACACGCACAGGGAGTAGGGTGAGGGTTCCTCGCTCGCTACTCACTGTGAGCGCTCATAGGAAAAAAATAGTTTTTTATTTTATTTTTTAAATTAAAAAAAAACATGCACAAGGAGTAGGGTGAGGCTTCCTCGCTCGCTACTCGATGCTCGCTGCTCACTGTTCATCCACTTGCTTACAAGAAAAAAGTAGTTTTTTATTTTTTAAATTAAAAAAAGAAAAGAAAACGAATACATTTACATGCATTCGTGGGGCAGGCCCTGTCATAGACAAGATGTCACATGGATTGGTGGGGGCTGAACCCATGACCTTCTGGTCTTATTAGACAACCTTACCAATTGAGCTACATCCATCAATACATTATTGTATTGTCTAAGGCTCAACTTATTTCATTATAGATTGATCACTAGAACTTTCAAGAATCTTCTAGAGAATGCATCTTCATGCACTCTCTAGAAGTCTTCTAGCTTTCATGCATACCTCCACATTCTTGTATAAATACTAGGGTGCACCTTGATTACAATCAAGGTGAACAACACCAGTTACGAAAGCATATACAGTTCTTGTTTATTTGTCTATCCTCTCTCTTGCTTGTTCTCTTGTCTATGCTCTCTCTCCCGCTATCTCTTAATATTGAGCCTCGTCTACTCGTCCTTGACAATCTTGTGATCTTGCTTATGCTCTCGCTCTCTCTTAGTACTTAGCCTCATTCCACCCGTTCGTGATAGGCCCCACGAATGTGAGTATGTCAATCTATGCATACTTATACTCCTTAGGGAAAAAAAGATGTTTTTGATATTTCCGCAAATACCCCTATCCTTCTCAGCTTTAGTTATGTCATTTTCGAGAGTTTTCCCTCACACTATGTGGAAGTGCTCTCTCTCTCTCTCTCTCTCTCTCTCTCTCTCTCTCTCTCTCTCTTCGTAAATGTATGTTTATATTAAAACAATCATGAAAATACAAAAAACCTTGCTATCAAAATTAGCGATGTGGCAAGGGCAACCTTCTAAGGTGCTGCAATACAAAATGACACAAATGTAACTCATCTAGGGACAAAGTTCCCATACAACATAACTGTGAAAATTGCCACATCAACTTTCCTCTTATCCTACATATCTGTTGAGATACTCCAGAAAGCCCATCAAATAAGAAACCATTCCACAAGTTCCAAATATAACACATGCCCAAGTACCTCAAATAATCAAACACAAACGTATACTCTAGGGATGGTAAAACTCTATCACCTTCAATGAAAACCCATTGAAAAGGTGACAAAACATTTCCAGTCAATGACCCCCATAGTTGTGATATAACTATCCATATACTTTTAGTAACCTGGCAAGATATAAACTTGTGTCGAGAATATTCATCAATCGTCATACAAAAGACACATGTACCACTACCAATGTGTCTTCGTTTTAAAGCCATAGCCAAAGGTAACCCACCAACCATAGCACGCCAAAGAAACACCTTTGCACGGAAAGGAAGATGAGACTTCCATCCTGCATCTAAAACTCTAACACACCATTCACTTCCACGGATAATGTGCCATGTATCCAAAACCTTGCTCTGTACCCAAACTCTATCCTTAACCAACTTATGGAAAACATCGTTAGTGTTCACTGCAAATAATGATTTCTTGTTATAAAAAAACCAATCATTCCACGGTTCCACCACCACCAATTGTGGAATCAGTGATGATAAAATAGGAAATTGTACTACTGTTTGTCAAATCTGACCATACCCAGGAGGTATATGAAATCTACTTCTCACAGTTCGAAAATCCATCATCTGCCTCTATGACTCTAAAATACCATCCTCCACAGTTACCAAACCTAGTTTTTCCATTCTATTAAACTTTGACTTTAAATTGTCTTTTCCATCCCATTGTAATAATCTTGAAGATGCTATCACCTCTGCTGGCAAAAAGTTGCAATCTTTTCTACATTCAGGTGGTTTCCAATTGAACAACTTCAAACTTTTTTGCCAAGAGACGACTAAATGTTGAACAATAGTAGATTCTGAACATCTAAATGATTGAGTGCTATTAATAACATGCCACCATGAAGTTCTAATTTTTGTTTAACCATGTCGTATCCCTACATTCTCCACAAAATAACAAATTATCTCTGCCCATGGTTGAGAACCTTAACATATCTCTTTCAAGAGACTAAACCTTCGAGCAACTAGATGATCTTCCAAATTGAGTAAACCAACTCCTCCTAAATGTTTCAGGATACATATATGAAGCCATGAAACCCAACTGATACCAATGTTGGACTCTTTCTTCCATAACGTATACCTAAGAGCACGAGCCAACTGATCAATTGATTTCTTTGTCCAAGGTAACAAAGGGAAAAAATATCAAATCATCGGAATCATAATTGCTTGCACCACTTTAAGACGAGTAGCAAACGTCCAAGCTTACGACTTCCAATATATAAATTTATCTGATATGGTCTTAGATATCTAAGTTAGGCTTTACTTTGGTGAAATACCCACACCAATCAGATAAACCAAATGAAGACAAATATTCCCTTTATCTAATATTCGGCCACTCCAACCAAGATTAACCAAATCTTGTTGAGTACATCTAATCAACAATGACTTCTGCATATTAATATGTAAACCTGATGCTAATGCAAACACCTTCCACACCTCCATTGCTTTGGCTATGTTACTGGGATGCGCCTTAAGAAACAAAAAAGAATCATCTGCCAATGCTTGAGCTATCAGCTATTTTCCTGAGGGTAAAACAAGTCCCACTATATCTCGACATATCGCTAACTCATGCATTTTAACCAATTTTGGGTGGGTAACAATGGCAAATAATAATGGACTCAATGGACATCCTTGTCTCACTGACCTTGTTAATGATATT
This sequence comes from Azolla caroliniana, assembly GCF_043228905.1. Lineage (NCBI taxonomy): Eukaryota > Viridiplantae > Streptophyta > Polypodiopsida > Salviniales > Salviniaceae > Azolla > Azolla caroliniana. The sequence goes on from NW_028230440.1 coordinate 12,381,464, forward strand.
GCCTTAGTCACTCCACCATTTAACATGACATGTGACACTGCACCTAATCCCAACATAAATGACAATCGAGACATCCTTGTACCAAAACCCATCTCCGACATAAGTTGGGCAAGAAATGACCAATTGACATGATCATAAGCCTTCTCAATATCCAATTGTATCATAATTGTAAAGAAATGAGGAGCAAGAGTGACTGAGATGCAGCGGAAGGAATGTGTGTGTGTGTGTACGTAAGGCAAGACAGAGAGAGAGAGAGAGAGAGAGAGAGAGAGAGAGAGAGAGAGAACTTAAGACAGAGATAAAAGATTGTATGTTACATTAACCAAAATACTTCCAAAACAGTAACTAAGTTACAAGGGTTTGGTTTAAATACCAACTAAACTAGGGCAAGTGCCCTTCTACTATTTACAAAACTAGCTTGGTACGACCATAAGCTAGTGTGAAACCTATTACTATGGGAAGTTGAGTTCGACTCTCAACACACCCCTTCGAACACAACTTCCATTTGTCAAAAAGTTGTTTCGGTTCAGTCTTCGAAATCTGGCTTCCGCTCGAACTGGATTGTTCGGCTTTTTGGCTTCATGCTCGGTTTGATTAACTACGTGTTGCATACTCACGTATCGTTGCATGTTGCGTACTCGATCAATTGCGTATAGTGCGCATGTCGCTCGCAGTACTCCCCCTCAAGCTCAACAATGTGGATGTCGTGAGACCAAGATCCGATGCGAATTTCCCGAGCATGTCGACTCTTAAGGCCTTCGTAAAAATATCAGCAACTTGGAGGTGCGTACTGATATGTAGTAGATCGATTTCTCTGGCTTGTACGCGCTCGTGGATGAAGTGGTAGTGCACTTCGATATGCTTAGTATGCGCGTGAAATATGAGGTTTCGTGCCAAGCATATGTTGCTCATGTTGTTGCAGTATAGGCGAATCGGATCTTTGATGGGACGCCCAGATCCTTCAGAATACGCTTGAGCCATACGGCTTTGCATGCGGCGATTGCTGCACCCTTGTATTCGGCTTCCGTGCTCGACAATGCGACTGTTGTTTGCTTCTTACTGCTCCAGGAGATCACTCCGCTACCAAGGGAGAAGACGAATCTGGATGTGGATCGTCTATCCGCTTTGTATCCTGCCCAATCCATGTCTGTGTATCCTTCGAGTCGAATGGTCGTATTTGACTGATACATAATGCCGTAATCCATCGTTGTACTGACATACCGGAGTATCCTCTTAGCGCAATCGAGATGAAAGTTTCTGTTACCACTTAGGAACATTGTCTACTCTCAGTCCTTCGAGGTAGACTTCAAGGTGATTGTGGTGCAAAGAATAGATCTGTAGGTGCGTGAAGCGTAACAGGCTTACAAAGCAAAGCGTATCGTCTGGACGTGAAGGGAGACGGCTACAACCAAATCTCATCAGTGCATGATTTCATATACACACTTATCCTACGATTACTAGCCCACAATTATCAACAGAGTACTACACCGAATCAGTAGACGACTTACACAAACACGGGAATCAGAGAAGATAGTATTTTATTAGAAAAGGTAGCTCCCTAATTACCAGCTAGCTCTTTACAAAGGATTTTTGCCCTTTATATACACAAGTCTTTTAGTCCGTTACGCTCCTAGCGTAAACCGTTACATGTGTTTCTTTAACGCTTCTAATAATATATTCTACTCGTCTAAGTGTCAGGTCTGGCGGACAACACTTGACACGCTTGTGGGACAATGCCATGGCATGTTGTCGTGATGATTTTCATCCATAGTGAGAAAACCGAGCGGGATAAAGAAAATGGGGATGTGCAATGTTGCACATGCACTTGTACATTTGTATATAAAAATAAGATAACAAAATGTAAAGGGGAAGGGTATTAACCTAAGGTGCTAAAGGTGCTCCACAGAGTTTGTTAAGTGTAAATGTGATGTGCACTTGGTAGACTAGATAGAGGTACGTGAAGAATAAGTGAAGGGAGTAATGGGCATTGAATAGGACGGTTAGAGGAGTGAGAGTTATGGCCAACGGTCCCAAGATTGAGATCAAATATTCTCCTTTGAAAAGGAGAAGGGGGTTTGACCACTCCTCTGGTAATGTGCCTCACTAACAATCGGCAACGGTTCGGTTTGGAGTTCCCAAACCCAAACAGGTTCAAACCGAACTCTTAAGAAAAAGTTGAAACTTAAACCAAACTGAATCGAACCACGATACCATCCAAACCGAAATCGTCAAAATCGAAACTATCTAAACCGAACCATTTATAAAAAAATCAAACCTAAACCAAACGGTTTCAGAGACTTATGAACCGTTAAGCTGCTAAAACCATTAAACCGCGGTTTAATGGTTTGGTTTTGGTTTCCTTTAATAAACATATTATCAATGTTTTTTCTAAAATTTACATAAGCCCACATGCTAACATTATGATGACATCTAACAATAAATAAAAGATATTCAAAAATGTTAAAACTTGCCAGAACATGTCAATAACTTCCAAACATGTATATAATATGATATTGATTCAATGGCCAAACATTGTAATACTTTGATTCCACCAATTAGGTTTATTTCTAATCAATATAAAAATGGAATTTGGGTTTATCCACGATCAGTTACATGTCAATAACTTCAAAACATGTATATATGTACAAAATGACATTGATGCAATGACATTGATTCCACCATGTAATATTGTTTTTAAACAAATAATGTAAACTGCATCTGTTTCAGAAGTAGAGATTGTTCCAACATCCTCTTTATCGTCGTATGGGGTTAATGGCACTTCGGGGATATGCACCTCAGCATCATGGTTTGTGCCATTCTTTAGTAGTTCCAATGGGCTAAAAACCAAAAAATTAACAAAGAAAGGCCCATGCCACCAAGCAACAACAAAAACCAAAATACGACTTCCATGCATTTACCATGTTTCGGAATCGATGTGAGTCGAGGATAGAATGAAGACCTTAGAAAATATCCAAAAGTCATGTGATATTTTATAAATATGAATAACAAGAGTATGAAACTAAAAAGAAATATATGGGTAATTAAACACATGATCTTGTTTTACTCAGCATATAGTCCACTACATCATCCTCCATAGCAATATCTTCCATATCTATACCCAAGTTATAACTAGGAGATGTGAAGCAAACCTGTTGTTGAACCACCATTGAAGTGGATCCGTATCTGTTTTTGCTGGAGGAAATCTCATAAATTGTTCCATTTCTAATTGTGAAGAAGACATTGATTCTTGAGAAGGCTTATTGACACCTAAGATTTCCCAAATGTCCTCATGTTTTGTAAGATTTCTGACATATGTTTCATCAGTAGTGTTTGGAACATCAACGACATACTTTTCTTCCAATACTTTGTGAACCAAATCAATATCCAAATTCCTCTCAATTGTGTTATTGGGTATTGGAACTCTGAAAACACATATGAAGATGAATGCCATTATGTATGAGAAAAAAGAGTAGTAGTAAATTTATTATGTATGAGAAAAACTATTAACATATTACATACCGTGGATTGAGAAAGGTCGCAATGCGAGAAGGTATGGACTTCAATGATTCTTGGTATCTTATCAAATATTGTAAGCATTTCTCACTAGCTTTTTCTTGCACTTCAAGAGTTTCCTTGCTTGAGCTAGATTCCATTGACTCCACGTCCTCTCCCAAATACTTGTTACAATGTGTTAACAAGCCATTGAAGGCAAGAGACGCTTTTGAGAGGGTGGGGTACTTTGACCCACTAAAATATGTACAAATTCTAGCAGGTAGAAGTAGCCATTGCTCCATTGCTTGTATGTGGTTCCAATCATCTATGGTAATCATATTATCAACAAATTCCACAGCAATAATAGAGTCCGCTATAGTGCAACTCAAAACATCTTTGAGTTTCAAGGCTTCTTGGTACATTTCTAAGGTGGAATTCCATCTAGTAATGATATCAAGACAAGGTGGCTCCTGCTCTCCATGTTCATACATTGATCTAGAATATTTTCTAAATATAGCTCTACGAACTTTACTAGAACGTATGGATAACAAAATATTTCTCAACTTCATAGTGGAAGGTGAGATGACCTCTAATGCAGACTTAATACCAAGTTGAAATACATGAACCATACATCTCAACATATTTGACGAAGGTAAAATATCATTTCCATGCATATCATGTAACAATCTACCCAACTCAGTCGAGGCCATAATAGCATCACTAGCACCATTAGATGATATGGATAAAATATGAGAAGAAATACCAAAGGATTTTACATGTGTAAAGAATCAAGAGATGGATCTTGTGAAGCGGAAGAGATATGAGTTATGTGTGTGTATGAGAGAGAGAGAGAGTGAGAGAGACAAGGAATAAGACACAGAGAATACGCAAGGTAAAAGTATATTAACAAAGGAGAAAGACTCAACATTGTACAAGGTGGGAGGAGGGTGCTTTATGTAGTCGCCCTCTCTCTTCATTAACTACAAGACTCATGGAGCATGGGGAATGTGAAAGCTTATAAGTTATGTGTCATAGAATATGATTCTATGACTCATACTAAATGCTAGAATACAAGGTGGTGACATAATGGTGACTCTTGACCGTTGGAGTGTCTCTTCACTCTCAAGGTGAGTTCACACACTAGACCAAGTTGAGCTTGATTCTCAACACACCCCCTCAAGCTCAAGTTGGGTTGGTTTCAGACGGTATCCGAAATCCGCTTCAACTCGCGTTTCGGAGTCCGCGTCGAGTCGCATCGACTTGCTTTATGCGGAGTTGCGGAATCCGTGCTCCAGCTTGTGTTGTGCGAAGTCTGTGCTTCGGCTTGCGTCTTTCTTCGCGGCTTTGTGCGGTAGATCGGCTCTTCGCGGCTTCGTTGCGCGGTTGCATAATCCACGCGTTATTGCGTAGTGTGCGCGGTTTGCGGAATCCACTCGTTATTGCGTAGCGTCTTCAGTACTCCCCCTCAAGCTTGGTAGGTTAGGGATCGTCAATCCGAGATCGGTCATGAATTGCCACAACTTGTCGGCTCCTAAGGCTTTAGTGAAGATCTTGGTTGTTTGAAGATTTGTGCTAATGTGTTGTAGGTCGACATCGCCAGCTAGAACGCGATCTCGGATGAAGTGATAGTGCACTTCGATGTGTTTTGTCCACGCGTGGAACACTGGGTTTTGAGCCAAATAGATACTGCTCATGTTGTCACAGTAAAGGGAAGTCGGATCCTTGATGGGTACGCCCAGATCCTTCAAAATCCTCTTGAGCCATACGACTTCACACGCAACTATGGCTGCGCCCCTGTATTCCGCCTCCGTACTCCAAAGAGCGACGGTAGGCCGCTTCTTGCTACTCCAGGATATTACTTTGCTGCCGAGGGAGAAAACAAATCTGGAGGTTGATCTTCTATCAGCGTCGAGTCACATTGACTTGCTTTATGCGGAGTTGCGGAATCCGTGCTCCAGCTTGTGTTGTGCGAAGTTTGTGCTTCGGCTTGCGTCTTTCTTCGCGGCTTTGTGCGGTAGATCGGCTCTTCGCGGCTTCGTTGCGCGGTTGCGTAATCCACGCGTTATTGCGTAGTGTGCACGGTTTGCGGAATCCACGCGTTATTGTGTAGCGTCTTCAGTACTCCCCCTCAAGCTTGGTAGGTTAGGGATCGTCAATCCGAGATCGGTCATGAATTGCCACAACTTGTCGGCTCCTAAGGCTTTAGTGAAGATCTTGGTTGTTTGAAGATTTGTGCTAATGTGTTGTAGGTCGACATCGCCAGCTAGAACGCGATCTCGGATGAAGTGATAGTGCACTTCGATGTGCTTTGTCCACGCGTGGAACACTGGGTTTCGAGCCAGATAGATACTGCTCATGTTGTCACAGTAAAGGGAAGTCGGATCCTTGATGGGTACGCCCAGATCCTTCAAAATCCTCTTGAGCCATACGGCTTCACACGCAACTATGGCTGCGCCCCTGTATTCCGCCTCCGTACTAAGAGCGACGGTAGGCTGCTTCTTGCTACTCCAGGATATTGCTTTGCTGCCGAGGGAGAAAACAAATCTGGAGGTTGATCTTCTATCAGCTTTGTAGCCGGCCCAATCGGCGTTTGTGTACCCCTCGAGTCGTATTGGCATCGCGGTCTTGTAGAGGATGCCACGATCCATTGTGCCGCTCACGTAGCGTAGAACTCGCTTAACACAATCCAAGTGAGTATCACACGGTGTTTGCATGAATTGGCGTAGGAGACCGATCGGATAACTAAGATCGGGTCGAGTGATCGTGAGGTAGATGAGACTCCCGATGAGTTGCCGATACTGAGTCGACTCACACACTTTGGTGCCGGAGTTCGCATCTAGTTTGAGATTACGATCGAGCGGGGTTGCCACGGATTTGCACTTAGCCATACCGAAGTTGTATAACAAGTTGAGGATGTAGTGCCGTTGAGAAATCATGATTCCGACCGGAGTCCAAATGACCTCGATGCCGAGGAAGTAGTGGAGCTCCTTCATGTCTGTCATCTCGAACTTGTTGAAAAGGAGGGATTTGACTTTATTGATTTCGACGAGATGCTCACCTCAAATGACTAGGTCATCCACATATAAGATGATGATGATCGGACTTGCGGAATCGCTTCGTATGTAGAGGGAGTTGTCCGATTTGGACATATGGAAGCCGATTTGATTAAGATATTGCGTTATCTTCGAATGCCAAGCACGCGATGCTTGCTTGAGGCCGTAGAGTGGCTTCTTGAGTCGGCATACAACTTTTGGATGGGTGCTCGAGTTGAAGCTGAGTGGTTGTATCATGTACACCTCCTCTTCTAATTCACCTTGTAGAAAGGCGTTCTTGACGTCCATTTGATGGAGGTGACACCCTTTCGCTGCGGCAAGCGCAATTACGGTCCGTACCGTCGTCATCTTTGCCACCGGGGCAAAGATCTCCTTGTAGTCAACTCTGTGCGTTTGGGTGTAGCCTTTCGCTACGAGTCGCGCTTTGTAGCGGTTGACGGAGCCGTCCGCGTTGTACTTCACTTTGTAAATCCATCTGCATCTGATCATCTTTTTGTGTGGTGAGATGGGAACGAGATCCCACGTCTCGTTCTTGTGTAGTGCCTACATCTCCTCGTTCATGGATTCGATCCATCGCGGATCCTTGGCTGCTTCGGAGAATGTTTCTGGCTCGCGTACTATCTCCACATTCATCATAAAGGCATAGTGATATGCCATGTAGTCATTGTAGCCGAATCGGTTAACCGGAATCTTTTCACAGGTGGAGCGGCAGAGCTTTTCATTTGTAGAGATGAGGGCTTTCTTAGCTCCAATTGGTACATCGAAGCCACCGAACTCACTGTCGAGTGAGTGAGTCGACGCATCGTTGTTGAGGTGATCGTCTGCGTATTCCGCCATTTTTGACTTGGCTTTGTCCATCTTTGGGCTAGGCTGTGATGTGCTTTGATCGCTCAAAGGCTCTTGTGGTCAGCTTAGTCAAGGCGTGATCGGACTTTCTTCGAACATGCGCGTAAGGCGATCTTCATCCTCTATCTCTTGTTCGGTTGATTCCAGGTAGAGCGGAGTCGGAGTCGAAGTTGTCTCTGGTGCGTACCAGGATGCAGACTCGTAAAAAACGAAGTTGTCGTGCCTCTCGGCGCCGGATCGTTACGTGAGTCGGGTGGGAACCACTAGGGTTTTGCATTAGGAGAAAGGAGATCGTGAGATAGAGATTAATTATGAGTAGATAGCAAAGAGAAAGATAAGAAACTCGTGAATCACAAGAGTATACTATATTAATTGGTACTTAGGTTGTTAAGGAAGAAGTAGATGCATAAATCGTGAATCCCACGAATAATTTTTATATTGATCAATACTTAATCCAAAAAAATAACCAACCCTTATACATCTTTCTCTCCTCCTTATATAAGGACGGGAGAGGCTAAGCATAGCTTCTTGCTTTTCTAAAGTGTTCATGCCCTCTAAATTTGCATGCTTTACTTTTCCCACTACGATTTCCTAAATTTAGCATTCATGCCCGCTACATGTGCATGTGTAATTTTATTAGTGTACATATAAATAAAGTTTTCACGCATTCTAAAAATGCATGACTTACCTTTTAATAAAGGTAGGCGAAAATAAAGGTTTTATACGTATTAAATCTATATTTGAAACACTCAGAATAAGTTAGTATAATGGTAAGGCTGGAGTTTGTTTGCATGGAGGTGCAGGGTTTGAATCCTGCCCTATGCACGTTACAGAAATTTTAGTGTTTCTTTTATTTACAATTGTGTCTCTTCATCCTATAAGAGACTCTCACCGGCCTTCTTCATCCGGCTCTTCGTTGCCGATTCCTCTTTGCCGGTTTACCAATTCCTCCTTGCCGGTTTGCCGATTCATCCTTACTGGTTCCTCTTCGTCCGGTTCTCACCGGGTATTTCATTCTCTATCCGGATGGACAAAATGCAATTTCTACGTAGTGTGTAAATTACACTACGACACTCACCCCCTCTAAACCCGCACATCCTCCAGTATGTGCCAAAGTTCCCGATGTTCCATATTTGCCTCCATCCGTATCGCTCTCTGAATCTTCCCTTATGTCGACTACGAGTTGAAGTCCACTTTCTTCGCTATCCGCATCACCGCGATTGTTGTCTGGTTGCTCCTCATTGTTGGTCTCGTCTATGGCTACATAAGATTCGTTGTCAGTCCGCTTCTTGAAGATCTTCACCCATTTCCCTGCTATAGGTACTCATAGTATTGTTCCATCCAACTCACTTAGTCGGTAAGTTCCGCTGTCGAAAACTTTCCGAACCTCATATGGGCCGAACCACCTTTTTGCGAACTTCCGTACCATTGTATATTGATGATCCAAACTACTGTCATAGACAATCACCCAATCTCCTTTTTCAATCTTCCGTGGTCGTAGTCAGTGCTTGGTATCGAACCGGCTTTTGTTCCGAAGTCGTGCTTCTTGTGGTCAGCGTGACGCTTCCGCTACATCTTCCGGTTTTCCCTCCAGTTGTCGTATCCGGACCGCTAGTAGTTCTTCCCGGCTCATCTCTTCCTTCCATGGTAGCATTGTCCATGTCGTGATTGCGGTTTCCGTCGGCATTACCGGTGCTTGTCCGGTCGTAAGTTCTGCCGGCATATAACCGGTTACGGAGCTATGCGTCGTCCGATCCGCCCATAGTGCATACGGGAGCATCTGCGGCCAATCCATCACCCTTCCGTCGCATGCTTTGGCAAGTGCTTTGACGATCGGACTATGTCCTCGCTCGACCTTCCCGTTGGCTTCCGGATTGTATGCCGTTGTTAGTGTTAACCGAACTCCATGTTTGGCGAAGAATCCCCTAGCTTTATCAGAGTCAAGTTCTCTCCGATCCGCAATCACTTGTCCTACACACCCATACCTGCAAAACACTTCTTCCAAAAGAAATTGACATACTGCAGAACACGTTTTTCTTCGTAGCGCCCGACCTTCTACTTGATTTGTGAGATCTTCCCGAGCTAACACCAAGTACTTCTTTTGTCCGATCCCAGTTGGCATGGCTACAATGTCGACCATCCATTTGAAGTTGATTGTCGGTGAGAATGTCAGATGTAACTCATCTCGGTGTCGAACTCCGGAGTAGATTTGACACTTCTCGCAGCTTTCTGTGAACTCCGCGACATCTCTATACATATTCTTCCACCAATATCTTTGCTTGATCTTCCCAAATGTTGCCCATGTTCCCCGATGTCTAGCCCAATCAGATTCGTGAAATTCGGACATTACCTGGTTTCGTTGCTCTTTTGTCCCGACTACTCGAAGTGGTATGCTACCCGGTCTTTTTGGCTCCCTCCATAAAAATCCATTTTTCAAGAAGAACTTTCAGACTTGCCGTTTCTTACTTCAGATCTCGGCTCTCTTCTCTTTATTGTCCGATGATTCCTCGATTTCTCATAGCATTTTCCCGATCAACAAGCTTTCTCCCTCGTATTCTTCTTCCCGGAATTCTTGGATTACGTCCATCCGGCATATGTGCTCCGAAGCAAAGTAGTCTTCGGAAACTTCTTCATTATCGGATTCAGTTATGTCATCTCCGAACCGTGCCCTTGATAGCATATCCGCTACAACGTTGTCTTTTCCGGAGATGTGTCTTACCTCCGGATTAAGTGACTTAACATATGCAATCCACCTTAGCATAGCCACATCCAGTATAGTACAACACCGCATCATCCCGAGTATCGGAAGACAATCCGTTTCGATCACTACTTCGGCTCTGATCAAATAATCTTGATCCGATTTGATTGCTGACACGACTCCCCATAATTCTCTTTTGACTTGCGCATACCCGCGTTGCCTTTCGTTGAGAACCTTTGCTCCGAATCGGATCGGATATCGTGAACCATCCGAGTCGAGTTGATTGATGACCCATCCGATTCCGGTTGGACTTGTATCAACCGTTACTATAACCGGTCGGTCATAGTTTGGCTTCTTTAGAGCTTCAGCCCTCCGCAGTGTTTTCTTGAGCTTCCTCATGGCTTCGGTGTGTTCCGGTTTCCATTCGAACTTCTTCATCTTCTACAACAAGTGATAGAGCGGGTCCGCAATATGTGCGTAGTGCGGAATCCATATGTGATAGAATGCACATGCTCCAAGAAACCTTCAGACTTCGGACTGTGACTCGCATACTTCTTTCATAGCTTGAATCACATCGATCTTGGTTGGTGACGGTCTTCGACCGTAGGGCCCACATAGATGTCCAACTACCAATATTTCTTCTTGTCCGAATGCCGATTTCTCTCCGGAAAGTGTTAGATGCACATCTTCTAACTTCCGTAACACTTTCTCACAATCACGGATATGGTTGACTACGAACCTTCGGCATCCCCGTTCATCCATAGCTCCATCTTTTTCTTCCATCGCACACCCTTTCATCGGAATGTCATCTAGGAACGGCATCGTTATCTCCGGTATGCAATCCCGGAGCACCTTGTTCATCGCATTCATCATATGTGCGACTGAGTTCGTCACGCCTTGTGGTAGCGTACACATCCGGACTAATCCTATCGGTGTCCGCATGGTAGTGATGTCTCGGCTCTCCACGGCTTGTTGGAATTGGTCATATCCAGAGTATAGGTCTCCGATGGAGTATATCGCGCGACCGGAAAATGCTTCCGCAAATTCGTCCACTATCGGACCGACTCCGGAGTTCCGGATCGTGACCTTGTTCACCGGTTGCAAATCTTGAATAAATTGGAGTGACCCATTCTTCTTCGGAACCGTAAACCATTGATTTGAGTACGGAGCATTTGATGGCTCTAGAATCCCCATCGCCACCTTCTCCTTGAGCAAGTCGATGATTTTCGGAATATCCGCCCGTGGCATCGGAATCAGCTTCAGGTTCCATGGCACATGGTCAATCGTGAAGATCACCATCGGCTCCACTATCTTTGGGTCAGTGCATCCTATTTCTTTCGATGTAAATGCAAATGCTCTCCCATGTCGCTCTAGCATCCCACGGAATCGTTCTTCTTCATTCTTTAATAGGAACCTACCTCCACTGATCCAAAGTTTCTTCCGGGTCTCATCCGTGAAGGCATGTCCGATATCCATGGACTTCCGAAGTGTCGGATCCCTCGAGACTTCTTTCCTCTTTTGTTCGCTATCTGCGGGTAACGGTCCCGCGGCCGGTTTCACTTTCTTCTCCACGGTCTTGTATTTCGTACTTACCATTGCTTCTTCTTTGCGGAGCGCATCCGGCCCCATTTTCACAATGATCTCGTACATCTCGACCGACTCCACCGGAATTGCCCGGTTTCCCTGGCTTGTATCTTCCGTGAGCTCTTCAAGCCGTTGTAGTGTGCTCCCATAGAACACCTCTTCGACTATTCCCACGATTTCTTCGTCTTCTTTTATTATTGATGCCGACCGTAACTTATCCTCCACTTTTCGGTATTCTTTCTTCATTCCTCTGGTTACGACCGTGTACATGGATGCCCCATCCAGACCGATTCGTACTTGTTTTGCATCGAGAGGTTTCTTCCTGTGTGGGGTATCAGGGCTTCTCGGACTATCACTTCCCCACTCCGCAACAGTCCGCTCTAAAAATCCATTCTTGTTTGGGACAAGAGCTCTCTCTTTTCCGTTCATGATTTTCCGGCACCGTTAGGAATTGGACGGATTTCCCTCCGTTTTGGCTCCGAATTCGTGCAAAAGCCGCACCGCTATCGTGCACCTTCGTCTCCATCCGTGATGCCGTGATAAAGGGTTTCCTGAGGATCACGGAGTGTGAGACCTCGTCTTGTACGAAGAAATTTTGGTCGATCTCGACATCCCCGATCTTCATCGTCACATCCGGACAAGCCACAAATAGATCTTCCGTTGCTTTAGTGGCCGCCCGGATCTTCCATCCATGATTGGTGTTAATAGGCCACTTCCCCTTCCGGTAGAACTCTTTGGACATCAAATTGATCTCCGATCCGTGATCAACGAATGCTAGCACGGGCTCTTTGATGTTTCCAATTCGGATTGGAGTCTCCGTAGTTGCACGCGCCCAGTGTGGCTTTGTATAGTGGGAATTCGGAATCTCGTCCTCCACTTCAGTGTTGTTCATCAGAACGGTATTTGCATTCACCATCGGCGCATTTTCCTCCGTAGTTTGTCTTTTTCTTTTCACGAGATCCACAAGAAGATCATGGAACTCTTTTTTTGCTATTCCTAGTAGTTCCCGAAGTGAAAAATCTACCCGGCTGTCAAGGATTCTCTCCTCGAACACCTTTTTCAAGTCCGTTTGTTGTTCGATGTCCGAGGTGAGCTTGAATGCCGGAATCTCTTTTCCTTTCCCTCTTCCGTCGGAGTTCCAGCTCTCCGGTGTCTTCGATGGTCCAGTCGCATCCTCCGTACGTCGCCGCTTCTCATCCACATATACCTCATGTAATTGACATAGGGCGTATACGCTATTCTTATCGACGGGGCACTCCCATTCCGTAGCTTCCCGGATGCCTTCCGCGGTGCTTCGGATCTCGTTAGAGTCGGTTTTCTCGGTGTTTTCTAGCACTTCCGGCCAAAAAGACACCTTTGCTCCCGATGACTCCCCGACACATTCCCGCGGTTGTTGCGTAATTGCTCTTCGCCGTTATTTCCTCCTCTAGGACCTTCTTCATGCCGCCTTTTTGGAAGTTCGGTCGGAGCGGCTTCCGAGAGTCCATCGAATGAATCCGATTTCCCTCGTAGTAGATAAGATCCTGTCATAGTGCTTCCTTGTGCTCGTCGCAATCCCTCTGATCATGTTTGGTGCTATCGCACCATATGCATCGACGGTCCATATACTTGGAACTTGTGGGACGGTCATCCGACTTCTTCACCATCGCGATTTTTAGATTCTCCATCTCCTTCAGCAACTGCTCCACCGTAGTTGTGTCGATTCCCTTCTCAGTCGTAGCTTCCCGAGCCCGCGGTTGATGGTCTTCCGATCTGGATCTCGGTTTTGGAATCGGTTCCGAAACCCTCTTTTCTTCGTTGGCAAGCCATTCCCCCTCTTTGTGTATCGCGCGACGATATCCCGCACGCTTTCCCATGTTTCGGTGAGGCCACTCTCGATAGTCGTGTCCTCTAGAAGCACTCCAAGATCCTTCTAGTCCCGGACGTCTACAGCTTGTAAGAACATGATAACTTTGTCCGGTGCGAGGATAGCTTGATCTCTAGCAGACAACCTCCCGAACTGACTTTCGAATGCCGAAAACACATCGAGGACCTTCATCCCCTTGTCCGGCGTTTCCACCCAATCTTCGAATCCCCTCCACGTTGCCTTGGAGTAGTCCTCGATGGCGAACGTGGTCTTTAACGCTTCTTCAAATGTTTCCCACGTCGGATTTTGCTGTTATAACCCGTGGATACTCCCTTGAAGCCCGTCAGTCGCCACCCGGTTGAAGGATGTCACTTGCAGGCCTTCTGAAATCTGGCACCGGAGCATCTCTGCCTTGTAGTATTGCAAATATCGCGACACATCCTTACCGTTGAATTGCCCGTTGCATTGCACGAGCCGCTCTACTGCTGCCGAAATCTCCGACATCGCGCGTTGTTCTTGTAGCATCCGCTCAAACATCGCCACATATTGTTAGCTTGTTGATTCTCCATCTCCTTGCCACCTGTATTCATGTCGGGTTCACCACTTGTGTCATGCCTCTCGGCGCCGGATCGTTATGTGAGTCGGGTGGGAACCGCTGGGGTTTTGGACTAGGAGAAAGGAGATCGTGAGATAGAGATTAATTATGAGTAGATAGCAAAGAGAAAGATAAGAAACTCGTGAATCACATGAGTATACTATATTAATTGGTACTTAGGTTGTTAAGGAAGAAGTAGATGCATAAATCATGAATCCCACGAATAATTTTTATATTGATCAATACTTAATCCAAAAAAATAACCAACCCTTATACATCTTTCTCTCCTCCTTATATAAGGACGGGAGAGGCTAAGCATAACTTCTTGCTTTTCTAAAGTGTTCATACCCTCTAAATTTGCATGCTTTACTTTTCCTACTACGATTTCCTAAATTTAGCATTCATGCCCGCTAGATGTGCATGTGTAATTTTATTAGTGTACATATAAATAAAGTTTTCACGCATTCTAAAAATGCATGACCTACCTTTTAATAAAGGTAGGCGAAAATAAAGGTTTTATACGTATTAAATCTATATTTGAAACACTCAGAATAAGTTAGTATAATGGTAAGGCTGGAGTTTGTTTGCGTGGAGGTGCAGTGTTTGAATCTTGCCCTATGCACGTAACATAAATTTTAATGTTTCTTTTATTTACAATTGTGTCTCTTCATCCTGTAAGAGACTCTCACCGGCCTTCTTCATCCAGCTCTTCCTTGCCGATTCCTCCTTGCCGGTTTACCGATTCCTCCTTGCCGGTTCCTCTTCGTCCGGTTCTCACCGGGTATTTCATTCTCTATTCGGATGGACAAAATGCAATTTCTACGTAGTGTGTAAATTACACTATGACAACGTCTCGACTTACTCGAGATTTTCGAGTTGAGGGGTTGTAGCACTTGTACCCCTTTTGCTCCAGTGAGTATCCTACAAGGATACATTTCTCCGACTTCGGGTCGAGCTTTTGACGCTTCTCGTCGGGGATGTGCACGTACGCAATGGAGCCGAATATCCGAACATGTGATAGGTTCGGCTTCTTTCCGAAGAATCTTTCGTGTGGAGTGACCTCGTGCAGGCCGGATGTTGTGCACTGGTTCATTAGGTAGATGGCCGTATTTGCAGCTTCGGCCCAATAAGACTTGGGCATATGCTTCTCATTCATCATTGCTCGCGCTACTTCGAGGATGTGCCGATTTTTGCGCTCGGCTACCCCGTTTTGTTGTGGAGTGTGTCGGCAAGTGAATTCTCGCTGAATTCCTTCCTTTCAGAGATACGTTGTGAAATCGTTCGAGAAGTATTCCTTGCCGCCATCCAATCGAAGACAACGTACATGTCGGCCTGTGGCTTTCTTGACTTCATTCTTGAATTTTTGGAGGTGTCCGAACACTTCGCTCTTTTGGCGCATCGGATAGATCCAAGTGTGCCTAGAAAAGTCGTAGATGAAGAGCACCTAATATCGGCATCCGCCAAATGTTGCTGTTTGAGTCGCACCCCATACATCGGAATGAATTACGTCGAGTACGCCTTTGCTCACGTTCCGCTCCTTCGGAAATGGGCGTCGGTGTTGCTTGCCGAATTGGCACGCTTCGCATACACCTTCAATCTCCTTCTCTTTGGGATGTCATATGGTTCGAGGCTCTGGAGTCAACAAACCATACGTCCTCCGGATTGAGGGCACTAGTTGAGGTAGAGGCCGACATAGAATTTGCTCTATGTTTCATCATGAACATTCCTCCACGGTCAGAGTTGTATGCGTACATTCCGCCATGATCCTCATAGTCGGAGTTGTGCCCGTACATTCCGCTATACTCTTCGTAGTCGGAATTGTGCGCGTAATTCGTGAGTTGTTGGCTTGTGGAAGCCGATTCACGCATCTTCTTTCGGCACTCTTCTTCATGGTGGCCGAGCTTTCCGCAATATCCGCATTCGGTTGCGTTTTGACAGCTCGGGCCGGAATGGAAGCTCCCCTTCTTGCGAAGGTTCCTCGTTGGCTTCCATTTTGCGGCCGAAATTGGGAGTTGTTATTGTAGGTCGGACCTCGTCCGCCTTGTCCTTGGCCGAATCGGCCTCTCGATCGTCCGCGTCCTCTTCCTCCGTTCGAGTGCGTGTAGAGCATGTGGCCTTCCGACTCATTGCTCCTTGTACGCACGTGGTTTTCTTCGACCAATAGCATTGATTGGAGCTCGAAGAAGGAGGGAGATTTCTCCCGTGCTAGAATGGCGGTTCGCATCGCGCTGAACCGTGGTGCGAGGCCGCCAAGGCATATTTGCACCATCTCATCCTCATCTATACTTACGCTTATTGAGCTAAGCGAGTCGCAAAGCTCCTTGATCTTCAAGGTGTATGTCATGATGGACATGTCCCTTTGTTGAATGTTGTTCAACTCTTGGTGGAATTGAAGCTTCCTCGTGGTCGTGTTGGCGGCGAAAATCTTTCGTAGATTTTCCCACGCTTCCTTCGGCGTCTTGGCTTCGCGAATGTAGCCAAGCATGTGATCGTGAACACACGTCGCCAAGCAATACATCATGCGGCTTGCGGCTTGCTTCCATGTCGTGTATCCGGGAGCCGCTTCGGCAGGTCGGTCTTCATGCGCTCCTTTGATGTAGCTCCAATAGCCTTGTCCGACAATGTATTGGTGCATCTTGTACTCCCAAGATGCGAAGTTGTTTTGATCCAACTTCTCAGTAGGGAGAGCGCTCCCCATTTGAGTATTCATTATGTCGATTCTTCTTCTTCTTCTTCTTCTTCTCTCTTTGAATACGAGCTATGTAGCGAAGCTACGATAGCGATGAGGCGGTTCTTGGTTGTCGGCGTGGAGCACAACACATGATCACGATGAGGCGAATGGGCTAGATCGAGCTACCAAATCGCTCTGATACCATGTAAAGAATCAAGAGATGGATTCTTGTGAAGCGGAAGAGATATGAGTTATGTGTGTGTATGAGAGAGAGAGAGAGTGAGAGAGACAAGGAATAAGACACAGAGAATACACAAGGTAAAAGTATATTAACAAAGGAGAAAGACTCAACATTGTACAAGGTGGGAGGAGGGTGCTTTATGTAGTCACCCTCTCTCTTCATTAACTACAAGACTCATGGAGCATGGGGAATGTGAAAGCTCATAAGTTATGTGTCATAGAATATGATTCTATGACTCATACTAAATGCTAGAATACAAGGTGGTGACATAATGGTGACTCTTGACCGTTGGAGTGTCTCTTCACTCTCAAGGTGAGTTCACACACTAGACCAAGTTGAGCTTGATTCTCAACAACACGCATAAATAATGAGTGACCACAACGCTTACCTACACCATCACCAGGAAATACATGGAAGAAATCAATGAGCATAGACATTGGCTTAGCAGATTCTCTACATACCCAATGTAATGTCATTGACCACCCATCAAAGGTAATTGCAAAACGTGAATCGAGTGTAGACAAAAAACTTATAACTATTTGACGAATGACAACATACATTTGCAATATTGATCGTTTTAAAGTACGTGCTGACTTAAGCACATACCCTGGTAAGACATCACGCATGAATTGTTTAAAACCTAAGGACTCAACATGCACATGAGGCAACATTTCTGTGATTATATATTTTGTTATAGAGCTATCAATTTTCTTCTCGAATGTACGAGATATTAGAAGCTTAGACGTATCTATAGGATGTTGGATCACAGACATTGTATTCATACGTGAGGAACTATGTGGCTGAGATGTGCTAGTAATGTGATGTTTTTCTAATAAATGTTTTGTAAGAGTACCCGTGGATGTATTATTTGACCAAGAAATAGAGCAATGAGAGCATCGACGATGGGGCACACTGTTATCTGTGATATTTATAGTGTGTTGGTCTGTCCATGAAGTTCGTAGTCTCTTTAATTTGCCTTTACATGTGTTACTTGTTGAAGCTGAGGCAATTGAATTTGGGGATGATATAGTGTTCAATAAAGGGGCGTTCACACTTGATTCCATGTTCTATAAGGAATTAGAAAATTGTATCGGACTAAAGGAAGTCATAATTAGTGATATAATAAGATGATATGCATAAAATCAAGGGCACAGATTACTCACGATATTGAAGGAGATTCAAAAGAACTATATAAATCTAAATGTTTAAGGAGTCATCCAAAACCAAGAGATTATGTTTGATTCTACTATAACCAAAGCATTTCCATGTACTGATACTTCTACTATAGCCAAAACATATAGAAAATCAATCTTCCAATTCTATAAAATTTTTTCATGAATTCAATTTTAGAATTCTCAAGCTATGTTTCCTAAGGATTTGTATTTATTTATTTTGGTGTCACAACAAAGTTGTTGAACCAACTAAATCATCAGAATGCAAGAAAGTGGGAAGGAGGTAAAGGCAACCATGCAGTCCCCTTATCTTAGGATGATTCCAAAGGCTTTTTAGCATCGAATATTTTGTATTCATTTTCCAAGGATATAAACAAATATAGGATGGACAAAGGATCAACATGTGCATGGAATGCATTTAAAAAATCCATTATGTTTTTAGTCTAAAACATTATCTTCCTAGTTTACACAATTTCCCATTGAAATAAGAAACAAACGAATTAAACATACAACTTACATATGACCCTCCACATGCCTATCCACGAGTATTTTATCATTAGGAGACAAACATTTTTTCATCCTATTAAATTAGTTTAAGACATCCATTTTTCCCACATAGTATTGTTGAAATGCAATTTCTATTGACCATACAAAATGTATATTGATTTCATCATGTGCTCGATCTTCTAATCCTTGCATTAGAATTCAATTTTTAGAAATATCCAAGACAAATAGGCATGCTATTAGAGTATTCAAAATATAGATCATTTAGATGATGGGCAAAACATATCTACTTGATGACTGCAAATTACAAAACAAGATTATTGAAAATAGCCTCTTATTATTAAAAAGTTCATACATAATTGATCAAACATGTCTATTGAGTATTTTGATATAAAGAGGGGTGTACCAACTCAAATTCATAAAAAAAACATTCTATCATGTAGTTTTATCCACGTGATTGATTTGTATGTGTTTCCAACAACAAGATTGAAAAGAAGAAGAGAGTCGACAATATGTTTTCGAAGAAGAAGAAGAAGTAGATCAAGAAGTAGATATGTGTTTTTTAGAAGTTAGGTCAAAATCTACTTTCAATATTTCTGAAATTGATAAATTTAACCTTTAAAATATGCGTTAAAAGAAAATATTTATAAAACTATCACCCAAATTGTTAAGCCGTTTAAAACCGTTTAAACCGCGGTTTTCAAACCGTTTAAACCGAAACCTTTAAACCGATGAGGGGTCGAACCAAACCAAACCGAACTGTTGCCCCCTTGAACCAAACCAAAACTGAACCAAAACCGAACCAAACCGTTTATGAAAATCCGAACTTGAACCAAACCAAACCGAACCATTGAAACCGCTAAACCGTTAACCTGTGGTTTCGTGGTTTGGTTTGGTTCAAACCGAACCACTGTCGATTGTTATGCCTCACCCCTTACTACTATAAAAGGGAGTGAGGGGTCACTTTGGAAGGGGTTGCCTATTTTGAGGGAGAGAGGTATACCACTTAGGTCGAGGGTTTCCCATTTCGGTTTTAGGGTTTCGTTTAGGGTTTCTTCTTCATCTTCTTTACTTGCTTATCCGGTTAGGGTTTTGTTATACCGTTTGGTGCGGCCTATGCACCTTGGTTGTAATCTTTTGTGAACTCTTAATATAGCTTGTTGATCTTCTTGCCTTGTGGGTGTATCTTGACTCCATCTATTCTATTCTATGTTTATGTCTTTTTCTTTCTCATCTCCTCTTGAGCTAAACTTCCATTTCTCCTCTACTCCCTAGTCCAAGACCCCTGTGGTCCCACCTAAGATCCTACACGTACTCGCGGAATATCGCGACAACGTCGGACCCGTCCCTCTACTCATCGTTCAAAATGTCCATGATGTTCGGCTCCGTCCGTACGACCTGGTCGATTGGCTCCGTAGGTGCTTTGTTGTTCTGCTCGACTGGCTCCTCCAATTGCGTATCGTCCACTTCACCACGTTCGGTCGGTGTGTGAGTTCCCATGTTGTCAGATTCTGTACTCCGCATGATCAGGGCTGGTTCCGTTGGTTCGATGTCTGGATCATTCCTCCAAGTTTCTAGTGTGGGCTCTTTAGTCTATGGGCAAGCGGTCGGACGGGGCTCTTCCCTGTCTGTTTCTTCTGTAGCGTTGACAAGCATAGTGGTCACCTCCAGAGGGTTGTTCGAATTGGGCTGTGCCTCATCTTGTTCGGAGGAATCATTGTCTAGTACCGCAATTGTCTTCGTCCTTTGCTGTTCACTGCTGACCTCCATTAGCCGGCGGAAAATGTCTTCTTGACTTTCCCCAAAATCTTCCAACAGCTGCGTGAGTGCTTCGAAGTGCTGGTCCGCTAGCGTGCGATAGTCTTGCGCGAGGTCTTCGCGTACTACCACAATGCTTTCTTCATTGAGCTTGTAGAAGCCTCTGCCTTCTTTTCGTTGGTTCTCTTAGTCCGCTCGGTAGGTGTGCAATTCTGCTGCTTGCGTTGCCCATGCCGTCCATCCTTTGTCCAATGCCGCTTTCAACTGTGCCATAAACCGCTTGTGATTTGTTTAAAGAAGGACGTGTACATTGTCCGTTAATGTTTGGGAGCGGGTGTGCGCTTCGTCCAGGGCTTTCTTGAGGTTTTTGATTTTACGCTTATTGGCCGTAGCCGTTTCCTCATAGAGGCTCTTCATCTTCGTCCATATCTGGGATTCTTTCAAGTGTAGTTCCTCGAGCCAACCCATTTCATTGTTCAGGCGTACTTCTACCTGATGCTTCAGTTCCTGTTCCCGCACGAGCTACTCATTGTACCAGGCTTTCTTCCTGTCCAATAACTCTCGGAGTCCCGTGATAACGATTTCTGTCTTTTGGGCTTCCTCACACAGCTTCATGTTTTCTTCTTTTGTGTGGGTATGCGTTGCTGTCTCTGCCTTGAGCTTATCTTCCAGTGCTTTCACCGCCCTTCGTCCTTTTGCCTGAACATCCTTTTCTCTGTCTGATGATTGGCACAATTCCGTGCGGAGGCGGTCAATCTCGGACTCGGCTAATTGCGTAGATCTTTTTGCTTTTGCGGTGATGGCGGTTTGTGCTTCGACCTCCTCCCGTAAAGTTGTCGATGCGTCATCGCTGGATGCCAGTCCGGGGTTTTGCTGCGTCGTAGTTGCGCTGCGTTCTAATTCCGCAATGAGCTATTGGGCCTTCTGAAGTTGGGTTTGAGTCAGCTTGACTGTTTTCCAGACATTCTTATTTTTGATATCTTTGCCTCCCATACTGACTGTGGCCAACTCCCTATGTACTTCAACGAGGGCCGTATTCAATGGGGGTAATTCAATGCCCATGCGGCGAATCCTTGTGTTCCGCTATTTGCCTATCTTGGGGAGGGGTCCCTCATAGTCGCTTTCCGCCGTTCTCGGCAGCGCACGCTCAATCATTTGCTGTTCTGCATGCTCCTCGGCCATTCTCTGGGACACCTTGATCTGTTGTGTCGCCAAAAATTCCATGAGTTCGTAAGTCGTCCCAAACTGTAACAGCGCGCCGAACTCATGGGCCGTATCCGAGATGTCTGGATGCTTGAGGACTTCGCTTTCCGTTGTGAGCACTCCATTGCCATGCTGCGACTGAGCCGTAATGATCAGCTGTGGTTCCTGGATTATCTCCAATGTAGTTATGTGCTCCGTAGGGGTGGAAGAGTCGACTGGTGTGGTTGTATCTTTGACCAGTCCGTGGCCATCCTTCCAATCTAATCTTCACCGTTTTTGCTTGGGGCTTTCTTGATTCTGTTCCGTTTCTTGCTCAGTCGTTGATGTTGGTGTTTCGACCGACCTTGCTAGTTGTTCCGACTGCAATGATTGCGCTACGGGGTGGGAAGGTTGTGGTTCCTCTTCCCATTCCGTAGTTGCCAATTCCGATAACTATCGTTTCGTGGATCGTGGCGGAGGCGTAGGTTTACTAGGCAGTGGGGCGGGCAGACCGCGAGGCGGAAACAATATTGTAAGGTACTGTTGTATAATCAGCCTGGGCCTTTTGCCGGCCTGGTATGCGTGCATGCCCTCTCTTAGCGCTGGTCCCATAATCACTCCCCAATCTACTTCGTGCCCTTCGAATGTATCAATGATAATGCCTGCCTTCTGTTTCGACATCCCATACGCGTTGACTTGCACACAACCGACCTCAAGTAGGAACTTGACTATTTCCCGAAAGAATGGGTTTAGGATGTCTTTCGTTCTGTATGCCTTGGCTGATACAGAGTATTCCCCAAAATATTCTTCTAGGGTTTCTGTAGGGGGAATGTTGAAGTTTTTCTCCCCAATTGCAAATAGGTCCAAATTTTTCCGAATGGTGGTGTTTGTCACAGTGTCCATCTTGAGCTTTTTGGCGATGTCAAGAGCATCAGGGTGTGATGGTGCCTCGACGACCCTGATGTAACCCTCAAAACCCTTTTCTAGGAACCACCTGTGTAAAGCTATAGAGATGGGAGCCGGCATCGTGGGTGGAAGAGGCTCATATAGAATAGGCGAAGCTCTCAAACTACGGTGATCATGAACTCTGTGGTATGGTGGGGAGCAAGGAAGGCAAGGAGAGTTAGTCTGTTTTTTGTAGTGCGTAGAAAACCTTCTTTTCCCCTCTTTTTGTGTACGGCATGAAATGGGTTCGGGGGCGTAGGTCCTAGATAAGGTTTTAATCGGAACCCATTTACTTTTTTCCGAAGTATAACTCTAGCGAGGGTACCCAATTGGAAGGTACCATTTTCCGCTCTAACTATCCAATACGGCCCTATCTAGCGGAACCGTAACTTACCTGGCATTTGACCCATGGGTGTTTGAAAGACCAATACAGCCTTCCCAATTGCAAAGCATTTCTCCCGTGAGCCTCAATGTCGATCCATGAATGCTTTACACCGTCGCTGCTCTTGCTCGAGTGTGGCCATACTATGGACCTGAGCCTCGCCTAATTCGAGAAGTTGTTGTAGCCGTATTTTCTCGGACTTGCCTTCTGACAGTCGGTCTCGTACTTGAATTTTCAAATTGGACACCTAGAATTTGATGGGCATTACGGCTTCTAACCCAAATGCTAGCCGGAAAGGTGTGGACTGTACGCTAGTTTTGTAACTCGTCCGATATGCCCACAAGGCGCTATGCAACTTAGTATCCTAGTCTATTTTATTCTCATTCACGATCTTTTTCATTATGGTTTGTAAGGTCTTGTTTGCGGACTCCACTAACCCATTCGCCTGCGAGTAATATGACGTGCTCTTCTTATGCACTATGACGTAATGGTGCGTTAGCTCGTAGATGACCGAATTCAGAAAGTGGCTCCCTTGATCACTTATGATCTCGATTGGGCAACCAAACTGACACCAAATGTATTCGTAAAGAAATTTTGCCGTGGATGCCACCGTATTATCTCGTAACACTTTTTCTTCTACCCACTTAGTGCAGTAATCTGTGGCTACGAGAATGTACTTATTGCCGGTTCACGCCGTTGCTGGCGTAAAGGGACCAACAAAATCCAGACCCCATTTTTGGAATGGATCTAGCGGAAGAACCGGTTGGTGTGGCATCCGTGTGAGCTCCGTAGGTTTCCCCAACTCTTGACATAGATCACACAGCCTATAGTATTGATACGCATCTTTCTGCGTTGTTGGCCACCATAGACCTACTTGCCATATTTTTCGGGTTGTCACATCGCCCACGTAATGTCCCTTGGCCGTACCGCAAGGAGCTTCGCGGAGAACGGCTTCCTTTTCATACTGGCGTATCCCACGTCGCCAGATCCCATTGATGCCCTTGTGGTAAAGTACTACTTCGACCAAGCAAAAGTTACGACTGCTGACAACCATGCATTTCTTTTCATCTATCCTTAACTGCAAAGGTGGCAGTCCCGTGGTCAGAAAGTACGTCATTTCCACCAGCCAATGATCTGGAAAATTTGTCTCTACCTGTGATGCCATAGTCATGATCCTCAGAATATCAACATTAGGAAAGTCGTCATTGTCCCTTACCACATTATCGCCATTATCCATTCTGCCTAAGAAATTAGCTATGGCATGCTTCGTGCCCAGTCGATGCTGAATTGCGAAATCGAACTCCTGGAGCAACAACATCCATTTGGCCAGCTTCCATGTCAGTGCCTGTTTCTCAACTAGATACAATAATGTCGCGTGATCGACATGAAACGTAAATCAGCACCCTAGCAAATAATGCCAGAATTTGTTGATGCTATATATCATCCCCAAGGCTTCACGCTCGGTTGTGGAGTAGTTCCTCTCGGTAGTTGATAGTTTACGATTGGCGTAATAAACCGGTTTGTACCAACTCGGCTCTGTGAGTTGCATTAATGTGATGCCTATTGCTATATCTGCGGCATCCACAAAGACATGAAATGGTTTAGTCCAATCTGGTGGTTGTACGACCGGTGCTTGGGTTAACATTATCTTGAGAGCGTCGTAAGCTTTCTCTTCTATTGCCATCCACTTGAAGGGCGTTCGATGTACGACAACGTGTAATGGGGTCGCAAAATCCGCCAAGTACCATAACATGCGGCTATGCCAACGTATTTGACCCAGGAAGCAGATGAGGGCTTTGGCATTAGTTAGAGTCTTTGCTTCAATGATCGTCGTGATTTTGTTTGGATCCACCGCTATCCCTTCCTTGCTTACGAGGTGTCCGAGAACTGCCCCACTGGTGATGCCGAATGCACATTTGGCCGGATTAAGGCTGAGGCGTGACGTATGACAGCGCTCCAAACAAACTCGAAGATGGCCCAAATGTTCGCCTCGTGTTCCATATACCATGAAATCGTCGAGAAAGACTCACATAAAGGCGGGTCTTAGTACAAAAAGATGGAGGTCTTGAAGAGCTTTCGGATTCACTTTACTACATAAGAAACGAACATCTAAGTGTCAACTTATGTGGGTAGGAAGTTTGTGAAGACAAACAGAAAAATAAAATTGTGAGATATCCCACATAGACAAGAAATAAGGATCTCACCATATAAAAGGTAGAGCAAAAGTTATTATCTTTGTGTCTATGTGTGGAGCATAGAGAGTTCAAGGTGACTTGAACTAAGCTATTGGATGAATGGGTGTGGCCTGACTACTTGCAAAGGTTTTGGCCAACCAAAACCGGATCGGCAATGTAACCGGCATCCGGCAACGGAACCGGGATCCAGTGTTTGGCGACGGAACTAGGATCCGGTAACCAGCGACCGGACGGTAACCAACAACTAGCGGCCGGCAACGGAGCCGGTATTCGGTGACCGAACAGTAACCGTCATCCGGTAACTCGCAACCGGCGACCACAAAGGGAAAACATGCATTTTATGCATGTCTTGTACCCTCAAATGCATGAGGGCATCTATAAAAGTGGAGGGGAAAAAGATGAGAGGACTAATGTAAATTTTTTGGATCAAGCAAGCTTTGTACTTTATAGCAAAATTAATATTAAGAAGAAAATTCGTTATCCAATTGATGTATTAATCTTTCTCTCAATCTAAAATCAAGAGTTTTATCTTATCTCAATCTCTCTCTTTTTCAATCTATCTTAAATCCTTTCTCGCTAAAGCTAGTGCAAACTTCGAATCCTTCCTGTCCAGAACCCTGGCGGTTCAGCCTCACGATCTGCGCATAGTGACGGATCTTCACGACATAATTAAGTGGTGAACCCAACGTGAAAGAGGTGGCAGGAAGGATCAAATCAAGGATCAACTGATACTTGGAGATGGCATCCTCAAGCAACCAAGCGGGAGAGTTTGAAAGGATGATGCTGATCGTCGAACAAATGATGAGATCTCGAGACAACGATGCGAGCGTGGAGAAGGCTGTTGACCGTGTCGTAGAGCTCGAGGGTTAATTCGACGGAAGGAACATTACGAAGTTCCTTGATGCATTTAGAAGGGAGATGAATCAAAGGGACGTGTCCGAAGCACGTCAAATCGCAAGCTTCAAGAGAGTGATCGCCAACAACATCCAAAGACGTATTATCGAGATTCAAGAAGGTAAGACAACATGGTACGAGTTCGAGAAAGCGATATTAGCGGAGTTCGCGACTGAAGACTCGACAAGGATGACTCGACATGTCCTCATGAAATGGATAGAGAAGAAAAATAAGAAGATGAGCGTCTCGAGGGTATACGACGAGTTCGACAAGATGTTTGGTCGTCTCCCTTCCATGGACCAAGTGCTTCTTGAGGAAGACAAGAGTTTGTACTTCTTGAAAGCCGTGGACATGAAGGATAGAAAAGAGTTGGGGACTCTCCTCGAAGATGATACCCAAGCAAATGGCCTTGTGGCGGACTGGGTTGCGGTGAAGCAAGCATGCAACAAGATCGACAAGCGTCATCGATGACTCCATGATATTGACTTGGTAAGACCAAGCGTAGAAAAAGCAAAACCATCTAAAGAAGTCGAGACGCCTAAACAACGCATCCAACATGAAAAGAAGATTGATGATGACTCAAGGACGATGACGGCCATTTCAAAGGAGGTCGAATGTTTCGGATGACCAGTTGGATGAAGAACCGGCGAGTAGTGTAGACTCTGTCGTGCTCTCCCCGCGGAAGGAACTGAGGAGACGGTTCATGCGCAAAGAGAAGGGGAAGAAGAAGATGCCGGAATACGATACCAGTAGTGAAGGGTCGGATCGGAGCGAACCTGACCCCGGAAAGGGAGAAGGCGGATCTTCAGAAAGGAAGTCCGAACCGGCCAAGAAGGGCCTCAAACCGGGTAACGAAAAGTTATGCTGGTCAACCCGTCAAAAGAAAATCATCATGAGGTACGGATACAATGAGTACATGGCTTACATGACTAAGGTGGCAGAAGTGCGTGAGCCGGAGAGTTACGCAGAAGCAGCGAAAGACGCAAATTGGTGTGCTGCTATGGAGGAAGAAATGCAGGCACTAGATACCCACGACACATGGGACCTGGTTGACCCACACCGACAGTGCAAACCGATCAATTGCAAGTGGGTGTACAAGGTAAAGTACAATGCCGACGGTTCGGTCAATCGGTACAAGGCCCGGTTAGTGGCGAAGGGATATGCACAGACCCACGGAATCAACTACGATGAGACCTTCGCTCCGGTAGCGAAGATGATGAGGGTTCGTGTGGTACTGGCAATTGCTGCGGCAAGGGGATGACTGTTAACTCTTAGGGCCGGACAATGGCCTAACACAGGGTGTCTACGGAAGACACTTCACCAAAGGGGTGTTACGGCAAGAGGATTAGGCTCAACGATTAATCCGACTTAATTAGGTTACTTAGCAAGATCGTCCTTAATAATCACACACGTAAGATATAACAATGAATGCAGAACGACAATTAACACAGAGAGATAAAAACACTAAGCTTCATTAATTATCCGGTTAACATTACATTGCATCCGGGCCTTTAAATAGGTTTCCGGTTTGTAGTACAAAACGGTGCCATCCGCACCTGTTCGGGATCGGTCCGGATCCAGAACGGCATACTGATTCCGGTCCGTTCGTCCAGACTAATAGCTTACTTACAACCATTCCATAATAACTCCTTCGTTACACACTCTGGACTCCTTTGCCGGCCGGTAACACATGGCACGCCCGTGGGACAGTACCTTGTACGTCGAATCCACCATCCGACCCATGCTATTCTTCGTCCAAAATAACTAGAATGCTTTGTACGAGAGTCTCCAATGGTTCATTTGGAATTGGTTGTTGTTGTTGTTGTTGCTGCTGTTGCTGCTCCGTTGATGGCTGCTGCGACTAGTCCTTTGGTGGTTGTTGCGGCTGCTCCTCCGTTTGTTGCTCTGACACCGGCGTTTCCGTCGTTGCTCCCTCCGTCGTAGTGGTCTCCGGTTGACTGGTTCCAGCCTGGCCCTCGGCCGGCGACGGTTCCTCATCACTAAGGTTAACCGTTGCCAGTTCCCGTGCTTTTTCTTCCCGAACCCGGGACCGCTTGTAGCTTTCAAACTGGATTTGAGCTTCCAGCCTATCATCGTCTAGCTGAGCTACGAGTTGCCGGACCTGCACCAACTGTTCATCCACCAGGACTTGGAAGTCTTCAGCCAGCTCGTCCCGTTTGGCGGTGAAGTCCTCGGAAGTCAATGTGTAACAATCATCTCCTTCCTTCCGCCGGTTTGCCACGTCTACCTGTAGCAATTGGAGTTCCGCCGTATTTTGTGCCCACTTTGTCCACCATCTTACGGAGCTTTCGTCAATCAAGCGTTTTGTCTGATTCAGCCATGCCCGGAGGATGCACTGAATCTGGCCCGTTCCCATTTGCGATTTGATCTCCGCAGCTTGTCGTTCCTCCTTCAATTGCTTGATGATTTTGACGTTGTCTTCCGCCTGGTCCTTGTAATGCGTTAATTGCCTTTGATATGTGCTTTGTAATTTTTGCAATACCGTTGGCGCTCTCTCCCTTTCTTCCTGCTACTGCCTCTGGAGCTCCATCCGGACCTTCTCCGCCTCGTCCAACCGTTTTGTATTTTCCGCTCGTTCGTCGGCGAGCGCCGTCACGGCCCGATCAACATCCTGTTGGAGCTCGGCCACCCGTTCCTTATGCTCCGTTTCCAGCCGTTTGTAGTCCCGGTGGAGGTGCTCAAAATCATCTGTCTTTTGCTTGAGCCGTACGTTGATCTGTCGACGGGCCCGGTCCTCGCGGTCCTTCTGCTGGCGGAGCTCCTCCTTTAGCCGTTCAATTTCCGTTTCCGCCGTCTTCCGCAGCTTGTCCTTTTCCTACAGCACTTTGTCTTTTTCCTCCCTTAGCCGGTCGTAAGCTTGATGGCCTTTCCGGAGGCTCTCCTCTGCCCGGCGGAGGTTCTTAGCAGTTTTCTTTAATTCTGCCTCGGCCGCTGTCTTCAATTCCCATTCATGGCTCCTTATCGCCTCTGGTGCGGCAAGTTCATCTCTCAATTCTGCAAGCTCCTGGGCTTGCGCCGCATCTCTCTCTGGAACGGTTTCCATTGCCGGGGTCTTATTAGTATGTACAAGTTGGTCTGTTTCTTTATTCTGTACACTTACCGGAGTCACCGGTGCTTGGATCTGTGTTGCCGTTAATGCCATTTTGGCCATTTCTGCCGTGACCTGATCCAAGTCTTTTTCAAGGCATCGGATTCTGGACCAGGCCGTCTCTAGTTGTTCGGTTGTGACGAGCAACCGTTCGCTTTGCGCTCGTTCTTCCGCCTCAATATACCCCACTGCTCCGGCAATCTGTTCGCCTATCCACCGGAGCCACAGGCTACCGGTGCATTGTTGTTGCGCTTGCACGGAGGTTTGACGGATGGGCTCGCTTGTGGGTGGGTGGTCCCTCTTGATTGCAATTCCGTTTCTGCCCGTGGACCACCTTGCTGTCCTGGTTCCCCTTGCGCTTCTTCTTGGTTGGCCGAGGGAGGCTGCATTGACCTTTTCGGCTCTCGCGGAATGGGACTTGCCGGTGGTGCCGGTGGTGCAGGGGCTTCTGATTCCGGTGCCATGCGCACCGGTTCCAGTTCCTCCCTTGGCGTGGGAGTCTCAGTATGGGGAGCCGGTGTTCCCTCCGTTTGAGGGTTCGAACGTTTCCCGGCTGCCTCAACGGTCCTTGCCGACGACCGTCGCTGGAGGTGCTCCGTAGGCTCCTCCTCTATTTCCTCCTCCTGAGTCCCGGCATTGAGTTTCACCGCCAAGGGGTCCGCTTATCTATTCACCGGTCGGCGTAGTGTAATCTTTACGGGCCGTACCGGTGGTTCCTCCTGCGCATCGGTTGGCCGCTTCCGACTGGCGCTCTCCTTTCCCGCCTGTTCTGCATCCGCCACTCTTCCCCGCTTCTTGGGCTGGACGGGCTAGACGGGTGGCACAAGCAAGGTGAGCAACTGCGTTACTGCGTGCCATATCCTCCGTCCTTCTCCGCCTTCTTTGCCGTTTTTTCCTCTGACGATCTCGATCACCGCACACAAACCGTCTGCGATCAATACCGGCCAATCCACCTTGATCCCTTCATAGGTGGCGATGATCATCCCTGCCCGGATCTGCGGCATGACAGGGGGTCTAGGGTACACATGGCCGTATTCGTGGAGCACACGGGCAATCTCGCGGAACAATATATCTCCGCCGCCCTGTGTCCGGTAGCCCTTGCTGGCTAGGGAGTACTCACCAAAATACTTGATGAGTTTCTCCGAGGTCAGATTGTCGATCGTGAATATGCCTCCCTTCGGAAGGCCTGTTAACGCACGGATTGCCTCCGCCGTTATGACCTCTGTGTCCATTTCTTTGATCACCTTGTCGGCTTCTTTGTGTGGTGGTACCTCCATAATCGTCAAGAAGCCCTCGAGCCCGTGTTGCTTTAGCCATTTCTTGGCGGCTTCCGACAACGTTTGCGGGTCCATGTCTGTGTCGAGGTCGGATTGTGGTGGCGAGGTTGGATGGTGATGAGAGTGAGAGTGAGAGAGAGAGAGTTCAGAAAGTGGGGGTTCTCTGTGCGTAGGTTCTCGTCTGGTGATCTTCCAATGCCTTGGTGCTTCTGTGCTCCTGGGTTCACGAAAGTAGAAGGTCTCCATGCGCTGTGGTTTTTCTTTGTGCATTCTGGTGCCTTTTTCGAGCGTGTGCACGTCGTGTCCTAAAATAGCATTATGTGCTGTGGCGGCGCTTAAATGCCCACTACGTACCTTTTCGCTCCTCGCTCTCTCGTTCGTTCATACCTCGCTTTTGCATGATTACTTCGCTTTTTCTTTTTCTTTTTTTTGTAGTGTGAGGTTACTTGTCTGTTGGTCCTATCGGACCCTTACCGGCCTCATTACTGTTTGCCGTCGCCTCATTTTCCCCAGTTATCGGCTTGCCGTCTGCTCCATCTTGGTTGTTGCCGTTTCCCTCACAGGTTGCCGTTTCCGCACCGGTTCCGGATCCGGTGTCGGTCCTTTGCTCAAATGGGTTCTTGGGCATCGGTCCTCTATATGGCTTCAATCTGAATCCATTGACCCATTTGCCTAGCACTTCGCCGACAATTGTCCCTAACTGGTAGGACCCATTATACTCACGTGTCAGCCAATACAGGCCGGTCCATCTAAACCGTAGTTTACCCGGCATCTTGCCCATCCGGGTCTGAAATACTAACACCGGCTTGCCGATTTCGAACATTTTTTCATTTCCTGTCCTGTGCCGGTCGACAAATGCTTTCTGTCGCCGTTGTTCCAATTCTAAGTGCAGGATGCTTGCCAGTCGTTGTTCCTCGAGTTCACACAACGTTGTTAACCGTATTGCCTCCGACTCCTTCTCATTCAGCCATTTCCGTAGCTGGATCCGTAAGCTTAGTACTTGGAATTCCACCGGCATGACCGCCTCTAGTCCGAACGCTAACCGGAATGGTGTTGTTCGGATGCTCGTTTTGTATGTTGTTCGGTATGCCCAAAGCGCGCTATGTAGCTTGGTATCCCAATCCGTTCAGTTTTCGTTGACGATCTTCCGGAGGATATTCTGGAGTGTTTTGTTCGTCGACTCAGCTAACCCGTTTGCTTGCGGATAGTACCGTGTGCTCCGTTTATGGACAACGGCATAGAATGTCGTCAGGCTTTCAACTACTTGGCCGAGAAAGTGCCCCCCTTGGTCGCTTATTAATTCGATTGGGCATCCGTAATGGCACCAGATGTATTCATATAGAAATTTTGCCGTTGACGCAGCGGTGTTGCCTCTTAAGGCTTTGGCCTCCACCCATTTCGTGCAGTAATTCGTCGCGACGATGACGTACCGATTACCTGTTCTCATTGTTGGTGGTTTGAACGGTCCAACAAAGTCCAACCCCCACTTCTGGAATGGTTCGAGTGGTAGTACAGGCTGGTGTGGCATCCGAGCTTGCTCCGTTGGCTGGCCCATTCGCTGGCATAGGTCACATTCTTTTGCGTACCGTACAACATCTCTTAATGTAGTTGGCCACCATAGGCCACTTCGCCATATTTTCCTGGCCGTCGCATCTCCGGCATAGTGACCTCCGGCAACTCCGCAGTGGGCTTCCCTCAATATGAGGTCCTTTTCATCGCTACGTACAGCCCGTCTCCATATGCCGTCCGCGCCCTTGTGGTAAAGTGTGTCTCGTAGTAAGCAGAAATGTCGGCTTTGCACCGCCAGGCGTTTCCTTTCGTCCCGGGTCATCTCCTCCGGAGGCAGTCCTGTGCTCAGAAACTAGTGCATATTTGTGAGCCACTTGTCTTCCTGTGCCACCGTCTCATCTGCTGTCGTTTCCGTAGTGACTCGAAACAGCTCCGCATCCGGAAACTCGTCCGCTACTCCGTCGCCCGTCTCTTCGGACTCTAGTCGGCTTAAATAATCCGCTACGGCATGCTGTATACCGGGTCGGTGGAATATTTCGAACTCGAATTCCTGTAACAGTAAGGTCCACCGGGCCAACTTACTGGTGAGTGATGCCTTGGACACCAGGTAGAGGAGTGCCGAATGATCTACATGGAAGGAAAACTTCCTTCCCAATAAATAATGCCGAAACTTTGTCACACTGTAGATCATCCCTAGAGCTTCCCGTTCCGTGGTAGAGTAGTTCCGTTCCGCTTGGGATAGCTTTCGGCTGGCATAGTACACTGGCCGGTACCACATTGGCTCCGTAAGCTGCATCAGTACGCTGTCGTGAAGATTTTCGTCCATAGGCGGAAACCGGGGTGGGAAGGGCAAGTCGGTGGTGTGCTACATGTGCACATGTAAACTAGGATATGGTGTATAGAAAGAGAGGGGAAATTTTATCCCACATTGTAAGGTCCCTCCCTCCTTGGGCTATAAAAGGAAGGGAGGGGTCACTTATGAAGGGGTTGCCTATTTTGAGGGAGAGAGGCATACCACTTAGGTCGAGGGTTTCCTATTCGGTTTTAGGGTTTCGGTTAGGGTTTTCTTCTTGGGTTTTCCTTTAGGGTTTTCTTATAGTCGTTTGGTGCGGCCATGGCGGCCACCATTGTAAAGCGTTTATGTTTTCTTAATAGAACTTCTTGTTGAGTATCTTGACTCCATCTTCTTCATCTTCTTCTATCATAATGTCATATTCGTTCTCTTCTCCTCTTGAGCTATGAGCTAATCTTCCATTCGTTGTCTTAACCTTTCTCCTCTTCCCCCTAGCCGAAGACCCCCGTGGTCCCGCCCCTTCCACACGCACGCGCGTAACAACGCGACATCTTTTGGTGAACCCGACGTGAAGGGCGGCAAGGGAGCATGGAGATTGAAGAAGACTTCGACTTCGAGGAGATGATGGCAAAGATCATGATGGATGCGCGATGGAAAAAGGCGAGGCGAGGTGCGGCTTAACAAGCCGTCGAGAGGGTGGTCGATCGAGTCGTCCGATTCAACGGGGACGATGTCCCGAGGTTCTTGGAAGCGTACGATGCCGAGATGGCGAAAGGGGGCGTAGACGAGGCGATGCGGCTAGAGTATTTTCCTCGAGTGGCGGCCGTATCGGTGCACAAGGAGGTCAAGGAGCTACGAGAAGCTCATGAGTCGTGGGTGCCCTTTGAGGGAGCCCTATTGGAGGCGTACGGGTACACAGAACCGGAAGGAAGAGGTCGACATGAGTTCGATCGGTGGGTGTGCCGGCAACATGATGCGAGGCGGTCGGCCACAACACGGCCCGTGAGCGGCGGAGAAGAGAGAGCGGTGAGTGAGTACGCCCTACCGCCGGAAGAGAGCTCAACGCAAAACGGTTCAGAGGAGCTCGACCTAGAGGTGCTAATACAAGAGGCATGCGAGCTTGTGAAGGCGAAAATCGGAGCCGAAGAAGGGCTTGTTATGGAGACGGGCCGGAGGCGATCGGAGGATGCGGAGGAAGAAGCCTCCCTAGATGTAGAAGACGCAAGCGACCCTCTTGCCTTGCGGTGAAGGGACGGCCATGGAGGCCGGTAACTACGGATTCGGGACATGGCGGCCCGAAACATTGAGTGAGGAGCGGACAAGCGGCGGTGCCGCGACCTTACACACACCGGTCCTAGAGACTCCGGCATCCGGCCCAAGAGCCGGTGTGAGACCTAGAGTGACGGACGGTGGCAGCGGCAAGGCGGGCAACCGAGAGGACGGCATGGGAGAGATGGTGGCAAGCGTAATCGAGGCTTGCGGAATCGGAGATGGGGTATCCACGGACAACGATGTCCAGATAGAGGTGGCTACGGACATAACGAGTGGCAGTGCCGCGACCTTACACACACCGGCCCTAGAGGTTCCGGCGGTCGGCCCGACTGCCGGCATGAGACCTAGAGCGACGGGTAGTGGTGGCGGCAAGGCGGGCTACCACGGCGACGAAGAGAACGAGGAAGAGATAGCCACGGACCACGGCGTCGGAACGAAGGTGGCTACGAACATGGCATCGGCGAGTAACGGTACCGGGACTTTTCCCACACCTATTCTAGAGACTTCGGCAGTCGGCCCCGAGAGCCCACGTGAGACCGGAGAGACGGAAGGTGGCGGCGGCAAAGCGGACGATCGAAACGATGACGAGGAAGGTCATAGCGGACGGAGGCAAGACCTCTCGACACCGAGACCGGAGACTACGGCGGTTGCGCTCGAATGCCAACATAAGACCGGAGAGAAGGGCGGTGGCCGTGAGGAGGCGTGGCCCGGAGCGAACACGTACGAAGATGAGGATGCGAGGCCCGGAACGGGCATATATGAGAGGACCGACAGAGAGGTCGGGAGCAGCAAAGAGGAGAGAGTCGGGAACCGACCCGACTGGAAGATGAACCGGTCGATAATCCGACACGACCGGAAGACGACGCAGAAGAACATTGGAGCGGGGTCCGGTCAACCGGGCCCGAACTGAAGAAGAGCCGGCAAGGCCGGATTTGTTCGGACAAACATGTACCGGCCGGTTACGATTACGGAAGGGAGCCGACCAAACCGGAACTCGATCAGCCGAGACCGATCCGGGCGAAGGCTAAGTCGGCATGATTGGAGGTCGAGGCGAACAGGCCACAACACCCGGTGGGAGCCGGTGAGCGCGAGAAGGAGGCCAAGCATGCACATGGAGTACGACTCGGTGGGAGGCCAAGAGCGAGAGGGACCCTCACCTATTCTTGAGACTTTGGCGGTTGCGGATCGACGTAAGACCAAAGAGACGGCGGAAGGCGGTGAGGAGTCGGAGGCCGGAACGGACAAGGCTACCGGAATGGGTACCTGGTGCGTGACGGCGGACGAGCACGGCCAAGACGGCAAATCGGAGTCGAAAGGGGCTACGGCAACGAAATACGAAGAGGCCGACGCGGAGGTCGGGACTACAACGAGGGAAGCGTGTAACACGAAGCATGCATTACGGCATAGAACGGAGCGTGCACTACAGCCGGCGAAGGGCCAAGAAGCAAGCATGCACCTGGAAGAGCCACAACGAGTGACCGACGATGATGGTCGGAGGAAGCCTTCGAGAGGCAAGCGCGGGACGACGGGCAGTGCGATGAGACGCCAAGATCAACAGAACGAGACGGGCGTGATCGGCATGAACGAAGGATTGTGTCTGGGAAAACGGAGGGGATGCACGGAGAACAACGGGGTACACACCGGGAAGAGAAAACGTGGCGGCTTCCCGGAGGGCATACAAGGCCAAGCGGGCCAAGAGGGCGCAAGTCGAGGCGAGGCGATAACGAGAGCCTTGAGGGGCACCGACATGGAGGTCGGGATGATGGTACGCTCTATGGCGAGAGAGCACGATGGGCAAAGGAGAGGAAAGGAATGCGGAATGGGGCTGCCTAAGGGCCAAAGAATGAGCGCATATTCGGGGGACAACATCGACGCATGGGAAGAGTCTACGGAAGGCAAGCGCAGAGCGGGAAGAGTGGACACACCGAGGTGTTCGACATGCGGAGACGATGAAACCAAAGGAGCGGCACGCAAAGGGCGGAAACCGGAGTGCGACCGGAGAGATCCGGAGCGCATCTGGAGGACATGCGAGGCAGACCAAGAGGGTGTACCTCGGGGCGAAGCGGCAACATCGGAGGTTGTGGAGGACACCGAAGACGAGAGCACCGACACGGATGTCGGGGAAGCAACGTACCTTTTCGAAAGGGTACGCAGAGCGGAGCGGAGTGCGAGACGTGCGATGTGGCCGCGTAAGGGCCGAACGACAAGCACGAGGATGATCGGCGAGCATGGAAGGCTATGTCTTGAGAACCGGAGGAGGTGCGTGGAGAGCAACGGGCTACGGAAGCGCGGCGTCCCGGAAGGCATGCGAGGCCAAGCGGGCCAAGAGGACGAGAGACGGGATGAAGCGGTGACGGGAGTTGCGGAGGACACTGACATGGTGGTCGGGATGACGGTACGCTCTACGGCGAGAGAGCACGGCGTGCAACGGAGAAGTGAGGAGCGTGTAATGAGGTCGTTGAGGGACCGAAGAACGAGCGCATGTTCGGGAGACAACAAGGGCCCACGGAAAGATCCTACAGAAGGTGAGCGCGAAACAGAGGGAATCGGCGCGAGGTGTTTGAGACGAAGGGAGGATCGAGCTAGAGATAGAACACAAGCGGTATGCGAGGGGCAGAATCCGGTGAGCAAACGGGGTGACCAAGGGCCTAATCGGAGGACCTATGTGGCGGACAAAGAAAGAGTGACCGGATCGGCAATGGCGTTCGGGAGGACCGACCGGGGAGGAAGGTGCGTGTGGTGGATATGGCGGTTCGGATGGAGCCGCCGGTTCGGGGACACACGGTGGACGTGGTGGATCAGATGGAGCTGACGGGTCGGGGCCGGCAAGGGACCGGCAAGACGGTTGGGTGCCGGTAAGGAGAAAGACCCGGTTGATCACCGTCGCCGAAATCTCTCACCCTTTTCCTTTCTTGGCACATACCGGTGGATGTGCGGTTTGGTGGGGGTGGATGTCGTGAAGATTTTCGTCCATAGGCGGAAACCGGGGTGGGAAGGGCAAGTCGGTGGTGTGCTACATGTGCACATGTAAACTAGGATATGGTGTATAGAAAGAGAGGGGAAATTTTATCCCACATTGTAAGGTCCCTCCCTCCTTGGGCTATAAAAGGAAGGGAGGGGTCACTTATGAAGGGGTTGCCTATTTTGAGGGAGAGAGGCATACCACTTAGGTCGAGGGTTTCCTATTCGGTTTTAGGGTTTCGGTTAGGGTTTTCTTCTTGGGTTTTCCTTTAGGGTTTTCTTCTTGGGTTTTCCTTTAGGGTTTTCTTATAGTCGTTTGGTGCGGCCATGGCGGCCACCATTGTAAAGCGTTTATGTTTTCTTAATAGAACTTCTTGTTGAGTATCTTGACTCCATCTTCTTCATCTTCTTCTATCATAATGTCATATTCGTTCTCTTCTCCTCTTGAGCTATGAGCTAATCTTCCATTCGTTGTCTTAACCTTTCTCCTCTTCTCCCTAGTCCAAAACCCCTGTGGTCCCGCCCCTTCCACACGCACGCGCGTAACAACGCGACAACGCTTCCGATTGCGATGTCGGAGGCGTTCACGAACACATGAAATTCTTTACTCCAATCTGGAGGCTGCACTACCGGTGCTTGCGACAATAGTACCTTGAGGGCCCTATACGCCCTATCCTCGGTGTCGGTCCACTGGAATGGTGTTCGATGTACTGCGGCATGCAACGGTGTAGCCAGGTTGGCCAAGTATCGGAGCATCTGGCTGTGCCACCGGATCTGGCCTAAGAACCGGCTCAATGCCTTTGCCGTTGCCGGCGCCGATGCTTCTAATATGGCTTTCACTTTGTCCGGGTCGACTGCAATGCCTTCCTGGGTCACAATATGTCCTAGTAGGGTTCCACTGGACATGCCAAATACACACTTCGCCGGATTCAAGCTTAACCGGTACTCTCTACACTTTTCTAGACAAAGACGGAGGTGCTGCAAATGATCCTCTTCCCGGCTATAGACGGCGAAATCGTCAAGGAAAACCTGCATAAAAGCTGGGATATATTCACCAAAGATTTCCATGATGATTCGTTGGAATGTTGTCGGTGCCGTTTTGAGTCTGAACATCATCACCACAGCCACAAACACCCCCCATTCGGTGACGAAAGCCGTTTTCTCTTGGTCGTCGGGGTGCATCCGGATCTGATTATACCCGTTGAATCCGTCTAGAAAGCTATAGACCTCATGCCCGGCGACGGCATCCAACACTCCATCTCTGAACGGAAGTGGAAACGCATCCGTTACCGTAGCCGCATTGAGTTTCCGGTAGTCCACACAAACTCGAATTTTTCCGTTCTTCTTCGGTACGACTACGATCGGGCTCAGCCATGTCGCTTTCTTTACCGAACGGATAAAGCCAACTCGTAGCAGTTTGTCGATTTCCTCCTTGACTTTGGCGGCATAATTGGGATTCATCCGGTACCGTGTTTGTGCCACTGGTTTTGCGTCCTTGCTCAAGTGAATTTGATGTTGGTATAACTCAGGGTCGAGCCCTCGCATGTCTTCGTATGACCAGGCAAACACGTCGCGAAATTCAGTGAGAAGTGTGATCATCGCCGTTTTGTCTTCGGACTTCATCTCCTTGGTGATGTGCACCGGTTTTGCTTCGTCCGTGGTCCCTAGGTTCACCTCTTCAAGTTGCGATGCTTTTACGCGTTGTGAAACGGCCATTTCCCGTTCCAACGCTTCCTGCGCTTGCCGTAACTCTCGGATTCCGTCCTTATCCGGTTCTGCTTCAGTCTCTTCCGGTTGTGGTAAGTATGGTGCTACTGCTTCGGCAATGTCAATTTCGAAGAGGGGTACGATCTTTGGATTTTCCTGCAAGTACTGAGCTTCTTCTTCATCAGCTAACCCTTCTAGCATCATGACACACTCTGCATACAATGGTGTACATTCCTTGCCAGTGCTCGTCCTTGGCTGTGTTGGTACACGTACCTTGGCTTCTCCTCGCCGGAAGGTAATTATATTTTTCCTCCAATTCTGTTTGATATGTGCCGTTTTCAACCACGGTCGCCCCAGCAATAGCGGGTACGCGCCTTGTGCCTGTAATTGTAGCACTACTGCCGAGATGTGAAATGTATGACCGCCAACGGTAACTTCTAATTTTCGTATTAATCCTGTCGGCCGCACTGAGCTTGTATCGGCCATCCGTAACCAGAACGGACACGGCTCCCACTCGTGGATTCCCAGGGTATCACACGTCCGGAGGCTTATTACATTCACACCGGACCCTCCGTCTATTACTGTGTCGGGGAGTTCTTTCCCTTTTACAATGACAGTAATTACCGGACTGTTGGTGTCCACCACCGTTGGTCCCTCCTCCAGATTCGAGAAGAGTACCGGTGCCGGTGATGATTCTCCTTCCGTCATGGCTGTCTTCAGTCCTTCCGTGAATCTCGGCACGAGCTGTAGGAGTCTTCCTAGTGTCAGCGTAATCTGGCATTCTTGCAACGCCTGCCATGTCTCGTTCTCGGAGTGACTGCCGCCGGCAAGCCCTACGGTGTTCTCTTTTTGCCGAATTCGGCAGGACCCCGAGGAGAGCATCCCACAGTTTGTCATCCGGTTTCAACGGATGCACAGTCAGCTTACCTGCGCACCTCCGGAGGAGGAAACGCGCGCTATATTCTTAGCCGCACTCCGGGAACCTCTATGAACGGTATGCACGGTCATCGACTTTCACACAAGCACCGTCGACCAAGTCATCGACCGGGTTAGAGAAATGGAGAAAACGAGCTCTTGGCTAACAATGGGAGCCCTCCAACGAGCATTACCAACCGATGAGGATCTCCATTTCAGGCAAGCAATCCAATGCACGACCTGCTTGAATTCCGGACACTCGTCACTGGAGTGCACCATGCGGACGCACTGCTTACTCTGCCAATCTACGAGCCACACGATGGACCGGTGCGAATATAACTTATTGAATCGGAAAGCTCCACAAGTCCGGCAAATCGAGCCACATAGCAGCCGAGACGAAGAAGACGAACGTTGGCGACGAGAAGAGCGATATCGACCGGCACAAGATGTCCGGTACGACAATCGGCGAGACAACTATGACCGGTACAAGAGATACGACAAGTACCGAGATTACAATGGACGGTACGAGCATCACAACCAGGATCACTCCCCCGGGTATCACCAATGACGAGAAGATTACGGGAGGTATGACGACCAACCCTGGCAAGGGTACCGCAACAAAAAGAACTTTAATAAAAAACGGCATTTCAAAACCGGGAGCCACCCACGTGAACCAGAAAAAAGCGCCTCAAGCAGCCAACCGGACCAGAGCCCCGCGGTTACCACAAGTCCTCCACCGGGTATAGGAAACAATGCCGAATCCAGCAACACCCGGAAAGCATATTGCTATTATTGCCGGCAAGAAGGACATTATAGTAATCAATGTCCAGCAAAGAACTATGATAAACGACCGACAGTAAACATGGTAGTCACCGAAGTCGCAGACCTCCAGCAGGTCAAAGGGCAAGACGACGGAATGGGAGACACAAGAGGCCATCCGGAAACAGGTAACGGAATGGGTGAAAAAGGCAAATGAGCGAAACGTAGTAGAACTCGCGCAACAGAAGGAGAACACCGAAGAGCTCGCCGACGGCAGTCAGTCCGAAAACGCGACATGGCAGGTATTGCAGGAATGCCATATCACGTTGCCGTTAGGACGACTCTTGCAGCTAGTACCAAGATTCACAAAAGGACTCAAGTCCGGCATGACGACAGGCGGAACACCACCGGCTCCGGTATTCTTCTCAAATCTGGAGGAGGGACCAACAGTGGTGGACACCAACAATCCGGCAATTACGGCCATTGTGAAAGGGAAAGAACTCCCCAACACGATAATAGACGGAGGCTCCG
Source organism: Azolla caroliniana (assembly GCF_043228905.1). Lineage (NCBI taxonomy): Eukaryota > Viridiplantae > Streptophyta > Polypodiopsida > Salviniales > Salviniaceae > Azolla > Azolla caroliniana. The sequence continues at coordinate 12,422,355 of NW_028230440.1, forward strand.
GCATTAATGTAATAAGCTTCCGGACGTGCGATGCTCTTGGAATCCAAGAGTGGGAGCCATGTCCGTTCTGGCTCCAAATGGCAGACACAAGCTCGGTGCGACCGAAAGGATTAATACGGAACTTCGAAGTAACCATCGGGGGCCACACATTCCGAATCTCAACCGTAGTTCTCTAGTTGCAGGCTCAAGGAGCGTACCCATTATTGTTGGGACGCCCTTGGTTAAAGACGGCACATATCAAGCAGAACTGGAGGAGGAATATGATTACGTTCCGACGGGGAAAAGCGAAGGTACGGGTACCAACACAACCAAGGAAGGGCACCAGCAAGGATCTGACACCGTTATATGCGGAGTGTGTCAATATGCTGGAAGGATTAGCAGACGAAGAAGAAGAGCAGTACTTGCTGGAGAACCCGAAGATTGTACCCCTATTCGAAATTGACATCGCCGAAGCGGTATCACCCTACTTACTGCAACCAGACGAGAGGGCTGGATCCTCAGTTGTATCAGCACCCGATACATCTAAGCAAAGATGCCAAGCCGGTAGCACAACGTCCGTACCGGATGAACCCAAACTACGACGCCAAAGTCAAGAATGAGATTGACAAATTGTTGAGGTTTGGCTTCATCCGTCCCGTAAAGAAATCTACATGGCTGAGCCCGATCGTAGTCGTACCGAAAAAGAACGGCAAAATTAGAGTGTGTGTCGACTACCGAAAGCTCAATGCGGCAACAGTAACGGATGCATTTCCACTTCCGTTTACGGATGGAGTTTTGGATGCCGTCGCCGGCCATGAAGTCTACAGTTTCTTAGAGGGATTCAGCGGGTATAATCAGATCCAGATGCACCCTGATGAGTGTTTGTTGCGGTGGTGATGATGTTCGGGCTGAAAACGGCACCCACAACATTCCAACGGATCATCATGGAGATCTTTGGCGAATACATACCGGCTTTTATGCAGGTGTTCCTTGATGACTTCGCCGTCTATAGCAGAGAAGAAGATCATTTGCAGCATCTCAGACTATGTCTAGAGAAGTGTAGGGCGTACCGGCTAAGCCTGAATCCGGCGAAGTGTGGATTTGGAGTGTCCAGCGGAATGCTACTAGGGCATCTAGTGAGCAAGGAAGGCATTGTCATAGATCCGGAAAAAGTGAAAGCAATCCTGGAAGCATCGGCACCGACAACGGCAAAAGCATTGAGTTGTTTCCTAGGACAAATCCGCTGGCATAGCCGTATGCTCCGATATTTGGCAGACAGGGCCACACCTCTGCATGCGGCATTACATCGAACACTGTTCCAATGGACCGACATCGAAGACAAGGCGTACCGAGCACTAAAGGTGTTATTGTCACAAGCACCAGTAGTGCAGCCTCCGGATTGGAGTAAAGAGTTTCATGTGTTCGTGGACGCTTCCGATATCGCAATCTTCAGCGCGCTCATGCAGCTTACCGAGCCAAGGTGGTACCGGCCAGTGTACTATGCTAGCCGGAAGCTATCTCAAGCGGAACGAAATTATTCTACCACGGAAAGGGAAGCTTTAGGAATGATCTATAGTGTAACAAAATTCAGGCATTATTTATTGGGAAGAAAGTTCTCCTTCCATGTAGATCATTCGGCACTCCTCTACCTAGTATCCAAAGCGTCACTTACCGGTAAGTTGGCCCGGTGGACTTTGTTGTTGCAAGAGTTCGAATTCGAGATATTCCACCGACCCGGCATACAGCATGCGGTAGATTCCGGGGAGACAGGTGACGGAGTACCAGACGAGTTTTCGGATGCAGAGCTTTTTCGAGTCACCACGGAAACGGCAACAGATGAGACGGTGGCACAAGAAGATAAGTGGCTAACTAATATGCACCAGTTTCTGAGTACCGGATTGCCTCTGGAGGAGATGAACCGGGACGAGAGAAAATGCCTGGCGGTACAAAGCCGACACTTCTGTTTATTACAGGACACGCTATACCACAAAGGTGCGGACGGTATCTGGCGACGAGCGGTGCGCAATGACGAGAAGGAGGTAATACTACGGGAGGCACACTACGGAGTCGCCAGAGGCCATTATGCCGGAGATGCGACGGCAAGGAGAGTATGACAAAGTGTCCTATGGTGGCCGACCACATTGAAAGATGCAGTCCGGTATGCGAAGGAGTGTGATCTATGCCAACGAATGGGTCAGCCAACGGAACAAGCTCGGATGCCACACCAGCCAGTCCTACCACTAGAACCTTTCCAGAAATGGGGGCTAGATTTTGTCGGGCCATTTAAACCACCGGCAATGAGAACCGGAAACCGGTATGTGATCGTCGCGATGGATTACTGCACTAAGTGGGTGGAAGCGAAAGCCCGTCGTTGTTCCTGGTGTTGTTCATCTCCTGAGCTTTCGTCGTAACGCCGGTGATCTCGATAGTGCCGCAGCTTACCACAATAACCATTGAAGCCGCCCTGTTTGTTTGTCGGCCGGTGATTCTCATAGCGCCGGCCCCCTTTAGCAGACTTGGATGTCCACGATAATCCTCGTCCTCTAGTTCGTCTTCCTCGGAATCGTTGTGATTTCGGCGATTCCGGTGGTGCCGGTCATCCCATGGGTTGCGATCCATATACCGTGGTCGGTCTTCTTGCCTCCTTTGTTCAGTCCGGCATGGCGGACGTTGGGTGTCCATGTTGCGAACTGCGGGAGTGGCTCTATTCAACATATTGTATTCGCATTGTTCGACTGTGTGAGCCTTTGAGTGGCAGATTGGGCAGTTCATTCGCATATTGCACTCCACTGCGGAATGCCCTGAGTTCAAGCAAATCGTGCACTGGATTGCTTGACGAAATTGGCGTTCCTCGTCCTTGGCTAACACTTGTCGTAAGGAGGACATAGAAAACCTTTCCTCCTCGTCCAACTCGAGTTGTAACGCTCGTTCAATGACCATATACACCGTTTCCCCTTTCACGCTATTGTTGTTGAGCATTGCCTGGATGGGTCGGCGTAATGCTGCCAGAAATGTTTCTCGAGCCTTGTCCTCCGCGGGGCTCCATTCTAGTTTTCGCCGTAAATTTTGGAAACGTAAGCTGAAGTTTGCTATCGTCTCGATCGGCAGTTGCTTAATCGTGTAGAATTGCCCGAGGATTTTGGGTTGTGGAACCCTCCGATGGAAGAACCGCAAGAAAGTGGACTGCAGCTGATCAAAGGTTGTTATTGCTGGTAAATCCATCTATGAATGCCAAAACGCCGCTCACCCATCCAATGTTAACCCAAAATCCGTCATTTTCGATTGGTGCGCTACCGCCTCCCAAAGGCTCTGCACCATGTGGTTCGCATTCCAGACATTAAGGAACATACGAATATGAGTTGCGGCGTCGGTTTCGCCGTTAAAGCGGGGGTAGGCAAAGGCCATGTTGGGGGCTACGGCGGGTCAGGAAAGACCATAGGGTGGCTGTGGTGAGCGTACTCCCCGCTTCTCGTCGGGGTATTTGGAGAGCAAAGAATCACCTTTGTAATCACGGTAGGTAGTACTGAGGTTCCTGAGGCGAGGCTTTTGCCGTGCGCGTTCTTCTGCCTGGCGTGTGACGGACCTTGTGATTGGCCGGTCTTGTCGTGTTGGTTCTTTGGGGCGTCTGCGGCTAAACATCCATTCGTCATTGCTCGTCTGTGAGAAGACACAGATCACCAAGCGTGCCAAAAGTGTTACCGATTAGGAACACGGTCTGTGGTCAGTCCTTCGACCTAGACCTCCAAGTGGTTGTGGAACAACGAATAGGCGTCTATGCGTAATGCGTAGGGGAATGTTCCCTATAACCTATCAGCGTATAAGGGAGACAGCTACAACCGACTCCTTAGCAATGGTTACACTTACGTTCTTACACGCTCAGGTATTCCGGACACACAATAGATTAGCCGTAGCTATACACAAACTTTCTGAGAAGATAGAATTCTATTATGTTACGTTTCTTTACATTCCAAAATTATACGCTCCCTCTATCAAAGGTTTTCTGCCCTTTATATACACAAGGTTTATCTAGCCATTCACGCTTCCTGCGTGAACCGTTACATGCGTTATGATCTTATATTATTTCTTATTCCTACGCTCTTGTCCGTCAGTTACTTTTTTGTCTGTAATTGGTCCCAAGAAAGTAACCGCTGGTGACATTTTGCTACCGCCTTCCGTCAAGATTATTGATGATTCACAATACATAGTTACTATCGTCCAACCAATATCTCTAAACATTGAATCGAAGACAACAGCAAGGGCAATGCTGGAGGAGAAGAGCAAGCCCAAATTCTACAGGGCCGACGGTTTATATCCAAAATTGGATCAGGGAAAAGGTGTTAGCACACGAGTTGTATTTTGGGCAGAAGCTGAACTTGAGACACCTGATGGTATTTAGTAGCATTGTGTATGTACATTTTCTGGATGAGAAGAGGAAGAAGTTGGACGTGAACTCGGAGAAGTGCATATTGGTCGGCTACTCATATGAGCAGAAGGAGTACAAGTGTTACAATCCCCGAACAAAAGAAGTTCAAGTAAATTGACATGTCAAATTTGACGCGTCGGCATCCTGGTACTCTCTACCGACTCCGACCACCCGATCACTGAGGATGAGGCTAACGAGCCCGACATGATTCAAGCCGAAAAAGAAGACATCGAAGCTCTAGAAGAGAGTTCAGAACGACCAGACGAATGATGAGCTGTCGAGTAATGGAGACTCGGTTGTGCACTCCCCCCCACAAGGAACCAAGGACACGGTACACATGCAAGGAAAAGGGGAAGAAGAAGATGTCAGAGTATGGCACCGACAAAGAAGATTCATATCAGCGCGAATCCAACACCGGAAAGAATGAAGACGGACCTTCATAAACGAAGTCTGAGTCGGCCAAGAGGACCCTAAAATCAATGAACCAAAAGTTATGCCGATCTACCCGCTAGAAGAACCCCGTGTTGTAGTATGGATATAACGAGTACGTGGTGCACCATTATGCGTACATGATGAAGGTGGCGGAAGTGTGTGAGCTAGAGAGCTAAGCAAAAGTGACAAAGGACGCAACTGGCATGCCACTATGAAGAAAGAAATGCGGGCACTCGACGCCAACGTCACATGGGACCTGGTTGAACCTCCCTGAAACTACAAACCGATTGGTTGCAAATGGGTGCATAAAGTGAAATACAATGCCGATGGTTCAGTCAACTAGTACAAGGCCCGACTGGTGGCCAAGGGATATGCACAGACCCACGAAATTGACTAAGACGAGACCTTCGCATCGGTAGCGAAGATGTCGACAATTCGTGTGGTGTTGGTGGTTGCAGCAGCAAGGGGTTGGCATCTCCACCAAATGGATGTGAAGAATGTGCTTCTTTAAGAAACAAGAGTACATGGTCCAACAACCCGGATTTTAGTAAGAGATGAACAAATTGGTAGTGTGCTGACTCAAGAAGTCTCTTTATGGCTTGAAGCAAGATCCCGTGCTTGGAATTCGAAGATCACACAACGATTGCGTAAGATGGGGTTTGTGGCCTCCAAGTCCGACTTATCATTGTTCATCAGGAAAGGTCTGAAAGGTCCGATGCGCATTTTGCTATATGTTGATGACTTGGTCGTCACCAGACCCGACCTCACTGAAATCGATCGAATCAAGTCCTAGTTGTCGGATGCATTTAAGTTGAAGGACCTAGGGGACCTTCACTACTTCCTCGGGATCGATGTGATCCACACCGAAGACGACAACAGAGTTTTGAGTAATATTTTATAATAGAGTTTTTTGTGTTCTGCTCTCTCTATCTCTCCTACGTACTCTTTGTGTATTTCAAGCTTTCCATTAAACCTTCATTCTGTTTTCTGTTGCTATCCAGCAGAACCGGTTGTGTCTACAAGCTTCTGCACACTATTTTTACATGGTATCAAAGTGCGAGGGTTAGAACATCCTCTGTTGCCGACAAGAGTTGTAACACATACAAACCCTAATACCCGGGAAGAACAGACAAAAGAGGAAATGGATAGAAGCATGGAAAGCTCGTCTCCGACGGAGAAGCATGACAGAAGAAACTATGCATCTTGGCCCTACCACATGCACTAGTACATGATGGGGCACGACTACTGGAGTTATGTGGAAGGAGCAAACAAGGTAGCACCGGAGCTGACACACAAGGACTTCCCGGCATGGGAACAAGGAGCGAGCAGAGTGTTGTACTGCCTCGTGTCCTATGTGCATGACCAGATGCTCGACTACATCAGAGACGTGAAAACGTTGAAGGAAGCCTACGAAAACCTCAAAAATATTTTCACCGCAAGTACCACAGCACGAAAGTTGCAGCTCCGGCAAGAGTTCAACAGTGTCCGGCAAATGGACATGTCAGTCACTGATTCCACCACGAAGATAAAGGAGATCTGCAACGCACTAGGTTCCATCAATGTGGCAATGGACGAAGAGAAAATGGTACAGATCTACCTCGATGGTCTAGCGCAGAGGTACGGGTCAATCCAGACATCGATATGTACTCGAGTGAAGCCACCATCCTTCTTCGACTTGCAATCGATGTTGATGATCAAAGAAAACCACATGAGTGGGTCGATGACCACTCAATTGGACAACAAGATGTTGTACACGGAGGCCGATCGGCCCCATGGGCATGAAGGATGAGGTGGATTGGCATGCTACAATGGCACCCGACAAGAGCCGGAAAGAAGGCATAAAGGTAGTGCCGACAACAGTTCTGGACCCTCCACAAGCACGGGGAGTCAATGCGGTGTCGTGTGGTTCTTGACACATGTTATGAAAAATAACGAAATAATTATTTTAGATTAGCTTAATGGTTTGCTATGGAAAAGATGTATGTCTTCAAGAGCTTCTGACGCATTTTACTACATATGAAACAGACAACTAAGCATCAAGTTATGTGAGTATGAAGTTTGAGAAGATGGGGAAACAAAACTGTGAGATATCCCACATAGATAGGATAACATCGGGTCCAACAGTAAATAAGCAGACCCAGAACCTGTTACTTCATATATATGTGTTTTGAGCATAGAACAGTCGTAGTGATTTGGGCCGAATTGTTCAAACAGACGTATGCGGCGGAACTTCTTGGACTAACAGATGTGGATGAAACTGCTCAAAACGATTTTGGAACGGTTCGGAACATCCAGAACAGGACGGTCGGATCGGTTGGGACGCGGGACGGTTCGAACGCGCGGATCAGTAGGTCGGGACTATCATGACGCGCGGATCGGTCGGGACGACTGTACGAATCATGCATAGGTCGAACTATATGATTGCATGCAACTGAATGTGGAGTGCATAAAACTTTAGTCAAAAGACAATGCATGATCGAAAAAGCTATTCATGCACATCTCACATTCATGAACGCTATTATTAGAAGAAAAAGTTGTGGTGGAACTTCTTGGAATAACAGATGTGGATTAAACTGCTCAAAACGATTTTGGAACGATTCGAAATGTCCGGAACGGGACGATCGGCTCGGTTCGGACGCGGGACGGTTCGGACGTGCGGATCAGTCGGTCAGGACAGTCAAGACACGCGGATCGGTCAAGACAACTGTACGAATCATGCATAGGTCGAATTGTATGGTCGCATGCAACTAAAGTAAAGGTCATGTGTGGACACATGCAACTGAACGTAGAGTGCATAAAACTTTAGTTAAAAGACAACGCATGATCGAAAAAGCTATTCATGCACATCTCACATGCATGAATGCTATTATTAGAAGAAAAAGCATGAAATCTATAGGAAGAAAAAACATCAAATCTATAGTTAGAAAAAGCATGAATTGCTATGAGCTAAGCCTCTCCCATCACTATATAAGGATGGAAAGCACAATGTAATAGGGGGTTAATTTTTGTTTCCTTAAGGGATTGAAGCTATATCTCACATAAACCCTAATTTTCCTTACGGAAGCCATATCTCTCAAAATTCCTAAATTTTCTTATCTATTAATCTCTTTAAACCTAAACTTTTGTAATCCCAATCTTGGGATAGATTGTAATTTTTCTTTTTCTTTGCTAAATTATAAAATTGATTAAACTTTCTCATTTTCGTTACTTCCTAAAGTGTAACCGCACGAATTTGGTATCCTTTGGTCGAAGGCCCCAGTGTCCTTCCTCAAGTTCACGTGTCTCTGTCGTATTTTTGTGACAGCGGTGCCGGAAACGGGCAAGTAAAAGCCATAACAAAATGCTAGTATTGTGGCAAGAAAGGCCACCGGGAGAGCGAGTGCTAGAAAAATCACATAAATTCGGATAAATCCGGATCCGGCAAGGCCGGACAAGGGAGTCGGCAAAGCTCACACTACGTTGAAGGATCGAAAGGATCCCGAATCGGAAAGACAAGAAAAGGGCCAACCTTTGTGATGAAGCACAAGGTAAACTCGCTCACGAAGACCATCCCACAATCGAATGAGGTGTGGTACGTTGACTCCTGAGCATCAAATCACATGACGAGCCATGAAGAATGGTTCTCATTCTTAGAGAAACCGGAGCAACCGGGAGTGGTCGAAACCGAAGACGACACTCTGCACCCGATCGAACATGTATGAGAAGTTCCCCTCAACCATGTCGGACAGAAAGGGAAACTTATGAACGTGTTGCATGCCCCGACAATAACCAAAAACTTGGTGTCGGTCGGGCAGATCATCGATCAATGATTGCAAGTTTGATTCACACATCTCGGGTGCTTCATCAAGGAAGAGGGCCAAATCATCAGGCAAGGGCGCTAGGACCGGAGGATGTTCATCCTCAACACCAATGACGTTGGCACCACCTTGTTTGCAAAAGGATAGAAAGTCGAGTCAGATATTGACTTATGGCACAAGCGGATCAGCCGCGTCATCTACCAAAGGCTTCAGGATCTGCAATTGAAACAAGTGGTATTCAGATTGCCAAAATTTAGTGGTCGGAAGGCCCAAATTTGTGTAGCCTGCCAGCTTGGGAAGTGTAAAAGTGAATATGCAGAAGCTAAGACACAACTAGCTCAGCCGGATAGCAACAAAATACAAACACAGGTTTAATGGAAACCTTACACAAGACAGGGAGACTGAGGGAGCATAATAGTAAACTCAATTCAAGATAATAACACTCTTTGTACATAATGTGCTCTGTAAGCACTTATATACAAGTCCTTAATAGGACTGACAGAAGTACCGACAAGTACTTTAATGCTCATACGAGCGACTGACACTGACTCCTAAAATAATCCTACGTACTAGGCTAGATTCGTAGGCCCCTAACGGCCTACCGGTTACAATCCGATCCGTCTCTCTGATCCGGCTCTTGGTTCCGGATACCTATTCGGTTCTCCGTTCTGGATACCGATCCGGTTCTCCGTTCCGGATACCAATCCGGCTCTGGCTTATTCAACCGATCTGGATCTGGTTTAGCTTGTCCACTCACCACTCCCCCTCTATGGTAGCTGGTCCTCTCTTCCGGCTTTGCATGGCGTCCTCCCGCATGGCTCGCGCTCCTTGTCCGGTCTGGTTTTGCTTTCCTCGACTCCTCCGGTTCCGCACTCCTCAATCTTCTCAGTTGTCTTGTCTGCTCGTAAGGTCCATCTCAACTCCTTTGCTATTACGACTCTGGCGCGTCTCAACTTGTCAATTCCTCCGTGTTGGTGTCAACTTCCGTTGCCTCCTCGTCCGTTTGGCCTTCAATTGATCTGGCTCCTCTGAATCAAACACCTCTTCCGAACCGGGTGCTTTCGATTCGTTCTAGCCTGTCCAAATTATTTTCTCCAATTTGTCCTCAATCTTCAGACCCTTTACACATCGGACCATGTCCGTGTCTTGGTCTTCCCAGTTTTGCCTCCCGCTTTTTTGGTTAGCTTCGGCTTCGGCTCTCCATTGCAGTGATTCTCTTGCGTCCGGTCTTGGCTTCTTCAATCGTCCCGTGCACTCCGACTTCTTCAATCGAGCCGAAATCGAAATCGGTTTTATACTTGGCTTTTCAGTCATCTTCCTAATTCCTCCTTTCATTCCTCCCCCTCAAGTTCGGCATATCGAGGTATTGCACACCCAGTGCACCGGAAAATTGTCGCAACTTGTCTAAGCCTAGGGGTTTGGTGAAGATATCTGCCACCTGCTGAACCATCAAAACATGTAGCAGTTCCACTTCACTGGAGAGAACTCGCTCACGGACAAAATGGTAGTGCACCTCGATGTGCTTAGTCCGGGCATGGAAGACGGGGTTCTTTGTCAACTAGATGCTGCTAAAGTTGTCACAATAGATCGTCGTCGGATTAGACACCTCCACTCGCACATCCTTTAGAAGCCTTTTTAGCCATATGGCTTCGCATGTTGCAACAACCGCTCCTCGGTACTCAGCCTTAGTGCTCGACAGTGCAACTATTAGTTGCTTCTTACTGCTCCAGGAGACCGTGGCACTCCCAAGTGAAAACTCATATATCCGGATGTAGATCTACGGTCGTCGGCATTTCCAGCCCAATCGGCATCCGTATGGCTGACAAGTTGTTTGGCTACACCGGCCCGATATAGCAACCCCCGGTCCTTAGTGCTGCTAACATATCTTGAGATTTGGTGTGTGCACTAAAGGTGCACACGGTTGGATGGTCCATAAATTGACTGATCAATCCGACCGGATAACTGAGGTCCGACCGGGTGAGGGTCGGATAGATAAGGCTTCCGACTATCTCTCAGAACCTTTTTGGGTTGCATGCCATTCTAGAGTCGGGGCGAAGCTTCACATTCTAGTCCAGAGTCAAGATGGATTTGTATTCCATCATACCGAATTTGAAGAGCATACTTAACACGTAGTGGCGTTGACTGATTAGTATGCCTTCCAGGGTGTGGATCACTTTGATCCCAAGGAAGTAATGAAGGTCACCGAGATCCTTCATTTCAAATGATGCCACGAGTTGGGATTTGACGCGGCCGATTTCGACCAGGTCGTCGCCAGCGAGGACTAAATCATCAACATAAAGTAAAATACTAACCGGTTGGTTCCGACCTTGCCGGATGAAGAGAGAAGAGTCCTATTTCGATGGAGCAAACCCCATCCGACGCAGTCTCTGCGTGATTTTCATGTTCCAGGCGCATGAGGCCTTGCTTGAGTCCGTAAAGGGACTTCTTCAGTCGGCAAACAACCGACGTGTTCATTTCGAACTGAAATCTGGGGGGTTGAACCATAAACAATTGTTCCTCAAGATCCCCTTACAGAAACCCACTTTTCACTTCCGTCTGATGTAGATGCCACCCCTTCACCGATGCCACAACAAGAAAGACACGAACAGTTGTCATCTTCGCGATCGGCGCGAACGTCTCATTGTAGTCGATAATGTGTTGTTGCGCATAGCCCTTGCCCACTAACCGGGCCTTGTACCTGTTCACGAAGACGTCTGCCAATTCGGGCCCTTAGCCGCTTCTGCGTAGCTCTCCGGCTCACGCTCGACTACCACCTTCACCATGTACACATAATGATGTGCCATAAGTCATTGTCACGTACCTTTTTGTGGGGTTCATCTGGCAGGTGGATCAACGTAACCTCTCATTAGCCAATTTCAAGACCCTCTTGGACGGATCAAACTTCGTTTCTGAAGGTCTGTCTTCGTGTGTGGAAAAGGCACTCAGCCACAACTAAGTTAAACGCTCAATGGAAGATCAAAACAGAAATGGAGATTAATACACTAACACAGACAACAGAGAGGACACGGGATGTTTACATAGAGAACCCTAATCGGGAACTCCAACTATCACTATGAGAGTAATGACGGTACAATAGGAGACTCTAAGGTGACCACCGAGCTCTGAATCTTCGCCAACCGGCGGTTACAACAGAAACTATTTGTCTCTCTCTCACTCTCTGTCTCTCTCTGTGTATATCACAATAATGATTACAACAACCTTATGAACACTATTGCCCTAGTTATATTTATACTCATATAACTTTAGGATTATTACAAATATGACCTCAACAGTCATGTCTCAACATATTTATCAATATGTTCCTATCTGCTGGTTCATACCGGATCCAGACGGATTTCTTCCGGATCCATCCGGTCCAGTTGCTTCCTTCAGCTCGTCCGATCCGGCTCGTCACTCTGGCATGGGATGTCTCGTCACTCTGATCCGTCTCCAACACACTTCCAGCTTGTTGGCTGATAGGACCTTGGTCAGCATGTCTGACCCGTTCTCCTTTGTATGGATCTTCGTCAACACGAACTCTTTATCTTCTACCTTTTCCAAGAGCCAGTGATATCTCGTCTGGATGCGCTTCGTTCGGGAGTGGTAGGTTGCGTTCTTCACGAGGTGGATGGCACTTTGACTGTCGTAGTAGAGCCGGAATTCCTCTTGTTGGATCTCGAGCTCCCCGATGAAGTCCTTCATCCAAATTACCTATTTTCCGGCTTCTACGGTTGCCATATACTCGACTTCCGTTGTCAACAGTGCAACAGACTTCTGCAAATCTCAACTGCCACGATATGGCTCCCCTTACATATGTCATGATATATTCGGACATGAACCGGCTGGTATCTACATTAGCCGACATGTCTGAATCTGTAAAGCATTCCAAAAAGTGGTTTACTAGAGTCGAATCGGAGGCACATACTCGAGGTTCCTTTCAAGTACCAGATTACCCACTTGACTGCGGTCCAGTGTTCTCTTCCCAGATTGCTCATGAACCAGCTATCCACTCTAACAACATATCCGATATCTAGCCGGGTACACACCATTGCGTACATCAAGCTTTCGATGGTAGAGGCGTATGGTATCTTCATCATCTCCAACTTCTCTGCCTTTGACTTCGGGCTTTGCTTCCCGGACATCTTGTAGTTTGTCGGAAGTGTCGATCCGACCGGCTTTGCATCCGTCAAGTTGAACCTCTAAAGCACCTTTGTCATGTACTTTTCCTGTGACAACCACAACTGCTTCTTCGACTAGTCCCAGATTATGTGCATCCCTAGGATGTGTCTCGTTGGACCCAGATCTTTCATTGAGAAGGTCCGGTTCATGGCCTTCTCCATGAAGACTAAGTCTCGACTCTAGAACACCTTCTTGTCGACCAAGTCCCACACTTGGTACCCGAACTCATCATCTCCGTATCCAAGGAATATGCATGGTCGGGACTTCAGATCCCACTTTTCAACATGTACAAAGAGAGACAACCGAACACCCTCAGATGTTGGTAAGACATGTCTTTATTGGTCCATACTCTCTATGGTGTGTCTCCTTCCGAGGGTGTTGAGGGTGATCTATTTATTACATACATTGTCGTCATCAACACCTTAGCCCAAAACGTCTTGGACAACTTAGCATGTGTAAGCATGCTCCGGACTCTCTCCATTATGGTCCGGCTCATCCTTTTCGCCAACCCGTTCAGTTCCGGCATCTTCGGCACGGTGAATTCGAGTTGGATTCCCTTCGACTGGTAGTACTCATCGAACTGCTCCTCAGTATTCTCCTCCGTTGTCCACTTGAACCGCCTTCAGCTTCCAGCCGGTTTCCCTTTACACTCTCGCGTGGAGTTCCTGAAAGACAGACAATACCCGATCCTTCGTCTTTAGGGGTGAGACCCACAACTTCCGGTTGTGGTCATCTATGAACATCACGAAGTGCTGCGATCCGGCATGGGACTTTGTGTCCACTTGGCATACATTGATATGCACAAGTTCAAGCGGTGCATACCGTCTTTACGATGGTGTCGACTCGAAAGAGGTTGTGTTTTTCTTTTTGGCCAAGCAATCGATGCACTTCTCAAGTTGCACGTCTTTCACCTCCGGAATGAGGTTGTCCTCGGCAGTCTTTGCATTCCCTTCTGGCTCATGTGGCGCAACCTCTTGTGTCATAGCTCACCGGCAGTGTTGGATGCCATGTTCACTTCCTCCCGGCAAATCCGGGCATGCATCAAGTATAGTGTGTTGATCTTCCTGGCTCGGGCCACGATCAGGCTTCCTTTGTTGAACTTCATGACTCCGTTCTGGGTGCTACTCGTGTAGCCTTCATCATCTAGCCGATCAACTGATATCAAGTTCAACCGAACCTCCAAAATGTGTCAGACATCCTTCAACAGCAACTTGCACCTGGTTGGTGTTGTCAAACACACATTTGTTGGGAAACAAGTCCCTCTGGATGGGAAGAGAAGAACCAAGTTGGTGAGTAACTCAGCCTCAGCCGAGATCAAAATTGAAAACCCAAATCGATTCGGAAGACTATAATTGTAAATAGTCTAAAACGCCCCTTGTGGGCCATACTTGTAAATAACCTGAAAATTGTTTTGGTATAAAAACAACTAGGGCAAACTTTATAGAAAGTGGTTGATCATTAGTTTTTATAGAGTTAGTGGAGGTAGTTACCTTCGTGACTGTGAAAGGAAGAGTGAGAGTGTGAGAGTGCAACTCTGTAGCCGTCTATCAGACAAAGGAGAACTTGAGGTCATTGCCTCTGAATTCCTCATTGTACTTCTTCCCTACCATAGTGATCTGTTTGGAGTTTGTGGACACCACATGGTTTTTCCCAGTTCGGGTTTCCACGTTAAACATCTGGGGTCTCTCTGTACTTGTTTTTCCTATCTTCACGTTTTCTGTCTGTGTACTAGCTCTCTTGTTTTCTACACCCGAATATGAACGTGTAACCAGTTGTGGCTGGTTGATTCCTAACAAAGCTCCAATGCCGACAATTCGACATGCACCTTCATTTCCCATTAGGGTAGAACCTTGATCTCTAGCTATGTATGATGACAAGCACTTTCGGTTGGGGGTTAGATGTGTTGGGAGATAGGTCCCTCTGGATGGGAAAGGAGTACCCGGCTACGGAGAGCTGGATGGTGCAGACCCGGTGAAGACCGGATGAGGAGTACCCGGCTACGGAGAGCCGGATGGTGCAGACCCGGTGAAGACCGGATGAGGAGTACCTGACTACGGAGAGCCGGATGGTGCAGACCCGGCGAAAACCGGATGAGGAGTACCCGGTTACGGAGAGCCGGATGGTGCAGACCCGGTGAGGAATGCTCACCGGATGAAGAGACATATTCGTAAATATGTTTCTGAGAGTTCATCGACACTATATTTGTAAATAGCCAAAAAGTCATATTAGTATAAATATGACTTAGGGCAAACTTTTAGATGTCTGCCGTTATTGTCATATTCTTGTTGGTGCAAGGATAGAGTGAGCGCGTAACTGTGTACAAAGAGAGAGACAGAGAAAGAGGTTGTTGCCTTTGTTGTAACCGCCGCCTGTGGCGAGGATTGTGAGCACGAGGTCGTTGCCTCCGTGAACTCACTGTTGTACATTCTAGCATAGTGATAGTTTGCAGTCTATGGGCTGCCGTGGTTTTTCCCTTAGTTTGGGTTTTCCACGTAAACATCCTGTGTACACTTCTCTTCTTCGTGTCGTTCATTATTTCCCGTTTCTGTGTATGATTCTAAGCTCGGTTGTGGCCGAGCGTTGCGTATAAGGAGCTGTGTAGTTCCCGTCAAGTGGTATCAGAGCGAAACAACACAGAAAATGGACGAATAGTTTGGCGGCATGTTGAAGCTCAGCGACTCCAACTATTCGGTATGGAAGTCGAAGTTGAGAGACATGCTCGTGGTTAAAGATCTTTGGTTGCCGGTTCAGTTTGGGGACAAGAGACTAGACAAAATCGACGCCACGATATGGGAGGTGATGCACATGAAGACAACGGCTTACATACGGTGCTTCATCGACATGAGCCTATACAACAACTTCAATGAAGAGAGCAAGGCTCATGAGCTCTGGGAGAAGATCGGCATTATGTTTCAAAACAAAAATGTTGTTAATCAGGTTTCGGTGTTCCGGAAGCTAGTAAGACTCTGGTACCAAGATGGCTCCAGCATGGCAGAGCACATGAATGCCTTCCAGGGGCTGATCCACCAGGCAACATCATTGGAAGTACCTCTTGCCGACGAGGTACTAGCACTACTCTTGCTCGGTTCCCTCCTAGATAGCTGGGAGACATTGCTTGTCACTTTGGGCAACGCCGGCCGGAAGGAAAGCGGTTATCCCTAGCAAGAGTAAAGTCGAGTTTGCTAGATGAGGAGGCGCGTCGGAAAGATAAAGATACGAGCTCCGACCCCAAAGCGCTCAGAACCGGGAAAAGTCGGGGACGCGGTCAAAGTCAAGGGGAAGACCCACTTGCTTCTATTGCGGCAAGCCGGGACACTTCCAGAAGAACTGTCGGCATTTCCGAAAGGATAAGGAGACCGACGGTACCGATTCGAAGCGGACCCCGGACCGGAACGGTAAAGACCGGAGGGGGCCGGACCGGAAGGGAACGACGACAATCGCGGCAAGTGAAGAAGAGTTGATGCTCATCACCGAGGAGAGTGAGATAAACCTTGCCAGCAACGAGATGACCTGGGTGGTAGACTCCGGAGCGTCGTTCCACCTTACCCCGGACCGGAAATGCTGCTCATCCTACTCAGCCAGTGATCACGGCTGTGTCCGGATGGGGAATGAAGGTACATGCCAAATTGTCGGCATAGGAGACGTGTGGCTGACAACAGCAACCGGATGCAAGTTGCTGCTGAAGGATGTCTGACACGTTCCAGAGGTTCGTCTGAACCTGATATCAGCCGGTCGGCTAGATGATGAAGGCTACAAGGGTAGCATCCGGAACGTGTCATGAAGTTCAGCAAAGGGAGCCTGATTGTGGCTCGGGCCCGGAAGGTCAACACATTGTACCTGATGAATGCCCGGTTGTGTCCGGAAGAAGTGAACGTTGTATCCGACACTGCCGGTGAGTTGTGGCACAAGAGGCTGTGTCATAGGAGCGAGAAGGGGATGAAGAGGCTTGCAGACGACAACCTCATTCCAGTGAAGAACGTGCACTTGGAGAAGTGCACTGATTGTCTGGCCGGTAAGCAAAACCGGACCTCCTTCCGACCAAGGCCACGTAATGCACCACTGGAGTTGGTGCATACGGATGTGTGTCAGGTAGACACGAAGTCACATGCCGGAGCGCAGTACTTCGTGACATTCATAGATGACCACAGCCGGAAGCTGTGGGCCACACCGTTGAAGACGAAGGATCAGGTGCTATCCGTCTTCAAAGAGCTCCACGCGAGAGTGGAAGGAGAAACTGGCGGGAAGCTGAAGGCGGTTCGAGCAGATAACGGAGGAGAATACCAGGGGTAGTTTGAGGAGTACTGCCGCTCGAAGGGAATCCGGCTCGAATTTACCATGCCGAAGAAGCCGGAACTAAACGGACTGGCCGAGAGGATGAACCGAACCATAATGGAGAGGGTCGGAGTATGCTAGCGCATGCAAAACTACCCAAGAAGTTTTGGGCTAAGGCATTGTCGACGGCGACATATGTGATAAATAGATCACCCTCAGTACCCTTGGACGGAGACACGCCACAGAGAGTGTGGACCAGTAAGGAAGTATCCTACCGGCATCTGAAGGTGTTCGGGTGTCTCGTGTACGTGCATGTAGCTAAGGACCGAAGAGGAAAGTTAGATCCAAAGACCCGGCCATGCATATTCCTCGGTTACGGTGATGATGAGTTTGGCTACCGAGTGTGGGACCTGGTCGACAAGAAGGTATTCTGGAGTCGAGATATTATCTTCATGGAGGACAAGACGCTCACCGACTGGGAGTCGGAAAAGAAGATAATGAACTCCGAGTCGACCGGTAAGGATCGACTCTACGATGAGCAGACCCAACCGGCAAGAGACCGGTTAGCACTCGAGGGACCAGCCGGTTACGATGAGGATACCGAACAGGCTGAAGAAGAAGTAGAGGAAGTTGAAACCGGAACCGGCCAAGACCCCGAATCTGATTCGGATGAAGAGCATATGGAGGAGCCGGTTACCGAAGCCCGAAAACGGAGATATCCTCTCAAAGAGAGAAGGGCGCCCCAGAGATTTCCGGATGCAGAGCATGTTCTGCTGACCGATGAGGGGAGCCGGAAAGCTTCGAAGAAGCGAAGGATGACACCCACAGCCGCAAATGGTTGAGTGCCATGCAGGATGAGATGAATTCCCTGCATGAGAACCATACGTACGAATTGGTGGAGTTGCCGAAAGGAAAGCGGGCACTCCGAAAGTTGAAACCGGGAGATGCCGGCAACCCCCCGAGATACAAAGCCAGGATCATGGTGAAGGGGTTCCAACAGAAAAAGGGCGTGGACTTTGACGAGATATTTTCCCCAGTAGTAAAGATAACCTCCATCCGAACACTGTTGAGTATAGCGGCAAGCATGGACCTCGAGGTAGAACAGCTGGACGTGAAGACGGCATTCCTTCACGGCGACCTCGAAGAGGAGATCTACATGCAGCAACCGGAGGGATTTGTGGAGAAAGGGAAGGAGCACCTGGTATGCCGGTTGAAGAAGAGCCTCTACGGGTTGAAGCAGGCCCCCTGGCAATGGTATCGGAAGTTCGACTCCTTCATGACCGATCAAGGGTACCACAAGATGCAGGCCGATCACTGCGTGTTTGTGAAGAAGTTCGAAGGAGGCGACTTCCTGATACTCCTTCTGTACGTGGACGACATGTTGATCGTCGGACGGGACCAAGTCAAAATACGGATGCTGAAGAAGGCTCTCAACTGGACCTTCTCAATGAAAGACTTGGGTCCGGCAAGACAGATGCTGGGGATGCATATTATCCTGAACCGGTCAGCGAAGCAATTATGGCTGTCACAGGAGAAGTACATGACAAAGGTGCTTCACCGATTCAACATGTCAGATGCGAAACCGGTCAGATCGACACTTCCGGCAAACTGCAGGTTATCCGGTAAGCAAAGCCCGAAGACGAAAGCAGAGAAGGCGGATATGATGAAGATTCCATATGCCTCTGCCGTCGGGAGCTTAATGTAGGCAATGGTTTGTACCCGACCGGATATAGGATACGTAGTCGGAGTGGTGAGCCAGTTCATGAGCAATCCCGGCAGGGAGCACTGGAATGTGGTCAAATGGATACTCCGGTATTTGAAGGGCACTTCAAATATGTGTCTCCGATTCGGCTCTGGAAAACCTCAACTGGACGGATTCACCGATTCGGACATGTTGGCTGATGTGGATACCAGCCGGTCTACATCCGGGTATGTAATGACATATGCAGGGGGAGTTGTTTCGTGGCAGTCGAGGCTACAGAAGACGGTTGCATTGTCAACCACGGAGGCGGAGTACATGGTAGTTGTGGAAGCCGGCAAGGAAATATTATGGATGAAGGACTTCATCGGAGAGCTCAGTATCCGGCAAGAGGAATACCGGCTCTATTGCGACAGTCAAAGTGCCATCCACCTTGCTAAGAATGCGGCCTACCATTCTCAGACGAAGCATATCCAGCGAAGATATCACTGGATCCGGGAAAGAGTAGATGACCAGGAGTTCGCGTTGACAAAGATCCACACGACCGAGAACGGGTCAGATATGTTGACCAAAGTTCTGATACCCTACAAGTTGGATGCATGCTGGAAGCGGATCAGACTGATCAGACACCCCATGTCGGAGTGAAGGGGGAGTTTGTTGGGAGACAGGTCCCTCCGGATGGGAAGGGAGAAGAACAGTGCCGACGAACAATCTCGGCCGAGGCCGAAACTGGATGAGGAGAACCCGGCTACGGAGAGCCGGATGGTGCAGACCCGGTGAGGAATTCTCACCGGATGAAGAGACATATTCGTAAATATGTTTCTAAGAGTCCATCGAGGCTATATTTGTAAATAGCCAAAAAGTCGTATTCATATAAATATGACTTAGGGCAAACTTTTAGATGTCTGTCGATATTGTCATATTCTTGTTGGTGCAAGGATAGAGTGAGCGCATAACTGTGTACAAAGAGAGAGACAGAGAAAGAGGTTGTTGCCTCTGTTGTAACCGCCGCCTATGGCGAGGATCGTGAGCACGAGGTTGTTGCCTCCGTGAACTCACTGTTGTACATTCTAGCATAGTGATAGTTTGCAGTCTGTGGGCTGTCGTGGTTTTTCCCTTAGTTTGGGTTTTCCACATAAACATCCTGTGTACACTTCTCTTCTTCGTGTCGTTCATTATTTCCCATTTCTGTGTATGATTCTAAGCTCGGTTGTGGCCGAGCGTTGCGTATAAGGAGCTGTGTAGTTCTCGTCAAGATGGAACGACGCATCTGAGTCAACCACCCATGTCGTTTCATCGCTGACAAGCCGCAACTCACTCTCCTTGGTGATTAGCAACAGTTCTTCTTCACTTGTCCTGATCGCCGACATTTCTCTTTCCCGAAATCTTCTTCGGTTCTGGAATGTCGGCTCGCCCGTTTGTTTTCCGGAAGTGTCGACAATTCTTCTGGAAATTCCCTATCTGTCCACAATAGAAGCAAGTGGGCCTCCCCCTTGACTTCGACCTCTTCCCCAGTTATGATCGTCTTCCGTAACCAAGGCCTTCGGATCGGTTCCTGATTCCCGGTCCTTCCGGCGAGCTTCTTCATCCAACAAGCTCGACTTTACCCTTGCTAGGGACAACTGTTTTCCTTCCGGCTCAGCGTTGCCCAAGGTGACAACTAGCGTCTCCCAACTATCTGGGAGGGAACCGAGTAGGAGCAATGCAAGTACCTCATCGACTAGAGGTACTTCTAGTGAGGTTGTTTGATTTATGATCCTCTAGAAAGCATTCATGTGCTTTGACATGCTGGATCCGTCTTGGTACCGGAGTCTCACTAACCTCCGAAATACCGAAACCCGATTTACGACGTTTTTACTATCCAACATGATACCGATTTTCTCCCAGAGCACATGAGTCTTGCTTTCTTCATTGAAGTTTTTGTAAAGGCTCATATCGATGAAGCACCTAATGTATGCCGTCGTCTTCATATGCATCACCTCCCACATCGTGGCATCGATCTTGACCGCTTTCTTGTCCCCAAACTGTCCCGGCAGCGAGAGATCTTTGACCACGAGCATGTCCCTAATCTTCGACTTCCACATTGGATAGTTGGAGCTGGTGAGCTTGAACATGCTTCCGAATGACTCTTCCATTTGTTGTTGTCTCTGATACAAGTTTGTGCGGAAAAGGGGCTCGGCCACAACCGAGTTGAACGCTCAACAGAAGATCAAAACAGAAGTGGAGATTAATACACTTACACAGACAACATAGAGGACACATGATGTTTACGTGGAAAACCCTAATCGGGAAAAACCACGGGAGCCCACAGACTCCAACTTCCCCTTGAGAGTAATGAGGGTACAATAGGAGAATCTGAGGCAACCACCTCGAGCTCTAAATCTTTGTCAACCGGCGATTACAACAGAAACTACTTCTCTCTCTCTCTCTCTCTCTCTCTCTCTCTCTCTCTCTCTCTCTCTCTCTCTCTCTCTCTCTCTCTCTCTCTCTCGCGACTTAGCTCGCATGCATTGAGATGTGAGACGGGGCGTTGGGGCACAAGTGATGAGAGTGACCGACTATGCACACTTTGCCCTAAACAAGTCCGAGAGTCTGAGTATCACACTTTGATACAATGCTCTGCCTTTGATCATATTCGGCCATGCTTTCCACATCTCTTTGGAGCCCAATCCTTGCACGAATTTCTCTCACAACCACGATGTGCACTCTCGATTGCAACATTCATTGGCAAAGTTCTTGAGCATCGTGAGTCGCTACTCACCTTCACACGTATCACGTGACATGTAATATTTTTGGTCTCATAGGTCATATTTGACCTCCGAAGACGATAATATAATCTATCTATCTATCTATCTCTCTCTCTCTCTCTCTCTTTGTATCACAATAACTTATGAACACTATTTCCCTAGTTATATTTATATATTAGATCCAGCTTGTTACGGCTCCGGTTTCTTTCAGTGGGGAACGGAAGTTGGCAGGCTTCACATATTTGTGCCTTCCAGCCACTAAATTTCGGCAATCCGAAAACAACCTGTTTCGATTGCGGGTCTTGAAGCCTCTGGTAATTGACGTGGCCGATCCGCTTGTACCACAAATCGATATCTGACTCGAGCTTCTGACCCTTTGCGAATAAATCGGTGCCTACATCGTTGGTGTTGAGGATGAACATCCTCCCCTCCCGGCGCCCTTGTGCGATGACTTTGCCCTCTTCTTCGATGAAGCACCCGAGGTGCGTGAACCAAACCTACATCCCTTGATTGACAATCTATCCGACTGATACCAAATTCTTTGTGATTTTCAGGACGTGCAAGAAGTTCATAAGCTTTCCCTTCTGCCTGACATGGTTGAGGGGAACCTCTCCGATGTGCTCGATGGTGTGCAGGGTGTCGTCTCTAGTTTTGACCACCCCCGGTTGATCCGGTTTTTCTAGATAAGAAAACCACTCCGCGTGGCTTGTCATATGGTTAGATGCTCCAGAATCAACATACCATACCTCATTTGGTTTCGAGGTGCTTGCTTGTCTTCATCGAATTGGCCTTGTGTTTCATCACAAAGTCCGGGCCTGATCCATTCCCAAAACCGGATCCTTCCGGCCATAGTACCAACATTCCATCGTAGTCTTCTCCGGCCGACTCCCGGCATTACCTTCACTCCCCTTGCTTGTGGAGGGTCCGGAACTGTTATCGGCACTATCTCTGTGCCTCCGGTTCTGCTCTTTTCGGCTGTTGTTACTGCTTGTCGACCGATCACGTCCTCCATGCCCACGGGGCCGATCCACCTCCGTGTACAACATGTTCTTGTTGGTGTGTGTGTGCTTGTTGATTCACCCGTGTGGTTCTCCTCTACAAGGAGCATCGACTGTAAGTTAAAAAAACAAGGGGGTATTCTGCCTTGTACAGATAGTCGTTCAGAATGCTCTGAACTTTGACGTTAGGCCCTCGAGACAGACTTGCACCATCTGATCTTTCTCGATGGTCACGTTGATAGAGGCAAGTGAATTACAAATGTCTTTGATCTGGGTCGTATAGTCGGCCACCGACATGTCCTTCTAGCGGACATTGCTCAACTCCTATCGGAGTTGTAGCTTCCGAGTCATGGTGCTTCTGGCGAAGACCTTCTTAAGGTTTCCCCAAGCTTCCTTCAACGTCTTGGCATCCCAGATATGGCTCAACAGTTGATCGTCGACACTGGATGCAAAGCAGTACATAACTCCGCTTGCCGCTTGTTCCCAAGTCGAGAAGCCCCTGTGTGCTGCATCAGGTGTTCTATCGTTAGCTCCATCGACATAACTCCAGGTACTGGTGAATCTTGTACCACCAAGATGCATAGTTGGATCTGTCGAGCTTCTCCATTATGAGCGAGCTAGCCATTCCTTGCTCCATATTTTCCTTCTGTCTATTCTCTACCAGGTGTTAGGGTTTGTCTTCACATCCTAAGGATGCACATTATTCGGGATCGAACAAAGAAGCTGTTATGGTTGTCACAGGAGAAATATGTGACAAAGGTGCTCTAGAGGTTCAACATGCAGAACGTGAAGCCGGTGGGCTCGACACTACCAACAAATAGTAAGTTGTCCGGAAGTCAATGTCCGAAGACGAAAACAGAGATGACTGAGATGAACAAGGTCCCATATGCCTAAGTAGTCGGAAGCCTGATGTATGCAATGCTCTGCACCAGGCCGGACATCACATATGGAGTCGGAGTCGTCAGTCGATATATGAGCAATCCCGAAACAAAGCATTGGACCACGATGAAATGGATACTTCAGTACCTGAGAGGCACCCCGATTCGGCTCAAGTAACCCCACATTGGAAGGTTATACAGATTCAGACATGTTGGCTGATGTGGATACCAGCCGATCCACGTCCGGATACGTAATGACTTATGCAAGGGGAGCTGTCTTGTGGCAGTCTAGGTTGCAGAAGGTCATGGCGTTGTCAACCACGAAAGCTGAGTACATGGCCACAGCAGAATCTGGCAAGGAAGTCATATGAATGAAGGATTATATTAGAGAGCTGTGAATTCGGTAGGAGGAATTCCGACTCTACGGGGATAACCGAAGTAACATCCACCTTGCGAAGAATGTTGCTTACCACTGAAGGACCAAGCACATTCAAAGGAGATACCACTGGCTTCGAGAGTGAGTAGAAGAAAGGGAGTTTTCTCTGATGAAGATCCACACAACGGAGAATGGGTCGGACATGCTGACGAAGGTGCTATCGGTAGAAAAGCTGAGTGCGTGCCAACAAAGGGTCGAATTGATCACATACCCCATGCCTGAGTGAAGGGGGAGTTTGTTGGGAATACAGGTCCCTCCGGATGGGAAGAGCATGAACTGAATGGAATGGAATGGAATCGATAGGAAAACTCGGTGGAGGCCAAAAATTGATTTCCGAAAAAATCGACTAATCAACAATCGATTCGGTTATTAGCCGAATCGGTCAAAGCCGACTCACGAGGGGGCTATAAGTGTAAATAGCCTCAATGTGCCCTTAGTGGGCCATAGTTGTAAATAGCCCATATTGTATATGTGTATAAATATACTTAGGGCAAGTAATTAAAAAAGGAAGAATGATCATTGTGAAAAGCTATGGTTGGTTGTTGCCACTGTAACTGAGTGAGTGGAAGAGAGAGTGAGAGTTGTAACTCTGTTGTTGTCTGTTAGACGAAGCAGAGCCCAAGGTCGTTGCCTTGAAGCTTCTCGTTGTACTCCTTCTATCTTAGTCATTGTGTTCGGAGTTTGTGGACTCCCGTGGTTTTTTCGATACTCGGGCTTTCCACGTAAAAATATCTTGTGTCTCTGTACTTGAGCAGTCTATTTTCTGTTTTATCTTGTCTTCTTGATCTTTGCACCCACATACATATACCTGCTAACCGGTTGTGGCAAGATCAATTCTCAACATATTTTGGTTCGGCCCCATCCAAAACTAATCAAATTATGCTGCTAGGTTTGTTTTATATTCGCGGTGTGCATCCATGGTCTTCCTAACAAGAGAGGGTATGTCCCTAGTACGTCCAGTGGTAGTACTACTGCTGATATGTCGAATGCATGTCCTCCTACCATGATTCCCAGTTTCTGAATTAGTTTGAAGGATCGGACTGAGTAGGTGTCGGCCATACGAAGCCAAAATGAATAGGCCTCCAAGTTCTGGATACCCAAGCGGTTGCATACATGTATTCTTGTTGATGACGTTGATTGTCGAACCGTTGTCAATTATGCACCCTGAGATCTCTTCCCCCTTGATAATAATTTTTATCACCGGCCCATCAGTAGATTCGGTGAAGTTCGCTGAGATAATTGCTTGATCCTCCTTTCGTACCCTTGCCTCAATTGATTGCTTAAACCACGGAACTAAATTTTGCAATTTGTGCATAGACATCATGATCTAATAGTCGACAAGGGCCTACCAAATGGGTTCTTGGCCCATTTTTTTGTCATCGATCGGTGGTTGTGGAGCGGTCGTTATTGTCGGACTATTGTTGACGTCTTGTCGCATGCGTTCGACATTCACGTCATTCGCGTTGTCGATCCATGCTTGCGCAGACTTCCGGATCTCGTCTTGTACTTCCCAATCCGATGCCTTTGCTTTGCTTCGCGTAGTGACCTGCTGAACCTCCGCTGCGATGGTGTTGACTGCCAGCTCCGTACCCTTATCCCGTCACGGACATTGAGTGACGTAATGTCCGGGTTGCTAGTAGATAAAGTAATGTAGGCTCGACTTGCCTCGTTCTACAATTGGCGGAGGTGTTGGCTCTGTTTGTCATTCGGGTTCATCCCGGGGTCGAGGTTGGTACTGATATTGCCTTGTATAATGAGGCATTCGTCAATTATCCCGTCAGCTGTTACGATCGGTCATGGGTGGGATTCTCGTCCATCTGACGAGGATTTTGAGGTCGCTGGTTGTCCCCATAGTTTCTAGGTTCGGTGTGGCCACCCCTAATGTTCGTCGGTTGACGATTTTCAAATTGAGGTGCGTACTCATTATCGTATCAATCCTCGCATCTGTAGTCATCCTCCCAATAACGATCCTCTTCATGCCGGGGTCTTTCATTGGAACAGGGACGCTCCTCGTCCCCATATCGAACTGTTTGCCAAAAGCGATCATATGATTGCCATCGGCTGTTTTGTGGTTCAACTTGCCAAACTGGGGCCACGAGTCTGTTCAGGAGGTTATATTCACACTTCTCTAGTGTGGGCCCTACAGTGGTAGATCGAGCAGTGCAACCGCAAGGTACATTCAACCGGGGTTGAGGCATGTCGTGCAGTGAACTGCTTGACGGAAACATACTTCGTCATCTTCAGGCAAGGCTCACTGCAAGGCTATCATGGACATGTTGCTGCTTGTTTGGGCACTATCCAATCGAAGTACGTGATCAATGACTTCTTTAGGTGTTTTCCTTGTAAAGTCAACCACCACTAAAGTCGTCCGTAGGGGCTCACGAAGGGCCGACAAAAATGTTTCTTTAAGCTCGTCTACTAAGGTTAGCCATGTCAGTTGGTGTCGGAGACTTTGGAAGCGAATAATGAATTGTGGAACGGTTTCATGAGCGTCCGGACCAATCGTGTAAAACTAACTCATCAGTTTGCGTTGTGGGATCCGATGATGGAACAATCGGAGGAACTTGTCCTTCAACTATTCAAAATTTGGGAATTCCTCCGAGTCGTGTTGCAAATACCACTTCGCCACCTACCCGTCCAGGGATAACCTGAACTCAGCTATCTTTGATGCATTTGCGTCGGCCTCTACTAGGCGTTGGGACATGTGGTCGGCTTGCCATGTGGTTAAGAAGGCGCACACATGCGCCTCCGCGTCTGCCTAATCATTGTATCAGGGGTACGGGTACGACATTGTGATGAAGTCGGGATGTCATATGTGTCCCCGATAGGGTTGTTAACGTGGTCAGTAGTGTGGTGGTTATAGTCCCCGTTGTAATTGACCTCTGAACTACTACCGTTGGCTACTCTGGTTTTGAACTGTGCCTTGGAAAGCACCTCCAGCATTGAGTGGGCGTGTTCAGTGAGGGTGGATTCTATCACACATTCGTTGTGATATGGTAGAGGAATGTCTAGTAGTGATGGTTCCGTGGACGTGGGTGTGACTTTTGCCGCGTGTCGGAATTCTGCTCGAGTGTGGGGTTTACTTCGTCTCATCGTCTCTTTGTTGCCACGTCAGTTAGATGACATCCATACCCATGTTGTTCTCTTTGTATACACAGTTCCACCAGGCATACCAAAAATGTTACCGGCCTAAGGTGACACAGTGTCAGATACTCGTCCTTCAATATCCAACTCAAGGTCTCGTGGTAAGGGAAGGATTGTAGCGGTAAATCGTTTAGTGATGTAAGAACATAATCGTTGCATGTATGAATTGAACTTAGTGTGGTTGTGGAGACTGTGGAGACTGAAAATCCGAGCCGGGTACAACCGACTGGTGGCGTGCGCGATACACAAAGCACTTACAGATGCTCAACACAAATAAGAACTTCGACACATAACACAGAGTACGAGCAAACA
Source organism: Azolla caroliniana (assembly GCF_043228905.1). Classification (NCBI taxonomy): domain Eukaryota; kingdom Viridiplantae; phylum Streptophyta; class Polypodiopsida; order Salviniales; family Salviniaceae; genus Azolla; species Azolla caroliniana. Next base: position 12,449,651 of record NW_028230440.1, read on the forward strand.
GATTTCTATTATCAAGAACACTCAATACAATACTTATTCAATTAGCTTTTTACATTCTTTCCATGCCCTTATTATAGGGATCATGGGTGGTTACATTTAGAGCGTGAACCATTACTACTAATAATAACTAGGTGTCGTTTTAAGTTCGTCTTCTTAACTCCTCGTGGGCCCCATCCATCTTTTGTTCGGCTCGTAACTGTTTCTCGGCCATTTCACACTTGGTTGTCCGAACTGGCCAACAATCCAAAACAATTTTTGAGCGGCAAGCTCAACTCGAGCCGGATCGGCTGAATAAGCCTGAGCCGGCAAGCGAGACGGATCGGTAAGCTGTGAGCAACCGAGCCGGCAAGCAACTGAGCCGGTGAGTTGGGGAGCCGGTTAGCCGGATCCAATCAGTAACCGGAAGCCTAGTATTAGTGTAGACTACTAGGCAATTATAGTCTCGTAGTAAGTGTCAGATGCTCGTGTGAGCATTGAAGTACGCGGTACTTCAATCAGTCCCACGAGGACTTGTATAAATAATGCTACTGACCATAGTTGTATGTACAGAGTAATTATATCGTTTTTGAATATAGCTTTTGCGTTCTTCTCTCTCTGTCTCTCCCGCGTACTCTGTGTATTCCCTACTTTCTCTATTTTCTAACGCTTCCGCAAGTAATCGTTTATATGGTATCAGAGCGTGAGGGTTGAGAACCTCCTCTGCAGCCGACAAACGCCTGAAAGCAAACCCTAACAGGTCGTAAAACAGCAGAAAGAGAAGTGATGGATAGAGGGATGGCTAGCTTGCTCCCTGTGGAGAAACTCGACAGATCTAACTATGCATCTTGGTCGTATAAGATGCACCAGTACCTGTTTGGGCATGGCTTTTGGAATTTCGTCGAAGGAGCCAACCAAACAACACCTGATGCGGCACATAAGGACTTCCTAGTGTGGGAACAATCGGCAAGCAGAGTGATGTACTGCTTTGCATCCAGTGTCGGAGACCAGCTGCTAAGCCACATCCGAGATGCCAAGACGCCGAAGGAGGCTTGGGGGAACTTGAAAAAGGTTTCCGCCGCGAGCACTACAGACCGGAAGCTGCAACTCCGACATAAGGACATGTCGGTGGTGGATTACAAGGCCCGGATCAAAGAGATCTGTGACTCCCTTTCCTCTATCAACGTTACCGTAGAGGAAGACGAGATGGTACAGGTCTATCTTGGGGGCCTGGCATCTAAGTTCAGAGCGCTCCGAACGGCGGTGTGTACAAGGGAGAATACGCCATCATTTTTCGACTTACAGTCGATGCTCCTTGTAGAGGAGAACCATGCCGATGCGTCAACTAGCGCACCCACTGACAGCCAGATGTTGTACACGGAGGTAGATCGGTCCCATGGGCGTGGTGGACGAGGCAGGTCGGCACGCAATGGAGGCGGCCGGCAAGAGCAAGAACGAAGGCAAAGAGAACGTGCTGACAACAGTTCCGGGACTTCCACAGGCAGGGGGAGTCATGGCGACACCGGAAGACGGCAAGAGAAGTCTGCAACGGAATGCTGGTACTGTGGCAAAAAGGGCCATAAAGAAAGCGAGTGCTGGAGAAAACGCGCCGATACGGACAAATCCAGATCCGGCAAGGCCGGCAAGGATGGCCGGGAAAGCTCGCACTATGCGAAGGGATCGGGAGGATCCAAGAACGATAACGGGCCAACCTTGGTGATGAAGCACGAGGCGAACTCGATGAAGATGACCACTTCCAAATCGGAGGAAGTCTGGTATGTTGACTCTGGTGCGTCGAACCACATGACGAGCCACAAAGAGTGGTTCTCCTTTTTGGAAAAACCGGATCAACCAGGAGTAGTCGAAACCGGAGACGACACTCCTCACCCAATCGTGCACGTCGGAGAAGTCCCTTTGAGCCACGTCGAACAGAAGGGGAAACTGATGAACGTATTACACGTTCCGACAATCATGAAGAACCTGGTGTCGGTCGGACAGATCGTCGACCAATGGATGCAAGTGCGGTTTACGCACCTCGGGTGCTTCATCAAGGACGAGGGCCAGATTATTGCGCAAGGGCGCAAAGACGAGAGGATGTTTATCCTCGACACCAATGACATCGGCACCGCTCTGTTTGCAAAAGGACAGAAGGTCGAATCGGACATCAACCTGTGGCACAAGTGGATAGGCCACGTCAATTACCGGAGGCTTCAAGACCTGCAAACGAAACAAGTTGTTTTCGGTTTGCCGAAGTTCAGCGGCCGGAAGGCCCAAGTATGTGAAGCCTGCCAACTCGGGAAGCAACACCGGCTTCCATTCCCTACCAAACATAACCGGATCCGTAACAAGCTTGACCTAATCCATTCGGATGTGTGGGGACCGGCACAGAGTGTTAGTCTTGGTGGGAGTCGATATTTCGTCTCCTTCATTGACGACTATACACGGCACACATAGATCAACCTCATTGAGCGTAAGAGTGAAGTCTTCGAGTGTTTCCGGAGTCTCCAACGCATGGTGGAACGGGAATCGGAGAGGAAGATCAAATGCCTGAGGTCGGATGGCGAGAAAGAATACTTTTCTGGCCAATTCAACAGTTATCTGCAGCAAACGGGAATTCGGCGGGAGTTCAGCTGCAGATACACACCGCAACAGAATGGTGTTGCCGAGAGGAAGAACCGGTCACTTATCAAGGCGGCAAGGGCAATGCTGGAGGAGAAGATCATGCCCAAATTCTACTGGGCGGAGGCAGTCCGAACGGCTGTCTACATCGAGAACCGGATCAGTGACAAGGTGTCAGCTCACGAGCTGTATTTCGGGCAGAAGCCGAATTTGAGACACCTTAAGATCTTCGGTAGCTTTGCATTTGTGCATGTACTAGATGAGAAGCGGAGGAAGCTAGATGCAAAATCGGAAAAATGCATCCTAGTCGGCTATGCTCAAGAGCAAAAGGGTTATAAGTGTTATAACCCCTAGACAAATCAGGTCCGAATTAGTCGAGATGTCAAGTTTGATGAATTGGCATCGTGGTACTCCTTACCGAGTCCGACTTCCGAATCTTACCCGATGCCGGTGGATGAGGCTAGTGATCCTGAACCGGCCCAGGTAGAGGATGATGAAGCGTGGACTCAGGATGAGAGTCCGGAATCGTTCCGGTTGAGTGGGTCGAACGAGAGACTGAGTCAATTTGACCAGTCCGATGAGGAACCGGCGAGTAGTGGAGACTCTGCCGTGCACTCCCCGCGCAAGGAACCGAGGAGATGGTTCACGCACAAAGAGAAGGGGAAGAAGAAGATGCAAGAATTCGAATCCGGCAACGATGAGTCGGATTGGTGTACGTCCAACTCCGGCAAGGAGAAAGGCAGATCTTCGGCAATGAAGACCGAACCGGCCAAGAAGGGCCTCAAACTAGGTAACGGTGAGTTACGTCGGTCCACTCGCCAAAAGGATCCCATCAAGCGGTACGGGAACAATGAGTACATGGAGCATCACTATGCGTACATGACTAAGGTGGCGGAAGTGCGTGAACCGGAGAGCTACGCAGAAGCGGCCACGGATGCAAATTGGCGTGCCGCTATGGAGGAAGAAATGTGGGCACTTGATGTCAACAAGACATGGGACCTGGTTGACCCTCCTTGTCACTATAAACCGATCGGATGCAAGTGGATATACAAAGTAAAGTACAACTCCGACGGTTCAGTTAACCGGCACAAGGCCCGGTTAGTGGCGAAGGGATATGTGCAGACCCACGGAATCGACTACGACGAGACCTTCGCTCCTATAGCGAAGATGACGACGGTTCGAGTGGTGTTGGCGGTTGCTGCAGCAAGGGGGTGGCATCTTCATCAGATGGATGTGAAGAATGCATTTCCTCAAGGTGATCTTGAAGAAGAAGTCTTTATGACTCAGCCTCCCGGTTTTTAATCGGAGATGAACAAGTCGGCGGTATGCCGGCTGAAGAAGTCGTTGTACGGCCTGAAGCAAGCCCCTCAAACTTGGAATGCGAAGATCATGCACCGGTTACGTAAGATGGGGTTTGTGGCCTCCAAATCGGACTCTTCATTGTTCATCCGGCAAGGCCCAGCCGGTTCGGTATGTATACTGTTGTATGTTGATGATCTAGTCATCATCGGACCGAGTGTTCCAGAAATCAACCGCGTCAAGTCCCAGTTGTCGGATGCATTTGAGATGAAGGATCTGGGGGACCTTCATTATTTTCTAGGGATCGAGGTGATCCGAACCCCAGACGGCATATTGCTCTCACAACGACATTACGTCTTGAATATGATGTACAAGTTCGGCATGACAGAATGTCGACCTATATCCACACCCTTGGACCGGAACCAGAAGCTTCGTCCCAACTCCGAACCGGCCTGCAACGAGCAATGGTTCCGGCAAATTGTCGAAAGCCTTATTTACTTGACTATCACGTGACCCAACATCAGCTATCCGGTCGGAATGATAAGTTAGTTCATGCAGCAGCCGACCGTGGAGCACCTTCAGTGCGCGCAAAGGATATTGCGGTATGTCAACGGCACGAAGGACCGGGGACTAATATATCGGCGCGGTATACCCGAAGAGCTCGTCGGTTACACGGATGCTGACTGGGCCGGCGATGCATCAGATCACCGATCAACCTCCGGTTACATGTTTTCTCTTGGAAGCGCGGTTGTTGCGTGGAGTAGCAAAAAGCAGCCAACAGTTGCTCTATCGAGCACTGAGGCTGAGTATCGGGGTGCTACCATTGCCACCTGTCAAGCCATTTGGCTTCGGCGACTGTTGCAAGACTTACGGATCGAGGTACCGACCCTGATTCTGGTCCACTGCGACAACATAAGCAGTATGCAACTCGCCAAGAACCCCGTATTCCATGCTCGCACAAAACACATAGAAGTGCACTATCACTTCGTGCGTGAGCGTGTCTTGAGCGGTGAAGTTGAACTTCAGTACGTTCACACAGATCGGCAAGTTGCTGACATCTTCACCAAACCACTCAGCTCGGACAAGTTGTAGCACTTCACCGAAATGCTTGGTGTTCAGCATCTCGACGAGAAACACTTGAGGGGGAGAATGGCCAAAGACACCGGAACTGGCAAAGGCAAAGAGACTGCCGATTGCGGCAGAGTCAAGAAGGACAGAGCCGACCGAAGGAAGAAGGCCAAGACCCGAACATGGTCCGATGTGGTGAAGGTCTTGGAACCTAAAGACGAATCGGGAGCAACCGATTCGAACAAGAGCTGGAACGAATCGGAGACAGTCGATTTAGTTCAACAGACAGATTCGGAAGAATCGGATCAATTCAAGGCCAAGCATACACGGATGCAGCAGAAGTCGATGCCATCACGGAGGAACCGATGGATCGGCAAGCGCCAGAGTCATAGCAGCAAAGGAGCTGAGAGGGGCCTATTGAGCAGACATACCGATCGAGAAGATCGAGGCGAGCAGAACAAGAGGGGTTGCGGCAAACAGAACCGGACCGGACGAGGAGCGCGAGCAAGGCAGAGCAACGCCAGGAGAAGTCTGTTGGAAGAACCGACTGCCACAGAGACTGACACTAGGATCCAACCTCAAGTTGAGCTTGAGGGGGAGTGTTGAGCGGCAAGCTCAACTCGAGCCGGATCGGCTGAATAAGCCTGAGCCGGCAAGCGAGACGGATCGGTAAGCTGTGAGCAACCGAGCCGGCAAGCAACTGAGCCGGTGAGCTGGGGAGCCGGTTAGCCGGTTCCAATCAGTACCCGGAAGCCTAGTATTAGTGTAGACTACTAGGCAATTATAGTCTCGTAGTAAGTGTCAGATGCTCGTGTGAGCATTGAAGTACGCAGTACTTCTGTCAGTCCCACGAGGACTTGTATAAATAATGCTACTGAGCATAGTCGTATGTACAGAGTAATTATATCATTTTTTAATATAGCTTTTGCATTCTGCTCTCTCTGTCTCTCCCACGTACTCTATGTATTCCCTACTTTCTCTGTTTTCTAACGCTTCCGCAAGTAATCGTTTACAACAATGACCTACAAATGTCTCCCATTTCAATTTAAAACAAAGTCTTTTCATGCCATGTGTGTTTATTATACATACCCATCTTGGCTCTTACAACTTATATCCCATAACACACAAACTTTGCACTTATTTGTAGCATTTTCATGTGGATCTACCAACACTTCACCCATTTGACTCATCAAATCTAAGTTTTGAGATACAAGCTCAACATTGGGTGCGTAAACCAGTCCGTAAACCAATGCGTAGACTGGGTGCGTAAACCGGGTGTGCAACGAGAGGTCGTAGCGGTGCGTAAATCGGGAGGCCATTGGAAAGATATCCCGTGGAGGAATATATTTTGGGAGTTAGAGTAGGGGCTCATTGATGAGCATTGAAGTATGTGTCAGTACTTCTATTAGTCCGTATGGACTTGTATAAAGTGCTCTCTGAGCACATCCTATGTACAGAGTGTTATTTGCTTGGAAATAGAACTGATGTCTGCTCTCTCTCTCTCTCTCTCTCTCTCTCTCTCTCTCTCTCTCTCTCTCTCTCTCTCTCTCTCTCTCTCTCCTCTCCTTCTTCTCTCTGTGTTTTCTGTGTTTCACCGAACTATCATATTTCCGAACTGTGTGCTCAGTGTCTTTTACACACACGCTTCCGCACATATTCCTTTTCATGGTATCAGAGCGCAAGGGTTGAGACTCCTCTGCAGCCGACAGAAAAGCAAGCGATAAAGATAGAGTCAAGTTTTTTCAATTTTGGAAAAGATACGACAACAATATGGACAGAGGAATGGGACAAAAGATACGACTGAGAAGCTCGACAGGAGCAACTACGCATCTTGGTCTTACAAGATGCACCAGTATCTGCTCGTTCATGGTTACTGGAGTTATGTTGATGGAGCTAATGATGCAACACCCGAATCGACAAATAGAGATTTCTCGTCCTCGGAACATGCAGCAAGCAGAGTTCTCTACTGCTTCGCATCCTGTGTGAGCGATCAGCTTCTGAGCTACATTCGGGATGCGAAGACACCAAAGGATGCTTGGGGAAATCTGAAAAAGATTTTCGTCACGAGCACTACAGCCAAAAAGCTCCAACTCAGGCAAGAGTTGAGCAATGTTCAACAATGAGATATGTCGGTGGCTGACTACACTTCCAAGATCAAGGACATCTATGACTCTCTCACCTTCATCGATGTAAATGTTGAGGAGGACGAAATGGTGCAAGTATGTCTCAAAGGGTTAGCGTCGAAGTTCCGCGTTGTCCAAACTGCGGTCTATACGAGGGAGAATACGTCATCGTTTTTTTTACTTACAATCAATGCTCCTAGTAGAGGAGAACCACACGGGTGCATCAACGAGTATGCACACCGACAACAAGATGTTGTACACGGAGGAATATAGGCCCCATGGTTGTGGCGGACGAGGCGAGTTGGCGCACAATGGAGGCGGCTGACAGGAGCAAGATGGAAGGCATGGTCGTAATGCTAACAATAGTTCCGGACCCTCCGGAAGCAGGGGGAGTCAAGGCGGTGCAAGAAACCCGCCGCGGAATGTTGATACTATCGCAAGAAAGGCCACAGGGAGCGCGAGTGCTAGAAGAAACGTGTCGATTCGGAGAAAACCACATCCGGATCCAGGCAAACCGAAAAAGGAAATCGGCAGCGACCTAGCCTTCGTAATGAAGCACACAGCCAATTCGATGGTGGTGAACACCTCGAAACCGAACGAGGTGTGGTGTGTTGACTCCGGAGAGTCAAATCATCTGACGAGTCACGAGCAATGGTTCTCGTACTTGGAGAAACCAGAAAAACAAGGAGTGGTTGAAACTAGAGATGACACTCCGCCAACCATCGAACATGTAGGAGAAGTTCCCCTTTGCCACGTCAAGCAGAAAAGGAAACTCATGAACGTGCTACACGTCCCATCTTGATTGCTACATCGAAGAAGAAGGCAAGATAATTGCGCAAGTGCACCGTAAAGGGAGGATGTTTATCCTCGAGACCAAAGACGTAGGCACCGCTATGTTCGCAAAAGGGCAAAAGGTCGAATCAGATATCAACCTGTGGCACAAGCGGTTCGGCCACGTACATTTCCCGAAGCTTCAAGAAATGCAGACGAAAAACATCATTTTCGGCTTGCCGAAATTCAGTGGCCGAAAGGGCCAAGTTTGTGAAGCCTACCAGTTGGGAAAACATCAACGACTTCCATTCCCCAATGACTATAACTGGAGTCGAAATCTGCTCGATGTGATCCATTCGGATGTATGGGGACCAGCACAAAACGTAAGTCTCGATGGAAGCCAATATTTCGTGACTTTCATTGATGACTTCTCTCGGCACACTTGGGCGTGCTTGATCGCGAAATAGAGCGAAATCTTCACGTGTTTCCTAAAGGTAAACAGCCTTGAAGAAAGGGAAATCGAACGAAAGATCAAGTGCCTAAGATCCGATGCCCAAGAGATGCAGAGAGGCGTCAAAGGTTGCACTATGCGGAAGGCTCCGAATGAGCCGGAAATGGATCGGGCCCAGCCTTCGTAATGAAGCACAAGGCTAATTCAATGGCCATGAACACCTCTAGAGCAAACGAGGTATGGTATGTTGACTCCGGAGCGTCAAATCATATGATGAGTCACGAGGAATGGTTCTCGTACCTGGAGAGACCGGAAAAAAAAGGAGTGGTGGAAACTAGAGACGACACTCCGCATACCATCGAACATGTCGGTGAAGTTCCCCTTAGTCACGTTGGACAAAAAGGGAAGCTCATGAACGTACTACACGTCCCGAAAATAACCAAGAACCTAGTGTTGGTCGACCAAATCGTTGACCAAGGGATGCAAGTTCGATTCACGCATCTCGGGTGCTTCATAGAAGAGGAAGGCAAAATAATCGTGCAAGGGCTCCGTGAAGGGAGGATATTTATCCTTGAGACCAAACGTAGGCACCGCTATGTTCTCAAAAGGACAGAAGGTCGAGTCGAACATCACCCTGTGGCATAAGTGGTTCGGCCATGTCAATTTCCCGAGGCTTCGAGAGATGCAGATGAAAAACATTGTTTTCGGCCTGCCGAAATTTAGTGGCCAAAACGGCCAAGGCTACGAAGCCTACCAGTTGGGAAAACATCACCGACTTCCATTCCCCAATGAGTGTAACTGGAGTTGAAATCCTCTCGATGTGATCCATTCGGATGTATGGGTACCAGCACAGAACGTCAGTCTCGGTGGAAGCCGATATTTCGTGACTTTTATTGATGACTTCTCTCGGCACACTTGGGTGTGCTTGATCGCGAAATAGAGCGAAGTCCTTGCGTGTTTCCTGAAGGTAAAGAGACTTGCAAAAAGGGAAATCGGATGAAAGATCAAGTGCCTAAGATCCGATGGTGGGAAGAAGTACTTCTCCGACCAGTTCTAGAATTATCTACATGACGAAGGAATTTGGCACGAAATTCTCCTGTAGATACAAGCCGCAGCAGAACGGCGTGGCCAAGCGGAAAAATTAGACGATCAAAGAGGAGGCTAGGGCAAGCAATGCTCGAAGAGAAGCATATGCCAAAATTTTATTGGGTTGAACCCGTAAGGATGGTTGTTTACCTGCGGAATCGGATTTCTGCTAATGGAGGAGTGTCGCCACACTTCAAGAAGAAGCCGAACTTGGAACACTTGAGGGTTTTCGGTAGCATCGTGTATGTGCATGTGCCGAAGGAGAAATGGAGGAAGTTGGACGCCAAAGCCAAGAAGTGTATCTTGGTTGGCTACTCGGACGAACAGAAGTGTTATAAGTGTTATAACCCCCGATCCAAACAAGCTCACGTAAGTCATGATGTTGTGTTCGACGAGTCTGCGTCCTGGTACTTGCCTTCGCCTCCAACCACGGACGACCCCATTTTGATCATTGACAAAGCAATCCGCGAGTCTGAAATGCCTCAGGACGAAGGAGAAATCAGAGCTCCTGAAGAGAGTCCAATCACATTCACACTAAGTTGGCTGAATGAGCGACTGTGTCGGCATGACCTGTTATGTACACATAACATTGGTGAGGGTAGGTCACTAATATTTACATTAGTGAAGGGTATGTTCACTAATGTTAAAAAGGGGACTAATGATTGGATAGAAGGAATGATAGATGCATGCACTATCATGATTTGGACAACCAATGAATGGAGAGCCTTTTAGAAAGGCACAACTATTCAAGGGGCCTAGGAAAAGGTATAAATATGAGGCGTAGCTACCCTCATAAGGACATTACGTTGGAAGGCTATTGTCTTAGACACCAGTGGTGCAGGCTAGGCTTTCGTCTCGACGATCATGTTTATCTCTTCCAAGGTATTAGTCATCCTAATATTCGGCAGTATGGGACGTCGGTGGTAGGTTGGCTATGTTTAGATCATAGCTCGGGTGTGGTCGGGTGGAACGAGTTCTTCTATCCAATATATTTTCCTTCTTTTACTTTAGTTTGGTCTATTGATTAGTAATAGACTCTTAACAGTGGTATCAGAGCTTTTACTAACAAATTTTTTTGTTGTTTTGATATTTTTTGCGTGTGAGCGATGGGGATCTAACAAGGCTCGTCATGCTCTTCTCAGGATCAAAACAACACTCTAAACCCAGTATTCCTCTTTCTCGATCTCTCTTCTTTGTATGATACATTCTTGTTGGTCGAATCAAATTTATATTACGTTTTCTTTTCTTTTCTTTCTTCTTTCTACCACGATACGATTTTAATTATTATTGTGAATTGGGCCAAGCATGTTTGCACTAATCGCACACGCTCAACTCATGGCCTTTTGCATATTGTGATGTATCTCCCACTCTCCTTTCTCTTGAGCCTTCTCTTACGATATTAATTATTGTTGTGCATCAGGTCAAGCATGTTTTCCTTAATTGCACATGCTCACCTCATGTCCCTTTTGCATATGATGTTGAGGATGCCACTCTTCCCTATTGAGCCATCACTTGGCCGATTCTATGGGATGTTGTGGCCATGACGAGGTGTATGTCGCCTACCTATACCACACTACTCTCTATTGAGCCATCACTTTGCCGATTCTAGGGATATGTGGTGGTCTTAAGGAGGTGCATGTCGACTACCCTAGGTTCTTAGCTTAAGGCATGCTTAATGTTCCATACACCTAATTGATTATTATTCTAATTAATTTCTAATTACACAAATTGTCGTTTCACTTTTGTATGATTTTCTCGTAATTGTGATTTACCCACCCATAATTAACTCTCCTTTTTCCCCTTTCTTTTCATGTTTAAAGTATTTACATGCGTTTACCTATGATGTAACGTTTATGTGTAGACTATCTTTCGTATTGATTGGGCATCATGTCGCTTTTTGAACAATTATTTCCAACGGGTCATCTAGGTTTACCTCATATTATTGAGCCTTAGAACTCAAGTGAAATCATATGAGTTTCCCTATTGATGTTTTACTCATAAATTTGAGTAAATATTACATCTTTGCGCACAATACCACCACCATTTGTATCAATTTGTGGCTTATGTCACAATTGTGCAAATTACAACCACCATATTTGGATGTATATGTGCATACCTCGCACCATCTATTTATTTGTGACATTGTTTTTTTAGTAGGTAGCACGTGGGTTTTTTTACCCTTGTTTTCGTCACTACTTGCCTCTAATGGATAGTGCCTTATTTTATCATTTTTATCATCACATTTGCTTGTTACTCGCAAGACTAGAATATTACTTGCGAGTGCACTTGTTTTTTCACGTAATACACTTTCTTGACCATATCAATACATGTTGGGTTGGCATTTTAATATAAGGCTAACTAGGAAACTACGTTGATGTTAGAACCATGGTTGAGCCTCGGGGAGCCGCCATGATTATTCAAGATAGAGATCCAAGAAAAACATCTTAGCTATGTTTTCCCCCATGGTTTTTAAAACACCATAGTGTTACCATAGTTATCGGATCTCGAATCACATCTCATATGTTTAGAGGGGTAAAGACGTGAGATGCTTTTTTGACAAAGTTCTTCCAATCAAAATTTCAAGCATTCATTTTGCTTGTGTATTTTCTTAACCTCCTTATTTATATTGCATACCCACAGCTTGCATCATGGAACAAGTTTTGAACATTGTTGGAGCGATCTCTCCGATCGAGACCTCTCAACTCCAATCTGCATCTCGCACACAAGCTGAGATCACTATTGAGTAATTGCTCACTACTACCTTGAATCAATTGGCTGAAATGAGGCAAGCCAATATGGCATTGGAAAAGAAATTCCAAGAATTGACTATTGAGTCCAAGAAAGAAGGTGAACCTTCTTTTGTAGTCACGCAATTCAAGGGAGATAAGAAAGAAAGAACCGAGGAGGCCATTAGCACATGGCTTGGTCGTTGGAAGTCTCACTTTGAGCTCCACCCCAAGCCCGATGCTGTAAAAATTGGTTATGTCGGCCGTGAGTTAGGTGGCCAAGTTGTTGCTTGGTGGCGTGGCCTAAGGACTGCAAAGAACTTACCCACACCTATTTTTAAGAAATAGTTTTTGCAGCCACCTTCTCAAACTGAACAAGTGCAACACTTGCTCACGTTGTCGAGTAAGCCATTTATCTCTCTCAAGGATTATGTGCATCATGCTCTAACCCAGATCCAAAAATCAGGACTTACGGGTGAGAAATGGTTTTTTGCTTGCTTTTTGAATGGTATTCCTAATGGGGATTACCATTGGATTGTCCATGACAAGGACCCCACAATTTTTTAGGAAGCCGTCAACATTGTACTTCGGTACCATAGGACTTCCAAGAAAGACCACAATAAACCTGAGTTTGCCAAAACTCCGAATGTCAAGTTCATTGGGAAACGTAACCAATCCAATGACACTCTTGACCGCAACTCCAAGACACCTAAACTCTTCTGTGCATATTGCAAGAAGCAGGGCCACACAAAGGATACCTATCGTGGTCTTGAGAGGAAGTCAATGAACACCCCTCCTCAAGGCAAATCTACGATTCACACAGGTGAGTCTTTTGATGTTGTTGAAGTTCATACCAACCACTTAAGTTCATGTGAATGCACTTTTCCTTCACATTTACTTGAAACTAATGATTTACTCCAAGTTGTCGGGTATATCAATGGAACACAAGCACATTTCTTGTTTGATTCCGGTAGTTCTCACAATTTTCTTAATGATCACTTTGTGCAGCAAATGGAATTCCACATAAACGCAAGTGATCATATCTATCAAGTTCACATGGCAAATGGAAGCGTTCAACACATCAATGGCATTGTTTGTCAACTGCCAATTCAAATAGATACCTATTTGGAGAAGCTAGACTTTCATGTTATGAAACTTCAATCCACAGATGTCATTTTAGGATACCCTTGGTTTTTTAATAAAAACCCTTCTTTGTCCATTGATTGGGTTAATCACTCAAATACATTTGAACTTAATAATTGTAAACATTTTATTCAATGTTCCAAACTTCCTTCTTCTAAATCTTTAAGTGAGTATTCTAGTTCATTAATTTATTCGTGTCTAATTGATCCTGCACTTCAATTTTATTATTTTAATATTAACGTCACACCATTGCCACATTATGAACAATGATTACTCGACTCTATTTTAGATGATTTTCAAGAGGTGTTTCCTAACGAATTGTCGCTTACTGTACCACCAAAACGAATGTGGACCATCAAATTGAACTCATCCTCGGTGTTGCTCTTGTGATCATTCCACCTTACCAACTTAGTCAATTAGAAGAGGATGAGATCGCTAAACAACTTAAGGAATACTTGAGTATGGGCCACATTAGGTATAGTAAATCACCTTGGGGTGCGCTAGTTCTATTAGTAAAGAAGAAGGAAGGTTCATGGCAAATGTGTATCAATTATTGCCGTTTGAATAAAATGACAATTAAAAATGCATATCCGTTACCTCGTGCTGATGATTTGATTGATCGTTTGAATGGGGCTCGATATTTTACGAAAATTGACTTACGAATAGGTTATCATCATATTCGCATTGCCAAGGATGATATTCCTAAAACCGCTTTTCGTACGTGCTATGGCCATTATGAGTTTTTAGTCATGCCTTTCGGATTGACTAATGCTCCAGCCACATTCCAACAAGCGATGAATGACGTTTTCCGAGATCAACTCGGTGATTTTGTTGTCGTCTTCTTGGATGATATTTTGATATATAGTCGTACCTTGCAAGATCATGTTCAACATGTTCAATTTGTTTTGCAAAAGTTGTGTGCCAACTCTTTCTATCCAAAACATTCAAAATGTGATTTTTTCCAAAAATCTATTGTGTACCTAGGTCATTTAATTACAGAAAATGGTGTTGAAATTGAACCTTCTCGTATTGAAAAGGTTAAACTTTGGCCCATTCCTCGTAATATTCGTGAACTGCGATCATTCTTAGGGTTTGTTGGATTTTTACGAAAATCAATTCGTAATTATTCCAAATTGACTATGCCATTAACTAACCTTTTAAAAGGTCATCCACGTAAGTTTGCCAAACCAATTGCATGGAATGAACAACTTGACAAATCATTTGAGACACTCAAAGAGCATGTGTGTCAGGTTCCCACTCTTCTATTACTGGACCCTTCTAAGCCTTTCTCAATCGAAACCGATGCCAATGATTATGTTATTGGTGTCATTCTTTATCCTATTGCTTTTGAAAGTAAGAAGCTTGATGCTACTCAATCTCAGTATTCAGTTCAAGAGAAAGAGTTGTTTGCGGTAATACATGCACTTAAATCATGGAGGCACTATCTCTATGGAAATAAATTTGTGGTTACAACAAACCATCAATCATTGAAGTATTTTTGTGACCAGCAAGATCTTGTTGGTTGTAAGCTGACCTTATCCAAGATTTTGATTTTTCCATACAGTATTGCAAGGGTTCTATGAACACTGTTGCAGATTCTCTTAGTTGCATTAAAGAAGTTAACATGCTTATCTTCACGGAAATAAAATCTGATCTTTTAGATCACCTTCGAGGGAAATACCTTGATGACAGTTATTTTTCGAAATACTGCATGAAAGCCGAATCTGGTTTAGATGTCGATACTAGCACCCTATCCTCGAAGGCAACCTTTCACATTACAAACGGTTTGCTCTACCGTAGTGGAAAGGTCTGTGTTCTAGATTTACCAAAAGTAAAGCAGAAAATTCTTCATGAATGTCATGATGCACCATTTGTTGGTCATCCTAGCATACAACGCACACTCGTTCTCATCTCGAGTACATTTTTCTGGCCTAAGATGCGCTCTGACGTGCATAAATACGTAACTCAATACTTACAATGTCAGATTTATAAGTCTGAACGACTTAAAGATGCGGGTCTTTTACATCCCTTAGATATTCCCAACAACAAATGGGAATGTATCTCGATGGATTTTATTGTTAGTTTACCTCGTACATAGAGGAGAGGGGTCATGATGCCATTTGGGTTGTCGTTGACAGACTAACAAAATTGGCTAGATTTATTCCTATCAAAACCATAGTAACCGCTCAACAATTGGCTTATCAATTTGTTGATGAGTTATTTCACTTTTATGGATTACTGATGGATATTGTAAGTGATCGAGATTCCAAGTTTACTAGTGACTTTTGGACTCAGGTCTTTAAGAAACTAGAAACTACGTTGAGCATGAGTTCCGCAGATCATCCTCAGTCTTATGGACAAACTGAACGAGTTAATCAAATTATTGAGGACATGCTTCGACCTTATGTAGCAAAAACCCCTTCTAAGTGGGAGCAATACCTTCCTATCTTAGAATTTGCCTATAATAGCTCTAAACACACATCCACTGGATATAGTCCTTTTATGTTGATGTATGGTTTTCAGCCACGTGCCCTAGTTGATGTCACAATTCATCGTGATACATTAGATCGTACACACAATTTTTTGCAAGACATTAACCAATTGTTGCATATTGCCAAAGAGAATGTCAAGACGGCTCAAGATCGTGCTCAATTTTATGATGATCAGGAAAGACGTCCTCGTGCATTTACAATTGGTCAAAAAGTTTTTTTGCGTGTCCCTACTGACTCTACGTCATTGTCTACGGGCAAGTGCGCTAAGTTAGCCCCATGATATTGTGGCCCATTTGAAATCCTTAAGCGGGTTGGGTCATCTGCTTATCACCTTGCCCTACCCCGTAACGTTGGTATTCATCCTGTTTTTCATGTCAGTCGTCTAAACCCATTTTTAGGCTCTGGTAATAACACCCTCACAATCCAAGATCTTGTAGCATTAGAGGATTTTTCTTACAAACCTCATGTTCCTAAACGAATTCTTGATTCTCGTACTAAACGATTACGTTCTAAAGAGATTCGGCTATTCAAGATCAAATGGATGGATAAACCTATTGATGATGCCACATGGGAACGCGAGCATACTCTTAAGGCACAATTTCCTCACTTTATATTGCAAGAGTGCAATCTTTTGGAGTAGGGGAGTATGTTATGTACACATAACATTGGTGAGGGTAGGTCACTAATATTTACATAACGAGTTCTTCTATCCATTCTACTTTCCTTCTTTTACTTTAGTTTGGTCTATTGATTAGTAATAGACTCTTAACATGACCAGTCAAACGCAGAGCCGGCGAGTAGTAGTCACTCGGCCGTGTATTCCCCGCGCAAGAAGCCGAGGAGACGGCTTACGCGCGAAGAGTAGGGAAAGAAGAAGATGTCGGAGTACACTTATAAGGACGAGTTGGATCGAAGCGAATCTGACTCCGAGAAGAACGAAGACGGACCTCCAGAAATGAAGTCCACGTCAGCCAAGAGGGCCTCAAAATTGGCTATTGAGCAATTACGCCGATCTACCCGCCAAAAGAACCCCGTGGTGCACTTCGGATACAACGAGTACATGGCGCATCATTACGCGTACATGACGCGAGTGGTGGAAGTGTGTGAGCCAGAGAGCTACACAAAAGCGGCGAAGGACGCGAACTGGCGTGCCGTCATGAAGGAAGAGATGCATGCGTTATCAGACAATGAGACTTGGGACCTGGTTGACACACCTAAAGGTGTGAAGCCGATCAGATGCAGATGGGTGTACAAGGTGAAGTACAACATCGACCGCTCAGTCAACCGATACAAGGCCCGGTTAGGAGCGAAAGGCTACGCACAAAAGCACCATGTCGATTACGACAAGACCTTCACACCTGTCACAAAGATGACCATTGTCCGTGTTCTGCTAGCTATAGCAGCGGCGAAGGGGTTGCACTTACATCAGATGGATGTAAAGAATGTGTTCCTGCAAGGTGATCTTGAGGAACAAGTATACATGGTACAACCCCCGGATTTCTATCGGACCGGAACACCCCGATAGTTTGCCGATTGAAGAAATCCCTCTATGGACTAAAGCAAGCCCCACGCACATGGAATGCGAACATCACGCAGCGTTTGCATCGTATGGGGTTTACAACGTCCAAATTGGACCCTTCATTGTTCGTTCAACAAGGTCAACATGGACCAGTTAGTCTCTTACTTTATGTTGATGATCTAGTCATCGCCGGTGCCGACCTAGATGAAATCGGCCGCGTCAAGTCTCAGTTTGCGGCATCATTCGACATGAAGGATCTAGGGGACCTTCATTACTTCCTAGGGATCGAAGTGATCCGCACCCCCGAAGGCATACTGATCAGCCAATGTCACTATGTGCTAAATATGCTCTTCAAGTTCAGGATGGCAGATTGTAAGCCCATCTCGACCCCTCTAAACTGAAACGCAAAGCTTCGTTGAGATTCGGACAAGGTTCTGACAGATCGTCGGAAGCCTAATCTATTTGACGATCACTTGGCCGGATCTTAGTTACCTGGTCGTCTTGATCAGTCAATTTATGTCGCAACCCATGTCAAAACATTTTCAGTGCGCGCAGAGAATATTGTGATATGTCAGCGGCACTAAGGACATGGCGTTGTTATAGCATGCAGGAGTAACCGAACAGTTAGTTGGCTACACGGATGTCGATTGGGCCGGAAATGCCAGCAATCACAGATCAACATCAGGATACGCATTCTCGTTGGGAAGTGCGGTGATGCGTGGAGCAGTAAGAAGCAGCTGACAGTGGCATTGTCGAGCACGGAGGCCGAGTACTGAGGGGTGGTTGTCGCTACGTGCAAAGTCATTTGGCTCAAAAGGCTACTCAAGAATCTACATGTGGAGGTGTCTACTCTGATGACAATCTACTGTGACAACCTCAGCAACATCCAACTTGTGAAAAACCCTGTATTCCACGCCCAGACCAAGCACATTGAGGTGCACTACCATTTTGTCCGCGAGCGTGTCCTCTCCTGTGTATGTTCCGACGGGTCGACAAACTGCCGATATTTTCACCAAGCCTCTTGGTCTTGACAAGTTGCGGCAATTCTTAGGTGCGCTTGGGTTGCGCCACCTCAACGTGCCGAACTTGAGGGGGAGACAAGAACAAGAGCATGAGAGGAGTGGAAGTGACCATGATTCCAAGTCGAATGAAGAATTCGATTTCGGGTCGACTGTAGAAGTTGAAGGAGAAGAAAGGGGCAACAACCGCAGGGAAGAGCCAAAGACAGCCGAGCTAGGGGGGAGATAAAGCCAAGAAGGAGGAAAAGGCCAAGACCAAGATATGGTCGGATGTGGTCAAGGGCCTGAAGACAGAAGATAAATTGGAGACCGCCAATTCGGGCGAAAGCGGAGACGAATCGGAAGCGACCGATTCAATCGAAATGTTCGATTCGGACATGCCGAATCAACTAAAGGATAAGCGGAGGAAAGGGTAGCGAATGAGGTGCCAACACCGCGACAACAAGGGAGCTGAGAAAGGCCGCATGAGCAGAGAAACCAAGCAAAAGGGTCAAAGCGCGCAGAATTGAACGAGTCGAGGAGCGCGAGCAAGGCCTGAAGTCAGGAGAAGCTAGAACAAAGATCAGGAAGAGCAGGCAAAACCTCAAGTTGAGCTTGAGGGGGAGTGTTGAGATACAAGCTCAACATTGGGTGCGTAAACCAGTCCGTAAACCAATGCGTAGATTGGGTGTGTAAACCGGGTGCGCAACGAGAGCCATAGTGGTGCGTAAACCAAGAGGCCGTTGGAAAGATAATCCGCGGCGGAATATATTTTGGGAGTTAGTGTGGGGGTTCATTGATGAGCATTGAAGTACGTCTCAATACTTCTATCAGTCCGTATGGACTTGTATAAAGTGCTCTCTGAGCACATCCTATGTACAGAGTGTTATTTTCTTGGAATAGAACTGTTGTTTGCTCTCTCTCTCTCTCTCTCTCTCTCCCTCTTCTTCTTCTCTCTGTGTTTTCTATGTTTCACCGAACTATCATATTTCCGAACTGTGTATTCTGTGCCTTTTATGCACACACTTCCGCACATATGCCTTTTCAAAAAGTGGCCATAAAAACACATGCTTACAATTCAATGTTACCCAAACAAGGCATTCTTGTTTCAACAAAGCATGATAGTCCACTACAAGGGACCACTGCATTACATGCACTAATCGTTTATCAAAGAACACAGAAACTTTATCCAACAATGTACTTCGATGTTTAGGGAAATGAAATACTACATAATAAAACCCTCGTGGTATGTTCTTGACACAATTTGGTGACACGATTGTGTTCAACCATTGTTTAATCCAATTTATGTATGAAAGTTTTCTAGTAAAAAATAATATAATTACACAATCATAGAATACATCAAAAGATTGTGGCACATCCTTAGCATCAACTTCCTCATCGATACATTCTTTTGTTGCATTTTCATTTTCTTTCACAATATCATACAACGTCTACTGTCTACATATGTCAATTTCTTCAAACTAATTTCCTCAATACCCTTAAGTCTCTTAAAGCTCCCAAATTCTTCCTTTGCGCGATTACATTCTACCATGATATTAGTCTTAATTAGATCAATTGTTCCCATATCTCTATCCCCCACAATTTGTGAGGAAGTCATGTTTATATTCGCTATTCTTGATGTGGTATCAAGCCAAGATAAAAATGATTTTCCATGAACGAGAGAGAAACCTAGAACTCACCCACTTGAAGAGATCGAAGATGAAGAAGACAACATGAGACCTGCAATGCGTATTGAGTATGTGTATCTGCACGATTCTTTATTTCTATTATTGCTACTAATACACACCACCAATTTAAACTTGTTATAGCATTACAAAGCTCTAACCGAGAGCTTTCCTCTCTCTCTCTCTCTCACGCTTGCACACACATTAACCAAGACCACACGTTAACAAGAGGTACAAGTTGTGGCAAAGGCATGACATCAATGGTCTTGTTGTTACAAATCATGTGAAACTATGAGAGGGCTTGATAAAAGACCGAAGAACGATCACCTCTCTCCACCTCTAACAAATGATTCTCATAGCTTTCTTCAATGGTACCATTGCTCCATGCACACCCGTTCTACAATGTGCGCACATGTTCTCATAGCTTTACACCATAGTGCATGAGCTTATCACACAATAATATTGTGCCATACATGAAGATTGTGTTTGTATTGAGTAGACCCCAACAACGACATTATCCGTCAACATGGGAAGTAGCTCCCATGGCTTGGAATATATTTGTTCCATTTGCACAATATCACCAACAATTTCCTAGCTGAATCTACAAACCAAGCTTAATATGAACATCATTTAATACGAACTTTAATATACAAACATATTATTGAGTTTTTTTAATATTAGGTATTGGTTTTTAAGTCATATTGTAGAATTATTGGTTTTATACTGTTCAAATTGACTTTCCCTTCCAAGATCCAACATCCATCACCTAGCAGCTAGTCATATACATAGTTATTAGAGATGGCCATGTTATGAGCCATATTGTTAAATTATTGATTTTATAGTGTTTGAATTGACATTCCCTTCAAAGATCCAATATCCATCACCCACCAAGTATGTCTAGTACTTGAGCATAAAACTTCCCAAGTAAATTAAGGACCAAATAGTGACAAAGATGTCACGAGAATCAAATACAATCGATCAGGCTTCCACTTCTGGTAATATGGGAACAGACCAAGAACACTTATGTTCCATCATACATAATAAAACAACAGTTGTAAAAATACAGAATCACAAGGAGAGATTGCATTTTCCTAGTGATGATAAAGTCCAGAGAATCACATACATTTGGTTAGTTTTCCCTCCGGTATCCATGATAAAACAACATTTGAAACTAAAACACTATCATAAGAAGAGATTGCATTTTCCTAAATGTATATTTGATTTGCATATAACAGTTAATAGCCATTCTAACTTAGCCTAAAATGAAGGATAACTTGAGATAGTTCCAACATTACTCATATATTACATCTACAACTATATATCTGTGTATAAATATAATTCAAATTTCCCAAAAAAAATACACGCAGCAACCCGCTTATTATAATATATTCACCGTCTATCTATGATCAAAACCCTTCATTTCATCTGAACTTTGACTTGGCTTTCCTTTTGTGCATAAAGCCCCGCTGAGTCAATGAAATTGTAAAGTTCTCATCATAGAGTTCATCATCACTTCCACTGTCAGATACTATAACTAACGGGACGTCAGCAAAATAGCTCCTTTCCTTGGCATCCTTGGCATCCTTGGACTTCATCTGCTCAATTTTTGAAGAATGTACACCTGATTCCCTCCCATTATCAAGAGAAACCACCATTGGAACATCTGTAACAATCACATGACAGTTGATTTCACTGTGTAAGCCCGCTTTTTCACTGTACTGGGATACTTTTTCAGGATATCGAGATGCTTTTTCAGTGCGTTGGGCTATGTTTATTTGCTCCATTCTTGAATCTTGCATGTCTAATCTTGTCCTGGAGAGTTTTAAGGATTTTGATCGGGAAGGTGCATTCTTTGTGGTGATAGGGGAAGGTGCATCCTTTGTGGTGATAGGGGAAGGTGCACCCTTTGTGGTGATGGGCATTCTTTCACAGAATGTCTCCATGACTTGTGGGCCACCAATCACCACATTGTCATCACACACATGGGTGGCGTTGACACTGTTTGTTTTGCCCACAAGTGATTTAGATTCCAATAGATCATTCGGATATTGGTTTTCCTTCTCTGTTCTCGTCATCTTTCTCCTTTCTTGTGAATTCTTTTTGCCCAAATTATCACTGTTTATGGGAGGAATTGAAAAGGTGACTTCTTTGGAATCCAGCAGTAATGACAGTTTCTTTTCATCTTGGTCATCATTCATTTTAGAAGACAGAAAACTAATTTCAATTTTGGGATCTGGTTGTAATGACAGTTTCTTTTTCTCTAAAAAGTCGTTTTTTTTTAAAGGCACTAACAGGATTTCATTGCTGGAATCCCCTTGCAAAGACAGTTTCTTGCGAGAGCAATATGTACCATTGATAGAATTCTCTATTAAACCATTTTCCTGATCCTGGATTACATTTTTCTTTGAGTCATCCTTCCTCTCTGATTTGGTGGGCTCCTTGAGAGAAATTCTTTTTTCTTGAAGGGATTCTGTTAGTTGAATATCATTCAAAGTCCCCTGATAAAAAAGAAGCTAAATTTAGTCTGTCTAATGTCAAGCTAAATTTTGATTGAAACCTTCAATTTGGTCTTTCTTCAAAATATGAACAGTGGTACTATTCAACTGTCATAATTGTCATTTGGTTAAGATACCAAGATTATGTTTTTCTCAGGTACACATTGGTCTTATTTTCAAGAAAGAGCAACATCAAAGTCTTCTGAAAGTAGACCAACTACAATATCCTTGACTGTTTTCTGGAACCAAGGTCAAAATTTTACAGGAACATTTCCTTGGGGGTACCTTTTGTTTTAACTCATCGTGAATTGCATAAAGCTCTGTCCATTTTCTTGCTTTGGCATCAAAAGTCGCCTTGTCGTGCTTATATTCTGCAGTCTAAATTGATCCTCAGGATAATAATGTAATCATAGTGACAAAACTTGGCCATAAATGATGTCATCTAGACAACCTTCAGCAATACAAATACTTACAATGTCCACCATTAAACCATCATCTGGGTTTGGCTCTGCTAAGAGAAGACCAATGCTTGCAAGAAGAGTTGAGAGGTTAAGTGAAGGACGCCATGCACCCTATAAACATGTTCATGAGCCAAGATAGCTACAAGGCATTGAGACTTTCGATGGAGAAAAGACAAATAATAGGTAGATGATCAGACCTTCGGTGGCAAATTGAGTATATCTAGGCAGATCCGTCCACCATTATCCACGTTTGGATGGTATACTGGTGTCATAAACCTTATGCTAGGGGGTTCAAATGGGTACCTGTAATAAACAGTAATTTATAGTTAGAAGAGGGTTCCAGAAAAACAATAATAGCAAGCTCAATTCCAAACACATCCCTAATAGAGAAGAAATGCAGATGCTGCCATAACATGAATAATTTTAACACTGATAGTTTTCTTTGCTTGCATTTACACTGCCAAAAGAATGATACTGTTTAAAGACTATCTTTCACAGACATGTTTAATTTTTGTGTGTTCAACATCGTTGTTTCCTCTTAATTATCAAATTGTAAGTAGGACATCAGTGTTAGTATGAAAATGTCTGTTAATCATCTTAAATGTACAATGAATAGATAGACACAATATATATGCTTCTCTTATGATCTAAGGCATGCATTTATATTTTAGAATGTGAATGCGATCAAGTAAAATGTGAAGACTGAAATTGTAAAATGTTTGCTATCTATCACCTTACATACAATGTCACAAACATTATCTATCTATCTATCTATATATATATATATATTGTATGCTTCTATTTTGATTTTTGTAATGAGAAAATATATGCAACGAGTTAGATGCATGAAGGCTCAAGCTTAATGACAAAGTCAATGTGAAGATTTACCATAGTCGTCACATTAACTATGGTTGAAGAAGGTTTACTAAGGTGAAGAAGGTAATTGCATAGAGCACATTGGAGATAAGAACATTGACTCAAGATCAAGCTAAAAATAGAGGAGCACAAATTTACTCAAGATCAAGTTAACGATAGAAAAAAAAAAAAAAAGAGGAGCACAATCAAAGAAACTCTAAAAAAAGAGTAAAAAAACATGTATAAAAAAGGAAGCCCTTTAAAAAGAGGAGAGGCTTGGAGCTAGAGGCTAGCATTTATTGTATAAGTTTTCATTAATCAATATTAGTGGTTTATATACTTATGTTATCATGCAATTGTAGAATCAATTGTGATTAAAATCGTTGTTGAAGATGAAGAATTTGAAGAGAATAGAGTTGTTTTGTGGAAGTTCATTAGTCGCCTTAATTACTTAATTACTCTTCATATATTTGTCTTCTCTGAAATTATTTTAGTACGGTATATCCTTATTAAAAGGCGCTTCCAGCAAGCCTTTTTACACGCTAAATTTAGAGGTCGAAAATGGAAGAACGAGTAAAATAGAGCTAAAAACTTCAAACAACTCTATAGAGTTCGTAAGAACTCCGTTTTGGACGTGTAATATATCAAAATCTTCCTCTTTTGGATACTTACAACTAGTAAGAATTTCAAGGAAAACAAATCTACACTCTCGAAGTAATTTCTGTTTGAAGGAAGGCGGATGTGCATCAACGTTTGTAGAGGAAAGCACCCCTAATTATACTTGGGTAATGACTTCTATATTTTACGATTATCTTTTGCTTTGTCTACATGTTTGTAACCATCTTAAGCCATGTATATGTTTATATACTCCTTCTCTTGATCCCCCTTAATATCTGGAGTCTCTCTCCTTAATTTGTAGCCACCTTGGTCTCTATAATTTATTATAATTTACGACTCTCTCTAATCCGTTTGGTCAAGCCCTCATATTGTGTACCACTATCATTCATCTCATAAACTCTTTCATCTATATATATTATTCACAATAGCTTGTAACGAATGGGATCAAATTACAATTTTCCAAGCACTTCTCTATGTAAAGTTTAAGGTGAGTATACACAAGTAGTTGATACCATTGCCTATCAAACTTAAGGTGACTAAAAACAACAATTCCATATGACATGTATAAAAATGTGCCATTCATAAATTTATATATGCTAGTATTGACAACATCTTTATGATACATTTCTATGTCAAAGCTTAAGATGAATACGTACATGCAGCCATTTGATACTATTTCTATGTGAAGTGTGAGATGAGTATACATACAACATAAAATACCATTCTGATGTCAAGTTTGAGGTGATTTTATATACACAATTGTTTGATACCATCCATTTCTATATCAGGCTGAGGGTGATTACTTATATGTCTGCAATAGATTGATACAACCATAAACAAATGTGTACCTGTCAGGCACTTCTATATCAAGCTTAAAGATGCCCCCATCATAGGCTGTACCCTGAGGTCCTTGAATCTCTGCAAAAACGGAACCGAAGATGAACAAAAAATCGACGCACAAAAGAATCATATAGTAGGATATCAAAGATTTGAGTACAAATAAGCATATAGTAGGATGTCAAAGCGGGAGAATCAGCAATTTGATGGAATGCAACAATGTTTCGCAAGAACATCGTGTATTCATACTGCTATTTCTATAGAGGTTAGAAAAACATTTGTTCAATGTAGTCATAATTTCTCGTCCTGTGTTAATTTTGGAAGGATAGCATATCTATGGAGATAAGATTAAAGAAACAATTAAGAAGAAAAGAATGTATTGACGCTTCTCAATACATAGTCATTTAAAAAATAAATATTCAGAATGTGCTGAGACTTCTCTTTTCATGGCCATTTCAAAAACAGTACTGATACTTCTTTTTCCATGGCGTTTGGAAATTGTTATTTAAAGGAGAAAGAGAGAGAGGCAACCAAGGTTCAGAAGCATTGTATGCACCGATGCCTCTCTTTCCGCTTCCATTTTCCGAAAGTAGTTGTTTGATGGAGGGATAAAAACATGAAAATAATAATGATCATGATAAGAAGAAGAAGAAGAATTTAGTACGGGGTATCGAATCACGTATCTTTCCATAGTCATGTTCTGGGAGAGAGAAGGAAAGCAAGGCAGAGAGAGACACGCACATACACAGAGAAGAAGAAGAAGAAGAAGAAGGACTTACGCGCTTGGAGATGTGTGAGGAGATGGTGATGGAGGGGCCATGCGCAGACTCCAGGAGGAGGATCAGAGGTGAGCATCTTCAGCTCACGCTGCATCCTCGAAGCGAGGCGAGCAGCTTGCTGCTGTTGAGCCATGGTCCAGCCAGAGAGAGAGAGAGAGAGAGAGAGAGAGAGAGAGAGAGTTACAGACGGAGAGACAGAAGGCAAGTATGTACATAAAGAAATGAGGGGGAGGGGCATTCAAACGGTTTCACATTCGTCCGGACACATTGGACTTCTACGTCGTGAGCAGCATTCCGTGGACGCCAAACGCAGGGAAGAAAGTAGGGCACAAGTGCTGCCATTTTCTCGGATCCGTATGGGAAAATTTCAGATTTCTTCAACAGCAGTAATGGTGTGGTGCTAAGCGTGTATGCATTAATGAATTAGAACAAATGGTTGCCAAAGCAAAACGCATTGAAAAAGTTGACATTGGGCATGTAGTCGTCATGTTTTTGTTGAGTGCAATTGACATGGTAGTCCTTGCAAATGCTTTGGAATATGAACAAAAACTTACGAACGCCCTGGAAGAATTTTGCATGCAAACTAATTTGCATGTCAATAGCCAAAAAATTGCTTCTATAGAGCCAAATTACAGATAACCCATGCACTATTACAAGAATGAGCCAACTGAAACCATAGAAAGCTTTATGTACACCGTGGCCTTGACGTTCCCTCAAATTATGCATTTGAGAGGTTTATATATGCAATGGTGGAGAAATTGAATATTCGGTCTTAAAGAAATGCCTATTTAACACTTTGGTGATGTTGATGCTTCCCGATGGGGTGGAAGTATGAGGAAGTGGCATCCCTAACTTCTAAATCAACTTGGGAAGTGTTTGGAAATGTCGTGGAGAGATTGAATCACTTCCCATTGACATCATGGTCATGGAAAGCGTTATTGAATACACATTCCACTTCCCAAACACATCCAAAAGACACATAAAGAGTGTTGAGATACAAGCTCAACATTGGGTACATAAATGGGTGTGTAACCTAGTGCATAAAACCGTACGCACAAAGGCTGTAACGGTGCGTAAGCCGAGAGGCTGTTAGAGCGTTATTCCTTGTAAGGAATAATTTTGGGAGTTAGCGTAGGAGGCTCATTAATGAGCATTGAAGTATGTGTCAGTACTCTGACAATACTTCTGTATGTCCATAAGGACTTGTATAAAAAGCATTGATTGAGCGCATCTTGTATAGAGTGACAGAGAGTTATTTTTTAATCTAAGTTTTGTGTGTTCTACTCACTCTCTCTCACACACACACTCTCTCACACACACTCTCTCTCTTCTGTATATGTTGTGTCGTGTTCAAAGCTTTCCATTAAACCTTCTCTTCGTCATCTGTGTTACACGGTTCTGTCTGTTATGCTTCCACACACAATATTCTTTTACATGGTATCAGAGCGCAAGGGTTGAAATCCTCTACAGCCGACAAACATTAGACAAACATCAAGAACTAAAGAGAAATAAGAATGGATAGAGGGATGGCTAGCTCGCTTCCTACAGAGAAGCTGAATAGAAGCAACTATGCATCTTGGTCGTACAAGATGCACCAATACTTGCTTGGGCATGGCTACTGGAGTTATGTCAATGGAGCTAACGACACAACACCCGAATCGACACACAGAGACTTCCCGGCCTGGGAATAGTCAGCGAGTAGAGTTCTCTACTGCTTTGCGTCCTGTGTGAGCGAACAACTCTTGAGCTACATTCGGGATGCAAGAACGCCGAAGGATGCTTGGGGAAATCTGAAAAAGATTTTCGCCACAAGCACCACAACCAGGAAGCTCCAACTTCGACAGGAGTTGAGCAATGTGCGTCAACGTGACATGACGGTGGCTGACTACACCTCCAAGTTAAAAGATATCTGTGATTCTCTTGCCTCCATCGATGTGAACGTTGAGGAGGGCGAAATGGTGTAGATCTACCTTGGAGGATTGGCATCGAAGTTTGAAGCATTCCGAACTGCTATTTGTACAAGGGAGAATACGCCGTCGTTTTTCGACTTGCAGTCGATGCTCCTTGTAGAGGAGAATCACATGGGTGCGTCGACGAGTACGCACTCCGACAACAAGATGTTGTACACGGAGGGAGATAGGCCACGTGGACGTGGTGGACAAGGCAAATCAGCACACAATGGAGGCGGTTGACGGGAGCAAGGAAGCAGGGGGAGTCGACGAGTCGACGAGAACCGGTAAGGGAAACACGCCACGGAATGCTGGTATTGTGGCAAGAAAGGCCACAAGGAGAGCGAGTGCTGGAAGAAGCACACCGATTCGGAGAAAACCGGATCCGGATCCGGACCGACCGAACAAGGAAATCGGCAGTGGACGCACTACACCGAAGGATCCGAAAAAGTCGGAAAGGGGACAACCTTCGTGACAAGACACGCAACGAACTCGATGAAGAAGACCACCCCAAAATCGGACGAAGAGTGGTACGTTGACTCCGGAGCGTCAAAACATATGACGAACCATAAAGAGTGGTTCTCATATCTTGAAAAACCGGAACAACTGGGAGTAGTCACAACAGGAGACGACACTCCGCATCCGATCGTACATGTCGGTGAAGTTCCCCTCAGCCACGTCGGGCAAAAAAGGAAGCAAGTGAACGTGTTACACGTCCCAACAATTACGAAGAATCTGGTGTCAGTCGGACAAATCGTCGACCAGGGGATGCAAGTCCGGTTCACGCATCTCGGGTGCTTCATTGAGGAAGAAGGCCAAGTTATTGCGCAAGGGCGCAGAGATGGGAGGATGTTCATCCTTGACACCAATGACGTAGGCACCGCCATGTTCGCGAAAGAGCAAAAAGTCGAGTCGGATATTGACTTGTGGCACAAGTGGATAGGCCACGTCAACTACCAAAGGCTTCAGGACCTGCAATCGAAACAAGTTGTGTTCGGATTGCCGAAATTCAGTGGCCGAAGGGCCCAAATTTATGAAGCCTGCTAGCTAGGGAAGCAACACTGACTTCCTTTCCCCAATGAGCGTAATTGGAGCCGAAATAAGCTCGACTTGATACACTCAGATGTATGGGAACTAGCTTAGAACGTGAGTCTTGGCGGGAGTCGATATTTCGTCTCCTTCATCGATGACTACACCCGGCACACATGGATCTACCTCATCGAAAAGAAGGGTGAAGTCTTCGACTATTTCTAGAACCTCGAATATCTTGTCGAAAGGGAAACATGGAGGAAGATCAAGTGCCTGTGGTCAGATGGCGGAAAAGAGTACTTTTCCGGCCAATTCAACAGTTATCTGCAACAAATGGGAATTCGGCATGAATTCAGTTGCAGGTATACACCGGAGCAAAACGGCGTAGCCGAAAGGAAGAATCGGTCGGTTTTGGAAGCGGCACGGGCAATGCTAGAAGAAAAGAGCATGCCCAAGTTCTATTGGGCCGAAGCGGTCTGAACCGCGGTCTACATCCAGAATCAAATCGGAGAAAAACTGTCGACACATGAGCTGTATTTCAGAAGGAAGCCGAATATACAACACTTGAGGGTTTTCAGTAGCATCGCGTATGTGCATGTACTGAAGGAGAAGTGAAGGAACCTTGACGCAAAAGCCGAGAAGTGTATCTTGGTTGGCTATTCGGACGAACAAAAGGGTTATAAGTGTTATAACCTCCGAACCAAACAAGGTCGCGTAAGTCGCGATGTTGTGTTCGATGAGTCCGCGTCTTGGTATTTGCTTCTGACGGACCTCAACTCCAATCTGAGCGCGAAGTCAGAACTCCTGAAGAGAGTCTGATCTCATTTTGACTAAGTCGACCGAATGAGCGACTAAGTCGGTTTGACCATTCAGATGAAGAGTCGGCGAGTAGTGGAGACTCGGTCGTGCATTCCCCGCGTAGGGAGCCGAAGAGATGACTTATGCGCAAAGAAAAGGGAAAGAAGAAGATGCCGGAGTACGGCACGGATAGGGACGAGTCGGATTGACACGAATCTGACTCCGAGAAGAGCAATGACGGGCCTTCAAGAGCGAAGCCCATGTCGGCCAAAACGGCATCAACATCGGCTAATGAGCATTTACGCCGATCTACCCGCCAGAAGAACCTTGTTGTGCGGTTCGGATACAACGAGTACATGGCGCATCACTATGCGTACATGACACGTGTAGCAGAAGTGCGTGAGCCGGAGAGCTACGCAGAAGCAACAAAGGATGCGAATTGGTGTGCCACCATGGAGGAAGAGATGAACGCACTTGCGGAGAATGAAACCTAGAACCTGGGTGACGTCCCCAAGGGTGTAAAGCCGAGTGGATGCAGGTGGGTGTACAAGTTCAAGTACAACACCGACGGCTCGGTCAACCGATACAAGGCTCGGTTAGTAGCAAAAGGCTACGCGCAACAACACAACATCGATTACGATGAGACGTTTGTGCCGGTCGCGAAGATGACGATCGTCCGTGTTTTGCTTGCGGTAGCTGCGGCGAAGGGGTGGCACTTACATCATATGGATGTAAAGAATGCGTTCTGCAAGATGAGCTTGAGGAACAAGTGTACATGGTACAACCCCCTAGATTTCACTCCGGAACGAACACTTCGGCGGTATGCCGGTTGAAGAAGTTCCTTTACAGACTAAAGCAAGCCCCGCGTGCCTGGAACGTGAAGATCACGCAACAATTGCGTCGGATGGGATTTGCGACGTCCAAATCGGACTCTTCCTTGTTCATCCGGCAAGGTTGACTTGGGCCGGTTAGTATTTTACTTTATGTTGATGACTTGGTCATCGCCGACATCGACCTAGATGAAATTGACCACGTAAAGCTCCAGCTTGCGGCATCATTTGATATGAAGGACCTGGGCAACCTTCATTACTTTCCTTGGATCCAAGTGATCCGAACCCTCGAAGGCATACTGATCAGCCAACGACATTACATGTTGAGTATGCTCTTCAAGTTCGGGATGGCAGACTATAAGTCCGTCTCAACTCCTCTCGACAGAACCGTGAAGCTTCACCCCGACTCCGGAAAGGTTTGCGACCCGAAAAGTTTCCGACAGATTATCGGAAGCCTCATTTACTTGACTATCACCTGGTCGGACCTCAGTTACCCTGTCGGCTTGATTAGTCAATTCATGGCGTGGCCAACCGAGGAGCACCTTCAGTGCACGCAACACATACTTAGGTATGTCAGTGGCACTGAGGACTGGGGGCTACTATATCGGACTGGTACTGTTGCACAGCTAGTCGGCAATACAGACGCCGATTGGGCCGGAAATGTCGGCGATCGCCGATCCACATCTGGATTCGCGTTCTCCCTTGGGAGCGTCACAATCACGTGGAGTAGCAAGAAGCAGCCGACAGTTACACTGTCGAGCACAGAGGCCAAGTATTGAGGAGCGGCTATCGCAACTTGCGAAACCATATGGCTGAAGCGGCTACTTAAGGATCTGCAGGTGGAGGTGTCCAATCCGACGACGATCTACTGCGACAACCTCAGCAACATCCAACTTGCAAAGAACCCTGTCTTTCACGCCCGGACTAAGCACATTGAGGTGCACTACCACTTTGTCCACGAGCGTGTCCTCTCTGGTGAAGTCGAACTTCAGTATGTTTTGACGGATCGGCAAAACACAGACATCTTCACCAAGCCCCTTGGTCTAGACAAGTTGCGGCAATTCTCGGGTGTGCTTGGGTTGTGGTACCTCGACGTGCCGAACTTGAGGGGGAGAAAAGTCCCGCAAGACCACGGAAAGGAGCAGGAAAGGAGCGGAAGTGACCACAACACCAAATCAGATGACAAATTCGATTTAGTGTCGGCTAAAGAAGCCAAAGGCGGATCCGCGGAAGAGTCTGGAAGCGGACAAGAGGGCAGCAGTCAAAAGAAAGAGCCGGAGCCAGCCAAACATGGGGGAGATGAAGCCAACAAGGGCGAGAAGGCCAAAATTGAGGACAAATTGCAGACAGCCAATTCAGACAAAAGCGGAGACGAATCAGAGGCAGCTGATTCGGCTTAGATATTTGATTTGGAGACGCCGAATCAACTGAAGGCCAAGCAGAAGAAAGGGAAGCAGAAGAGGTGCCAACACCATGACAGGAAGGGAGCTAGAAAATCTTGTACGAGCAAACAAACCGATCGTAAGGGTCGAGGCGCGCAGAATCGAATAGGTCAAGGAGTGCAAGTGAGGCGTGAAGCCAAGAGAAACCAGAGTGAAGGACCGAAAGAGCCTCAAGTTGAGCTTGAGGGGGAGTGTTGAGATACAAGCTCAACATTGGCCAGATCGGTGCATAAACCGATGCGTAAACCGGTACGCAACAAGAGGCTGGATCGGTGCGGAAATTGGGAGGCCGTTGAACAGATATTCCACGAGGGAATATATTTGGGAGTTAGTGTAGGAGCTCAGTTATGAGCATTGAAGTATGTGTTAGTACTTTTGTCTGTCCGTATGGACTTGTATAAAAGTGCTCCCTGAGCACATCCTATGTACAGAGTTTTACACATTATTTTGAATTGAGTTTTTCTGTGTGTTCATTCCCTCTCAGTCTCTCCCACGTACATTGTGTCTTAAGCTCTCCATTAAACATGTTCTTCTCTGTCGGTATTCTGTGTTTCGTATAGCTTCCGATGGCTCTGTCAAACGCCACAAGGCCCGATTAGTGGTGAAAGGCTATGCGCAGAAGCACGGTGTGGATTACAACGAGACCTTCGCGTCGGTCGCGAAGATGACCACCGTGCGCGTTTTGTTGGCCATAACAGCGGCGAAGGGGTGCCATCTACATCATATGGATGTGAAGAATGTGTTCCTGCAAGGTGACCTTGAGGAGCAGGTATACATGGTACACCCCCCCCGGATTCTTATCCGAACAGAACACTTCGGCAATGTGCCGATTGAAGAAGTCGTTATACGAACTTAAGCAAGCCCCGCGAACTTGGAATGTGAAGATTATGCAACGGTTGCATAAGATGGCTTTTGTGCCATCGAAGTCAGGACTCTTCATTGTTCATTCGGCAAGGTCGACATGGACTGGTTTGTCTTTTACTTTATGTTGATGATTTAGTCATCGTTGGTGATGACCTGGATGAAATTGTCCGCGTAAAGTCTCAGCTTGCAGCATCATTCGACATGAAGGATCTTGCAGACCTTCATTACTTCCTTGGGATCGAAGTGATCCGCACCCCCGAAGGCATATTGATCAGCCAGCGTCATTACGCGTTGAATATGCTCTTCAAGTTTGGGATGGTAGATTGTAAACCCATCTCGGCCCCTTTAGATAGAAACGTCAAGCTTCGCCGAGATTCGGGAAAGGCGTGCGACCCAACATGGTTCCGACAGATTGTCGGAAGCCTAATCTATTTGATGATCACTTGGCCGGATCTCAACTACCCGGTTGGCCTAATCAGTCAATTTATATCGCAGCCCACGGCTGAACACTTTCAGTGCGCGCAAAGGATACTATGATATGTCAGCGGCACTAAAGACATGACGTTGTTGTATCAGGCAAGCGTAGACGAACAGTTAGTTGGTTACACGGATGCCGATTGGACCGGAAATGCCAATGATCGTAGATCCACATCCGGATACGTATTCTCAATGGGAAGTGTGGCGATTGCGTGGAGTAGTAAGAAGCAACCGACAGTAACATTGTCGAGCACGGAGGCCAAATATCGAGGGGCAACTGTTGCTACGTGTGAAGTCCTTTGGCTAAAACGGCTATTACGAGATCTGCATGTGGAGGTGTCCGCTCCAACGACGATCTATTGCGACAACCTCAGCAACATCCAACTTGTGAAAAACCCCGTATTTCACGCTCAAACCAAGCACATTGAGGTGCATTACCATTTTGTCCGTGAGCGTGTCCTCTCTGGTGAAGTCGAACTAGCGTATGTTCCGACAAGTCGACAGATTGCCGATGTATTCTCAAATGCTCTTGGGTTGCACCACCTCGACACGTCGAACTTGAGGGGGAGACAAGAACATGAGAGTGATCTTGAAAGGAGCGGAAGTGATCATCGCAACGGAACTGATCACCGTGATTCCGAGTCGAATGAAGAGTTTGATTTCAGGTCGGCTGAAGAAGCCGAAGATGAGTACATGGGCCGTAACCACGGGGAAGAGC
Organism: Azolla caroliniana; assembly: GCF_043228905.1. Taxonomy (NCBI): domain Eukaryota; kingdom Viridiplantae; phylum Streptophyta; class Polypodiopsida; order Salviniales; family Salviniaceae; genus Azolla; species Azolla caroliniana. Next base: position 12,483,759 of record NW_028230440.1, read on the forward strand.
CGAAGACAACCGAAAAAGGGGGCGATAAGGCTAAGACCAAGACATGGTCTAACATTGTCAAAGGCCTAAAGACTGAAGACGAATTGGAGACACCAATTCAGGCATAAGCGGAAGTGAATCAAAAGTGACCGATTCAATCAAAATGTTCGATTCGAACATGCTGAATCAATTGAGGGCCAAACAGAGGAAAGGGTAGCAAAAGAAGCGCCAGCACCAAGACAAAAAGGGAGCTGAGAAGGGCCATGTGAGCAGACAAGTTGACTAGAAGGGTCAAGGCGCGCGGAATCAAACGAGTCGAGGAGCACGTGCAAGGCGTGAAGCCAAGAGAAGTTGGAGCGAAGATCCAGAAGAGCAGGCAGAACCTCAAGTTGAGCTTGAGGGGGAGTGTTGAGATACAAGCTCAACATTGGGTGCGTAACCCAGTGCGTAGACTGGGTGCGTAAAACCATACGCACAAAGGCCGTAACAGTGCGTAAGCCGAGAGGTCGTTAGAGCGTTATTCCTCGTAAGGAATAATTTTGGGAGTTAGTGTAGGAGGCTCATTAATGAGCATTGAAGTATGTGTCAGTACTCTAACAATACTTCTATCTATCCATAAAGACTTGTATAAAAAGCGCCGATTGAGCGCATCTTGTATAGAGTGACAGAGAGTTATTTTTTAATCTAAGTTTTGTGTGTTCTGCTCACTCTCTCTCTCATTCTCTGTCTCTTCTGCATACGTTGTGTTGTGTTCAAAGCTTTCCATTAAACCTTCTCTTCGTCCTATGTGTTACACGGTTGTGTCTGTTACGCTTCCACACACGTTATTCTTTTACAAAGAGCATATTTGCTATTCGAGATATAAAAAATGATTTGGAAGATAGGATGCAATACACTTGTCTCGTGATGCATGGATAAATGGGACCTTTTTCGCAATGCTAATGTATCATGACATGGGGAAAACATGTTGGCTCAACGTCATACACTATACTACACATGTTGCACATAACCATAAAACCATATTCTTTACCAAATAAGGAAATCACACACATTGATACATGTTAGAGCCTATCTTATTGGCTACATTCAAACCACTACTTCCAATGACTTAGACGTAATTCACACTTGCTTTGATGGGGAATAATACATTGGGTCACATGTGATAAGACTAGTCCACTATATAAACTTTGCCCTAAATAAATTCCAGAGTCTTAAGTATCATACTTTGATACAATGCTCTACCTTTGGATATGTTCAACTTTGCTTTCACACATCTTCGACATATCCCAATCCTTGAATAAATTTCTCCCATTGTGACATTCATTAGTAAAGTTCTTGAAAATTATGAGGTGTTACCCACTTTCACAAATTTTATACTCTCTCTCTCTCTCTCTCTCTTTTCAATCGTAATTAGCTTACCCTATTAGTAAGTTGTTACACTACAAGACACTATGTCATGGGTTTGAACCTCTCTATTATATACTCCGTACATATCTCTTAATTCACTAGATGCCACTTGGAATGTAGGGTTTAAACCCATGACCACCTGGTCTCCATTGGGCAACCTTACCAACTAAACTACATCCATCTGGGCTCTCTCTCTCTCTCTCACACTCATAACAAGATCTATGATATGATCCAAGAAGTTTAGTTCTATAATCAGCTACAGCTAATAGGTTTCAGAGGTATTCTTCTCATAGGTTTTCGTCCTACAATGGCAACCACTCGTAAGGAGGCCACAAAGTCCCGGAAAATGATCGATAATGAGCCACAATTTTTACTGTCAATGCAATAAACTCAATCACGATGGACAAATTGCTTAGAAGTCACTTGATTTCTCTTCAAGACACCATAAAGAAGCAAGTTGAAGAGATTAGGACACTAATGAAAGAGAATGTTAATCTCCAAATTGTTGTCATTAGGAATGAAAGTCTTAAGAAAATAATTGCAAAACATGGAGATGAGATTCAAGAATGTAAGAGAACTTCTTTCGAAATAAATGAGTGCCTTAACAAGATTGAGTTAGAGGAAGCATTAAAAGAAGAAAAGTTGGAAACGATGAGGCGGAATTTGTTACCGGCCGGCAAGGAGTCCAAAATACGGAGTGAAGGAATTAATTAGATGGTTGTAAATGAGCATAGTGTGGACGGACGGACTGGAAACGGTATGCCGTTCCAGATCCGGACGGATCCCGAATAGGTGCGAGAGGCACCGTTTTGTACTACGGGCCGGAAACCTATTTAAAGGCCCGGACCCCATTGTAATGACAGCGGATAATTAATAGAGCTTATGATGTTTGTACTTCTGTCTTGATTTCCGTTCTGTAATCACTGTTATATCTTACGCGTGTAATTAACCGAAGCATTCTAATCGTGTAACCTATGTAAGTCGGTGTAATCGTTGAATATTAATCCTATGCCGTAATCACCCTTTGGTGAAGTGTCTCCGTGACACCTTGTGTTAGGCCTTGTCCGGCTAAGAGAATAACACAGTTTTGGCGACCACGATTCCTGCTTTCTCGCAGCGAACGACGGTAATGGATGACTAGACCAACGCACGACTTGGGTACAGACCGAGCTCGACGCCTCGCCGAACGGCAAAGACGGCGTGAGACTTTCCAGCAAGCAGCGCAGGAAATTCGCTCGGATCGTTCGTTCTCCAACGAGATCCGGAGAGTCGCGGAGGAATCTCTTCGGTTACGGCAAACTCGCGACCAGGACGACGGAAGCAGTCTAAGTAGTCTCCGGGAAACCGAACGCCTGCTAGAGGCGCTGGCAAGCGGAGAAAACGAGGCAGAAGCCTTTTCAGCCTACGAATCGGATTCCGAAGGGGGATACAGCGTGCACACGAACTACCGGAGCAGCAACGATACCCCCGGCGGCCCGGAGGACGACGGGTCGGATACCGTGCCGACTCCAGAACCGGAACCGCTCAACCAGGGCTATCCGGAACCACAAACGGAAGCCGTCAACCCACCAACACCGGAAGTGGAAGAAGCAACGCCACCAACACCAACGAAAGAGCCGGCAAAGGTACCGGAAGAAGAGCCGGTGAAGGAACCGGAAAAAGAACCGGAAAAAGCACCGGAAGTGGAACCGGAGAGAAAACCGGAAAGATATCAACGAACGCCACTGAACCGCGGCCTAATACTGGACGACGACATGCCGTTCCAATACTCAAAGTATCGCGATGATCCGGACGCGGAAGCGCATGTTGATGACTTCGAGCAGACATGGGAAGCAAATCACACGTCCCAGCGAATGACACCGGAGGAAGAAGAACGCTCGAAGATAGCGGAATTCGGAGTCACGTTGGAGGGACCAGCGACACGATGGCGGCGGTCGCAGGACCCGGCGACCATCACAACATTTGCAGAATTAAAAGCAAAATTCTTGCATTTTTTCCACAAGGAGGTCGACCAGACGACAATGGTGGGCCTGTTTTATACGATCCGGCAGGAGGCAGGGGAAAGCATTCCCCAATTCGTCATCCGTTTCCAACGAATGCATAGCCAGCTTGCCCGTGCACCTCCGGAGGAGGAATTACGGACGATATTTTTAAACGGACTCCGGGAACCGTTACGCACGGTGTGTACGGTGATCGACTTTCGAGGATGCACCATCGATCAGGTCATTGACCGGGTCAGAGAGATGGAAAAGACAAGCTCATGGCTTACGCTGGGAACACTGCAACGGGCGTTACCCACCGAGGAAGATCTCCGGTTCCGACAGGCAATTCAATGCACAATCTGCTTGAATGCCGGACACTCGGCAGTAGAGTGCACCATGCGCACTCAGTGTGTGATTTGTCAATCCAAGAGTCATACAACGGACCGGTGCGAGTACAACTTGTTAAATCGACAAGCACCACCCGTCCGACGGATCGAGCCAAGAAACAGCCAAGACGAAGATGAAGATCGTTGGCAAAAAATGAACCGGTACCGACCGGCACAGGATGTCCGGTACGGCGACAGGCAAGAGAATGATGGCCGGTACGGGAATCGGCGTGATAACTACGACCGGTATGAGCGATCGGACCGTTATCGGGAACCCAACAGGCGACACGAGCAATACGACAGAGACCATTCCCCTGGTTACCGAAGGCACCAGGAGGACTACAGCCGATTTTACGATCCACCACGACCGGACTACCGAAATAAACATAAGAATAATAAGAAACGTAATTTCAAGAAAGGTGGTCACCCTAGGGACCCGGAACATGGAACCCCAAGGAGCCAACCGGCACAGAACGCACCACTCGCTACGGGACCGGCGCCGGCTACCAGCAATGCTGAATCCAGCAATACCCGTAAAGAGTACTGCTACTACTGCAGGCAGGAAGGCCACTACAGTAACCAGTGCCCGGTAAAGAGCTACGAGAAACGACCAGCAGTTAATATGGTGGTTCCGGAAGTGACGGATGTACAGCAAGTAACCACACGGTCGAAAGGCATGGCCAAAGAGTGGGAAACACAAGAGGCCATACGAAAGCAGGCGACGGAATGGGTGAAGGAAGCCAATGAAAAGAACGTCACGGACGCGGAACGGCAAAAGGCAAATACCATAGGGAGTGCCGGCGGTAGCCACCCAGACAACGAGACATGGCAGGCACTGCAAGAATGTCAGATCACGTTGCCGTTAGGAAGACTCTTGCAGCTCGTGCCGCGATTTACGGAAGGGCTAAAAACGGGCATGACAGACGGCATAGCCCCACCGGCACCAGTCCTCTTCTCGAACCCGGAGGAGGGACCGACAGTGGTGGACACTAGTAGCCCGGTGATCACAGCTATTGTCAAAGGGCATGAACTTCCCGGCACAGTAATCGATGGAGGTTCCGGAGTGAACGTAATAAGCCTCCGCACATGTGATGCCTTGGGTATACATGAATGGGAGCCATGTCCGTTCTGGCTATGGATGGCGGATACGAGCTCGGTACGGCCGACGGGCTTAATACGGAAATTGGAAGTCACCATAGGAGGTCACACATTTCACATCTCGGCTGTAGTGCTGCAGCTACAGGCGCAAGGCGCGTACCCTCTATTGCTGGGCAGACCATGGTTGAAAACAGCACACATCAAGCAAAATTGGCGGAAAAATATGATTACCTTCCGGCGCGGGAAAGCCAAGGTCCGGGTACCGACACAACCACGGACGAGCAACGGTAAGGAATGCACACCGCTGTACGCGGAATGCGTGAACATGCTTGAAGGGTTGGCAGACGACGAAGAAGCTCAGTACTTGGAGGAACACCCAAAGATCGTGCCACTCTTCGAAATCGACGTAGCTGAAGCCGTAGCCCCATACTTGCCGCAGCGGGACGACACCGAAGCCGAACCAGACAAAGATGCGATTCGGGAGTTACGGCAAGCACAGGAAGCATTGGAACGGGAAATGGCCGTTTCCCAACGGGTAAAAGCATCCCAGCTCGACGAAGTGAACCTAGGAAGCAAGGACGAATCAAAGCCGGTACACATCGCCAAAGAAATGAAGCCAGAAGATAAAGCGGCGATGATCAAACTTCTCACGGAGTTTCGTGACGTATTCGCCTGGTCATACGAAGACATGCGAGGGCTGGACCCTCAATTATATCAGCATCAGATCCACCTAGGCAAGGACGCGAAACCAGTGGCACAACGACGTTACCGAATGAACCCCAACTACGCCGCCAAAGTGAAGGAGGAAATCGACAAACTCCTAAGAGTGGGCTTCATCCGGCCGGTAAAGAAAGCGACGTGGCTGAGCCCCATCGTCGTCGTCCCCAAGAAGAACGGTAAAATCCGTGTGTGTGTTGATTACAGGAAACTAAATGCCGCCACAATTACGGATGCATTCCCTCTTCCGTTCACGGACGGAGTACTGGATGCCGTCGCCGGTCATGAAGTTTATAGCTTTCTAGACGGGTTCAGCGGGTACAATCAAATTCGGATGCACCCGGACGACCAGGAGAAGACAGCGTTCGTCACCGAATGGGGGGTGTTTGTGGCCGAAGTCATGATGTTCGGCCTAAAAACGGCACCAGCAACTTTCCAGCGAATCATCATGGAGATCTTCGGCGAATACATTCCTGCCTTCATGCAAGTGTTCCTGGATGATTTTGCAGTCTATAGTCGGGGAAAAGACCATTTGCAGCACCTACGGTTATGCCTTGAAAAGTGTAGGTTATACCGGCTAAGCTTAAACCCAGCAAAATGCATCTTTGGAGTTTCAAGTGGAATATTGCTGGGACACATTGTAAGTAAGGAGGGCATTGCGGTCGACCCGGACAAAGTAAACGCCATATTAGGGGCACCGGCGCCGAAAACGGCCAAAGCACTAAGCCGATTCTTAGGACAGATCCGGTGGCACAGCCGGATGCTCCGTCACTTGGCGGACTTGGCTACACCATTACATACCGCGGTACATCGGACACCGTTCCAATGGACGGATACGGAGGATAAGGCATACAATGCCCTGAAGGTACTTTTATCGCAAGCACCCGTCGTGCAGCCTCCGGATTGGAGCAAGGAATTTCACGTGTTCGTGGACGCGTCCGACATCGTTATTGGCAGCGCCTTAATGCAGCTTACGGAGCCCAAATGGTACCGGCCGGTATATTACGCCAGCCGGAAGCTGTCCCAAGCGGAGAAGAACTATTCAACGACGGAACGGGAGGCCCTGGGCATGATCTACAGTGTAACAAAGTTTCGGCATTACCTATTGGGAAGGAAGTTCTCCTTTCATGTGGACCACTCGGCGCTCCTGTACTTAGTATCCAAGGCGTCCCTGACCGGTAAGTTGGCCCGTTGGACCTTACTGTTGCAGGAGTTCGAATTCGAGATTTTCCACCGGCCCGGTATCCAGCATGCCGTAGCAGACTATCTAAGCCGATTAGAGTCCGGAGAACCAGGCGACGGAGTAGCGGATGAATTCCCGGACGCAGAGTTATTCCGTATCACCCCGGAAACGGCAGCAGACGACACGGTGGTAGCAGAAGATAGGTGGCTGACGAACATGCACCAGTTCCTAAGCACGGGCCTGCCACCGGAGGAAATGAACCGGGACGAGAGGAAACGACTGGCGGTGCAGAGCCGCAATTTCTGTCTCTTACGGGACACTCTCTACCACAAGGGAGCAGATGGAATATGGAGACGGGCAGTCCGTAGTGACGAGAAAGAAGTAATCTTACGGGAAGCACACTGTGGGGTCGCCGGAGGACACTATGCCGGGGAAGCGACGGCAAGAAAGGTATGGCAGAGCGGCTTGTGGTGGCCCACGACGTTAAAAGACGCCGTCAAGTATGCTAAGGAATGTGACCTATGCCAACGAATGGGCCAGCCTACGGAGCAAGCACGGATGCCACACCAACCGGTACTTCCACTAGAGCCATTACAAAAGTGGGGGTTGGATTTTGTCGGACCGTTCAAGCCACCGGCAATGAGAACGGGTAATCGTTATGTCATCGTGGCAACAGATTATTGCACTAAATGGGTGGAGGCTAAGGCCCTGAGAGACAACACCGCGTTATCCACAGCAAAATTCCTGTACGAAAACATTTGGTGCCGGTATGGATGTCCGATTGAATTAATCAGCGACCAAGGAGGGCATTTCCTCGGCCAGGTAGTGGAAAGCTTAACAACGTTCTATGCCGTGGTTCATAAACGGAGCACACCGTACTACCCACAGGCGAACGGGCTAGCGGAGTCCACCAACAAAACGCTGCAGAACATTCTCCGCAAAATCGTCAACGAAAACCGGACGGACTGGGATACAAAGCTCCATAGCGCGCTATGGGCGTACAGAACGGCATTCAAAACAAGTATCCGGACAACGCCGTTCCGGTTAGCATTCGGCTTAGAAGCGGTCATGCCGGTCGAGTTTCAGGTACCAAGCTTACGGATCCAACTACGGGAACGGCTGAATGAAAAGAAGTCGGAGGAAATGCGGCTGGCAGCACTATGCGAACTAGAGGAGCAACGGCTGGCCAGCATCCTACACATGGAACTGGAGCAACGACGACGGAAAGCGTTCGTTGACCGTCACCGGAAAGGTAATGAGAAGATGTTCGACATTGGAAAGCCGGTGCTAGTATTCCAAACGAGGATGGGCAAGATGCCGGGCAAACTCCGATTCAGATGGACAGGCCCGTATTGGCTGACACGGGAATACAACGGGTCCTATCAGATAGGGACACTTGCCGGGGAAGTACTAGGCAAGTGGGTGAATGGATTTCGACTAAAGCCCTATAAAGGACCGATGCCAAAGAACCCGTTTATGCAGCTCACCGGCACTACACCAGGAACCTGTCCGGGATCGGTACGGATCGATCCGGAAGAAAAAGACGACGGGGAACCCGTAGTAGTGACGAAGGAAGACACGGCAACCCGTAAGGAAAACGGTCAGGGTCCGAAGGGACTTACGGATGTGTAAGGTCACACACCGTCATAAAAAAAAAAAAAAAAAAAAAAAAAAAAAAAAAAAAAGGTCACACACCGTCATTAAAAATCGAGGTATGAACGGGTGTGAAAGCAAGGCGCGAAAAGGTACGTAGTGGGCATTTAAGAGACGCCACGCTACTTAATACTAAATTGGTACACGACGTGGGCATGCTCGAAAAAGGCGCCAAAACGCACAAAGAAGAAGCAGAACGCATGGAGACCTTTTCATTTCGCGAGCCAAGAAGCACAGAAGCACCAAGACAGTGGAAGCTGAGCAAACGCGAACCTGCACGCAGAGAACCCCCGCGCTCAGAACGCTCTCTCTCTCGCTCTCACTCTCATCACCACTCTACCTCGCCATCTTCCCTCGACCTTGAAGCAGACATGGAACCACAAACGCTGTCGGAAGCGGCCAGGAAATGGTTCAGGCAAAACGGACTGGAGGGGTTCTTGGCCATCATGGAGGCACCGCCGCACAGAGAAGCCGACCGGGTCATCAAGGAGCTCGCCACAGAGGTCATCACCGAGGAAGCGATCCGCGCGCTAACAGGCCTTCCGGAGGGAGGAATCTTTCAGATCGATAACCCAACCTCGGAGCAACTCACCCGATATTTCGGTGAGTACTCTGTTGCCGGCAAAGGCTATCGGACGCAGGGCGGCGAAGATCCGCTATTCAGGGAGATAGCTCGAGTGCTCCATGAGTACGGTCACGTGTACCCCCGACCCCCTGTCATGCCAAAAAATCGGGCAGGGATGATCATAGCCACCTATGAAGGGGTCAAGGTGGACTGGCCGGTGTTGATTGCAGACGGGTTGTGCATGGCAATCGACATGGTACGAGGGAAGGACGGCAAGGAGGGCCGGAAGCTGTGGCACGCCGTAGCTCAATGGATAACATTGCTCGTGCCGCCGGTCGAGACCGCCCAGCCAAAGAAGCGGCCAAGAGTATCGGAAGGAAGCACCTCGAAGCCGGCGTCCAAACGACAGCAGCTGCTGGCGTCGAAGGCGACGAAAGGGAAGAAACGGGTCCCAGAACCGGAGGAGGTGTCACCGGTCCGACCCGTCAAGATAACCTTACGGAGACCGGGACAGAAGGAACCGGAACCCTTGACGGCACAGAAACATGCCGTGACACAGGAAGAGGAAACGGAGGAGCCAGAAGAGCACCTCCAACGACGGTCAAGAAGTAGGACCGCCGAGACAGGAGGGGAGCGGTCGTACCCGCGAGAGGCAGAAACGCCCCCAACTCAACCTGAGCAAACCACAAGGGAAGAACCGGAACCGGTGCGTAGGGAACCGGTCTTGTCGACTTCTATAGAAGTCAGTCCAACGGCTCCGGAGACGGCGAGAACCGGAACTCAACAGCCGGCGAGCCCAGCCAGAGCACACGGCGGCCAAGGAGTAGAACCAGAACGGCATATGCAGGCAATCAGGCCAGACAATTCCACAGAGAATGAGCCGACCCGACCAGTACAGCAACAAGGCACCAGTAGCATGTGGCTACGGTGGGTAGGCGAGCAAATCGCCGGAGCGGTCGAGTATATAGAGGCGGAAGAGAGAGCGCACCAGGAACGGTTGCTCGTCACAACCGTAGATCTAGAGACGGCCCGGTCCAGAATCCGGAGCCTTGAACAAGACTTGGACAGGGTCACAAGGGAAACACAAGTCCAAGCACCGGTGACTCCGGGCAATGTACAGAATAAAGCGGCAGATCAACCTGTACATAGCAAGCAGACCCCGGCAACGGAAACCGTTCCGGAGAAAAATGCGGCACAAGCCCAAGAGCTTGCGGATTTAAAGGATGAGCTTGCTGCCCAAGAAGCGCTGAGGAGCCGCGAAAGAGAACTGAAGACGGCAGCGGAGGCAGAACTCAAAAAGACTGCTGAGAATCTACGCCGGGCCGAGGAGAGCTTACGGAAAGGCCACCAAGCGTACGACCGGCTCAAGGAGGAGAAGGAGAAAATGCTGCAAGAGAAGGAGAGACTCCGGAGGAACGCCGAAACAGAAGTAGAGCGCCTGAAAGAGGAACTCCGGCAGGTAAAGGACCGGGAGGAGCGGAACCATCGCCAGATCAACGGCAAGCTCAAACTAAAAACAGAGGAATTTGAGAACTTGCACCGGGAGTATAAACGGTTGCAAACGGAGCACAAGGAACGGATGGATGAGCTCCGGCAAGCAGTTGATCGGACCGCAACCGCATTCGCCAAGGAACAAGCGGAAAACAGAAAACGGTTGGAAGAGGCGGAGAAGGTTCGGACAGAGCTCCTCAGGCAACAGCAGGCGGAAAAAGAAAGAGCGGCGGAGGTACTGCAGAGGCTGCAAACGACATATCAAGGGCAGCTGACGCGCTACAGAGAGCAGGCGGAGGATACGGCAAATCTCATCAAGCAGTTGAAGGAGGAGTGACAAGTGGTGGAAAGCAGAGCACAAATGGGAGTAAGTCGCATCCAGGATATCATGCGGGCCTGGTTGAACCAGACCAAGAGCTTGATTGACAACGGCTCCGTCAAATGGTGGACCAAGTGGGCCACGAACGCGGCGGAACTCCAATTGCTCCGGGCTGACGTAGAGAACCGGCGGAAGGAGGGAGATGATTGCTATATGCTGAATTCTGAAGACTTCACCGGCATAAGAGATGAGCTGGCCGAAGACTTTCAAGCCTTGGCGGAGGACCAACTAGAGCAAGTCCGGCAACTTGTAGCTCAGCTGGACGATGACAGGCTGGAGGCGCAGATCCAGTTTGAAAGTTACGAGAGGTCCCGGATCCGGGGAGAGAAAGAACGAGAACCGGTTACGGTCAACCTCAGTGATGAGGAACCGTTACTGGAAGGAGACCGGACCGGAAGCAGTCAAACGGAGATGCCGGAGCCAGAGAGACAAACGGAGCAGCCGGAGTCAGCGAAACAAACGGAGCAGCAGCAGCAAGCAGAGCAGCCGGAGCAACCTCAGTCCCAACCACAACCACAGCAGCAGCAAGCACAGCCGCAACAACCACAACCGGAAGAACAAGCGGAAATTCTTGAACAAAGTAATTTGGACAATTTGGGTGAACAATAAAGGGGCCGAGAAGGGTTCGACGTACAAGGTACTGTCCCACGGGCGTGCCATGTGTTACCGGCCGGCAAGGAGTCCAAAATACGGAGTGAAGGAATTAATTAGATGGTTGTAAATGAGCATAGTGTGGACGGACGGACTGGAAACGGTATGCCGTTCCAGATCCGGACGGATCCCGAATAGGTGCGAGAGGCACCGTTTTGTACTACGGGCCGGAAACCTATTTAAAGGCCCGGACCCCATTGTAATGACAGCGGATAATTAATAGAGCTTATGATGTTTGTACTTCTGTCTTGATTTCCGTTCTGTAATCACTGTTATATCTTACGCGTGTAATTAACCGAAGCATTCTAATCGTGTAACCTATGTAAGTCGGTGTAATCGTTGAATATTAATCCTATGCCGTAATCACCCTTTGGTGAAGTGTCTCCGTGACACCTTGTGTTAGGCCTTGTCCGGCTAAGAGAATAACAGAATTTAAGTGAGATAAAATAATGTATGCATAACAAAGTCATGGGCTGATGTCGAGCCACAATCACCAACGATTTTGAATGGCAATGCAATAAACTCAATCACAATGGACAAATTGCTTATAAGTCAATTGATTTGTCTTCAAGAAACCATAAACAAGCAAGGTGAAGATATTAGGACACTAATGAAAGAGAATGCTAAGCTCCAAATTGTTGTCATTGAGAATGAAAGTCTTAAGAAAATGATTACAAAACTTGACGATGAGATTCAAGAATGGAAGAGAAATTCTTTCGAAATAAATGAGAACCTTAACAAGATTGTGTTAAAGGAAGCATTAAAAGAAGAAAAATTGGAAACGATGAGGCTCAACTTGAGGTCGGATCGTGGTGTTAGTGTCCGCGACATTCGGTTCTTCTACACGGCTCCTTCTGGCGTTGCTCCGCCTTGCTTGCACTCCTAGTCTAGTCCAATCCTATTTGTCGCGACCCTTCTAGTTCTGCACACTTCGACCTCCTCGGTCGGCTTGTCTGCTGCGACTCTAGCGCTTGTCGATCCATCGGTTCTTTCGTGTTGGTATCGACTTCCATTGCGTCCATTTGGCCTTTAGTTGATCCGGCTTCTCCGAATCTTGAACCAAATCGGTTTCCTTCGATTCGTTCCAGCTCTTGTCCGAGTCAGTGTTCTCCAACTCGTCTTCCTGTTTCAGGCCCTTCACCACATCGGACCACGTTCGGGTCTTGGCCTTTTTCTTCCGGTCGGGTCTATCCTTCTTGACTCTGCCGCCGCTGCCACTTGTTCCGACTTGTTCGAATGTGCTGACTTCCTTTTTCCTCTTGCCTCCCCCTTTCTTGGTTCTTTCTTCCTCTCCAGGTCCTTGTCTAGTGCCCTCGGTTCCCTTTCCTTTTCTCCCCCTCAAGGATGGCACATCGAGATGTTGAACACCAAGCATTTTGGTGAAGTGCTGCAACTTGTCCGATCCGAGCAGGTTTGATGAAGATGTCGGTAACCTGCCAATCCGTTTGAACATACCAAAGCTCAGGACCCGCTCACATACAAAGTGATAGTGCACTTCTATGTGTTTCGTCCGAGCATGGAATACAGGGTTCTTGGTGAGCTGAATGTTGCTCATGTTGTCACAGTTGATCAAGATCGGGGTCGGTACCTCGATTCGTTGATCTTGCAGTAGTTGCCAAAGCCAAATGGCTTCACGGGTGGCATTGGTAGCACCCCGGTATTCAGCCTCAGTGCTCGACAGAGCCACTATTGGCGGCTTTTTGCTGCTCCACGCAACAACCGCGCTACCTAAAGTCCATAAAGGACTGACAGAAGTATTGACAGGTACTTGATCTTCCTCTCCATTTCCTGTTCAACTAAGCTTTGAAGGTTCCGGAAACACTCGAAGACTTCGCTCTTCCTCTTGATGAGGTAGATCCACGTATGCCGGCTGTAGTCGTCGATGAAGGAGACAAAATACCGACTCCCGCCAAGACTAACGTTCTGTGTCGGTCCCCATACATCTGAATGTATTAGATCAAGCTTGTTACGGCTCTGGTTTCGTTCAGTGGGGAATGGAAGTCGATGTTGCTTCCCAAGTTGGCAGGCTTCACAACTTTCGGTCTTCCGGCCGCTAAATTTCAGCAAACCGAAAACGCGTTCGGTGGGGAATGGAAGTCAATGTTGCTTCCCAAGTTGGCAGGCTTCACAAATTTCAGCCTTCCGGCCGCTAAATTTTGGCAAACTGAAAACGACTTGTTTCAATTGCAGGTCTTGAAACCTCTGATAATTGACGTGGCCAATCCGCTTGTGCCACAGGTTGATGTCCAATTCGACCTTCTACCCTTTCGCAAACATAGTGGTGCCAACATCATTAGTGTTGAGGATGAATATCCTCCCATCTCTGCGCCCTTGCGCAATTATCCGTCCCTCTTCCTCGATGAAGCACACGAGGTGCGTAAACCACACCTGCATCCCCTGGTCGACGATTTGTCCGACCGACACCAGGTTCTTTGTGATTGTCGGAACATGTAGTACGTTCATCAGCTTCCCCTTTTGTCCGACATAGCTTAAAGGGACTTCTCAGACATGCACAATTGGGTGAGGGGTGTCGTCTCCGGTTTCGACAATCCCTGGTTGTTCCGGTTTCTCCAAAAAAGAGAACCACTCTTCATGGCTCGTCATGTGGTTGGACGCTCCGGAATCAACGTACCATACTTCCGATCTAGATGTAGTCTTCTTCATCGAGTTAGCCTTGTGCTTCATCACGAACGCTGGCCCTTTACCGGTTTTCCTGGTTCCGGATCCTTCCGATCCTTCTGCATAGTGCGAGCTTTGCTAGTTCTCCCGACCGGTTTTGCCGTATCCGGATTTTTCCGAATCGGCGCGCTTCTTCTAGCACTCGCTTTCCTTGTGGCCCTTTTTGTCGTAGTACTAACATTCCATGTCGGCCTTCCCTTGCCGGTTCCCGACGCCACTTTGAATTCCCCTGCTTGTGGAGAGTTCGGAACTAATGTTGGCACCACCTCTGTGCCTCTGGTCCTGCTCTTGTCAGCTGCCTCCATTGCGTGCTGACCCACCTCGTCCACCACGTCCATGGGGAGGATCTGTCTCTGTGTACAGCATCCGACCATCCAATTGAGTGGTCCTTGACCCACTCACGTGGTTTTCTTTGACCATCAGCATCGATTGCAAGTCGAAGAAGGACGGTGGTTTCTACCAGATGCAAATCGTTGTCCGGATTGGCCCGTACCTTTGCGCTAGACCACCGAGGCAGATTTGTACCATCTCATCTTCGTCCACCGTCACGTTGATGGACCCGAGTGCTTCGCAAATCTCCTTTATCTTGGTGGTGTAGTCTGTAACCAACATGTCTCTTTGCTAGATGTTGTTCAGCTCTTGTCGGAGCTTCAACTTAAGGGCTATGGTACTTGCGGTGAAAATCTTTTGTAAATTTCCCAAGCCTCCTTCGACGTCTTTGCATCCTTGATGTAGCTGAGCATCTGATCATGCACACCGGACGCGAGACAATACAGTACCCGACTCGCTCCTTGCTCCCATACCGGGAAGTCTTTGTGTGACGGCTCCGGTGCTACTTCATTTGTTCCTTCCACGAAGCTCCAATATCCATGCCCCATCAGGTACTGGTGCATTTTATATGACCGGGATGCATAGTTGCTCCGGTCAAGCTTCTTTGTTGGAAGTGAACTCGCCATTCCTCTATCCATATCTTCTCTCTATCTGTTGTTACCGGGTTCTAAGGTTCGTCAACCGAAGCAAGTGTCAGTTGCAGAGGTTTTCAACCCTCGCGCTTTGATACCATGTGAATGTTAATGTGCGGAAGCGTTAGGCAGAACCGGCTCAACCGGATAGCAATAGAAAATGAGATGAAGGTTTAATGGAGTAGCTTAACACAAAGAGTATATACGGGAGAGACAGAGAGACCAGAACATAAACTCTATTCAAAAAATAATTCTAAAACTTTGTACACCCAACGTGCTAAACAACACTATTATACAAGTCCATAAAGGACTGACAGAAGTACTGGCAGGTGCTTCAATGCTCATACGTGCGACTACCACTAACTACGAGACAATGATTACCTAGTAGTCTAGGCTACTACTAGGCTTCTGGTTCCTGCTCGAATCCAGCTCTTCGATCCATCTCCCCGATCTGGCCGGTTGTTTCCAGATACCGATCCAACTCATCCTTCCAAATGCCGATCCGGCTTAGGCTTATTCAGCCGATCCGGATCCGGTTGAGCTTGCTCGCTCAACATAAGAGAACTTCTTTCGAAATAAATGAGCGCCTAAACAAGATTGAGTTAAAGGAAGCATTAAAAGAAGAAAATTTGGAAACGATGAGGCGGGATGTAAGTGAGATAAAAGAATGGATGCACAACGAAGTCATGGGCTAATATATGTGGTGGGGATTCTGTATCCAACTCATCTATTATGCATGTGATGAATCAAGAGAAGAATATTGAAAGTATAAATGTCCAGGAATTGAAAGAATGTTGATATCCGTGGGATTAAGGATGAGAGTGTAGAAATGCCCGCATCCCCCGAAAAGGCCATTGGTGAATTCTTTAGCATGCATTATGGTTTGTCGGATGTGAATGTATATGAGCATACTGAGCTGGGTAACATGATGTTACTCGCTCTGGAGAAAGGTCTATTGTATGCACAATGACGGATGATACAAAGAGGATCATACTCGAAAGTAGTTGGGCACACCTCAAAGGTACGCAATATTTTGTGAGTGAAGATCATATTATCTCACAGTAAAATGCCCGTCGTAAAGCATATGAAGAAAAATTGAAAAATAAGGTTTAGGATGTGCTTAAAGATGGAAATGTAAGCAAATAGAGACACTGGACCGATGAGACTAGACCATGTCTTCTACGACTATGCTTTTGGAATTGCAATGGATACCCATGGAATGCGGGATTTGGCTCGGATATCCCACTTCTTGTTGAAACATGGGGGCATGATACTCAAAGGATTCAAGGTTTAGGAAACTATAATGTACACTCTTTGATATGGGAGAAAAATCCAAGATAAAGATGATGATAAGGAGAGGTGACATGTTTGATTAAGAAGGAAATAGAGAAATATATGTCAATCATAAAAAATGATGAACATAAATGCTACATATGGCTCAAAATAGAAACACCAAATGATTTGCCCACTTTTGTAGTTGGATGCAATATTCCTCATCAAGATTCTAACTTTTATGCTTGTTTGGATAAAGATCAACCTTTTGCCAATCTAGAAGATGATATTGCTTATTTCAAATCCAAAGGGGAAGTTATTGTCTTTGGTGACATGAATGCCCACACAAGAAGTTTCTAACTTGATGTACAACAATCTTTCATGCCACATATCTCAAGGATGCAAGAGAATATACAAATGTATAATCGCTCTTCTAGCGATGAAGAAGATTCGGACCAATTTGGGAAGTTACTCTTTCAAATGTACAATAATATTGAATTGCTTATTGCAAATGGTGTCTCCTTGTGGCCCAACACCAATGGTTTTACATGTAGAAAACTATTAGTGTAATTGACTTTGTGCTACTTTCTGAAAGTATTTTGGATCATATTCATAACTAGTGTAATTTACTTTGTGCTACTTTCTAAAAGTATTTTGGATCATATTCATAAGTTCTCACTTGGTGAATGGACACTGGAATCTGATCATAGGGCTTTATGTATTAACCTCAATTGTATGCATAGGTTTGATTGTGAGAAGTCCATTGCAGATAATAAACAACCCCACTTGAGGATGAACATTAAGCAAGTGCCCATGTATTCCAAGATGGTTGAGGATATGTTACAAATGACAAAGATACAACATGGTGCCACACTAGAATGCAAATGGGAAGCTTTTAAGAAAGTCATTCTCTCATGCGCAAACGAATGTTTTTCAACCAAGCACACATCTTGGAAATGCATCAAGAAATATAGTTCAAAGAAAAAATGGTTGAGTGTCTTGGTTAGGGGCATAAATCCCAACCATGTACACAACCTTGCCAAAAAACTTGATTTCTAGAACCAAAAACCGACCATAAGGATCATTATGCACCACTTGAGGATAATATTTATCCCGCACGATTAATACCACACCCGAATAATGATTATTAAGATGTCCTGCATAGAATGATGAATATCCACGCAAATGAATTATGGATCCCGCCAACTCATGACATTTATGCTCAACTGCATTAATACATCCCATTCTTTACTTAACAAAGTTTCCCATAATATATACTTCTTATGAGGAGAACATGCCTCTCTCACATTCCATGTTACCAATTTCATTCAATCAACAATGTTATGGGTGCACTTGCTCCTTTAGAGCAACCGATGTCATGAAACTAGTCAAAGCATGTTCCAATGCTGCATATGGATTCTCATGCACCACATCCTTAGGGTTATCTATTGAAATATTTTATTTAGGTCCTCCTGCTTGACGAAAACCTTGAGAACCCGATGAATTTACAACCCGACTCAATGAATCAAATTGAAGGTGAAGGGGTATCCTTTATCCCTAATTTGTCGTTGCCAATTAACTTTTCGAGGACCCTCCCTAGTTCCTGAATTACCTTGCCAAGTAGTCTCACGAGTAGTTGGAAAACTATTATGTTGCATATTCATTGATTTCCCCTTCGACTTGCCCTTAACCTCATGTCAATCTTTGTCAACAACATCACAACTAGCTCTATCCAATGGTTTTTTCCCCTTATCTATAACCACTAAACTTTGTTTTTCCATATCCATAGATTGAGTTCCCTTATTCTTAGGGCCCAAACCTTGAAGTGACACCTCTTTATAACCTACTCTAGATGATGTTCCTTCATCCATGAAAACCACAATATATAACACACCAACATCTCTCCCAACTCCTTCCTTACCATTCCCTTCATTTGGAACCTCTATAGTTGAAGAACAATGACGATGGCATTCCGCCATAAAGTGACCCCATTCACCACATCCAAAACAATGACCTGCAAATGTCTTCCACTTCAATTTAAAACAAAGTCTTTTCATACACACCCATCCTGTCCTCTTACGACTTGTATCCCATAACACACAAATCTGCACTTATTTGTAGTATTTGCATGTGGAGATACCAACACTTTACCCATTTGTGTCATAGACAGGATGCTGCATGGAATGTACGGGGTTAAACCCATGACCTCCTGGTCTTATTGTGCAACCTTACCAGTTGAGCTACTTCCATTTGTGCATTATTATTGCATAAGATTCAACTTATTACATTGTATGTTAATCACTAGAACTTTCAAGAAACTTCTAGAGAATGCATCTTCATGCACTCTCTAGAAGTTTCTTAGCTTACATGCATACCTCCACATTCTTGTATAAATACTTGGGTGCACCTTGATTACAATCAAGGTGAACAACACCAATTACAAAAGCATAATATTGGTTCTTGTTATCTTGTCTATTCTCTCTCTCCCATTCTTGTTTTCTTGCTTATGCACTTGCTCTCTCTTAGTATTTAGCCTCGTCTACCCATCCGTGACAATTTGTTCACCTTCCCATTTTCTAAGCCTCAGCATGTCGAATCTTACCGAGAGAATAAATCAGCTCATGGAAGCCATGCATCAACTTCAACTTGAGAATGACAACCTTCGGGAATCGTTACGGAAGCTTCAAGTTGGAACACCGATGGAACTCGAAGAATAAAACAACTCTCCTCCTGCATCAACAAATGTTTTACCTGTAGAGTTTGGTTCCTTGTCCACTCTTTCTCCAACTCCTCTCCATCCCACTACAGGTATGGAGCCCAAGATTGTTCACTTGACAAGTTCGATGGCACGAGGAAGCACTTCCGAGGGTTCATACATTAGATCAAGCTTCTTATCCAACTACAGCCCTAGCGGCATGCGGATGATTTTTGTCAAGTTGGTTTCATTGCGACCCTTCTATCAGGAGTTGCACAAGACTGGTTTGCACCGTTGGTCGAAACTTCATCACCACTTCTACAAAATTTTCCTACCTTTCTGGCAGAGTTCGAGGCAACATTTGGGGATACGAATTGATGCTAAATTGCCATTACCAAACTCTATTCATTACATCAAGGTATGTGTCCGGTATCTGTTTATGCCTCTGAATTTAGACAATTAGCATATAATGTTCAATGGGATATGGCCAAGCGTTGTACGACCATTTTTGTTAGGGCCTTCGAAGAGAGATTAAAAATCTACTCCTCAACTTTCTGGAGCCTATATCATTGTCGCAAGCCATCACCCAAGCAGTTAATTGTGACAATCAGTTGTTTGATCTTCGTCAAGAGGAATGAGCAACTTCAAGGTGGCAACCCTCTTCAAGATATTCTCCATCGACATCGTACGATGACCCCATGCCGATGGAAATTGATCGAGGTCGAGCCCCGCCACTCACCGAGGCTGAATGAAGGTATCGCCGATCCAATAGACTATGTTTATATTGTGGTGCATCTACCCATCTAATTCGTTTTTGCCCAGTCTAGAATAATCAACGAAAATTATCTACAAACAATACAACTAGACGGCCCCAACAACCAGAAAACGATGGTGTCCACTACAATAGGAGCCATGTGGTTGGAGAATCCGCATTCCTGTTGCTCCCCTAGTTCGGCTACATCTATAGAAGATTTCTCCTTCCCAGTAAGCATCCATTTCAAGTCTATTTCAATTAGGTACTTAGCATTTCTCGATTTCGGGGCAATAATGTGTTTTATGGACGAAATGTACGTTCGTAAACACAAATTTCCAGTTGTCTGATTGTCCAACCCAATCCCAGTGGAAGTTATCGATGGACGCATGCTCTCTTTTGAAGCAGTCACCGAAGCCATTGTCCCACTTATCTTACAGCTCGGGGACCACCATGAGGTCTTAACATTTTACGTTATCACTTCACCATGACATCCGGTCATACTTGGTTTGTCTTGGCTGAAGGCACAAAATCCAATTGGCGATTGGCACAACCACTCAATTACTTTCTCACAAACCAGCTCGGAGGTGCAAGAAATATCTCATGTTGGAGCAGTAATATGGCACAAATCGGTTTCAGGCACTCACCCTTCCATTAAAGCAGGAATCAGCTCTAAGGCGGATGCTCATGTCCCAGTCACAACGAAGAAAATAGTGCATAGTGCCTCTGAGTCGAGCAGTCCAATGAAGGCAACTACCGACTCACTGTCATCCAAGTATGAAGACTTCAGGAACGTGTTTGTGAAAAAGATGTTGATCACTTGCTTGAGCATCAACCCTACAACTGTCCAATCGATCTACAAGAAGGTGCCAGTCCTCCCTTCGCCTCAATTTATGGGTTGTCAAACCCAGAACTCCAAGTATTCCAAACTTATCTCGACGAGAACCTTGAAAAGGGTTTTATTCAACCCTCAAAATCACCAAAAGGAGCTCCTATTTTGTTTGCGAAAAAGAAAGATGGCTCCTTACGTCTTTGCGTCGACTATCGGGGTCTAAACAAGATTACTGTTTGCAACCGGTAGCCACTGCCTCTCATCCCATAGTTGTTGGATTGACTCCGAACAGGGTGGATCTTCTCTAAGATTGACCTACGGGGAGCATACAATCTGGTACGGATCAAACCTGGAGATGAATGGAAAACCGCCTTTAGAATGTGCTACGTCATTTCGAGTATAAGGCAATGCCTTTTGGCCTTACTAATGGACCTGTAGTATTTTAGCATATGATGAATGACATCTTCCGAGAATATCTAGATCACTTTGTTGTGATCTATTTGGATGATATCTTGGTCTTCTCGTCGAACATCAAGGAGCATACTCAACATGTCAAGTTAGTCCTCGCCAAACTTTGAGAGCATGGACTCTATGCTAAAAGTGAAAATGTGAATTTGATCGTATTGTTGTATAGTTTCTTGGGTATGTCATCGCGACACAAGGAATCACAATGGACACACGGAAAGTCAAGACTATCCAAGAGTGGGTTGTCCCAACTCGGGTACGAGATGTGCCATCATTTCTTGGTTTGCCAATTTTTATCGTCGTTTCATCAAAGGATTTTCAGTGATTGAACAACCTCGCATTGCTCTTACCCGCAAGGATGCTACTTTCAAATGGACAACAGCTGCACAAAAGGCATTCGACTTTCTGAAACAAGCCTTTACTACGGCACCAGTCCTTTTACATCCTGACCCCACTAAGCCTTTCCAAGTAGAAATAGATGCTTCCAATTTGAATTCGCCATTGGGGCGATCCTCTCCCAGCCATATGAGGTCAGTGTGCTTCACCCGATGGCTTACTACTCCCGCAAATTCACGGCCCTAGAAATCAACTACCCCATATATGACAAGGAGCTTCTCACTATTATTGTTGCTTTTGAAGAATGGAGACCCTACTTGGCCAAGGTGCAACACCATATCCAAGTGGTTACCGATCACAAAAACCTAATATACTTTTCTACCACACGAACTTTAAATCGTAGACAGGCACGATGGTCAACCTTCTTGGCAAACTATGATTTTGAGATAATCTTTCGACTTGGAGCTCAACACGATGGCCGATGTCTTATCCCGCCGATTTGAGTTTGAGCTCACTCCGGAGGATGAAGCCTATGTCTAGTAGTCCCTGAGTTTGTTACAGCCTGACCAATTCTACAACTTTGCTTCTTGCTTGCTCCGGGATGACTCTTTACTCAAGCAAATAGCAGTTCAGCCACTAAGACTTACAAGTTCGCCATAGAGGTCAAGGCAAGTATCACAAACCCCTCCCATGAACCCAAAAGTTCCAATTTAGCTCGTTTTACAATTCAGGATAACCTTTTGTTTCGAGATAATCTTTTGTATATCCCAGATGGTCCGTGTCGGACCAAGGTGCTCCAAGAGTGTCACGGTGATCCACTTGCTAGTCATTTTGGCGTTGCGAAAACCATGGAGTTGATATCTCGCAGGTACTAGTGACAACAACCATGGAAATTGGTCAAAGAGTTCATTAAGTCATGCAACACTTGTGCTCGTTCCAAAGCATCTCACCATATGGTCTCCTTCACCCTGTCCCAATCCCCAAATGGCCTTGGGCCTTTCTTTCCATGGCTTTCATCATTGACCTTCCCTTTGTTGGTGGCTACGACTCGGTGTTCGTAATGGTCGATCGCTTCACCAAGATGGCCCATTTTGTTCCATGTGGCAAAACCATTACCGGAGAGGAGACAACCGATTTGTTTTTCGAAAATGTTGTTCGATTACATGGACTGTCGGATGATATCACTTCTGATTGAGGACCACAATTTATTTCCAATTTCTGGCGGCGTAGTCTGCAAACCTTTGGTTGTACTGTGAATATGTCTTCAGCCTATAATCTACAAACCGATGGACAAGTGGAGCGGGTTAACCAAATCTTGGAACAATACTTGTAGTGCTCTCTTAGCTACCAACAAGACGACTGGGTTGCCCTTCTCCCACTTGCCAAGTTCGCCTACAACAACTCTCTGCATGCATCTACGAGAGTTACTCCATTTTTCGCAAACTACGATCTCCACCCCCGCTTCAACATTTCTCTTCCCTCTGACTCTGTCAATCCTTCTGCGGAGGATCGGGCACGTCTCTAGGAGGATGTACATCGCGACCTTTCCGTGGAGTTCATCGTCATTGGAGAACGCTACAAGGAGCAAACTAACCAACTTCGCTCAAATGCCCCCCGGTTCAAGGTGGGTGACTTTGTTTGGCTTCTCTAGCACAATATTGCCACCACTCGTCCTTTCCTGAAGCTCGATTACAAGAAGTTAGGCCCTTTCCGAATCATCAAGAAAATTGGTTCCATGGTTGTCCACTTAGAGCTACCATCCCACTTCCGTATTCATAATGTATTCCATGTCTCCCTTCATGAACCTCACCATATATCTGAAATCATTGGTTGACACCCTTCTCCTCCATCACCAATACAGCTCTCGACCGAAGAAGAATATGTTGTCAACCAAATTCTCGACTCTCGTCTCTTTCGTCACCAGCTTTAATACCTTGTCCTCTAGAAAGGGTACCCAATCTCCAAAGCAACATGGGAGACAGCACAACATCTCAAGCATGCCCCGAACATAGTTCGGGCATTTCGTGAACGATATCCACAGAAACCGACCATGGATCCTAGGAGGTGGCCTTAGAGGGAGGATAATGTCATAGATAGGATGCCACATGGAATGTATGGGGTTAAACCCATGACCTCTTGGTCTTATTGGGCAACCATACGAATTGAGTTATTCATCTATGCATTATTATTGTATAAGATTCAACTTATTACATTGTATGTTAATTTAAACTAGAACTTTCAAGAAACTTCCAGATAATGCATCTTCATGCACTCTCGAGAAGTTTCTTAGCTTGCATGCATACCTCCACATTCTTGTATAAATATTTGGGTGCACCTTGATTACAATCAAGGTGAACAACACCAATACGAAAGCATAATATTAGTTCTTGTTATCTTATCTATTCTCTCTCTCCTTTTCTTGTTCTCTTGCTTATGCTCTCGCAATCTCTTAGTATTTAGCCTTGTCTACCTGTCCGTGACAATTTGACTCATCAACTCGAGTAAAAGTGACCATAAAAAAGCATGCTTACAATCCATTGTTACCCAAACAGGGCATTCTTGTTTTAACAAAGCATGATAGTCCACTACGGGGAACTATTGCATTACATGCACCAATCGTTTATCAAAAAACACAGGAACTTTAGTCAACAATGCACTTCGATCTTCCGGTGAACGAAATACTACATCATAAAACCCTTGTGGTCCTGCATGTATATATTCAACACAATTTGGTGACACGATTGTGTTCAACCATTGTTTAATCCAATTAATGTATGGGAGTTTCCCGGTAAAAAATAATATAACCGCATGATCATAGAATACATCAAAAGATTGCAACACTACCATAGCATCAACTTTCACATCATGCACATCCTCATCAATGCATTCTTTTGCTTCATTTTCATTTTATTCCACAATATCAAACAACAAGGTAATATCCTAATTACAATTATCTTTGTCAACATCATCTACATATATTACTTCGACATATGTCAATTTTTTCTCATTAATTTCCTCAATACCCTTAACCTTCTTAGAGCTTCCAATGTTTTTCCTTTCACAATCAACCATCACATTACTCTCTCTTTTATTAATTATTTCCATATCGATGTCCCCACAATTTGTGAGGACTTCATGTTTATATCCATTATTCTTGATGTGATTTCGATCTAGGATAAAACAATTTTCCATGAACAAGAGAAAGAAAGAAAGATGTATTAACGTCTTCTAAGGCCAAATTTGGCCCATGAGACAATTGGTTTACAACAATAGAGTATTTATCCAGTCACCGGAACTCACCCGATTGAAGAGGTCGAAAATGATGAAGACAACAGAAGACCCACAATGTGTGTTGAGTATGTGGATGCCGACAACAAATTTAACTTGCTATATCTCGTTACGAAGCTCTAATCGAGAGCTTTCTAATGCTTATCTTTGTGCCCAATCTCTCTCTCTCTCTCTCTCTCTCTCTCTCTCTCTCTCTCTCTCTCTCTCTCTCTCTCTCTCTCTCTCTCTTATATATATATGTATGTATGTATGTATGTATGTAACTTTTGTTTGCCCCTTCATTTCCCATTTACAATGGAAATGAAAACATATACAATGAAAAATACAAAAAACAATAGTAGACTAAAAACCAAGAACAAAGATAAAAAGCGAGAATGAATTATTGGATCTCCTGACCCATCCCAACCCACATGAAATGACTCATCTCGATGGTATTCTGTGCTTGAGTACCAATTAAATCCTTCAATGTTTCCCAATGATGACTCTTATTTACTTCGTAGAGAGGATGTCACAATCTTCTCTAAGTTCATTGAAGCCTCTTGTACCTAGCCTTGAGTTATTTTTCCTTCTCAAATATGATTCCTTTTAGGTGAGCTAATTTGATTGTTGTTTGCTTTATTTAAGCTTAAAAGAGATCTAGAAAATGTGATATGTCGGTGAGCCGAGTTATGGTTGAGGGTTCAATGTTCCTACAATGAGTGTGAGCATCCACCCTATGTTCTTCAATATGTGGCTCACCTGCACCTTTAAAATTCCAGATCATCTAAATCCCTCATAATAGACAATGGCAATTACCTCACACATCATGGTATCCATTGCTAGCTTTATGCCCCTCTTAGAAAGCTGCCATAGCTGACAATTAGTTTTCACGTTTTCCCATTTATTGGTAACTATGTATGGAGTTGGCATGAAGAGGTGCCTACAATAACCATTCGGTTAAGTGCACATTTTGAAGGCATGGGCAAGGTGCGCACTTAGGGGGTTTGTTGAAATTTTTTAGGGTTTTTAAAAAAAATTTAGGGCTTCCTGGAATTTTTTTTCCTTTCGTGCTCTAATCATACATTTCTTGATAAGGAAAGTGATCAATTTATGTAATATAATTAACATAAAACGTTGCAAGGGTTTAGGGTTGCAACAGAAAGAGAATAAACGAGATGCACAGAATGAGAGGGAGGGAGGGAGAGAGAAAGAGAAAATTAAGAATGAATGAATTGAAGAAGGCGGGGGGAAGGGGGAGACTGAGGGAGAGAAAGAAAGAAACGAAATTACGAATGAATGAATCCGGAAAAGGAAAAAGGATAAATGGATTAAGAAAGAAATTTTATTTTTTAAATCGAGAATCAAAATTCCTGACTCACAAATACTGCGATTACTTTTCTTATCAAGAAACGTATGATTTGAGCCCAAAAGTGATCAGTTGATCGGACCGATTCCAAATTTGCGTTCTTATTTTCCCTGCATTTCTCTATGCGTTTTCATTATACCCCACCCACCATCGCGTAAAAATTTCTTTTCATTTTATTTTTGTCAAAATCTCCTTTCTTTTATTGTTTTGTGCATGTTCAAAACCCAGGCTTAGCTTAATTTGGTTTGATGTAAGTTCATCATGAACAATGTATAAATTTTTTTATCTGCATTTTGACCTCTATAAAAAGCACACTTAAAATAGAGTTTGCGCACTTAAGTGGGCACGCACTTAACCGAATGGTTACTCTATCTCTCATTGGAAGCAAGCTATGCATAAGATGTATTTCAATGCATATACACAAGTGATGGTAAAAGAGTTGGCAACAGCAAGTATGGTCATGTGTCACGCATCCTTAGTTGGGAGGTTTTAACCCATGTCATCTTGCCTTGAGATAATAATATACCTTTTATTACCCAATTTTAACCCAAAACTGAGACAGTCCAAAATGTAGTGACAGGGAGGACATGCAAATGGAAACCAACTTCCAATAGATATTTCAAAGGTAGGATAGAGCACCATCAGAACTGCCTCATTCTGGGGGACGACTCAAAAACCATCTCAATGGGTGCTGTCCCTGTATCTGGGTACTTAAAGAGTAGGTTGACGGTTATATAAAATGATTACTTCACTTGGGGGACTTGACTTGAAATTACCCGTAGTCTCTTTTTGAAGGTCAGTAAAAAAAAAAAAAGCAAGTGCTCCATAAATGGAAGCCAATATGTAGATTGAATCTCACCGAAAAACAAACAGAATCAGAAACACCATTAAATAGTGTGACTGATAAAGCTTAAAGAGCTATTGATTACTAACACATTTTCCATGGCACACAAAACGGGGTAACTAACTACATACTCCTTCAAATCATTATTTCCGTTGCATAGTTGGAACAAATATGCCCAACTTATTACTAAAAACAAGTCATGCTCGAATGTATAAAAAAAAGAATTCAGTTCAATTTCAGTCGGACATGTTTTCACGAATCACAAGCTCTTTCATTGAAAGTCTCAAATGATCGGATTGAAACAAGTTCACAAAGTCAAACACAAGAA
This sequence comes from Azolla caroliniana, assembly GCF_043228905.1. Lineage (NCBI taxonomy): Eukaryota > Viridiplantae > Streptophyta > Polypodiopsida > Salviniales > Salviniaceae > Azolla > Azolla caroliniana. Next base: position 12,511,047 of record NW_028230440.1, read on the forward strand.
GTCTATTACTCAAGCCTTACAAATTCTCCAACAAAACAGAACATACAAAAGCTCTTTCATTCAAAGTCTCAAAATATCTCATCAAAGTCGATAGCAACGCCTCATAATATATGAAAACATCTGTTAATAGCTAAACAATAAACTTGAACTAACTGCAAAAAAGAAGACAAAAACCTAAGATCTTGGCTTCTCTTTCTTCTCCTTGAAGAGAGCAAGCAGAGAGACTCCAGAAACCTTCACAACTTTAAACCTAACCCCAGGAATATCACCAACAGCATGCCCTTTCCGACCAAATCCAGCAATCAATACTTCATCCTGTGAGTAATATATATATATATATATATGGCAAAATGCTTAAAAAAGGATCTCAAAACAGTATAAAAGCAGACAGAAGGAGAAATATTGATGTCACATATCTTTGACATGATTAAAAAAATCACCGCATTTCTATACTTCGATCACGAATTCTTCTAAAATAAGACACACTAAACCCTTAATCCTGGGCAGAAGGATGACGTGCCCAACGAATTTAAGAGCAAGAAAGAATTCGAGCAAAACACCAATCGTTACTTGCATTTTTCTTCAATATTATTGAAAGAAACGAGCATAAGCACAACTGAAGTTGATCTCCAATAACATTTTCTTCAATATTGTAAATAAGCCCATTACTTTACGCGTTTTTTAACAGAAAAGGATGTTTCTCGCTACTCGAATTCCCTTCTATATAGCCAGAAGAACACAAGTGTATCCACAGAAAGAATTTGAAGAGCTTATACTCACATTTTCTTCAATATAGTTTAAGCAACCATCATTGGGAACAAAAGCTGCAATCTTTTTTCCGTTCTTGATAAGTTGAACACGAGCACACTTACGAATAGCAGAGTTAGGCTGTTTGGCTTCAATACCACTGTACAAAAACCAAGTGAAAATCTCAACAGAGCATCCTGAATACAAATCCTTGCATAACATAGATTCCCAACAACATCTATTAGAAAATTTTGGAAGTAGCAAAAATCACATAGATATGCAGCCTAAAATATCAATCAAGAAACAGCAATTCCTCCGCAACTAATGAAATGAAATTATCTTCTTCTGGAAAAGCCAGGGTAACACTTACATTTTCTCCAAAACAATTCCTTTCGCATGAGAAGAGCCAGCGAAAGGCTTCTTCCATTCGTTACCGAGGTTTCTCTTCTTATATGACTTATCGGCCCAACGTTGTTCACGCCTGTGGGTCTTCAACTTGCGACCAGCTCCCATACCACGTGTTTTCCTGTAAGAAAAGGATACAGCAGTTAAAAAAAGGATTTGCATCGGAAAACCAAGACGAAGCAGCAGCAGCAGCATATATTAATTGTGCGTGCCTGCGCACATGAGAAGAAGAACAAGGAGAAGAAGAAGATAATGTAATAGGATGCGCAAAAAAAAACTGAAGAAAAAAGAAGCAAATTTGATGTGGACACTAGTACGTATGGAGCATTTAGGGATAGGAAGAAAACATAGGAAACAAAGAAGGGGAACTTCCTGTGTAATTGAAGATCGATCGATCGATCGAGTATAGTACAAAGAAGGACGTGAGTATGAATAAGAAGAAGATGCTCTCAAACGAGAAACTCGCCAGATCTGAAGAAGGAGATACACCATATGTGTGTATGCATTTTTGAAAGAGGCCAAGAGAAAGCGAGAGCGGAAGAAAGAGAGCAAGAAAGGAAGGGGGAAGGGGAAGCTGTAGAAAAGACAGAAGACAGTATATGTAGAAGTGAGACTAAGGAACTTACCCCATGCTTCGTGTTGCTTCTGTGCCGGACAAAGAGCGAGAGCGGTGTGCTGTGCTGTGGTGTGCTGTGGTGTCTGTCAATCAGTCCGCTCCACACAGATAGATAGATATGTATCTAACACAGGCGAGACGAAGAAAACACAGAGAAGCAGAAGATTAGAGAAGCAGAAGATTAGAGAAGAAGAAGAAGAAGGGGGGGGGGGGTGCAACGCAAAGGCAAACTTTCTTTCTTTTAGCCCTAACCCTCCCCTCCCTCCCCACTTTCTTTACAAAACTCGCTCCTCCTTTTTTGCTCTTGAAAGTTTTGACAACCCCACCCACCCAATACACACACACACCCAATGTTAGGGTCGTGCGCCAGCAGCAACGGTCGTGCGCCACGCTGTCGTCGCTGCCGTCTGCGACGTCTGTCGCCGCCTGCTACCGAGCTGCAGTCCCCCCCCATCGTGCGCTGCTGTCGTCTGTTGCCGCGCTGCCGCCTCTGACGTCCGTCGCTGTCTACTGACGTCCGTCGCCGTCTGCTGCCGTCGGCGTGCTGGACGACCTGCTGCAGTTCATCATCATCCGTTGTAGTCGCCGTTGCCGTTGCCGTGCTCTTCTCCACCTTGTTTCTTGAGGTTGCCGAGTGTCGCGTTTCTTCTCTTGGCGGCGCATCCTTGTTCGTCTAGCGTGCTCGTCGTGTGCGAAATGCCAATGTGACTACGACATAACACAAACTCGGCTAAGTCTCGAACCCATTTACTTTATCCTTTTTTTTCTTTTCTTATTGACACTACAATGTCTAAACGAAAGGAACACAAGGATACACAAGACGAGGCTATAAGTAAGGAGGACTTTTTGGATATGTTTAACCGTTTAACAAAAATAGAGACGGATATGAAAAAATGGGTGAAAGACGCCGAAACCCACAAGAAAAAAGATAGAGAGGAAAAAGACACCCTCAAGGCCGAAATAGAAAAACTTAAAGAGGAAAACACAAACCTCAAACAACAACTTAATGACATCAAGGTATCCCGAGAGGACGGTGAAATATCCTCCATAGAGGATATAAAAGATGAGATCAAAAAAGTTAAAGAGGAGGTTAAAAATAACATAGAGTTAGCAAAAACGGGTTGGGTAGATGTCGTTAAAAGAAACATTAAAAAAGAAATAAAAGATGAAAATATTGTTAATACCACCCTCGAAGAGGAGAAAATGCGTCAGGCCCGACGCCTAAATGTGCGTGTCACTGGGCTCAAGGAAGGTGCATCCCCGGACGAGGATGCACAAACACTCGGGAAAATGTTAGGGTACACAACGACCCTACCTATCACCAAAGCTTGGAGGGCCGGATGCGACACAACGAGGAAGAGAGCCTTAGTTCTTCAATTTAAAGACTTAGACTCTAGAATCACTTTCTTTAAGAAGAGACCAATTCTTCGAGGATTGGGTGGGGACCCTATCTATCTCGATGAAGACCTCACCAAGATGCAAATTGAGCATCGCAAGAGTTGTATGCCAAAGGTTATGCAAGCTCGCAAAGACGGGCATCGCACCTTTTATCGAGATGGGCGAGTGATCATAAATGATCGCACTACTAATTGACGGCGTGTGGCCCATGTGACAGAAAACACACTTAGGATGACCTTATGGAATTGTAACGGCGCACTCTGGACACACCCCGGCCGCCTAGAGGGGATATTAAAGGAATCAGATATAGTTTGCCTAGTAGAAACACACCAAAGCCCAAATAGGGGACTCCCACGAGTCGAAGGATTTCGTTGGGAGTCGGCTTTTAGACAAACCTCACGTCGATGCACTACCAGGGGATCTGGAGGTGTCGCAATATTGTTTCGGAGGGAGCTACATAATAGGATAGAAATACTGAGCACAGACCCAGAAGCTCGTTTTATGTGGGTGAAAGTCTCCACAAGCAAGGACAAGGCAGTAATTTTCGCCATTTGTTACTTCCCCCCAAAAGGCTCTCGTTATAATCTGGCTGGCGAGGCGAGATTAGTTGATGACGGAGTGCCACATGGGCCTTCCCCATATGAACCTCTATCGGATGACATAATCCGATATTCTTCCCAAGGCGAAGTATTCCTTGTAGGAGACTTTAATGCGAGAACCCAATCCCGACAATGCACAATATTTCAAATGAATAGAAACCTAGAAATGGTAAATGTCGATCCTTCAGACATAGACACCACACGTAGATCAAAGGATCAAGGTGCAGACGCCACGAGCTTTGGCCATCATTTGCTCGAACTCGGTAGTCGGCACCAGATGGTCATATATAATGGTTTAGCCAAGTGGCCAGGTTCGGAAGAGCTCACATGTTTCCCACATGGAGGAGGGGAAAGCACAGTCGATTATCTAATAGGACGCCCTGAAGCCACCCACATGATTAACTCCTTCCGAGTGGCCCCATGTCCTATTGGCGCGGACCATAGTTTCTTATACTTCGAGATAAAATGCGATATCTCTAACGTCACCAACTCTAGTCAACCACGCCATGACATCACAATACATTTCACACATGAGCTCTCTGACATATATGCTCGACATGTTCAAGCCCATCTCTCCTCCCTTGATCCCTCCCTACCTTTAGAGAGCCTTAATACGAAACTCACACACATCCTTCATTCTGCAGCGGTTAGCAGCTTCCCATACACGAAACACTCCAATCAAGGTAAAGTAGGATCTATGCCACAAAATAGATGGTATGATGAGGATTGTAGGTGCTTACATCGACAACTTACAATATCGCAACTCAGTGGTAGTATTACCTCAGTACAAGCTCGTAAAGAAATGCGCAAGATGACACGTCGTAAGAGACGAGCATGGGAGGCATCCCAATATTGGGAACTCTACCACATGCTCATGAGTAACGATTGTGCCACTGCATGGAAGAGATTACGGGAATCAAGACCACAAACACCCATCGAAGATCCCGAAACTTGGCACACTTATACAGAGAGACTTTACCACATCCCAAACCAACCACCCATTCCAATGCCTTCCACACCCCGACCTACTATGGGGACACTCTTCACGACCTCTAGGGTCACGAAGGTCATAAAGAAATTACGACATAGGAAGTCCATGGACCACACAGGATTGCGAGCAGAACACATCATATACGGGAGAGAGTGCCTAGCTCCCTTACTAACTCTAATCTTCAATCGTGCCCTTGCAGAGGGTTTTCCATCACAATGGACCATGAACACAGTGGCCCCCATACATAAGGGGGGGGACCCCATGGACCCAAATACTTATAGGACCATTATGATAGGTCATACCCTTGCTAAATTATATGGTGCAGTAATGGAGGCAGAGCTTAGCGAGTATATGGAGACCTTACATCTTCGTGCACCTGAACAGGCCGGCTTTAGACGAGCCTTCTCCACTATTGACCATATCTTCACACTTAGATGCTTAATTGACCAGACTAAGGCTCGCAAGAAGAAACTATATTGTTGTTTTGTGGACTTCCGCAAAGCCTTTGACACGGTCCCTAGAGAGCGGTTGTTTGATAGGCTTAAGAGCTTGAGGATACCAGATGACATGGTTTGGGCCATCTACGCACTATATGAACAAGTGTCCGGGTGTGTTCGATGCCCAGGCGGCATATCCGATAGTTTCACTAGCACTATTGGTGTAAAACAAGGTTGCCCCTTATCTCCGACTCTTTTTGGGATCTACATTGATGAGATCACAGATTTTATTGCTCGTAAGGGAGGCAATGGAGTAGTCCTTGGAGATACGCAGGTGCGTATCTTGCTCTATGCAGATGACATAGTTTTGCTCTCTAAATCCGAACACGACCTACAAAGGCACCTTAATGCCTTAGATGATTTTTGCACACAACGAGGATTGGTAGTGAATCTAGGGAAAACTAAAGTCCTTATCTTCCACACGTCGGCCCAAGTTAGAGCTAAGTGTCACCTAACTATCTCCCATAGCCCAGTTGAGGTGGTTGGATCATATGTCTATCTCGGAGTCACTTTCAGTGCCCGCTCAGGTAAATTTTCGATGACACAAGCAGCGAAGGATAGACTTAAAAGAGGACATGCATCCCTCTCACTCCTCGAGAGACAATGCCACCAAGCATACTTCCAAGAGCCACGAACTAAAGGGTGGCTCTTTGACTCATTAGTGACTCCCTCTCTCATGTATGCATCAGCGGTTTGGGCCCCAGGACTACCATCTTTCATGTGGACGCTGTCGTGCCTTTCGGCTCCGGATCGTTGCGTGAGTCGGGTGGGAACCACAGAGGTCTTGGACTAGGAGAAAAGAAGTTCGTGAGATAGAGATTAATTATGAGTAAATAGCAAAGAGAAAGATAAGAAACTCGTGAATCACACGAGTATACTATATTAATTGGTACTTAGGGTGTTAAGAGAGAAGTAGATGTATAAATCGTGAATCCCACGAATAAGTTTTGTATTAATTAATCCTTAATCCAAATAATCAACAACAACTACAATGTGCTCCCCGTCCTTATATAGTGATGGGAGAGACTAAGCATAGCTACATGCTTTTTTTTCTAATATGTTCATGCACACTAAATGTGCATGTGATGCTTTTTTTTTATTTCCTAAGTATAGGGCTCATGCACGCTAGATGTGCATGAGTTATTTTTAGTGTCTCGTGTTTTCTTTTTCATATATTAAAAAAATACACGATTTACCTTTTAATAAAGGTATGCATAAATAAAGGTCTTATACGTATTAAATCTATATTTAAAACACTTAAGATAAGTTAATGTAATGGTAAGGTTGGGGTTTGTCAACGTGGAGGTGCAGAGTTCGAATCACGCCCTGCGCAGTATTGAGTATTTCCTTTTATTTTACTTTTATGTCTCTTTATCCGGCTCTTCCTTGCCGGTATGCCGTTTTCTTCCTTGCCGGTATGCCGTTTTCCTCCTTGCCGGTATGCCGTTTTCTTCCGGTTCTCACCGAGCACTCCATTCTCTATCCGGAGAGACAAAAATATAATTTCCACATAGTGTGCAACCTACACTACGACACTCGCCCCCTCCAAACCCGCACATCCTCCGGTATGTGCCGAAGTTCTTGATTCCTCGTATCCGTCTTCATCCGAAGCTTCCTCCGATTCTCCCCTTATGTCGACTATGAGTTGTAATCCACTTTCTTTGCTTCCCGCATCATTGTGGTCTTCGTCCGATTGCTCCTCGTTGTCGGTCTCGACTTGGATCACATAAGGTTTGTCGTCGGTCCGCTTCTTGAAAATCTTCACCCGCTTCCCGGCTATAGGCACTCGTAGTATTGTTCCATCCAACTCGGACAGTCGGTACGTCCCGTTGTCGAAGACCTTCCGAACCTCGTACGGCCCGAACCACCTTTTCGCGAATTTCCGCATCGTTGTATGTTGATGGTCCAAGCTACTATCATAGACGATCACCCAATCTCCTTCTTCAATCCTCCTCGGTCGTAGTCGGTGCTTTGTGTCAAACCGGCTTTTGTTCCGGAACCGTGCTTCTTGTTGTCGGCGTGACGCTTCCGCTACATCTTTCGGTCTTCCCTCCAGTTGTCGTATCCGGACCGCTAGTAGTTCTTCCCAGCTCATCTCTTCCTTCCACGGTAGTATTGTCCATGTCGCGATTGCGGTTTCCGTTGGCATTACCGGTGCTTGTCCGGTCATGAGTTCTGCCGGCATGTAACCGGTCACGGAGCTATGCGTCGTCCGATCCGCCCATAGTGCATACGGAAGCATTTGTGGCCAATCCTTCACCCTTCCGTCGCATGCCTTCGCAAGTGCTTTCACGATCGGACTATGTCCTCGTTCGATCTTCCCGTTGGCCTCCGGATTGTAGGCCGTTGTCAACGTTAACCGAACTCCATGTTTGGCGAAGAATCCCCTAGCTTTGTCCGAGTCGAGTTCTCCCCGGTCCGCAATCACTTGTCCTACGCAGCCGTACCTACAAAACACTTCTTCCAAAAGAAATTGGCACACCGCGGCACACGTTTTCCTCCGAAGCGCTCGACCTTCAACTTGGTTTGTGAGATCTTCTCGAGCTAACACCAAGTATTTCTTTTGTCCAATCCCGGTCGGCATAGCTACAATGTCGACCATCCACTTGAAGTTGATTGTCGGTGAGAATGTCGGATGCAGCTCATCTCGGTGTTGGACCCCGGAGTAGACTTGACATTTCTCGCAGCTTTCTGTGAACTCCGCGACATCTTTATACATGTTCTTCCACAAAAGTTGCCCATGTTCCTCGATGTCCAGCCCAATCGGATTCGTGGAACTCGGACATTATCCGGTTTCGTTGCTCTTTCATCCCGACTACTCGAAGTGGTATCCCATCCGGTCTTTTCGGCGTCCTCCATATTAAGCCGTTTTCCAAGAAGAACTTTTGGACTTGCCTCTTCTTCCTTCGGATCTCGGCTCTCCTTTCTTTATCATTGGTTGAATCCTCGACCTCTTGTAGCATCTTCCCGATCATCAAGGTTTCCCCCTCGTATTCTTCTTCCCGGAATTCTCGGATCACGTTCACTCGGCATATGTGTTCTGACGTGAAGTAGTCTTCGGAAACTTCTTCGTTATCTGATTCGGTTATGTCGTCTTCAAACCGCGCCCTCGATAACATGTCCGCTACCGCGTTGTCCTTCCCCGAGATGTGTCGAACCTCCGGATTAAGTGACTTGACATATGCAATCCACCTTAGCATAGCCACATCCGGTATCGTACAACACCGCATCATCCCGAGTATCGGAAGACAATCCGTCTCGATCACCACTTCAGCTCCGATCAAATAATCCCGATCCGATTTTATCGCCGACACGACTCCCCACAATTCTCTTTTGACTTGTGCATATCCGCGTTGCCTTTCGTTGAGGACCTTTGCTCCAAATCGGATCGGATACCGCGAACCATCCGAGTCGGCTTGATTGATGACCCACCCGATACCGGTTGGACTTGTATCAACCGTTACTATGATTGGCCGCTCATAGCTTGGCTTCCTAAGTGATTCCGCCCTCCATAGTGTCTTCTTGAGCTTCCTCATGGCTTTAGTGTGTTCCGGTTTCCACTCGAATTTCTTACCTTTCCGCAACAAGTGATAGAGCGGGTCCGCTATATGTGCATAGTGCGGAATCCATATGTGATAGAATGCACACGCACCCAGAAACCTTCGGACTTCCGATGTTGACTCACATACTTCCTTCATAGCTTGAATCGCATCGATCTTTGTTGGTGACGGTCTTCGGCCGTAGGGTCCACATAGATGTCCGACCACCAATATTTCTTCTTGCCCGAATGCCGATTTCTCCCCGGAAAGTGTTAGGTGCACATCTTCTAGCTTTCGCAACACTTTCTCGCAATCATGAATATGGTCGACCACGAACTTTCGGCATCCCCGATCATCCATAGTCTCATCTTTTTCTTCCACCGCGCATCCTTTCATCGGAATGTCATCTAGAAACGGCATCGTTATCTCCGGGATGCAATCTCGAAGCACCTTGTTCATCGCGTTCATCATATGTGCAACCGAGTTTGTCGCTCCTTGTGGTAGTGTGCACATTCGAACTAGTCCTATCGGTGTCCGCATGGTAGTGATGTCTCGGCTCTCCACGGCTAGTTGGAATTGGTCATACCCCGAGTATAGGTCCCCGATGGAGTATATCGCACGTCCGGCAAAAGCTTCCGCGAATTCGTCCACTATCGGACCGACTCCCGAGTTCCGGATCGTGACCTTGTTCACCGGTTGCAAGTCTTGGATGAATCGGAGTGACCCATTCTTCTTCGGAACCGTAAACCATCGATTTGAGTACGGAGCACTTGATGGCTCTAGAATCCCCATCGCCACCTTCTCCTTGAGCAAGTCGATGACTTTCGGAATATGCGCCCGTGGCACCGGAATCGGCTTCAGGTTCCACGGTACATGATCAATCGTGAAAATCACCATCGGCTCCACTATCTTTGGATCAATGCATCCGATCTCCCTCGATGTGAACGCGAATGCTTTGCCATGTTGCTCCAACATCTCTCGAAACCGTTTTTCTTCTTCTTGTAAGAGGAACCCACCTCCACCGATCCGAAGTTTCTTCCGGGTCTCATCTGTGAAGGCATGTCCGATATCCACGGACTTCCGAAGTGTCGGATCTCCCGACACTTCTTTCTTCTTTTGTTCGCTATCGGCGGGTAGTGGTCCCGCGGCCGGTTTCACCTTCTTCTCCACGGTCTTGTATTTCGTACTTACCATTGCTTCTTCTTTGCGGAGCGCATCCGGCCCCATTTTCGCAACGATCTCGTACATCTCGACCGATTCCACCGGGACTACCCGGTTCCCTTGGCTTTTATCTTCCGCAAGCTCTTCAAGCCGTTGTAGTGTATTCCCATAGAACACTTCCTCGATCACTCCCACGATTTCTTCGTCTTCTTTTATTATTGATGCCGACCGTAACTTATCCTCCACTTGTCGGTATTGTTTCTTCATTCCTCCGGTTACGGCCGTGTACGTAGATGCCCCATCCGGGCCGATTCGTACTTGTTTTGCTCCGAGAGTTTTCTTCCTGTGTGGGGTATCAGGGCTTCTCGGACTATCACTTCCCCACTCCGCAACAGTCCGCTTTAAAAATCCATTCTCACTTGGGACAAGAGTTCCCTCTTGTTCCTTTCGTGATTTGCCGGCACCGTTAGGAATTGGACGGATTTCCCTCCGTTTTGGCTCCGAATTCGCGCAAAAGCCGCACCACTATCGAGCACCTTCGTCTCCATCCGTGAAGCCGTGATAAAGGGTTGGCCGAGGATGACAGAATGTGAAACCTCATCCTGCAGAAAGAAATTTTGGTCAATTTCGACATCCCCGATCTTTACCGTCACATCCGGACAAGCCGCAAATAGGTCTTCTGTCGTTTTCGTGGCTGCCCGAATCTTCCATCCATGGTTGGTGTTTATAGGCCACTTCCCCTTTCGGTAGAACTCCTTGGACATCAAGTTGATCTCCGACCCGTGATCAATCAATGCTAGCACGGGTTCTTTGATGTTGCCGATTCGGACCGGAGTCTCCGTAGTCGCACGTGCCCAGTGTGGCCTTGTATAGTGGGAGTTCGGAATTTCGCCTTCCACTTCGGTGTCGTTCATTGAAACGGTATTTGCATTCACCCTTGGAGCATTTTCCTCCGTACTTTGTCTCTTCCTTTTCACGAGATCCACGAGAAGATCGTGAAACTCCTTCTTCGCTATTCCGAGTAGTTCCCGCAGCGAAAAATCTACCTGGCTATCCAAGATTCTTTCCTCGAACACTCTTTTCAAGTCGGTTTGTTGTTCTATGTCCGAGGCGAGCTTGAATGCCGGAGTCGCCTTTTCTTTTCCCTTACCTCCGGAGTTCCAGCTTTCCGGTATCTTCGATGGTCCGGCCGCATCCTCCGTGCGCCGTCGTTTCTCATCCACATACACCTCATGTAATTGACACAGGGCGTATATGCTATTCTTGTCGACAGGGCACTCCCATCCCGTAGCTTCCCGGACGCCTTCCGCAGTGTTTCGGATATCGTTGGAGTCGGTTTTCTCGGTGTTTCCTAGCACCTCCGGCCAAAAAGACGCTTTCGCTCCCGATGACTCCCCGACACATATTCCCGCGGTTGTCGCATAGTTGCTTCTTGCCGCTAACTCCTCCTCGAGCACCTTCTTCATGCCGCCTTTCCGGAAGTTCGGTCGGAGTGGCTTCCGAGAGTCCATCGAATGAATCCGGTTTCCCTCGTAGTAGATGAGATCCCGTCGTAGCGCCTCCTTATGGTCGTCGCAATCCCTCCGATCGTGTTCGGCGCTATCGCACCATATGCACCGTCGATCCGCATATTTGGAGCTTGTGGGGCGGTCATCCGACTTCTTCACCATCGCGATCTTTAGATTCTCCATCTCCTTCAGCAGCTGCTCCACCGTAGACGTGTCGACTCCCTTCTCGGCCGTAATCTCCCGAGCCCTCGGTTGATGGTCTTCCAGTCCCGTTCTCGGTTTCGGAATCGGTTCCGAAACCCTCTTTTCTTCGTTGGCAAGCCATTGCCCCCTCTTCGTGTACCGCGCGACGATATCCCGCACGCTTTCCCATGTTTCGGTGAGGCCGCTTTCGGTGGTCGTGTCCTCAAGAAGCACTCCGAGATCTTTCCGGTCCCGGACGTCCACAGCTCGCAAAAACATGATGACTTTGTCCGGTGCAAGAATAGTTTGATCTCTCGCAGACAACCTCCCGAACCGACTTTCGAATGTCGAAAACACTTCGAGGACCTTCAGCCCCTTACCTGACGTTTCCACCCAATCCTCGAATCCCCTCCGCGTTGCCTTGGAGGAGTCCTCGACGGCAAACGTGGTCTTTAACGCCTCTTCGAATGCTTCCCACGTCGGGTTTTGTTGTTGCAACCCGTGGATACTCCCGTGAAGCCCGTCGGTCGCCACCCGGTTAAAGGATGTCACTTGCAGTCCTTCCGAAGCCCGGCACCGGAGTATCTCCGCCTTGTAGTCCTGCAAATATCGCGACACATCCTTACCATTAAATTGCCCGTTGCGTTGCACGAGCCGCTCTACTGATGCTGAAATCTCCGACATCGTGCGTTGTTCTTGAAGCATCCGTTCGAACATCGCCATCATATTGTTAGCTTGTTGAGCCTCCATCTCCTTGCCACCCGTGTTCACGTCGGGTTCACCAACTGTGTCGTGCCTTTCGGCTCCGGATCGTTGCGTGAGTCGGGTGGGAACCACAGAGGTCTTGGACTAGGAGAAAAGAAGTTCGTGAGATAGAGATTAATTATGAGTAAATAGCAAAGAGAAAGATAAGAAACTCGTGAATCACACGAGTATACTATATTAATTGGTACTTAGGGTGTTACGAGAGAAGTAGATGTATAAATCGTGAATCCCACGAATAATTTTTGTATTAATTAATCCTTAATCCAAATAATCAACAACAACTACAATGTGCTCCCCGTCCTTATATAGTGATGGGAGAGACTAAGCATAGCTACATGCTTTTTTTTCTAATATGTTCATGCACACTAAATGTGCATGTGATGCTTTTTTTTTATTTCCTAAGTATAGGGCTCATGCACGCTAGATGTGCATGAGTTATTTTTAGTGTCTCGTGTTTTCTTTTTCATATATTAAAAAAATACACGATTTACCTTTTAATAAAGGTATGCATAAATAAAGGTCTTATACGTATTAAATCTATATTTAAAACACTTAAGATAAGTTAATGTAATGGTAAGGTTGGGGTTTGTCAACGTGGAGGTGCAGAGTTCGAATCACGCCCTGCGCAGTAGTGAGTATTTCCTTTTATTTTACTTTTATGTCTCTTTATCCGGCTCTTCCTTGCCGGTATGCCGTTTTCTTCCTTGCCGGTATGCCGTTTTCCTCCTTGCCGGTATGCCGTTTTCTTCCGGTTCTCACCGAGCACTCCATTCTCTATCCGGAGAGACAAAAATATAATTTCCACATAGTGTGCAACCTACACTACGACAACGCAATTAGAGAGACCATTGGTGATGATGTTATCACGCCAACTCCGAAGCAAATCGTCGGTCCCACATGACATTATTAGGGCCGAGTTCACTCTACCCCCTATGTTAGTAGAAGCACTTTTTCAACTGGTAGTCTTTATACACAGGATACATAACCAACCACTTGATAGAATATCCCACCAAGCCTTTAAGGCTTCTCGTGCATTGTATGAGTCCGGCTATACTAGCTCATGGTATGGCATGATGGTGAGTTGGCTTCTTGCCAACGGTCTAGACATTACTAACCTCCCCCCCCTTAAGTACGACCACACGAATGATAACACTTTACTCTCTCATGAGGACCGTAATAAAGTAATACGCCAAGAAATATGGCAAATTTATACCCGGTATAAATGGATCACCCCACTAGAGCCACTCCCATCTAAAATGTCGTACTATAAGGAACACTTTATGCACTTCTCTGAGTTAGGTTTTATCACGCGCCCAAAATATCTAGATGTATTCTTACCACATGCACTAAGGGTTGCCATTGGTCAACTTAGAATATCATCTCACCAACTTGAGATTGAGAATGGACGTACTAATGGAGTCCCTAGGGAGGAAAGGATATGTAGGTTATGCCACATAGAGATAGAGGATGAGTACCATTTTACATGCAAATGCCCCACCTATGCCGAGATAAGGGCAAAATACCAAGACATACTTGGTTCCTCTCCCACCCTCCCTAAACTATTAGATACACTAGATATAAAGAAATTAGGTAGATACATCTTAGAATTGAAACACCACAGAGAGAACAAATTACAAAACGTTGATAATAATGTTGCTAATGTTTACCAACATATAACAAATGAAGTTTTTCAGGAACAGGGGGAGACAATGAATGTCGACACACCTGCACCACTCGGACTTCTCCTTGATGAAGCAGAAAATCAAAGAAGAACCAAACGCCCTCGGATGCCGGGTTTCAAAGCAACTCGACGAGATGTAGAAGCAATAAAGAAAATAAGGGAACGTGAACTACACCGCCTAGAAGCCATGGCTAGGGCACTCTATGCATCGGGACCATGGGTCACACCCACACCAAAAACTTTTGACCTCCCACTTCTTTTTGAGAGACTTGGGTGGAAATGAGATTAGGCTTGGTGCAAAGTTTTGTACACTACTAGAACTTTCTTAGCTTAAGCTATTTTCTTTTATTTTTAGTTTTGATGATTGGATAAACACTCATTTTTTGTTGTAACCTATTTGTCTCATGGGCCAAATTTGGCCTTAGAAGACGTTAATATTTCTTTCTTTCTTTCTTTCTTTCTTTCTCTCTCTCTCTCTCTCTTCTTCTTCTTCTTCTTCGTCTTCTTCACTACTACTCACACTTACCAACCAACAACATCCAAATTAAATTATGTACATAGATAGTAAGTACATAGTAAGCGCATCGATCAATCAACCGATTTCTCGTGCCTCGTGCTTCCCTTGCCGAACGAACTCTCAACAACATGAGCCAAGCAAGCGGCTACCCATCGCTTCATTTCCCTATGCTCTCCCTTTACCTGCTCTGCTGCCTGCTCTTAGGGACACAAGAGTCTTCTCTTCTTCTCTTACCATCCATTCATGCATGCACCCTCTATCCTCTCTCCACAAGAGTCTTCTCTTCTTCTCTTACCATCCATTCATGCATGCACCCTCTATCCTCTCTCTCTCTGCCCACACCCTTTTGTAGGATTGTGACAAATGTGGAACAAACGGTATCCAACTTCAAGACCTCCCATGTGTTGAAGATATATATATATATATGTCAACCTTGTCGATATGACTTCCTCTCATAGCATTTGTTTTGCATGTGTGCCCTCTCATCCATGCACAATTGCAATGGATGTTCATTTGCAGCTTGACACACCCCTCCTACGTTGGCATTAGCCAACCAACATATGCTAAAAGAACAATCCTTATTATACCTTGTCGCACCCTCACAACCTGACCCAAAAGTGTGGGTTCTCAATGTTGCACTAATGATTTCTCATTGAAGTTTTATGCAATGAAATCTATGCCAAGTTTTACTATATGAACTTGGCATAGATCATGTGATGTTGTGATAGCTCAAGATGGGGGGCAACATAATGTTGCTTGTGATATTAAGGACGATCGTGCAAATTGGCACATGGTCCAATGTCAACAACCACGCATATCTTCATGCAACTTGTCTATAAACCTTCCAGGAAAAAAATAAAAATTGTAAGTCGAACACATGGAATAAGTTACTATTATGCATAAGAATCAATGTGCAATTTTGGGAGACTTGTCAATGCATAGAGATATAGCGATGATACCAAATGAAGAACATTTACACAAGATGTGGTTCATGGGTTTGAATATCAAGGCGCCTGACATAAACAACTACCACTAGTCATTAACATTGTCCCAAAGAAGAATAAATAACGTGATAATATTGGCATAATAGTTTCACATCTCATTAAACATGTGCATTGATGATGGAGGGCGACAAATTAATGTTATCGTTCCCACTTATCATCATCAACCAACATAGTGCTTCGTGTTGTCCACTTGGTTAATGAGCTCCACAAGCTTCATTTCAAATGGTTACGTTTTTCCTATCAAAATTGGTTGACTTGATTTTTCCTTGCATGATTTTCATATCAAAATTGTTTGACTTGGTTACACTAAAATCTCAAACTAGCAACAAGTACAATTAGAAAATTTTGCCCAGTCACATGCACATAGAGGGCAACCTATGGAAATGACGTAAGATCCCAATAGAAATTGCGGTTACAAAACAATGAACTACAATAGGTCTTCATGATATAATCCATGCCATTACAAAGATGAACACAAACTGGACAATATCACACTTATGAAAATATTGTTACAAAGATTAACATGAGGCTAGAGAAAATCACATTTAGAAATAAGGGGTTGTCTAGTTTTTGCACTAATAGCACTTTAACTCCTTGATTTGCAAAGGAGCCCCTTAATATCTTTATTCGAATAAGTGGAACAGAAAAGTATACAAAAACCTCGTTTTTTAGTTTCGTTGATACGAGGAACTTCGACATTTAGTTAGTTCAACATGTTGTTGACAGTGCTAAAGATGATTCTTCATTGTCAAATTTGAGCATTTTCACCCATTTTTTGTCCCAAATGGTTTTCAACTATCTTTATTCGAATAAGTGGAACAGAAAAAGTATACAAAAACCTCGTTTTTTAGTTTCGTTGATACGAGGAATTTCGACATTTAGTTAGTTCAACATGTTGTTGATAGTGCTAAAGATGATTCTTCATTGTCAAATTTGAGCATTTTCACCCATTTTTTGTCCCAAATGGTTTTCAACTCGTGCTTTTGTGTTATTGGATGAATCATCCTTTGTTGCTACTTCACCCTTAAATTTTCTGACTTTAATAAGCTCATTCAACAAAAATGACTATTATGTTGGGCCAAGAAGGTTTGGACTCTTGAGATTTTGATCATCGTGTTATTGGTAAAATGCTTCGAATTTTTGGGCTAGTGTGTTTTAGTTTATTATTAGAAGTGATAATGTTATTAACTAAATTATAAACCATTTTTATAACGAGCACAAAATCAAAGCCATTGCTCTTGACTCAACCTTATTGTTTCAAAGCACAACTGTTAGCATAACATCATGTTAACGTATTTACATTCTAAAATCTAATAAGGTAATTGCATGACATTACAAGGAAGAATTTATGGAGATGCTATTAGTTTCTTGTATGAAGTAAAAAGGCATTGTATTGTTTCTTCATTCCCACATCCATTGATTTGGCATCATGAGAGAATTTGTCATGCAATTGTCATGCAAAGGTTCATGCATAAATTCAACTCCTTTACTATTATAATAAGATGCTTGTCGATTCATTTTTGGACAAGAGAATGTATGAGCTATTATAATCATGATAATATTGTTCATATTGTTAGGATCACAATCAATGTTATGAATTAGTTTGCTTCCTTGGCTTTTTTGAAGATTCTAATCTAGGAGGAAGAAAGAGAAATAAGGCATCCTACGAAGAACATTTGTCACTTCAAAACTTCAACATAGATAAACTTTCATAGGAATTGATAGTTGGGTACTAAAACATTCAGAAACTACCAAATCGAAGGAATGTACAATACAATGTATAAAATGAAGAAATTTGCAACAATATAAAAAGGATTAGGCCCTTGAGTAGGGTTAGAGGCCAACGTAGAAAGAAGGACAAAGTGTGGATTAGTATGACATTTAAAAATTTAAAGAGAGTTGTACATGCAAAAGTAAGGTGTTAATCCTCTAGCATTGGCTAGTTTATTAATTGTTCCATGGTGAAAAGATGATTCATTAAGCTTGGGTATAAGTTCCAAATAGTTATTTGGTATATCATTTTGTTAAATATCCATCATACGTCTCACCTTTTGTGCTGAAATATGGGGATCATACAATATGAGGTTATACCAAAGACATATAATTATTTTTTGGGTCATGACCTATTGTTGCAGGTCACCTGCAAGATATTGCCTACAATACGTAACTTGTAGCAGGTCATTGCAGTCATCCCACTATCCCACGGGCTAGGGCCAGGAAAAAATAAAATAAAATGAAAAAAGTTATTAGTTTATAAATAAATAAATTTGATATAATTTTATTTTTATTTAAAAGAAAAAAATAAAAGCAAAAGTGTTGCTTTATCCACACCAGATACAACTCCATTGTTATGGTGGTGTGTTGCGTGACCGATTTTGGGTGTTTTTTTATTGTTGGATTTATGATGCTTTTATTTTTATTCACTAAAATTTTGATTGTGCATTTTTATTAATATCTACTTTTATTCAATTATTTATTTTGTCGACCTAGAAGATGTATATATGTATTACTAATAATTAGGTAATTAACTACAAGTTAATTAGTGTCTAATTATGTAAGTAGTTGATCACGTTGTCGTGAAGGATTCCGGCCATAGGGAGAAAAAGGGCCGGATGCGTGTGAACGAGGGCGTGGAAGGATGCACACAAATGAGGCCTACAATGTACATAAAACAATTGTAATTATTATAGGACTAATAAGTACTAGGCAATATGACTTAGATGGGAATGAAACATGTGCGGGGAGGAAAACGAGGAGGGAATTGCAGGCATAATCGACTGTCTTGATGTATGATGCAACGGCCTCCCCTTTGAAGAAAAAATAATGTACTATATGAAGAAAAAATAATGATGGGCTACAACTGAGTCCCAATCACATGATGCAAGAAACAGAAAACAGAAATAAGACGACATGGAATATTAACGTGGAAAACCCTAATTGGGAAAAACCAAGGGAGTTCTCTGAACTCCGAACAAGATCACTATAGAGGAGAGGTAAAACAATGTGAGACTCAGAGGCAACGACCTCGAGCTCTTTCCTTCACCAACAGACGGTTACAACAACAAAGCTTTCTATCTATCTATCTCTCTCTCTCTCTTTATGTCTCTCATTGTACAACAATGACTCACACCCACTAACAATATTGCCCTAATTATATTTATACTCATATAACTTTAGGGTTATTTACAAATGTGACCTCAGTTGTCATGTTGGAACATGTATATATATTAATATGTCTGGCCGGTGGATGGATCCGGTTTCCGGATATCTTCCGGATCCATCCAGTCCGGTTCCTTCCTTCGGCTCGTCTGATCCGGCACGTCTTCTTCTCATCTGGATCCCATTCTAAGGGACCAAATTCCCAATAAACTCCCCCTTCCCTCCGTCATGGGATGTATTGTCAATCCGATCCATCTCCAACACAGGTCCAGCTTCTCAGCTGACAACGCCTTAGTCAGCATGTCCGACCCGTTCTCCTCCGTATCGATCCGACCAACTTCACATCCGCCATGTTGAATCATTGGAGCACCTTCGTCACACACTTCTCTTGTGACAGCCACAATAGCTTCTTCGTCCGGTCCCGGACTATGTGCATCCCCAAGATCTGTCTCTCCGGACCCATATCTTTCATTGAGAAGGACTGGCTCAGTCAGAGCCTTCTTCAACATTCCGATTTTGATACGGTTTCGTTCGACGATCAACATGTCGTCCACATACAACATTAGTATCAGGAAGTCTCCTCCGTTGAACTTCTTCATGAACACACAATGGTCCACCTGCATCTTGTGGTATCCTTGGTCGATCATGAAGGAGTCGAACTTCCGGTACCATTGCCGGGGAGCTTGTTTCAGTCCATATAAGCTCTTCTTCAACCGGGACACCAAGTTTTCCTTCCCTTTCTTGACAAATCCCCCTAGTTGTTGCATGTAGATCTCTTCTTTGAGGTCACCGTGCAGGAATGTTGTCTTGACGTTAGACGACCTCAACGAACAAAAAGAGGCCACTACACGGACTGAACAAACGCTCGAGGAACTGAGGGAGGCTAAGACGAAGCAAAAGGAGTGGTACGAGGAGCAGATGGCAGTTGAAAGCAAATTGGCGGAGGAAATACAATCCCGAATGCGGCAAGAAATGGCACGTATGGAGGAGTTGCACGAGAAAGAATTAAAAATCTTGCAGACGAACATGGGTCTCATTCAATACCACTACGCCATTCAATCGGGATGCGTTGCAAGTACGATTAAGAAACTTGAGGAAACCATACAACACATGCGGACACAAACAAAGATGTCTGCAGAAAGGATCTAGATGTTGCTCGCCAATTGGAAGGAATTAGCCATCAACGTGATTTTTGACAAGGTGCAATGCGGATGTGAGGACTGGTTTGTGCAAGTAGCCAAACTCCACATTTTGACGAGAAATATGTGGAATAATCTCCGGCCACAACCGTAGCGTAGATCACTTGATGACAATCAAACAAGAAGAAATGGGAATGGAGGTAAGTACGCAAACAGAAAAGAGAATACACAGGATGTTAACGTGGAAAACCCAGAGAGGGAAAAAACCACGGGAGTTCACAGACTCCAAACTATCACTATGTCAAGGAGTACAATAGGGAGCATAGAGGCAACGACCTCTTGCTCACAATCTTCGCTTGGCGGCGGTTACAACAGAGACATGCTCTGTATTGCTCTCTCTCTCTCTCTCTCTCTCTCTCTCTCTCTCTCTCTGTACAGTCGTTACACCAATTACGCTATACAAAGATAATAATAGCAACAATCGTATCCATACTATTTGCCCTAGGTCACATTTATACTAATATGACATTAGAACTATTTACAGATATAGCCCCAATGGGCTCTTAGAAACATATCTACATATATGTCCCTTCACTCGGTGAGAGGTTCTCACCGAGCTTGCAACATCTGGTTCTCATCGGGTCTTCCTTGCCGGGTACTCGTCATCCGGTTCTCACTGGGTCTGCATCATCCGGTTCTGGGTACTCCACATTCGGTTCTCACCGGGTCTTCTGATGTTGGGCCTTCGTATCCCATCCGGAGGGACCGAGATCCTAACAAAATCCCCCTTCACTCTCGCATGGGATGCCTCGTCAATCCGATCCGCTTCCAGCATGCGTCTAGCTTGTCGGGCGCCAGCACCTTGGTCAGCATATCCGACCCGTTCTCCTTCGTGTGGATCTTCGTCAACACGAACTCTCAGTCTTCTACTCGCTCCCGAATCCAGTGGTGCCTCCACTGGATGTGCTTCATCTTGGAATGATACGCTGCGTTCTTCACAAGGTGGATGGCACTTTGACTGTCGCAATAGAGCTAGTATTCCTCTTGCCGGACCCCTAGCTCTTCGATGAAGTCCTTCATCCATAGTATTTCCTTGCCAGCTTCCACAACCGCCATGTACTCCGCTTCCGTGGTTGACAACGCAACCGTCTTCTGCAGCCTCGATTGCCACAAAACAGCTCCCCTCGCATATGTCATGACATATCCAGATGTTGACCGGTTGGTATCCGCATCAACCAACATATCCGAATCGGTGAAATCGTCAAGTTGGGGTTTACCGGAGCTGAATCGGAGACACATACTTGAGGTGCCTTTCAAGTATCGGAGTATCCATTTTATTGCATTCTAGTGCTCCTTGCCGGGATTGCTCATAAATCGGCTCACCACTCCGACTGCATATACGATATCCGGTCGGGTACACACCATTGCGTACATTAGGCTCCCGACAGCAGAGGCATATGGTATCTTCATCATATCCGCCTTCTCTGCCTTCGTCTTCGGGCTTTGCTTATTGGATAACCTGCAGTTTGCCGGAAGTGTCGATCTGACCGGTTTCACATCTGACATGTTGAACCGCTGAAGCACCTTTGTCACGTACTTCTCCTGTGACAGCCACAATTGCTTCGTTGGCCGGTCCCGGATGATATGCATCCCCAACATCTATCTTGTTGGACCCAAGTCTTTCATTGAGAAGGTCCGGTTCAGGGCCTTTTTCAGCATTCGTATCTTGACTTGGTCTCGTTCGACGATCAACATGTCGTCCACGTACAAGAGGAGTATCAAGAAGTCTCCACCTTCGAACATCTTCACAAATACGCAGTGATCGGCCTACGTCTTGTGGTACCCTTGATCGGTCATGAAGGAGTCGAACTTCCGGTACCATTGTTGGGGAGCCTGCTTCAACCCGTAGAGGCTCTTTTTTAACCGACAAACCAGGTGCTCCTTCCCTTTCTTCACAAATTCCTCTGGTTGCTGCATGTAGATCTCCTCTTCGAGGTCGCCGTGGAGGAACACCATCTTCACGTCTAATTGCTCTACCTCGAGGTCTAGGCTTGCCGCTATGCTCAGCACCGTCCGGATGGAAGTCATTTTTACTACCAAGGCTAATATCTCGTCGAAGTCCATGCCCTTCTTCTGCTGGAACCCCTTCACCATGATCCTGGCTTTGTACCTTGGAGGGTTGCCGACATCTCCCGGTTTCAACTTGTACACCCACTTGTTTCGGAATGCCCTCTTTCCTTTCAGCAACTCCACCAATTCATATGTGTGGTTCTCATGCAGGGAATCCATATCGTCTTGCATGGCACTCAACCACTTGCCACTATGTGTCATCCTTTGCTTCTTCGAAGCTTTCCGGTTCCCCCTCATCGGTCAGCAGCACATGCTCTGCATCCGGAAATCTCTGGGGGGCCCTTCTCTCTCTGAGAGGATATCTCCGTCTTTGGCTTTCGGCAACCGGCTCCTCTATTTGTTCTTCATCCGAATCCGATTCGGGGTCTTGGCCGGTTCCGGTTTTAGCTTCCTCTACTTCTTCTTTTGTCGGTTTGGTATCCTCACCGTAACCGGCTGGTTCCTCGAGTGTCAACCGGCTCTTAGCCGGGTGGGTCCGAATCTCATCGGAGTTCATTATTTCTTCTCCAACTCCCGGTCGACAAGAGTCTTGTCCTCCATGAAGATAATATCTCGGTTCCGGAAAACCTTCTTGTCAACCGGATCCCACACTCGGTAGCCGAACTCATCATCGCCGTATCCGAGGAATATGCATGGCCGGGTCTTTGGATCTAACTTTCCTCTTCGGTCCTTAGCAACATGCACGTACGCGAGACACCCGAACACCTTCAAATGCCGGTAGGAAACTTCCTTACCGGTCCAGACTCTCTGTGGCATGTCTCCATCCAAGGGCACTAAGGGTGATCTGTTTATCACATACGTCATTGTCGATAGCGCCTCAGCCCAAAACGTCTTGGGTAATTTTGCATGTGCCATCAAACTCCAGACCCTCTCCATTATAGTCCGGTTCATCCTCTCGGCCAACCCGTTTAGTTCCGGCGTCTTCGGCACGGTAAATTTGAGCCGGATTCCCTTCGACCGGTAGTACTCCTCGAACTGCCCCCGGTATTCACCTCCGTTATCTGCTCAAACCGCCTTCAGCTTCCGGCCAGTTTCTCTTTCCACTCTCGCGTGGAGATCTTTGAAGACGGATAGCACCTGATCCTTAATCTTCAATGGTGTGGCCCACAACTTCCGGCTGTGGTCATCTATGAACGTCACGAAGTACTGTGCTCCGGCATGTGACTTCGTGTCTACTTGACACACATCCGTATGCACCAACTCCAGTGGTGGATTACGTCTCATCGGTGGCCTTGGTCGGAAGGAGGTCCGGTTCTGCTTACCGGCCAGACAATCAGTGCACTTCTCTAAGTGCACGTTCTTCACTGGAATGAGGTTGTCATCTGCAAGCCTCTTCATCCCCTTCTCGCTCATATGACACAGCCTCTTGTGCCATAGCTCACCGGCAGTGTTGGATGCCACGTTCACTTCTTTCGGACATAACCGGGCATTCATCAGGTACAGAGTGTTTACCTTCCGGGCCCGAGCCACAATCAGGCTCCCTTTGCTGAACTTCATGACGCCGTTCCGGATGCTACCCGTGTAGCCCTCATCATCTAGCCGACCGGCTGATATCAGGTTCAGTCAAACCTCCGGAACGTGTCGTACATCCTTTAGCAGCAACTTGCATCCGGTTGGTGTCGACAGCCACACGTCTCCTATGCCGACAATTCGGCATGTCCCTTCATTCCCCATCCGGACACAGCCGTGATCACCGGCTGAGTAGGATGAGAAGCATTTCCGGTCCGGGGTAAGGTGGAACGACGCTCCGGAGTCTACAACCCAGGTCATCTCGTCGCCGGCAAGGTTTATCTCACTCTCCTCGGTGATGAGCATCAACTCTTCTTCACTTGCCACGATTGCCGTCGCCGCCTTCCGGTCCTGCCCCCTCCGGTCTTTACCGTTTCGGTCCGGTGTTCGCTTCAAATCGGTACCGTCGGTTTCCTTGTCTTTCCGGAAATGCCGACAGTTCTTCTGGAAGTGTCCCGGCTTGCCGCAATAGAAGCAAGTAGGCCTCCCCCTTGACATTGACCGTGTCCCCGACTTCTCCTGGTTCTGGGGACTACGATTCCTTCGTCTTCCTCGTTCCGATTCGGTAAGGAGCGCTTTGGAGTCGGAGCTCATATCCTTATCTTTCCGACGTGCCTCCTCATCTAGCAAGCTTGACTTCACTCTTGCTAGGGATAACCGTTTCCCTTTCGGCCCATCGTTGCCCAAGGTGACAACCAACGTCTCCCAGCTATCCGAGAGGGAACCGAGCAGGAGTAGCGCTAGTACCTCATAGGCGAGAGGTACTTCCAAAGATGTTGTCTGGTGGATCAGCCCTTGGAAGGCATTCATGTGCTCCGCCATGCTGGAGCCATCTTGGTACCGAAGTCTTACTAGCTTCCGGAATACCGAAACCTGATTAACAACATTTTTGTTCTGAAACATAATGCCGATCTTCTCCCAGAGCTCATGAGCCTTGCTCTCTTCATTGAAGTTGTTGTATAGACTCATGTCGATGAAGCACCGTATGTACGTTGTCGTCTTCATGTGCATCGTGGTGTCAATTTTGTCCGGTCTCTTGTCCCCGAACTGAACCGGGAACCAAAGATCTTTAACCACGAGCATGTCCCTCATCTTCGACTTCCACACCGAATAGTTGGAGCCGGTGAGCTTGAACATACCTCCCAACGAATCATCCATTTTCTGTTTTGTTTTGCTCTGATACCACTTTGACAGGAACTGCTCGATCCCTATGCGCAACGCGCAACCACAACCGAGCTTAGAATCATACACAGAAAATGGGAAATGAAAGCACGACACAATGGAGAGAAGAGTAGACAGGATGTTTACGTGGAAAACCCCAAACACGGGGAAAAACTACGGCAGTCCACTAACTGCTAACTATCACTATGTAACAATAATTACAACAGTGAGCTCACGGAGGCAACGACCTCGTGCTCACGATCTTCGCCACAGGCAACGGTTACAACAGAGGCAATCACCTCTTCCTCTCTCTGTCTCTGTCTCTGTACACTGTTGCGCTCTAATCTTGCGCTAACAAGAATGACAGCAACTCTCACACACTATATGACAAAAGTTTGCCCTAAGTCATATTTATACTAATATGACTTTTCGGCTATTTACAAATATAGCCACGATGGACACTCAGAAACATATTTACGAATATGTCTCTTCATCCGGTGAGCACTCCTCACCGGGCCTGCATCATCCGGCGCTTGCCGGGTACTCGTCATCCGGTTCTCACCGGGTCTTCCGTTTCTGGGTACTCCTAATCCGATTCTCACCGGGTCTGCACCATCCGGCTCTCCGTAGCCGGGTACTCGTCATCCGGTTCTCACTGGGTCTTCCGTAGTTGGGTATCCTCATCCGGTTTCGGCCTCGGCCGAGTTTGCTCATCAGTATTGTTCTTCTCACTTCCCATCCGGAGGGATCTGTTTCCTAACCGTTAGAAGATGTGCACCTAACACTCTCTAGAGAGAAATCGACATTCGAGCAAGAAGAGATATTGGTAGTCAGACATCTATGTGGACCCTACGGCCAGAGACCGTCACCAGTCAAGATCGATGCGATTCAAGCTATGAAAGAAATATGCGAGTCACAATCTGAAGTCCATAGGTTTCTTGGTGAAGGTGCATTTTGTCACATATGGATTCCGCACTATGCACACATGGCAGACCCACTCTATCACTTGTTGCATAAGGTTAAGAAGTTCGAATGGAGACCGGAACATATCAAAGCCATGAGGAAGTCCAAGAAAACACTACACAGGGTAGAAGCACTTAAAAAGCCGTACTATGACCGACCGATCATGGCTATGGAGGAAAACATGTTCTACAATATGCCAATTTCTCTTGGAAGAAGTGTTCTGCAAGTACGGGTGTGTAGGACAAGTGATTGCAAATCGGGGAGAACTTGACTCCGATAAGGCTAGGGAATTCTTCGCCAAACATGGAGTTCGGTTGACACTAACCATGGCATACAATCCAAACGCAAACCGGAAGATCGAACAAGGACATAGTCCAATCGTAAAAGCACTTGCAAAAGCATGTGGCGGAAGGGTGAAGAATTGGCCATAGATGCTTCCGTATCCACTATGGGCGGATCGTACAACGCATAGTTCCGTGACCAGTTATATGCGAACGGAACTTATGACTGGACAAGCTCCGTTTCGGTCCGGTGTCCACTTCAAATCGGTACCATCGGTTTCCTTGTCTTTCCGGAAATGCTGACAGTTCTTCTGGAAGTGTCCCGACTTGCCGCAATAGAAGCAAGTAGGCCTCCCCCTTGACTTTGACCGTGTCCCCGACTTCTCCTGGTTTTGGGGACTACGGTTTCTATGTCTTCCGGGTTCCGATTCGGTAAGGAGCGCTTTGGAGTCGGAGCTCGTATCTTTATCTTTCCGACGCGCCTCCTCATCCAGCAGGCTTGACTTCACTCTTGCTAGGGATAACCGTTTTCCTTCCGGCCCGGCGTTGCCCAAAGTGACAACCAACGTCTCCCAGCTATCCGGGAGGGAACCGAGCAGGAGTAGCGCTAGTACCTCATCGGCGAGAGGTACTTCCAATGAAGTTGCCTGGTGGATCAGCCCCTGGAAGGCATTCATGTGCTCTACCATGCTGGAGCCATCTTGGTAACGGAGTCTTACTAGCTTCTGGAATACCGACACCTGATTAACAACATTTTTGTTCTGAAACATAATGCCGATCTTCTCCCAGAGCTCATGAGCCTTGCTCTCTTCATTGAAGTTGTTGTATAGGCTCATGTTGATGAAGCACCGTATGTACGCCGTTGTCTTCATGTGCATCACCTCCCATATCGCGGCGTCGATTTTGTCCGGTCTCTTGTCCCCGAACTGAACCGGCAGCCAGAGGTCTTTAACCATGAGCATGTCCCTCATCTTCGACTTCCACATTGAATAGTTGGAGCTGGTGAGCTTGAACATGCCGCCAAACGATTCGTCCATTTTCTGTGTCGTTTTGCTCTGATACCAATTGACGGGAACACAACGCTCCTTATGCACAACGCTCGGCCACAACCGAGCTTAGAATCAAACACAGAAAACAAGAAACGGAAAAACACGCGACACAAAAGGAGAGAAGAGGTACACAGGATGTTTATGTGGAAAACCCCAAACTAGGGGAAAAACCACGGCAGCCCACAGGCTGCGAACTGTCACTATGTAAGAATGTACAACAGTGAGTTCACTGAGGCAACGACCTCGTGCTCACAGATCTTCGCCACAGGCGGCTGTTACAACAGAGGCAATGACCTCTTTCTCTCTCTCACGCTCTGTACAGTTACGCACTCACTCTTCTTTTTCAAACAAGAATGAAAACTACTACTACTAGTTTGCCCTAAGTCATATTTATACTAATATGACTTTTCGGCTATTTACAAATATAGCGTCGGTGGACTATCAGAAACATATTTACGAATATGTCTCTTCATCCGGTTCTCACCGAGTCTGTATCATTCGACTCTCTGTAGCCAAGTACTCCTCATCCGGTTCATACCGGGTCTGCACCATCCGGCTCTCCGTAGCCGGGTACTCCTCATCCGGTTCATACCGGGTCTGCACCATCCGGCTCTCCGTAGCCGGGTACTCCTCATCCGGTTCATACCGGGTCTACACCATCCGGCTCTCCGTAGCCGGGTACTCCTCATACGGTTTCGGCCTCGGCCTATCGGCACTGTTCATCAGCACTGTTCTTCTCCCTTCCCATCCGGAGTGACCTGTCTCCCAACAGGAATGAAGGTACATGCCAAATTGTCGGCATAGGAGACGTGTGGTTGACAACACCAACCGGATGCAAGATGCTACTGAAGGATGTCCGAGACGTTCCGGAAGTTCGACTGAACCTGATATCAGCCGGTCGGCTAGATGATGAAGGCTACACGGGTAGCATCCGGAACGGTGTTATGAAGTTCATCAAAGGGAGCCTGATTGTGGCTCGGGCCCGGAAGGTCAACACGTTGTACTTGATGAATGCCCGGTTAAGTCCGGAGGAAGTGAACGTAGCATCCGACACTGCCGGTGAGCTATGGCACAAGATGTTGTGTCACATGAGCGTGAAAGGGATGAAGAGGCTTGCTGACGACAACCTCATTCCAGTGAAGAACGTGCACTGATTGTCTGGCCGGTAAACAAAACCGGACCTCTTTCCGATCAAGGCCACCGATGAGACGTAATGCACCACTGGAGTTGGTGCATACTGATGTATGTCAAGTGGACACGAAGTCACATGCCGGAGCACAGTACTTTGTGAGGTTCATAGATGACCACATCCGGAAGCTGTGGGCCACACCATTGAAGATGAAGGATCAGGTGCTATCCGTCTTCAAAGATCTCCACGCGAGAGTGGAAAGAGAAACTGGCCGGAAGCTGAAGGCGGTTCGAGCAGATAACAGAGGTGAATACCGGGGGCAGTTCGAGGAGTACTGCCGGTCGAAGGGAATCCGGCTCGAATTTACCGTGCCGAAGACGCCGGAACTAAACGGGCTGGCCGAGAGGATGAACCAGACTATAATGGAGAGGGTCTGGAGTATGCTGGCGCATGCAAAATTACCCAAGACGTTTTGGGCTGAGGCGCTATCGACAACGACGTATGTGATAAACAGATCACCCTCAGTGCCCTTGGATGGAGACATGCCACAGAGAGTCTGGACCGGTAAGGAAGTGTCCTACCGGCATCTGACAGTGTTCGGGTGTCTCGTGTACGTGCATGTTGCTAAGGACCGGAGAGGAAAGTTAGATCCAAAGACCCGGCCATGCATATTCCTCGGATACGGAGATGATGAGTTCGGCTACCGAGTGTGGGACCCGGTCGACAAGAAGGTATTCCAGAGTCGAGATATTATCTTCATGGAGAACAAGACGCTCGCCAACTGGGAGTCGGAGAAGAAGATAATGAACTCCGAGTCGACCGGTAGGGATCGATTCTACGATGAGCAGACCCAACCGGCAAGAGGCCGGTTAGCACTCGAGGAACCAGCCGGTTACGGTGAGGATACCGAACCGGCAGAAGAAGAAGTAGAGGAGGCTGAAACCCTAAATCGGATTCGGATGAAGAGCAAATGGAGGAGCCGGTTACCGAAGCCCAAAGACGGAGATATCCTCTCAGAGAGAGAAGGGCCCCCCGGAGATTTCTGGATGCAGAGCATGTGCTGCTAACCGATGAGGGGGAGCCGGAAAGCTTCGAAGAAGTGAAGGCCGACACCCACAACCGCAAATGGTTAAGTGCCATGCAGGATGAGATGGATTCCCTGCATGAGAACCATACGTACGAAGTGGTGGAGTTGCCGAAAGGAAAGCGTGGACAAGTTGAAACCGGGAGATGCCGGCAACCCCCCGACATACAAAGCTAGGATCATGGTGAAGGGGTTCTAGCAGAAGAAGGGCGTGGACTTCGACGAGATATTTGCCCCGGTAGTGAAGATGACCTCCATCTAGACGGTGCTGAGTATAGCATCAAGCATGAACCTCGAGGTAGAGCAGCTGGACGTGAAGACGCCATTCCTTCACGGTGACCTTGAAGAGGAGATCTACATGCAGCAACCGGAAGGATTCATGAAGAAAGGGAAGGAGCACCTGGTATGCCAGTTGAAGAAGAGCCTGTACGGACTGAAGCAGGCTCCCCGACAATGGTACCGGAAGTTCGACTCCTTCATGACCGATCAAGGGTACCACAAGACGCAGGCTGATCACTGTGTGTTTGTGAAGAAGTTCGAAGGAGGCGACTTCCTGATACTCCTTCTGTACGTGGACAACATGTTGATCGTCGGACGGGACCAAGCCAAAATACAGATGCTGAAGAACGCTCTCAACCGGACCTTCTCAATGAAAGACTTGGGTCCGACAAGACAGATGCTGGGGATGCGTTGTCGTGCCTTTCGGCTTCGGATCGTTGCGTGAGTCGGGTGGGAACCACAGAGGTCTTGGACTAGGAGAAAGAAGTTCGTGAGATAGAGATTAATTATGAGTAAATAGCAAAGAGAAAGATAAGAAACTCGTGAATCACACGAGTATACTATATTAATTGGTACTTAGGGTGTTAAGAGAGAAGTAGATGTATAAATCGTGAATCCCACGAATAATTTTTGTATTGATTAATACTTAATCCAAATAATCAACAACCCTTTATATATTTCTCTCCTCATATAAGGAAGGAAGAGCCAAGCATGGCTTCATGCTTTTTTTTTACAAAAAGTGTTCATGTCCACTAAATGTGCATGTGATGCTTTTTTTTATTTCCTAAGTATAGGGCTCATGCACGCTAGATGTGCATGAGTTATTTTTAGTGTCTCGTGTTTTCTTTTTCATATATTAAAAAAATACACGATTTACCTTTTAATAAAGGTATGCATAAATAAAGGTCTTATACGTATTAAATCTATATTTAAAACACTTAAGATAAGTTAATGTAATGGTAAGGTTGGGGTTTGTCAACGTGGAGGTGCAGAGTTCGAATCACGCCCTGCGCAGTAGTGAGTATTTCCTTTTTTTTTTTTTACATTTATGTCTCTTTATCCGGCTCTTCCTTGCCGGTATGCCGTTTTCTTCCTTGCCGGTATGCCGTTTTCCTCCTTGCCGGTATGCCGTTTTCTTCCGGTTCTCACCGAGCACTCCATTCTCTATCCGGAGGGACAAAAATATAATTTCCACATAGTGTGCAACCTACACTACGACACTCGCCCCCTCCAAACTCGCACATCCTCCGGTATGTGCCGAAGTTCTTGATTCTTCGTATCCATCTTCATCCGAAGCTTCCTCCGATTCTCCCCTTATGTTGACTATGAGTTGTAATCCACTTGCTTCGCTTCCCGCATCATTGTGGTCTTCGTCCGATTGCTCCTCGTTGTCGGCCTCGACTTGGATCACATAAGGTTTGTCGTCGGTCCGCTTCTTGAAAATCTTCACCCGCTTCCCGGCTATAGGCACTCGTAGTATTGTTCCATCCAACTCGGACAGTCGGTACGTCCCGTTGTCGAAGACCTTCCGAACCTCGTACGGCCCGAACCACCTTTTCGCGAATTTCCGCATCGTTGTATGTTGATGGTCCAAGCTACTATCATAGACGATCACCCAATCTCCTTCTTCAATCCTCCTCGGTCGTAGTCGGTGCTTTGTGTCGAACCGGCTTTTGTTCCGGAACCGTGCTTCTTGTTGTCGGCGTGACGCTTCCGCTACATCTTTCGGTCTTCCCTCCAGTTGTCGTATCCGGACCGCTAGTAGTTCTTCCCGGCTCATCTCTTCCTTCCACGGTAGTATTGTCCATGTCGCGATTGCGGTTTCCGTTGGCATTACCGGTGCTTGTCCGGTCATGAGTTCTGCCGGCATGTATCTGGTCACGGAGCTATGCGTCGTCCGATCCGCCCATAGTGCATACGGAAGCATTTGTGGCCAATCCTTCACCCTTCCGTCGCATGCCTTCGCAAGTGCTTTCACGATCGGACTATGTCCTCGTTCGATCTTCCCGTTGGCCTCCGGATTGTAGGCCGTTGTCAACGTTAACCGAACTCCATGTTTGGCGAAGAATCCCCTAGCTTTGTCCGAGTCGAGTTCTCCCCGGTCCGCAATCACTTGTCCTACGCAGCCGTACCTACAAAACACTTCTTCCAAAAGAAATTGGCACACCGCGGCACACGTTTTCCTCCGAAGCGCTCGACCTTCAACTTGGTTTGTGAGATCTTCTCGAGCTAACACCAAGTATTTCTTTTGTCCAATCCCGGTCGGCATAGCTACAATGTCGACCATCCACTTGAAGTTGATTGTCGGTGAGAATGTCGGATGCAGCTCATCTCGGTGTCGAACCCCGGAGTAGACTTGACATTTCTCGCAGCTTTCTGTGAACTCCGCGACATCTTTATACATGTTCTTCCACCAATATCTTTGCTTGATTTTCACAAAAGTTGCCCATGTTCCTCGATGTCCAGCCCAATCGGATTCGTGGAACTCGGACATTATCCGGTTTCGTTGCTCTTTCGTCCCGACTACTCGAAGTGGTATCCCATCCGGTCTTTTCGGCGTCCTCCATATTAAACCGTTTTCCAAGAAGAACTTTTGGACTTGCCTCTTCTTCCTTCGGATCTCGGCTCTCCTTTCTTTATCATTGGTTGAATCCTCGACCTCTTGTAGCATCTTCCCGATCATCAAGGTTTCCCCCTCGTATTCTTCTTCCCGGAATTCTCGGATCACGTTCACTCGGCATATGTGTTCTGACGTGAAGTAGTCTTCGGAAACTTCTTCATTATCTGATTCGGTTATGTCGTCTTCAAACCGCGCCCTCGATAACATGTCCGCTACCGCGTTGTCCTTCCCCGAGATGTGTCGAACCTCCGGATTAAGTGACTTGACATATGCAATCCACCTTAGCATAGCCACATCCGGTATCGTACAACACCGCATCATCCCGAGTATCGGAAGACAATCCGTCTCGACCACCACTTCAGCTCCGATCAAATAATCCCGATCCGATTTTATCGCCGACACGACTCCCCACAATTCTCTTTTAACTTGTGCATATCCGCGTTGCCTTTCGTTGAGGACCTTTGCTCCAAATCGGATCGGATACCGCGAACCATCCGAGTCGGCTTGATTGATGACCCACCCGATACCGGTTGGACTTGTATCAACCGTTACTATGATTGGCCGCTCGTAGCTTGGCTTCTTAAGTGATTCCGCCCTCCATAGTGTCTTCTTGAGCTTCCTCATGGCTTTAGTGTGTTCCGGTTTCCACTCGAATTTCTTACCTTTCCGCAACAAGTGATAGAGCGGGTCCGCTATATGTGCATAGTGCGGAATCCATATGTGATAGAATGCACACGCACCCAGAAACCTTCGGACTTCCGATGTTGACTCACATACTTCCTTCATAGCTTGAATCGCATCGATCTTTGTTGGTGACGGTCTTCGGCCGTAGGGTCCACATAGATGTCCGACCACCAATATTTCTTCTTGCCCGAATGCCGATTTCTCCCCGGAAAGTGTTAGGTGCACATCTTCTAGCTTTCGCAACACTTTCTCGCAATCATGAATATGGTCGACCACGAACTTTCGGCATCCCCGATCATCCATAGTCTCATCTTTTTCTTCCACCGCGCATCCTTTCATCGGAATGTCATCTAGAAACGGCATCGTTATCTCCGGGATGCAATCTCGAAGCACCTTGTTCATCGCGTTCATCATATGTGCAACCGAGTTTGTCGCTCCTTGTGGTAGTGTGCACATTCGAACTAGTCCTATCGGTGTCCGCATGGTAGTGATGTCTCGGCTCTCCACGGCTAGTTGGAATTGGTCATACCCCGAGTATAGGTCCCCGATGGAGTATATCGCACGTCCGGCAAAAGCTTCCGCGAATTCGTCCACTATCGGACCGACTCCCGAGTTCCGGATCGTGACCTTGTTCACCGGTTGCAAGTCTTGGATGAATCGGAGTGACCCATTCTTCTTCGGAACCGTAAACCATCGATTTGAGTACGGAGCACTTGATGGCTCTAGAATCCCCATCGCCACCTTCTCCTTGAGCAAGTCGATGACTTTCGGAATATGCGCCCGTGGCACCGGAATCGGCTTCAGGTTCCACGGTACATGATCAATCGTGAAAATCACCATCGGCTCCACTATCTTTGGATCAATGCATCCGATCTCCCTCGATGTGAACGCGAATGCTTTGCCATGTTGCTCCAACATCTCTCGAAACCGTTTTTCTTCTTCTTGTAAGAGGAACCCACCTCCACCGATCCGAAGTTTCTTCCGGGTCTCATCTGTGAAGGCATGTCCGATATCCACGGACTTCCGAAGTGTCGGATCTCCCGACACTTCTTTCTTCTTTTGTTCGCTATCGGCGGGTAGTGGTCCCGCGGCCGGTTTCACCTTCTTCTCCACGGTCTTGTATTTCGTACTTACCATTGCTTCTTCTTTGCGGAGCGCATCCGACCCCATTTTCGCAACGATCTCGTACATCTCGACCGATTCCACCGGGACTACCCGGTTCCCTTGGCTTTTATCTTCCGCAAGCTCTTCAAGCCGTTGTAGTGTATTCCCATAGAACACTTCCTCGATCACTCCCACGATTTCTTCCGCAAGCTCTTCAAGCCGTTGTAGTGTATTCCCATAGAACACTTCCTCGATCACTCCCACGATTTCTTCGTCTTCTTTTATTATTGATGCCGACCGTAACTTATCCTCCACTTGTCGGTATTGTTTCTTCATTCCTCCGGTTACGGCCGTGTACGTAGATGCCCCATCTGGGCCGATTCGTACTTGTTTTGCTCCGAGAGTTTTCTTCCTGTGTGGGGTATCAGGGCTTTTCGGACTATCACTTCCCCACTCCGCAACAGTCCGCTTTAAAAATCCATTCTCACTTGGGACAAGAGTTCCCTCTTGTTCCTTTCGTGATTTGCCGGCACCGTTAGGAATTGGACGGATTTCCCTCCGTTTTGGCTCCGAATTCGCGCAAAAGCCGCACCACTATCGAGCACCTTCGTCTCCATCCGTGAAGCCGTGATAAAGGGTTGGACGAGGATGACAGAATGTGAAACCTCATCCTGCAGAAAGAAATTTTGGTCAATTTCGACATCCCCGATCTTTACCGTCACATCCGGACAAGCCGCAAATAGGTCTTCTGTCGTTTTCGTGGCTGCCCGAATCTTCCATCCATGGTTGGTGTTTATAGGCCACTTCCCCTTTCGGTAGAACTCCTTGGACATCAAGTTGATCTCCGATCCGTGATCAATCAATGCTAGCACGGGTTCTTTGATGTTGCCGATTCGGACCGGAGTCTCCGTAGTCGCACGTGCCCAGTGTGGCCTTGTATAGTGGGAGTTCGGAATTTCGCCTTCCACTTCGGTGTCGTTCATTGAAACGGTATTTGCATTCACCCTTGGAGCATTTTCCTCCGTACTTTGTCTCTTCCTTTTCACGAGATCCACGAGAAGATCGTGAAACTCCTTCTTCGCTATTCCGAGTAGTTCCCGCAGCGAAAAATCTACCCGGCTATCCAAGATTCTTTCCTCGAACACTCTTTTCAAGTCGGTTTGTTGTTCTATGTCCGAGGCGAGCTTGAATGCCGGAGTCGCCTTTTCTTTTCCCTTACCTCCGGAGTTCCAGCTTTCCGGTATCTTCGATGGTCCGGCCGCATCCTCCGTGCGCCTTCGTTTCTCGTCCACATACACCTCATGTAATTGACACAGGGCGTATATGCTATTCTTGTCGACAGGGCACTCCCATCCCGTAGCTTCCCGGACGCTTTCCGCGGTGTTTCGGATATCGTTGGAGTCGGTTTTCTCGGTGTTTCCTAGCACCTCCGGCCAGAAAGACGCCTTCGCTCCCGATGACTCCCCGACACATATTCCCGCGGTTGTCGCATAGTTGCTTCTTGCCGCTAACTCCTCCTCGAGCACCTTCTTCATGCCGCCTTTCCGGAAGTTCGGTCGGAGTGGCTTCCGAGAGTCCATCGAATGAATCCGGTTTTCCTTGTAGTAGATGAGATCCCGTCGTAGCGCCTCCTTCTGGTCGTCGCAATCCCTCCGATCGTGTTCGGCGCTATCGCACCATATGCACCGTCGATCCGTATATTTGGAGCTTGTGGGGCGGTCATCCGACTTCTTCACCATCGCGATCTTTAGATTCTCCATTTCCTTCAGCAGCTGCTCCACCGTAGACGCGTCGACTCCCTTCTCGGCCGTAATCTCCCGAGCCCTCGGTTGATGGTCTTCCAGTCCCGTTCTCGGTTTCGGAATCGGTTCCGAAACCCTCTTTTCTTCGTTGGCAAGCCATTGCCCCCTCTTCGTGTACCGCGCGACGATATCCCGCACGCTTTCCCATGTTTCGGTGAGGCCGCTTTCGGTGGTCGTGTCCTCAAGAAGCACTCCGAGATCTTTCCGGTCCCGGACGTCCACAGCTCGCAAAAACATGATGACTTTGTCCGGTGCAAGAATAGTTTGATCTCTCGCGGACAACCTCCCGAACCGACTTTCGAATGTCGAAAACACTTCGAGGACCTTCAGCCCCTTACCTGACGTTTCCACCCAATCCTCGAATCCCCTCCGCGTTGCCTTGGAGGAGTCCTCGATGGCAAACGTGGTCTTTAACGCCTCTTCGAATGCTTCCCACGTCGGATTTTGTTGTTGCAACCCGTGGATACTCCCTTGAAGCCCGTCGGTCGCCACCCGGTTAAAGGATGTCACTTGCAGTCCTTCCGAAGCCCGGCACCGGAGCATCTCCGCCTTGTAGTCCTGCAAATATCGCGACACATCCTTACCATTAAATTGCCCGTTGCGTTGCACGAGCCGCTCTACTGATGCCGAAATCTCCGACATCGTGCGTTGTTCTTGAAGCATCCGTTCGAACATCGCCATCATATTGTTAGCTTGTTGAGCCTCCATCTCCTTGCCACCCGTCTTCACGTCGGGTTCACCAACTGTGTCGTGCCTTTCGGCTCCGGATCGTTGCGTGAGTCGGGTGGGAACCACAGAGGTCTTGGACTAGGAGAAAGAAGTTCGTGAGATTGAGATTAATTATGAGTAAATAGCAAAGAGAAAGATAAGAAACTCGTGAATCACACGAGTATACTATATTAATTGGTACTTAGGGTGTTAAGAGAGAAGTAGATGTATAAATCGTGAATCCCACGAATAATTTTTGTATTGATTAATACTTAATCCAAATAATCAACAACCCTTTATATATTTCTCTCCTCCTTATATAAGGAAGGAAGAGCCAAGCATGGCTTCATGCTTTTTTTTTACAAAAAGTGTTCATGTCCACTAAATGTGCATGTGATGCTTTTTTTTATTTCCTAAGTATAGGGCTCATGCACGCTAGATGTGCATGAGTTATTTTTAGTGTCTCGTGTTTTTTTTTTTTTTCTTTTTCATATATTAGAAAAATACACGATTTACCTTTTAATAAAGGTATGCATAAATAAAGGTCTTATACGTATTAAATCTATATTTAAAACACTTAAGATAAGTTAATGTAATGGTAAGGTTGGGGTTTGTCAACGTGGAGGTGCAGAGTTCGAATCATGCCCTGCGCAGTATTGAGTATTTCCTTTTTTTTTTTTTACATTTATGTCTCTTTATCCGGCTCTTCCTTGCCGGTATGCCGTTTTCTTCCTTGCCGGTATGCCGTTTTCCTCCTTGCCGGTATGCCGTTTTCTTCCGGTTCTCACCGAGCACTCCATTCTCTATCCGGAGGGACAAAAATATAATTTCCACATAGTGTGCAACCTACACTACGACAGCGTATCATCCGGAACCGGCCAACGAAGCAATTGTGGCTGTCACAGGAGAAGTACATGACAAAGGTGCTTCAGAGGTTCAACATGTTAGATGCGAAATCGGCCGGATCGACACTTCCGGCAAACTGCATGTTATCCGGTAAGCAAATCCCGAAGACGAAAGCAGAGAAGGCTGATATGATGAAGGTACCATATGCCTCTGCCGTCGGGAGCTTAATGTACGCAATTGTGTGTACTCAACTGGATATAGGATACGTAGTCGGAGTGGTGAGCCAGTTTATGAGCAATCCCGGCAAGGAGCACTGGAACGCAGTCAAATGGATACTCTGGTACTTGAAGGGCACTTCGAATATGTGTCTCCGATTCGGCTCCGGAAAACCTCAACTTGACGGTTTTACCGATTCGGACATGTCGGCTGATGTGGATACCAACCGGTCCACATCCGGGTATGTAATGACATATGCAGGGGGAGCTGTTTCGTGGCAGTTGAGGCTGCAGAAGACGGTTGCATTGTCAACCACGGAGGCGGAGTACATGGCGGCTGTGGAAGCAGGCAAGGAAATATTATGGATGAAGGACTTCATCGGAGAGCTCGGTATTAGGCAAGATGAATACCGGCTCTACTGCGACAGTCAAAGTGCCATCCACCTTGCTATGAATGCGGCCTACCATTCCCGGACGAAGCATATCCAGCGTAAGTATCACTGGATCCGGGAAAGAGTAGATGACCAGGAGTTTGCGATGACGAAGATCCACACGGCCGAGAACGGGTCAGATATGTTGACCAAAGTACTGATACTCGACAAGCTGGATGCATGGCGGAAGCGGATTGGACTTGTAAGACATCCCATGCCGGAGTGAAGGGGGAGTTTGTTAGGAAACAGACCCCTCCGAATGGGAAGTGAGAAGGACAGTCATGATGAGCAAACTCGGCCGAGGCCGAAACCGGATGAGGATACCCATCTATGGAAGACCCGGTGAGAACCGGATGACGAGTACCCAGTTACGGAGAGCCGGATGGTGCAGACCCGGTGAGAACCGGATGACGAGTACCTGGCTACGGAGAGCCGAATGGTGCAGACCCGGTGAGAACCGGATGAGGAGTACCTGGAAACGGAAGTGTGAACTGGATGACGAGTACCCGGCAAGCACCGGATGATGCAGGCCCGGTGAGGAGTGCTCACCGGATGAAGAGACATATTCGTAAATATGTTTCTGAGTGTCCATCGTGGCTATATTTGTAAATAGCCGAAAATTCATATTAGTATAAATATGACTTAGGGCAAACCTTTGTCATATTGTGTGTGAGAGTTGCTGTTATTCTTGTTGGCGCAAGATTAGAGCGCAACAGTGTACAGAGAGAGAGAGAGAGAGAGAGAGAGGAAGAGGTGATTGCCTCTGTTGTAACCGCCGCCTGTGGCGAAGATCGTGAACACGAGGTCGTTGCCTCCGTGAGCTCACTGTTGTAATTATTGTTACATAGTGATAGTTAGCAGTTAGTGGACTGCCGTGGTTTTTCCCCGTGTTTGGGGTTTTCCACGTAAACATCCTGTGTACTCTTCTCTCCATTGTGTCGTGCTTTCATTTCCCGTTTTCTATGTATGATTCTAAGCTCGGTTGTGGCTGAGCATTGCGCATAGGGATCGAGCAGTTCCTGTCACTAACTTCCGTAGCAGTTTCTTGCAATCACGAATACGGTCGACTACGAACTTTCGACACCCCCGATCATCTATATTCTCATCCTTTTCTTCCACCGTACATCCTTTCATCAGAATGTCATCTAGGAATGGCATTGTTGTCTCCGGAATGCAGTCCTGAAGCACCTTGTTCATTACATTCATCATATGTGCAACCGAGTTCGTTGCCCCTTGTGGTAGCGTACACATTCGAACTAACCCTATCGTTGTTCGCATTGTAGTGATATCCTGGCTATCCACGACTAGTTGGAATTGGTCATACTCGGAGTATAGGTCTCCGATGGAGTATATCGCTTGCTCGGAAAAGGCTTCCGCAAATTCATCCACTGTCGGACCAACTCCGGAGTTCCGGATCATGACCTTGTTCACCGGTTGCAAATCTTGAATAAACCGGAGTGACCCATTCTTCATTGGAACTGTAAACCATTAAGTTTGAATATGGAGCATTTGATGGCTCTAGGATCCCCATCACCACCTTCTCCTTGAGCAAGTCAATGATTTTTGGAATATGCGCCCATGGCACTGGAATCGGCTTCAAGTTCCATGGCACATGGTCAAT
The DNA here is from genome assembly GCF_043228905.1 of Azolla caroliniana. Lineage (NCBI taxonomy): Eukaryota > Viridiplantae > Streptophyta > Polypodiopsida > Salviniales > Salviniaceae > Azolla > Azolla caroliniana. Next base: position 12,550,572 of record NW_028230440.1, read on the forward strand.
CGTGAAGATCATCATCGGCTCCACTATCTTCGGATCAACACACCCTATCTCTTTTGATGTGAATGCAAATGCTTCTCCATGTTGCTCCAACATCTCACATCTTTCTTCTTCATTCGGTAAGAGGAACCCATCTCCACCAATTCGGAATTTCTTCCGGGTCTCATTCGTGAAGGTATGTCCGATATCCACGGACTCTCGAAATGTCAATGTCCTGAGACTTCTTTCCTCTTTTGTTCACTATTGGCGGGTAATGGTCCCGGAAATGGTTTCACCTTCTTTTCCACGGTCTTGTATTTCATACATACCATTGCTTCTTCTTTGCGGAGCACATCCGGCCCCATTTCCGCAATGATCTTGTTGTACATCTCGACTGATTCCACCGGAACTACTTGGTCTCCCTGGCTATTCTCTTTTGCAAGCTCTTCAAGCCGTTGAAGCGTTCTTCCAAGGAACACTTCTTCGACTACTCCCATGATTTCTTCGTCTTCTTTTATGATTGATGCAAACCGTAGCTCATCCAACATCTTCCAAAGGTCTTTCTTCATTTCTCCGGTCACGGCCATGTACGTAGAAGCCCCATCCCAACTTATTTGCACTTGTTTCGCTCCGAGAGTTTTCTTCCTGTGTGGGGTATCAAGGCTTCTCGGACTATCACTTCCCCACTCCGCAACAATCCACTTTAAAAATCCATTTTTGTTTGGGACAAGAGCTCTCTCTTGTTCCTTTCGTGATTCGATGGCACAGTTAGGAATTTGATGGTTTTCCCTTCACTTTGGCTCCGAATATGTGCAAAAGTCACTCCTCTATCGAGCACTTTTGTTTCCATCCATGAACCAGTGATAAAGGATTGCCCGAGGATCGCAGAATGTGAGACCTCATCTTGCACGAAGAAATTTTGGTCAATCTCTACATCTCTTATCTTCACCGTCACATTCGGACAAGTTGCAAATAGGTCTTCCATTGCTTTAGTGGCTACTTGGATCTTCCATCCATGATTGGTGTTAATACGCCACTTCCCCTTCTGGTAGAACTCCTTGGACATTAGGTTGATATCTGATCCATGATCAATCAATGCAACTAAGGGCTCTTTGATGTTTCCAATTCGGACTGGAGTCTCCGTAATTGCCCAGGCCCAATGTGGCTTTGTGTAGTGGGAGTTCAGAATCTCATCCTCTACTTCCGTATCGTTCATTAGAACGGTATTTGCTTTCACCCTTAGAGCATTTGATTCTTTCGTACCTTGCCTCGTTCTTTTTACAAGATCGACAAGGAAATCATGGAATTCTTTCTTTGCTATTCCGAGTAATTCCCGAAGAGAAAACTCCACCTAACTATCAAGGATTCTCTCTTCGAACACCTTCTTTTGGTCCATCTATTGTTTGATGTCCCAGGCAAGTTTGAATGCCGGAATTGGTTTCCCTTTTCCTTTCCCTTTGGAATCCCAGCTCTTCGATGTCTTCGATGGTCCAGCTGCATTATCCGTGCGCCGTCGTTTCTCATCTACATACACCTCATGTAATTGGCATAGGGCGTATACACTATTCTTATCTACGGGGCACTCCCATCCGGTAGCTTCTCAGATGCCTTCCGCGGTGCTCCGGATTTCATCAGAATCAGTTTTCTCGGAGATTTCTAGCACTTCTGGCTAGAAAGATGACTTCTCTCTAGATGTCTCTCCCACACGTATTCCCGCGGTTGTCACATAATTGCTTTTTGCCACAATCTCCTCCTCTAGGACCTTCTTCATGCCGCCTTTTTTGAAGTTCGGTCGAAGTGGCTTCTGAGAGTCCATCAAATGGATCTGATTTCCCTCGTAGTAGATGAGATCCTATTGTAGAGTCTCCTTGTGCTCATCGCAATCCTTACAATCATGTTCGGTGCTATCGCACCATATGCATCGACGGTCCATATCCTTGGAACTTGTGGGATGGTCTTCCGACTTCTTCACCATCGCGATTTTCAGATTCTCGATCTCCTTCATCAACTGCTCCACCGTGGTTGCATCGATTCCCTTCTCGGTTGTAGTCTCCCGAGCCCATGGTTGATGGTCTTTCAATACGGATCTTGGTCTCGGAATTGGTTCCGAAACCCTCTTTTCTTCATTACCAAGCCATTGCCCCCTCTTTGTGTATTGCGCAACGATGTCCCACACGTTTTCCCATGTATTGGTGATGCCACTCTCAGTAGTCGTATCCTCTAGAAGCACTCCAAGATCTTTCCGGTCCCGGACGTCCATGGCTCGTAAGAACATGATCGCTTTGTTTGGTGCGAGGATAGCTTGATCTCTTGCAGAAAACCTCCCGAATCGACTTTCGAATGCCGAAAACACATCGAGGACCTTCAGCCCCTTGTCTGATGTTTCCACCCAATCTTCGAATCATCCTCTCCCTGTTGCCTTGGAGGAGTCCTTGATAGCGAACGTGGTCTTCAATGCTTCTTCAAACGCCGCCCACGTCGGACTTTGTTGTCGTATCCTATGGATACTCCCTTGAAGCCCATCCATTGCCACCCGATTGCAAGATGTCACTTGCAATCCTTCCGATATTCCGCATCGTAGCATCGCCGCCTTGTAATCCCGCAAATAACGTGACACATCCTTCCCGTTGAATTGGCCATTCCATTGCACGAGCCGCTCTATTGCCGCTGCAATCTTTGACATCACGCGTTGTTCTTGTAGCATCCGCTCAAACATCTTCATCATGTTAGGCTCTTGTTTATTCTCCATCTCCTTAGCACCCGTTTTCACGTCGGGTTCACCAATTGTGTCACGCCTTTCGGCGTCAAATCATTGCGTGAGTCAGGTGGAAACCACCGAGGTTATGGACTAAGAGGAGGAAGAATTTGAGGCAAATAGGAATGTGAATAGGTTGTAAGAAAGAGATATAGAACCTCGTGAATGCCATGAGTGTATTGTATTAGATTTATTAATATATTTTTTTTCCATAAAAATTATGCTCCATTGGTATTAAAATTAAAAAGGCCAGAGGCACTATATAAATAGAATATAATATTTTCCATCTCTACAAGTATATATCATCAAAGAAAGGACCAAAAATAAGTGATGGCATTTGGCAAGATAAGGATAATTATAATCTATGAAAACAAATCTCTTGCCAATAACACCTTTGCTATACCACATATAAAGGGGATATACTCGGGGACCCTACCATCAATCTCCCCATAACCATGCTCAACATATAAACAAATTCCCACAGTCCAAGAGAATACATTTCTTGTTGGTAGTCATGCTCAATATACCCTGGTTGTTCACCCTGTTTGTTGATAGTCCTGCTCAACATATATATCCTGTTTGTCCACAAGATATTGCTTTTGGCAAATTTTTGTACATCAAGGCCTTCTTCATCTGTTGCAGTTGAAGACACCAAAACAATCCATGATGCACATGCTGCTTGAGGTAAAACATGATTGGCCACCTTGGAGAGTCCCCATCTATCCTCTCCTATGTCGAAACGATCGTGTCCTTCATCTCCACGATCATTGAAAATATACTTGTATTGAATCTCCATACAACACTCTGGTTTATCACAACCTTCACGTTCTCACAACAGCCATGCGCCAGTTACACCAGAATCATCTACCCACTCATGATAGTCGGCTTCGACCCCGCCCCCATCTTCAATCAGCCTTATCACAGAAGAAATTCTTCATTCAGTCCACATCAGTCATCTCGTTGATTAACATCTTGCCAATGCCAATGTCCATGAAAATTCTGTGTTAATAACAAAAAATTAGTCCAAAAGTTTCCTCACCCACTCCTGATAGTCAGCTTCGACCCCCCCCACTATCTTCACTCATCCTTATCACAGAAAAATTTCTTCATTAGGTCCACATCAGCCATCTCACCAATTAACATCTTGCCAATGTCCACGCAAATCCTATATTAACAACAAAAAATTAGTGTAAAAGTTTCCTCACGCACTCATGATAGTCGACTTTGACCTCCCCACCATCTTCACTCATCCTTATCACATAAAAAAATTTCTTCATTCAGTCCACATCAGCCATCTCGCCAATTAGCATCTTGCCAATGTCCATGAAAATCCTGTATTAACAAAAAAAAATTAGTCTAAAAGTTTCCTCACCCACTCATGATAGTCGGCTACGACCCCCCCACCATCTTCCCTCATCCTTATCACAAAAAACAATTCTTCATTCAGCCCACATAAGTCATCTTGCCGATTAGCATCTTGCCAATGTCCACGGAAAACCTGTATTAAAAACAAAAATTAGTCTAAAAGTTTCCTCACCCACTCATGATAGTCGGCTTCGACCCCCTCACCATCTTCACTCATCCTTATCACAGAAAAATTTCTTCATTCAGTCCACATTAGCCATCTTGCCGATTAGCATCTTGCCAATGTCCACGAAAATCCCCATTAATCAGCTCACTGTTATCGAGTATCCCCAATAGTTTAAACCTACAGAAGCAAACATGAATGCATACTCTCCTCTCCTTATGAAAATCATTATCAGTCATCCCTATCTAAGGTAAAACATTTTCTTTACTATCCGCACCAATCATATTGGAGATTACCGCCATAAGCTTCTTTTATGAAAAGACTCTTGCTATGTGCCAGGATCACCTCTTCCATGTTGATTCATGTTGTGTGCTCTAAGGACGGTGCTGGTGGCGGGAACAACCAATGAGGTGGTACGTAATTCCACTTGAGATTAGCCTTTGCATCCAACATGATAGGAATAGATGACCAAACTCTTCTAATTCTCCTTCTTTTTCGACTAGTTGTGTTTCCTGATCCCTTACAACTGTCATAATCACCTTTAACCGTATGTACTAATAGGTCCCAAAAAGACTTAACTTGTTCTACAGCATGAGTATTTTCATCCTTGTTTGCCAAACATAACTCTGCGAGAAGAACTTGATTCCTTGCAAGGAACTTGAACTAGCATATACTTGAAAACTTCTCACATGTAAAGACAAAGAAGAATGCTGATAATGATAAAAGACTGTTTATTGATCCCACATTCCCCAAATGATTGCACCCCACGTGAAGAAAGCCGAGTTATATTTACGACCTAAAAGCCTAAGAATTCGAAACCAAAACCTTTTAGCGAACACACATTCCCAAAATACATGATGCAATGACTCAGATGCAAACCCACACATAACACATGACCGATCACGCACTGAACCCCTCAATATTTCACCTATTAGCAATGCATAATGAATCATCAACCAACGAAAATGCAATATCTTATTCATACATTTAGTTACCCAAAACCGTTTCCAAAACATCCACATATGAGACGACGAGACATTACCTTCCTCCCAATACTTGTTTCCCGCTGGGATCGACTCGATCTGATTCAACATAAAGTTTCTACCCAACGCCACCGAATATGAGAAGAAAGGAAGGATCTTATTCTCTGTGTTAGACATGGACAATTTCCAACCATAATCTGATGGGTCCCACTACAGATCGACAAGTGGCCTAGAGTGTAAAACCCAAATATGAGATGCATAGTTAGCAATTAATGGACTAGGATCATTCCAAATTTTTTTATCTAATCTAGCAATTACTCTCACTGGCAACTGCTTTGCATCGGACATAATTGGAGACTCATCCGCCACTAATATCAATCTACCATTGTCCAAAACTTCATAACAAAAAAAATTGCCATTATGATGATATAAATGAGCTCCTATAAGTATATTAAAAGTCGAAAACATACCGTACCAACTTTGAAAATGATCAAACTGCAAAGTGTTGAGAATCTACGCTCCGATTCGCCTTCACCGTTCGGCCACAACCGAGAAATCACGAATCAATGCAGCAGAAAATAGGAAACACAGAGAAAGACACGATAACACAGGGATTAACGTGGAAAACCCTATACGGGAAAAACCACGGGAGTCCTCAAACTCCAACTATCACTATGAACAGAGATGTACAATGGTGAAGCTTCAAGGCAACAACCTTGAGCTCACTGTCTTCGCCACAGGCGGCGGTAATACACAGAGGCAACGACCTCTTCGTCTGTCTCTCTCTCTCTCTCGGCTGCTCTCTTCCCTCTCTCTAAGTGGAAAAACAGAAAAATATGAGCAGCAACTTTTCAGCAGCTACAAACAGTTTGCCCTAAGTCATATTTATACACATATGACTTTCGGGCTATTTACAAATATAGCCTCAAGGGCCCTTGGCAAACATATTCACAAATATGTCCCCGCATCCGGATCTCTCTCCGGGTACATACATCATCCGGCTCCGTAGCCGGGTCTTCGTCATCCGGCTCCGAAGCCGGGTCTTCGTCATCCGGCTCCGTAGCCGGGTCTTCATCATCCGGCTCCGTAGCCGGGTACTCTTCATCTGGCTTCATGCCGGGTACTCTTCATCCTCCGGTTCCGTAACCGCAACCGGGCTTGCCGTCATTCATCTCCGGACATCCCATCCGGAGGGACCGATATCCCAACAAACTCCCCCTTCACTTCGGCATGGGATGTCTCTCCAATCCGATCCTCTTCCGGCATGCTTCCAGCTTGTCGGGTGTGAGCACTTTGGTCAGCATATCTGAGCCGTTTTCGTCCGTGTGGATCTTCGTCAGCACGAACTCCTGGTCTTCTATCCTTTCCCGGATCCAGTGATATCTTCGCTGGATGTGCTTCGTCCGGGAGTGATAGGCCGCGTTCTTCGCAAGGTGGATGGCACTCTGACTATCGCAGTAAAGTCGGTACTCATCCTGCCGGATACCGAGCTCTCTAATGAAGTCCTTCATCCATATTACTTCCTTGCCGGCTTCAACAGCCGCCATGTACTCCGCCTCCGTGGTTGACAACGCAACCGTCTTCTGCAGCCTCGACTGCCACGAAACAGCTCCCCCTGCATACGTCATCACATACCCTGATGTGGACCGGCTGGTATCTGCATCAGCCGACATATCCGAATCAGTGAAGCCGTCGAGTTCGGGCTTACCGGAGCCGAATCGGAGGCACACGTTTGCCGTGCCCTTCAGGTATCGGAGTATCCACTTGACCGCGTTCCAGTGCTCTTTTCCGGGATTGCTCATGTACCGGCTCACCACTCCGACTGCATATCCTATGTCCGGTCTTGTACACACCATTGCGTACATCAAGCTTCCGACGGCAGAGGCATATGGTACCTTCATCATGTCCTCCTTCTCAGCCTTTGTCTTGGGACTTTGCTTGCCGGATAACTTGCAGTTTGTCGGGAGGGTTGATCCGACCGGTCTTGCTTCCGGCATGTTGAACCGTTGAAGCACCTTTGTCACGTACTTCTCCTGTGACAGCCACAACTGCTTCTTCTTCCGGTCCCGGATGATGTGCATCCCTAGTATTTGTCTCGCCGGACCCAAGTCCTTCATTGAGAAGGTTCGGTGAAGAGCCTTCTTCAGCATCCGTATCTTGACCTGGTCCCGTCCGACGATCAACATGTCGTCCACGTACAGGAGGAGTATTAGAGAGTCTCCTCCGTCGAACTTCTTCACAAACACGCAGTGGTCGGACTGCGTTTTGTGGTACCCTTCATCGGTCATGAAGGAGTCAAACTTTCGGTACCACTGCCGGGGAGCCTGCTTCAAACCATAAAGGCTCTTCTTCAACCGGCATACCAAGTGCTCCTTCTCTTTCTTCTCGAATCCTTCCGGTTGCTGCATGTATATCTCTTCTTCGAGGTCACCGTGAAGGAATGCCGTCTTCACGTCCATCTGTTCTACCTCGAGGTCCATGCTTGCCGCTATGCTCAGCACCGTCCGGATGGAGGTCATCTTCACTACCGGGGCAAATATCTCGTCGAAGTCGACGCCCTTCTTCTGCTGAAACCCCTTCACCACGATCCTGGCTTTGTATCTCGGGGGGGTTTCGGCATCTCCCGGTTTCAGCTTGAACACCCACTTGTTACGGAGTGCCCGTTTTCCTTTCGGCAGCTCCACAAGTTCATATGTGTGGTTCTCATGCAGGGAATCCATCTCCTCCTGCATGGCACTTAACCACCTGCGGCTATGGGTGTCATGCTTCGCTTCTTCAAAGCTCTCCGGCTCCCCCTCGTCGGTTAGCAGCACGTGCTCTGGTTCCGGAAATCTCCGGGGGGGCCTTCTCTCTCTTAGAGGATATCTCCGTTCCGGAGCTTCGGTAACCGGTTCTTCCGATTCTTCTTCGTCCGAATCCATTTCGGGATCGGGGCCGGTTCCGGTATCGTTTTCATCTTCTTCGGCCGGTTCTGTCTCTTCACCGTCTTCGGCCGGATCCTCGAGTGCTAACCGGTCTCTTGCCGGTCGGGACTGCTCCTTGTAGAGTTGATCCTCACCGGTCGACTTGGAGCTCTTCATCTTCTTCTCCGACTCCCAGTCGGCAAGTGTCTTGTCCTCCATGAAGATGATATCTCGACTCCTAAATATCTTCTTGTCGACCGGGTCCCATACTCGGTAGCCGAACTCGTCGTTGCCGTAACCGAGGAATATGCATGGCCGGGTCTTTGGATCTAGCTTTCCTCTCCGGTCCTTTGCCACACGTACATACACTAGACACCCGAACACCTTCAGATGCCGGTAGGACACTTCCTTACCGGTCCACACTCTCTGCGGCGTGTCTCCATCCAAAGGTACTGAGGGTGATCTGTTTATCACGTATGTCGCCGTCGACATTGCCTCAGCCCAAAACCCCTTGGGTAATTTCGCATGCGCCAGCATACTCCGGACCCTCTCCATTATGGTCCGGTTCATCCTCTCGGCCAGCCCGTTCAGTTCCGGCGTCTTCGGCACAGTAAACTCGAGCCGGATTCCCATCGAACGGCAATACTCCTCAAATTGCCCTCGGTATTCTCCTCCGTTATCCGCTCGTATCGCTTTCAGCTTCTTGCCGGATTCTCTTTCCACTCTCGCGTGGAGTTCTTTGAAGACGGACAATACTTGGTCCTTTGTCTTCAACGGTGCCGTCCACAGCTTCCGGCTGTGGTCATCAATGAATGTCACGAAGTACTGGGCTCCGCCATGTGACTTCGTTTCTACTTGACACACATCAGTGTGCACCAACTCCAATGGTGCACTACGTCTCGTCGGTGGCCTTGAGTGGAAGGAGGCTCGGTTCTGCTTACCGGCCAGGCAATCGGTGCACTTCTCCAGATGCACATGCTTCACTGGAATGAGGTTGTCTTCTGCAAGCCTCTTCATCCCCTTCTCACTCATGTGGCACAGTCTCTTGTGCCACAGCTCACCGGCAGTGTCGGCTGCCACGTTCAACTCTTCCGGACATAACCGGGCATTCATCAGGTACAGTGTGTTGTCTTTCCGGGCCCGAGCCACTATCAGGCTCCCCTTGCTGAACTTCATTACGCCGTTCCGGATGCTACCTGTGTAGCCTTCATCGTCTAGCCTCCCGGCCGAGATCAAGTTCAATCGAACCTCCGGAACGTGTCGGACATCCTTCAGCAGCATTTTGCATCCGGTCGGGGTTGTCAACCACACGTCTCCGATGCCGGCAATCCGGCACGTACCTTCATTTCCCATCCGAACACAGCCATGCTCACCGGCTGTGTAGGATGAAAAGTATCTTCTTTCCGGGGTCAGGTGGAACGACGCTCCGGAATCGACCACCCAGGTCATCTCTTCACCGGCAAGGTTTAGCTCCCTCTCTTCGGTAATGAGCATTATCTCTTCTTCACTTGCCGCGAGTGCCGTCGTTCCTTTCCGGTCCTGCCCTCGCCGATCCGGACCTCTCCGGTCCGTGGCTCCCCGGTATGCACCGTTTCTCTCCGGTGACTTCTTCGAATCGGTGTCGTCGGCTCCGTTGTCTTTTCGGTAATGCCGACAATTCTTCCGGAAGTGCCCCGGCTTCCCACAGTGGAAGCATGTGGGCCTTCCTCTTGACTGCGACCGGGTCCCCGACTTCTCCCGTCTTTGCGGACTCCGGTTCCATTGTCTTCCCCGATCCGATTCGGTAAGTAGCGCTTTCGGGTCGGAGGCCGGTTCTTTATCTCTCCGACGCGCTTCTTCGTTCAAAATACTTGTCTTTACCGTTTGTAGAGACAAGTTATCTTCGGTGCAGGAGGTGCTGAGAGTCACCACCAAGTTCTCCCAGCTTTCCGGCAATGTACACATCAAGATGATGGCTTGCATTGCATCCTCCAACGGGAACTTGATTGCCGCAAGCTGGTTCACGAATCCCATGAACGTGCTTACGTGTTCCACCATGCTCTCGCCGTCCCGGTACTTGAGGTTCACTATCTTCCTCATCAGGGAGGTCCGGTTCAACGCATTCTTCCTCTCGTAGAGGCCCGACAGCTTCCGCCACATCTCGTATGCGTTGGTGTCGTTCGCCACATGTTGTAGAACGCTCACGTCGACGTATTGCCGAATGGTTGCAACGGCTTTCCGGTTCAGAAGCCTCCATTCCGTCTCAAGTACCCCCTTCGGTATTTCCGACCTGTCAATCGGTTCGTACAGGTCCCGAACAATCAGAAGATCCTCCATCTTGATCTTCCAGTCGGCGTAGTTCTGCGCATTCAGCACCATCATCCCCGGCTGCCCGCTGCTGCCGCCTTCCATTTTCTGCACTGCCGTCGCTCTGATACCACTTTGTTGAGAATCTACGCTCCGATTCGCCTTCACCGTTCGGCCACAACCGAGAAATCACGAATCAATGCAGCAGAAAATAGGAAACACAGAGAAAGACACGATAACACAGGGATTAACGTGGAAAACCCTATACGGGAAAAACCACGGGAGTCCTCAAACTCCAACTATCACTATGAACAGAGATGTACAATGGTGAAGCTTCAAGGCAACAACCTTGAGCTCACTGTCTTCGCCACAGGCGGCGGTAATACACAGAGGCAACGACCTCTTCGTCTGTCTCTCTCTCTCTCTCGGCTGCTCTCTTCCCTCTCTCTAAGTGGAAAAACAGAAAAATATGAGCAGCAACTTTTCAGCAGCTACAAACAGTTTGCCCTAAGTCATATTTATACACATATGACTTTCGGGCTATTTACAAATATAGCCTCAAGGGCCCTTGGCAAACATATTCACAAATATGTCCCCGCATCCGGATCTCTCTCCGGGTACATACATCATCCGGCTCCGTAGCCGGGTCTTCGTCATCCGGCTCCGAAGCCGGGTCTTCGTCATCCGGCTCCGTAGCCGGGTCTTCATCATCCGGCTCCGTAGCCGGGTACTCTTCATCTGGCTTCATGCCGGGTACTCTTCATCCTCCGGTTCCGTAACCGCAACCGGGCTTGCCGTCATTCATCTCCGGACATCCCATCCGGAGGGACCGATATCCCAACACAAAGTTGGTAGTGTGACATGATACACCATGGACAATTGAGAGAACATTATCCTTGCCCCTCTTAAATTGGACAACATATTCTTTTGGTCGTGTGCTAAAGTTTGTAAAAACTTATCCAATCCCCAACTATACGAGCTGGCCCACTATCCATTGCCGCCCAAGATAACCTCGGTCGTAGACCCAAAACACATGCAACTTCGTCAGTAAATAAAGGATTCCATATCAAAGGTTGACGCATGAATTGATGATAATTTTTTTGTGGCAAGAAAACAAGAGCTTGCCGAAGACTTTCCCATGCTTGAAAAATTCCACTAAAGAAACGTAATGACCCAACATTGGACCTAGGTAATGAAAAATCCGAATTAAAAAACCACCTAAGACTATCATGCCATTGCCCTCCTACTGAGGGCTTGACCTTATGTAAGTGCTGAATCCATAGCTTTTTCCATAACTCATTTCCTGGCAATAAACTCCTTACAACATGTTTAGCAATTAAGGCTTTACTTTGCATAAAAGGATCAATCAAACCTAGACCTCCTTTCTGTTTAGATTGTATAAGAACCGACCAAGCTACCTTTGCTACAGAATTGTTTGCAATAGTGTTCCCCCAAATGAAATTACGTACTAGGCATTGAACTTTAAGCATTATTGACCTAGAAAACAGCCAGGTAGATGCTATATACCAAATTGAAGACAAGAGCACTGAGTTAGCTACAACTACACGTCCTGCTAAGGATAACTTCTCCTTGTTCCAATATATTAACTTGTTCCTTAATGTTAACAATAAGGGTGCAATCATATCCTCTGCATTTAAACCCAAACCCACTCTACAACCTAAATATCTAATGGATTGACCATGAGGTATACATGTAAAACCTAAGGTAGGTATATTAACTGGCGGATCTCCCGAAGCGATCCAAAAACCTGATGATTTATCCCAATTTATCAATGCTCCGGATGCATGTGAGAAATCATCCACAACTTTTTGTACCTGTAACAAATTAACTTGTGAGGCTACAACATATAGAGCTGTATCATCAGCAAACTCACTATCCACGCTAGCGTTTTCCACAAATAGTGCTAAACCTTTAATATTTACATCTTGAGAATTTAGATGTACTGAAAATGCTTCAGATACTAATAAAAATAAAAAGGGAGCAAGTGGACATCCCTGTCGCACGGATCTTGAAATAGAAAACCGCCTACCAATATCCCCTGCAAATAAAAGAGAACTATGTGCATGACGATATAATGTTGACACTCCTCGTATCCATGTGTTGGGAAAACCCATCCTAAGCAATGTTCCCTCCATAAAATCCCAGTCCACTCTATCATAAGCTTTTTCAAAATCAAGAAATAACATTGCTAGATCTTGCTTATGTAATTCAGCAAATGCCACCATTTCCAAAAAAAGAATAATATTGTCAAAAATACTTAGCTCTTTCATAAAACCGGTTTGGGAATCATGAATTAGCTCCGGAAGATAAGGTTGTAACCTTCTAGCTATCGTTTTTGCTAATATCTTATAAATAACATTCAACAAAGTAATTGGTCTCCAATGACGAAGTTCTTCTAATTGTCCATTTGTTTTAGGAATCATATAGATTAACCCCTCAGTCCATTCTTGTGGCATATTTCCTAAGTCTAAGATATCTTGATAAGTTTTGGTAAGGCCATCACTTATCAAATCCCAATATTGTATATACCATTGGACTCCCATCCCATCCAATCCAGGACAAACATCCTTTGCAAGGGCTTTTATTGCTTTAAGAATCTCTTGAGAACTTAAAGGTTGCAGAAGACATTCTGAAAGTTGTACCGACACCCTCTTATGAACCCTTGACCATATGATGTCCCTTTTAACTAAATCATCCCCAGAAAAGGATCTAGCTTTCAATAAAGTCTCATAATAATTAGAGGCTATTTGACGCATCTGATTAGGATCAGTCGTATAAGAACCATCAGGACATTTTAAACGAGAAATCCTAACAGTCGACTTATGATGATTATGCACTGCAAAGAACATTTTATTGACTTTATCTCCCGATTCTGCCCATGTAAATGATATATTATGATAATTAAAATCAGCGGAAATCTTTTCTAATTCCAATATCTGATTCCCTAGTTGTACCACTCGGGAACTTATATAACTTGAATATGGTCTTTTTTCTTGTAGATGTTGCAAGGACCTCAATCCCCCACGAAGTCTTCCTATTTTAGTAAAAGATGCATAGAATATTTGTTTAGTCTTACAATGGAAAAATTGTTGTATTTCACCAAGAGCCTTCTGAACACTAGATAGTGCATAATCATAAGAATAGTCATATTTATTCCAAATATTATGTACAGTAGGAGCACACTCTTGAGTAAGAAACACATGATTTGGAATTCTAAACCTAGAAATTTTGTAATGTTCCTGCAATACTATAACTAAACGAAGTGGTGCATGATCAGAAAAGGAAAATGAAGGTATGATTCCAATGGAACCTCCTTTGTCCCATAAAAACTTATTAGCATAAAATCTATCTAACCTAGATAAATTGGTATGTGCTTCTCTTCTATTTGACCTTGAGTAAGCTAACGAATCTTGTATCCTTACAAAAGAAGGCACATGCCACAAGTCCATTATGTCCAAAGAAAAAATCAAACGTTCCCATTCATATAATTCTGTGCCGGATAATGTTTGTGATGTGCCTCCTAACCTATCACACACATCCTCCAACATATTAAAGTCACCCGCAATTGCCCAATGGTCAGTGGCCGGTAACTGTGATATTATATTCTTCCATAATATCGTTCTATCTCTTGCATGATTCGGTGCATAGATATTTAACAAACCCCACTTCTTCAAACCTAGTTGAAAAATTACATAATGACCTCTACCACATGTCAAGATGCCATAATGTAAGAACAAAGGCCACCAAATATCATTTATTGCAATGCAAAGTCCCGCTTTCAAACTATTATCACCAGTCGCAGGCACCCAGAACTGTCTCCACTGGCCTGACAACAAGTTTCCATATTTTTGGATCCTTTGTTCATTTAAATGATGCTCTTGAATAAGAAAAACATCAATCCTACCTACCAAAGACTTCCTTAACTGACGACGGAAGACACTCTTTACTTTACAACAATGTCTACCTCCTAAACCCCGTACATTCCATGAAATAATATTTAAGCTATCCATCATTCATGTTTTCCCCTTCTACTCTCTTTTCAGTAAGTGCAACATCTCTACCCTTCCGCCCATCCTCCGAAGCTCGTAATTGTCTCCTATTTGACCAAATGTCTTTCCCAGTCAATTTATGTGCTCGCACTGGCACATGCTTATCTACTATAGAAACCCTATTGGAAGACGTAGTGGCTGTAGTAAACACAATTATATTCCCACAATCAATGTGAACATGTGGAAGGTCTACCTTGCCCACTTCAAATTTTTTTCCCCCATTCACAACTAAAGACCTATCATCTTGTTTTAGTTTATCTAAAAGCATATGTTTATCCTTATTCCATTGATTATTAACCTTAGAAACAGATTCTACAGTTTGTACCTTCAAAAGTATGTCTTGTGAATTTTGTTCCACCCGATCTTCCTTTGTGAAGTTTGGAATGGAAAACCCCACCTCCATTGTACTAATCCCCGCATCTTTTTGCACTTCCTGCAAAGATTGATAAGGATTAGCTTCAAGTAATGACATTGGATTAACCATCGTACTAGATGGTTTAAAAACATGTTTATTAGAAACTGTAGACCAGCCATCATAATTAACATCTGGTCGATTAGGTGGCTGGGCCTCATTGTACGGACATCGATTTTGACAATCTCAACCTAAATGACCAAACTGACAGCACACAAAACATTGATCAGGCAGTCCTTGATAATATACCTTTTGCACAACCGGTGGTTTATTTAAAAGTAAATTAGGTAAAGATATAGTTGCCGGAAAACAAACGGATCTTGATGTGATCAACCGAACAGTTGGTACCCCTCCCATTCTATTTGTCCCATGAGCCTGTCCATCATGCGTGGCAATGACTTTACCTAACAAAGCCCCAATGTAAGGCAATACATTCCTCCACTCCTTCCTCAAACCAGGAAATATCGTCGTAAAAACCATACTAGCCTCTTGATCCTGCAATATGTCATCTACTTTAACATTATGCGACCATTTATGAAAGGATACCCACACACCTTCCACTCCTGCCTCCTTAATCATTAATAGCTTGTTGACGGACTCCTCATTCGCAAATTCCACATGATAACATCCTTGAGACATGAATTGAATGTCGAGAATGTTATCTTCTTCCTCTGAGAAAGTAGCGTACAAAGTATGACGGAGCTCCGATCTATTCATTCGCGAACCTTGTACTTGCACTACCAAAGAGAAAGCTTCCAACCTATTTACCTCACCCAAAACTATAGCTCTGTCCTCCTCTGACAATACAAGGTCGACTGACTCATCACATAGATGAGGTGAAAGTTGGGGGGGTGCACCGGACTCCCCTGCTCGCGTATAGGGTCCAACCGTAGAAGAAGTATGGGGCTGGCCCGTAGTCGATCTCCTGATCGTGTTGGGAGCACCTGTTGTTGTGGTTACGCTGTTCGCGCCACACGCGACCTGCGTTTTCTCTGTTGTTTGCATCGTCTCTCTTGCACTTCACGTTTCTTCTCCTAATATATTTAGGACAAATAATTGATTTATTAATATTTAAAACCCTAATAGCAAATTAAAATAGATTGGAAAAGAGAGATAGAAAATTGTGTATCACATGAGTATAATCAATTTAATCAATATTTAGAAACCCCAAAAAAATCGACAACAACCCCTTACAATTCGCTCCCCCACCCTTATATAGCGATGGGAGAAACTAAGTATATCTTACTACATGCAAACATGATGCTTTTTCTCTAACCCGAGTGTTCATGCACACTAGATGTCTTGGCTTTTTCTATCATACTTTTTTTCTTTTTAACTCGAGTGTTCATGCACACTAGATGTACATGAATAACTTTCTTTATCATGCTTTTTCTTTTAACTCGAGTTATTATGCGTGAATAACTTTTCTTTCATGCTTATCTAGAATATTTACAAGACATGAACTTTTGTATATCTACAATAATTTTAACATTCACAATGTGTTAATACAATGGTAAGGCTTGGAGTTGTTAACATGGAGGTACAAGGTTTAAATCTTGCTCTATGCATGGAACATAGTTTTTTTAACATTATCTCCTATTTCTTTATACTTAGTCAATCAGGTACTCTACACATATTTTATGTAGTGTACAAAGCACACTACGACAATGTGTCTATAAACAATCGGTTGTAGCCGGCTCGTGTTTGTCTCCACAGTTTGCACAGTCACGTTTTGTTCGATTCATACATGCGTTATTACTATCAGTTTCTTAAGCAAGACGATTCCGCTGAAACTCCCCGACCACAAGACCTTGAATCAGATATCGAAGGATGAGTATCGCACATCGTGTTACCCTCGGCCGGTAACATTCCCCGCACTGGCTCAATACTTGTTTGTCCTCTATCCACCTCATTCTGCCTCCGCCCCCAGGAAACCCCTTGCACTCCCTACACCGCCCATTCACACTAAATGACAACGGGCCTTGCAGTTCGCGCAGGAAGAATGGCAGGATCCCCTTCCCACAACTCTGGCCTCCCCACAACCAATATATGTGACTAAGGACTAGGAGCCGGTAGTGGTCCCTAATGAGGATTTACAAGGTAAAATAGAATGTTGGCGACTCGGTAACTGCTACGAAGCACAACTTGTAGCAAAAGGATACACTGAAACACATGGAGTCGACTAAGGAGACCTTTGGCCCGGTGGAAGATGACGACTGTTTAGATAGTCCTTGCACTCACGGTTGCTTGAGGGTGGCACCTCCATCAAATGGATGTGAAGAACACCTTTCTTCAAGGAGAATTAGAAGAGAAGGTCTTCGTGATTCAACCACTTGGTTTTGAATAGACTAACCATCCGACCACAGTTTGCTGACTCAAGAAGCCATTGTAGATATTCAAGCCAGCACTGCGCGCTTGGCATTGAAGATTACTCAGTATCTTCACCAAATGGCTTTTGAATGTCGAAACCATACAACTCCCTCTACATCAGAAGCGATTTTGAAAGCCTGATTGTCATCATCCTATATGTGGATGATCTGATTATCGGAGGAGAGAATATTGCCGACATAAATAAAGTCAAATCCCATCTGTCCAGCAGATTCGAAATGAAAGCCATGTAGGAGCTCCATTACTTCCTTGGTATAGAAGTAATTCAAACACCAGTAAGAAGAATGATCTCTTAGCGGCACTACATCCTAAACTTGCTCTACAAGTTGGGGCTAACTGAGTGCAAACCTGTGTCAACCCCTCTCGATCGAAACCTCAAGCTTGATGTTGACTCTGGAACAGAAGAGTACGAGTTGACTCAATATTGTCATTTTATCAGTAGCCTAATCTATCTCACCATCACACGACCCGATCTTAGCTATTCGGTTGGTCTACTTAGCTAATTCATGCAAAAAGTTGTTAGGTACGTTAGGTACGGTACGGATACCATACGTATTTAATGTATTAATACCCGTATATTATCTCCCACTTTAAAAATACGTTAAATATGTTTTCTTAATATGTTAAATACTTATAAAATATGTAAAATATGTAAAATACGTATTTTACGTTTAGAACGTTAAATACTTCTAGAATTTGAAAATTATTTACCTTTCTAAAAAATATCTATAATATTGTAAAAAACATCTATGTTTACACAATTTTGTGATGTACAATATAGTTCTACATCCTAAAATGCTATAAAGAATCAAGAGATGGATTCTTGTGAAGAGGAATAGGTGTGAACTGTGTGTGTGTGTGTGTGTGTGTATGAGATAGATAGAGAGAGAGAGACACAGAGTATACGCAAGGTTAAGTATATTAACAAAGGAGAAAGACACAACATAATACAAAGTGGGAGGAGGGTGCTTTACATAGTCACCCTCTCTCTTCATTAACTACAAGACTCATGGAGCATGGGGAATGTGAAAGCTCATAAGTTATGTGTCATAGAATATGATTCTATGACTCATACTAAATGCTAGAATACAAAGTGGTGACATAGTGGTGACTCTCGACCGTTGGAGTGTCTATTCACTCTCAAGGTGAGTTCACACACTAGACCAAGTTGAGCTTGATTCTCATAATGCCCCCTCAAGCTCAAGTCGGGTCGGTTTCAGACGGTATCCAAAATACGCTTCGACTCGCGTTCCGGAGTCCGCATCGACTCGCGTCGATTCACATTTATGTGGAGTTGCGGAATCTGTGCTCCAGCTTGCGTTGTGCGTAGTTGCGAAGTCTGTGCTTCGGCTTGCGTCTTTCTTCGTGGCTTTGTGTGGTAGATCAGCTCTTCGCGGTTTCGTTGCGTGGTTGCGTAATCCATGCGTTATTGCGTAGTGTGCGCGGTTTGCGGAATCCACGCGTTATTGCGTAGCGTCTTTAGTACTCCCCCTCAAGCTTGGTAGGTCAGGGATTGTCAATCCGAGATCGGTCATGAATTGCCATAGCTTGTCGGCTCCTAAGGCTTTAGTGAAGATGTCAGCCGTTTGAAGATTGGTGCTAATGTGTTGTAGGTCGACATCGCCAGCTAGAACGCGCTCTCGAATGAAGTGATAGTGCACTTCGATGTGCTTTGTCCGCGTGTGGAACACCGGGTTCCGAGCTAGATAGATACTGCTCATGTTGTCGCAGTAAAGGGAAGTCGGATCCTTGATGGGTACGCCCAGATCCTTCAAAATCCTCTTGAGCCATACGACTTCACACGCAGCTACGATTGCGCCCCTGTATTCCGCCTCCGTACTCGAAAGAGCGACGGTAGGCTGCTTCTTGCTACTCCAGGATATTGCTCCGCTACCGAGGGAGAAAACAAATCCGGAGGTTGATCTTCTATCGGCTTTGTAGCCGGCCCAATCGGCGTCTGTGTACCCCTCGAGGCGTATTGGCATCGCGGTCTTGTAGAGGATGCCGCAATCCATTGTGTTGCTCACATACCGTAGAACTCGCTTAGCGCAATCCGAGTATCACGCGGTGTTTGCATGAATTGACTAAGGAGACCGACCGGATAGCTGAGATCGGGTCGAGTGATCGTGAGGTAGATGAGACTCCCAATGAGTTGCCGATACTGAGTCGGGTCACACGCTTTGGTGCTGGAGTTCGCATCTAGTTTGAGATTACGATCGAGCGGGGTTGCCACGGATTTGCACTCAGCCATCCCGAACTTGTACAGTAAGTTGAGGATGTACTGCCGTTGAGAGATCATGATTTCGTCTGGAGTCCGAATTACCTCGATGCCGAGGGAAGTAGTGGAGCTCCTTCATGTCCGTCATCTCGAACTTGTCGGAAAGGAGGGATTTGACCTTATTGATTTCGATGAGATGCTCACCTCCAATGACTAGGTCATCCACATATAGGATGATGACGATCGGACTTGTGGACTTGCTTCGTATGTAGAGGGAGTTGTCCGATTTTGACATACGGAAGCCGATTTGATGAAGATATTGCGTTATCTTCGAATGCCAAGCATGCGGTGCTTGCTTGAGGCCGTAGAGTGGCTTCTTGAGTTGGCAAACAACTTTCGGATGAATGCGCGATTCGAAGCCGGGTGGTTGTATGATGTACACCTCCTCTTCTAATTCGCCTTGTAGAAAGGCGTTATTGATGTCCATTTGATGGAGGTACCACCCTTTCGCTGCGGCAAGCGCAATTACGGTCCATACCGTCGTCTTCTTTGCCACCGGGGCAAAGGTCTCCTCGTAGTCAACTTTGTGCATTTGGGCGTAGCCTTTCGCAACGAGTCGCGCTTTGTAGCGGTTGATGGAGCCGTCGGCGTTGTACTTCACTTTGTAAATCCATCTGCATCCGATCGCCTTTTTGTGTGGTGAGATGGCAACGAGATCCCACGTCTCATTCTTGCGTAGTGCCTGCATCTCCTCGTTCATGGCTTCGATCCATCGCGGATCCTTGGCTGTTTCGGAGAATGTTTCCGGCTCGCGTACTGTCGCCACCTTCATCATAAAGGCACAGTGATATGCCATGTAGTCATTGTAGCCAAATCGGCTAACCGGATTCTTTTCACGGGTGGAGCAGCGGAGCTTTTCATTTGCAAAGACAAGGGCTTTCTTAGCTCTGATTGGTACGTCGAAGCCGCCGAACTCACTGTCGAGTGAGTGAGTCGATTCATCGTCGTTGAAGTGATCGTCTTCGTATTCCGCCATTTTCGCCTTGCCTTTGTCCATCTTCGGGCTAGGTCGTGATGTGCTTTGATCGCTCAGAGGCTCATGTGGTCCGCTCAGTCGGGTCGTGATCGGACTTTCTTCGAACATGCGCGTAAAATGATCTTCATCCTCTATCTCTTGTTTAGCGAATTCCGGGTCGAGCGGAGTCGGAGTCGAAGTTGTCTTTGGTGCGTACCAGGATGCGGACTCGTAAAAAACGACATCTCGACTTACTCGAGATTTTCGAGTTGAGGGGTTGTAGCACTCGTACCCCTTTTGCTCCAGTGAGTATCCTACGAGGATACATTTCTCTGACTTTGGGTCAAGCTTTTGACGCTTCTCGTCGGGGATGTGCACGTACCCTATCACGCCGAATATCCGGGTGTGTGATAAGTCCGGCTTCTTTCCGAAGTATTTTTCGTGCGGAGTGACCTCGTGCACACCGGATGTTGTGCATCGGTTCATTAGGTAGACGGCCGTATTTGCAGCTTCGGCCCAATATGACTTGGGCATATGCTTCTCGTTCATCATGGCCTGTGCTACTTCGAGGATGTGCCGATTTTTGTGCTCGGCTACTCCATTTTGTTGCGGAGTGTGTCGGCAAGTGAATTCTCACCGAATTCCTTCCTTTCGAAGATACGCCGTGAAATCGTCCGAGAAGTACTCCTTGCCGCCATCCGATTGAAGACAACGTACATGTCGGCCCGTGGCTTTCTCGACTTCATTCTTGAATGTTTGGAAGTGTCCGAACACTTCTCTCTTTTGCCGCATCGGGTAGATCCAAGTGTACCTAGAGAAGTCGTCGATGAAGAGCACGTAATATCGGCATCCGCCAAATGTAGCCGTCTGTGCCGGTCCCCATACGTCGGAATGGACTACGTCGAGTAGACCTTTGCTCACGTTCTACTCTTTCGGGAATGGGTATCGGTGTTGCTTGCCGAATTGGCATGCTTCGCATACACCTTCAATCTCCTTCTCTTTGTATGTCGGGAGTCCGATGACGACTTCTTTCGATTTCATTGCTTTGAGCTTTTGGAGATTTATATGGCCAATCCGCTTGTGCCATAACTCTATGTCGGAGTCGGCTTTCATGCCCTTTGCGAACATGGCCGATTTCATCTCGTGTGGGTCAAGAATGAACATTCGGCCCTCTCTTCGTCTGCGTGCGATGAGTTGGCCCTCTTTTTCGATGAAGCAACCGCCTTGATTAAATCGAACTTGCATCCCTTGCTCTACAATTTGGCCGACGGAGACCAAATTCTTCGTAATGGTCAGTACATGCAAGACATTTTTAATGTAATTTTGCTTACCTTCTTTTCTGAACGGAACATTGCCGATGTGCCGAATCGGGTGCGTAGTGTCATCTCTGGTTTCGACTTAACCGGGTCGCTCCGACTCTCAAAGTTCGAGAAACCATTCTTTATGAGATTTCATATGGTTTGAGGCTCCGGAGTCAACAAACCATACGTCCTCTGGATTGAGGGCACTAGTTGAGGTAGAGGCCGACATAGAGTTTGCTCTGTGTTTCATCATGAACATTCCACCACGGTTGGAGTTGTATGCGTACATTCCGCCACGATCCTCATAGTTGGAGTTGTGCCCGCACATTCCGCTATACTCTTCGTATTCGGAATTGTGCGCGTGCGTAATTCATGAGTTGTCGGCTTGTGGAAGCCGATTCACGCATCTTCTTTCGGCACTCTTCTTCGTGGTGGCCGAGCTTTCCGCAATATCTGCATTCAATTGTGTTTTGACGGCTCGGGCCGGAGTGGAAGCTCCCTCTTCTTGCGAAGTTGTTTCGATCCAACTTCTCGATAGGGAGAGCGCTCCCCATTTGAGTATTCATTATGTTGATTCTTCTTCTTCTTCTTCTCTCTTCGAATGCGAGCTATGTAGCGAAGCTACGATAGCGATGAGCTGGTTCTTGGTCGTCAGCGTAGAGCACAACACACGATCACGATGAGGCGAATGGGCTAGATTGAGCTACCAAATCGCTCTGATACCATGTAAAGAATCAAGAGATGGATTCTTGTGAAGCGGAATAGGTGTGAACTGTGTGTGTGTGTGTGTGTGTGTGTGTGTGTGTGTATGAGATAGAGAGAGAGAGAAAGAGACATAGAACAGAGTATACACAAGGTTAAGTATATTAACAAAGGAGAAAGACACAACATAATACAAAGTGGGAGGAGGGTGCTTTACATAGTCACCCTCTCTCTTCATTAACTACAAGACTCATGGAGCATGGGGAATGTGAAAGCTCATAAGTTATGTGTCATAGAATATGATTCTATGACTCATACTAAATGCTAGAATACAAAGTGGTGACATAGTGGTGACTCTTGACCGTTGGAGTGTCTATTCACTCTCAAGGTGAGTTCACACACTAGACCAAGTTGAACTTGATTATCAACAAATGCATATAAGACATTTGAACATTTCACATCCTAAAATACTTGTAGTAATATGGATGTCGAGATTCCCTTATTCTATAAATCAGTGTAAGTGTGTATCACGATGTTCTACTTCAAATTGTAATTATTTACAATCATGCCTTCAGAGATTGAGGAATCGTCTACAATTATCACACTCATGATATGTTTCTCTTTTTTTCGTTTTCTTCTTCTTCTTCTTCTTCCATCTACGATTATCACACTCAGGATAGGTTTATGTCTTCTTTTCTCTCTTCTTCTTCTTCTTCTTCATCTTCTTGATCGTCATCTCTTCTATTCTTCTTTCTTCCTTCCTTTGGCTTCTTTTTCACTAATTCTTTTTTTTCTTTTGCTTTTTGTTAGGGTTTTACTTACATTTTCTTTATAAATACGTATTATACCTGTTTTTTTATAAATACGTTAAATACCGTATTATACAAATGTACATGATATTTGACTGAACAACATTGAGGTATAGTACGTATTATACAAATGATGAGGTACTATACGTATTTAAATGTTAAATACGGGTACGTAAATAATCATGTGAATCATGCAAAAACCTCAGGATATTCATCTAGATTGTGCTAAGAGAGTACTCAGGTACATTAGTGGGATGATGGATTATGGCATCTTGTATAAGTCGGACACGCTCATTCGACTCAAAGTGTACACAGATGCATACTAGGCTGGCCACAAGGCCAACAG
Organism: Azolla caroliniana; assembly: GCF_043228905.1. Taxonomy (NCBI): domain Eukaryota; kingdom Viridiplantae; phylum Streptophyta; class Polypodiopsida; order Salviniales; family Salviniaceae; genus Azolla; species Azolla caroliniana. The sequence continues at coordinate 12,574,264 of NW_028230440.1, forward strand.
ACGATCGACCTTCAAGTTCGTCTTTTCCCTCGGTAGTGGAGCAATATCATGGAGTAGCAAGAAGCAACTGATCGTTCCATTATCGAGCATAGAAGCCAAATATAGGGGTGCAACCGTTGTAGCATGTGAAGTCGTTTGGCTGAAAAGAAGATTGAAGGATCTGGGCGTTCCAATCAAGGATCTGATTCTCCTTTACTGTGACAACATGAGGAGTATTCATCTGCCTCAGAGCCCAGTGTTCCATGCGCGCACAAAGCATATTGAAGTGCACTACCACTTCATTTGAGAGCGCGTTCGGGTTGGAGATGTCGACCTGCAACACATTAGCACAAACCTTAAGGTAGTCGACATCTTCACAAAAGATTTAGGAGCTGACAAGCTCAGGCAATTCATGACGAACCTTGGCCTAACACTAGCTGCATTGCCGAGCTTGAGGGGGAGTACAACAACTGACAACTCAATGCAATAGCCGAATAACAGTCGATCAGTCAATCGAAACCGACCAATGGAGGTCGAAGCACAAAGCTGAACCGAGCTAACTAACAAACAGGCTAGTCGAACAAGAAGCAAAAAGTAGTCAGACGAAGGAAAACATATATCAATCGACCAATCAAAGCCAATCTAACCGACCATCCAGACACAGAGCTGAGGAATTTAGAAAGCCGAAACAAGCCAACCAACAAGACGACTTTCCAGTGACCGGAAGTTGTTTTTGAAGGGACGTGTTGAGAATCAAACCCAACTTCCCCAATGGAATGGCCTTCACACTAGCATTAGAAACTCTAGGTTTAGGCTAGTTTTGTAAATAGTAGAAAGGGCAGTTGCCCTAAGTTAGTTGGTATTTAAACCAACTCTTTTGTAACCAAGTTACTCTCTCTCTCTCTATGTTTGTCTTACACACACACACAAGTGCACACACACACACACACACACACACACACACACACACACACACAAAGTTTCCTTCCACTGCGCTAGATCATCTACACTCTCCATTTCATTACAGATTTTGTCACCCAGATATTGTAAAGTCATCGAATGAGGTATATCTAAATGTTGACATAACTTTCTTCTCATAGGTGTTCGATAACGTTTGCCACAACTTGTAAGTTGTCATACATGAGTGGAATGTGAAGTACATTGATTTGGAAAAATGAACTCGAATGGTTGCTGTACATAGTGGATCAAGTTTCGATCATCTTCAACTTCATACTTGGTAGGTGTCAATCCATTAAATCTCAATCTATCTTTCCATTCATGAGAAGATAATCCTACATTTGCTCCTCTCAAAAGTTAAAATTCAATCCATTAAACTTCTTTAGGCACATGGCCATTGATTTTGATATAAATGCCATACCAAAAAACGGATCTAGTACTCGAGAGCAATGGAATATTGTAGGAGAATACTTGAGATGAGCTAAATGCTCAATCTAAGAGCAATAACGGATATGAAGCTTGGAGTCGAGAACAATTCTAGAAGGCGATGCTCAATTTCAATGCTCTAGGTGATAGTCGTACTCGAGCCCAATGCTAGATTCAAGTGCAACGCTCGAAGGAAATGCTGGAGCCTATCTTTTCTTTTGTTCTCTCTTACAAAAAAGTGGTAGACAATAGAAAAAATGTTGGAGTAGACAATGGTGGGAAACTTCAAGAAGAATGACAAATGGCCTTTTCCTCAATATGTTGCAAAAATCACTAAGCAAACTTTGTTAAACCCTGAAATTTTTTCTCTAGCTAAATCCTTTGAGAGTCTAGGGAAACAATTCCACCCCATTACATATGACGATTCCAATAGTTGCACCAACGCCGCCTCAAGACATTTTAACAATACTTCCCCAAAGTTAACACAAGGTTGAGGCGGCCAGAAAGAGGTTGATATAATTAGGGTGACACATTTTAAAAAGAAATCCAACTAGCGATATTCGTCTTAAGAGAATATGTAGTTTAAGAAATTATTGTTTCGTTTACTTAAATGTGTTTATTTATGTTGAAGCGTTGCGTAGAAAATGGTTATACTTATGAAATGTCACACATGACGCATCTTTGAAAGTGTCAGACATTGCATCATGTATGTATGTATGTCTGTATGCATGAGCATCACCCATATGTGTAAGCAAAAGCAAGTAAACATGTTCACATTGAATGAATGTATGACCTTTCTTGACACCTGCATTCTGGCCGCTTCCTCCTTCTCATATTTTATTTGGCCAGCCAGATCACAAGCATGGTTTTCCAGATTGCCTCATGAGCTTTGACTTAGAAGCCCAATACATGGACTTTATAACATAGGATTGGGGACTTATTGGATTCTAAATGTAGACATGGATTTTATGTCAACACACAAGGTATCCTTTTGTTAGAATTGACTATCCTTTTGTAGAAGCAATTTCAACCTCTCAGGAAAATGAGCCATTATCTGAGGGGGGAAAAATTTAAGGTGCTAATTAACATATGAGTGTCTTTTGAGGATATTATGTGAATGATTTAGTGGTGTACGAAAATACATGAATGGATGCTAATTGAAGAAACATACAACTTAAAGGACTTAATTGTGTCATTTATACTATTACTGGGTAAAAATAAATTCTAATTGACCTGAATTTAAGGAGAATCAACAATTTAGCACCATATCATTATCCTATGGAGCATTCCTGTCTGGTACTTACTGTATCAATGTCTTAATTAAAGTAAATATATTCAAGTAAATTTTTTAACAGGTCGCACTTGGTTCTATGGGTTGTGACCAAGTTATCACAGGGGTGAGGAATCAGGATCCAATTGCTAGTTTTATGTATAAATAATTAGGAGACGTGTGTTCAAATCGATTAATATATACCCATAGAATTTAGGTTCAATTGATGGCGGTTTTGTTGTCATATAAAACTAATTTAGAGGTTTTTCTACGAGTCTCGCTGGCGAGAATCATCAAAGCTCCTTAAGAATATTCACAAGTACATTCCTTGCAGTTTTGAAAAGATTGACTTTGGCACAAGTTGACTTTCGTAGACCCATCGATTGATATTTTTCATTCTATAAATACCTATGGGATCTTAGGTTTCTACTCAACATACCCAAAGCTCCCCCCTCTTCTCCTGTTCCTGCAACCTAATCTAATCAGGAGGATTTAATTCAAACTTGTAAGTCTTGTTGGCATGTCTTTCAATTGTGCGATGTGTGTGTGTTGTGTGTGTGGTAGTTTCTCTCTCTCTCTCTCTCTGTTGTTTGGAAACCGTAGCATTGCATAAGTACTGGAATGTGTGAATTATATTATATATTAATGGCACTGTCGAAATTATAATTATGTCAAGTATTGCTTCCAGGCGCTATGAATGTGTTCATGGTGTCCGTCGCTCATGACGATGAATGAATCAATGTTTCAATGATATGGCATTCATTTCATTTCAGGTTGCTGACTCTCGGAAATGGCGTTGGAGGTTTTGACGGCATTGGACAAGGCGAAGACGCAATGGTACCACTTCACTGCCATAGTGATTGCCGGAATGGGTTTTTTCACCGATGCTTACGATCTCTTCTGCATCTCCACCGTGACTAAGCTCCTAGGCCGCATCTACTACTTCAATCCTGCAAGTACTAAACCAGGAACCTTGCCCCCAAATGTGTCTGCAGCCGTCAATGGCGTCGCCCTATGTGGCACGCTCGCTGGCCAACTCTTCTTTGGCTGGCTCGGTGACAAATTGGGGCGCAAGAAGGTGTATGGTGTTACGCTCCTCCTCATGGTCATATGCTCTATCGCATCTGCGCTCTCCTTCGGCTCTACTGCCAAGTCCGTGATGACCACGCTCTGTTTCTTCCGCTTTTGGCTGGGCTTCGGGATCGGTGGCGATTATCCGCTGTCGGCGACCATCATGTCGGAGTATGCGAACAAGCGCACTCGTGGCGCTTTCATCGCCGCAGTGTTCGCGATGCAGGGCACCGGGATCCTCGCGGGGGCCACAGTCTCCATCGTTGTCTCCTCTGCCTTCAATAATGCAGACCCACGCCCACCCTACAGTGCAGACCGTGCGGGGTCGACACCGAAGCAAGCGGATTTCGTGTGGCGGCTGGTGTTCATGTTGGGGGCCATACCAGCGTTGCTGACGTACTACTGGCGGATGAAGATGCCGGAGACTGCTCGTTATACGGCACTGGTGGAAGGGAATGCAAAGCAAGCGGCTCAAGACATGACCAAAGTCCTGGCGGTGGAGCTTCATGCGGAGCAAGAGAAGGTGGACAAAATCCGGTCAGACCAAAGCCAGAAGTACGGGCTGTTCTCGGCAGAGTTCGCTCGGCGGCATGGGCTGCATCTGCTGGGAACAACAAGCACCTGGTTCCTGCTGGACATCGCCTTCTACAGCCAGAACCTGTTCCAGAAGGACGTGTTGACGGCCATCGAGTGGCTGCCAAAGGCCGCCACCATGAGCGCCCTGGAGGAGGTGTTCAAGATCAGCAAAGCGCAGGCGCTCATCGCGCTGTGCTCCACGGTCCCCGGCTACTGGTTCACCGTCGCCTTCATTGACAGACTGGGAAGATTCAAAATCCAGCTCATGGGCTTCTTCATGATGACAGCCTTCATGCTGGGCTTGGCCATTCCCTACGACACACTCAAGGAGAAGAACCATCGCATCACGTTCGTGGTGCTGTACGCCTTCACATTCTTCTTTGCAAACTTCGGTCCCAACAGCACCACCTTCATTGTTCCTGCGGAGGTGTTCCCGGCGCGGCTGCGATCGACATGCCACGGTATTTCGGCTGCGGCCGGCAAGGCGGGGGCCATTATCGGCGCATTTGGCTTCCTTTACGCCGCACAAAGCAAGATTCCCGGTGAGCAAGATGCCGGATATCCCAACGGTGTTGGCGTCCGCACATCCCTACTCATTCTCGGCGGCATCAACGCCCTAGGATTTTTCTTCACTTTCCTCGTGCCAGAGACGAACGGTCGATCGCTCGAGGAGATCACGGGCGAGAACGAGAACGATGGGGATGATGGCGATCGAAAGCTCGAACTCACCGTCTGATGATGATGATGATGATGATGATGATGATGATGATGATGATGATGAAGAGAAGAGACTACTGACTGGTCCCGTCCCGTCCCATTATAGATCTACTACATTTCACATCAATACTACTAAATAAATAAATAATAGAATTTCACATTAGGTGTGAAATGCCTAATTTATTATGTATGTCATATTCTAAGAGTCTAAGGCCACATTTACTTATACATATAATACTACCACATCTTGTCAAATGTCACACTTCCATGAATGCAAAATGGTGATCATGCATGGCTCCCAAGGTGGTCGGTCACTTCTCGGCATGCATTTCTCCAACCATTCTACGTAGTATATTTATTATATGCAGGCACTCTAATCATTGGTGAACTTTTCCTACTTCATGCCTAGCCTTTTTCACTCTCTTGTGCCCCCTTGCTTGCTAAAGCGAAATCTTGTTGTACATATCATTTTCTTCACCTTTTGAAATTTATCATTGTTTTTGGGCTTCAATCAAGACTACCCCATTTCTAATAATAATTGCAACTTATCATACTAACTCCTCCAATATCGTTAGGGTGTTGGTAACATTTACTCTTAAGGGGAGTGTAAAACTAGTACTGTTGGATTTGAAGGATGTAACCTCCAATCCGTCTACTCCTTGTGATTTTGGGACTTCTCTATACGTAAGATTGGTTCTCCATGTCCCATATGGAAGTCTCCCTATAGTCGTCGTAAGTACATTATGCCATGGCCAAGGGTCCAACTTCTTGTATGTTCTCTATGGTGGGGAACTCGGTCTCATGATGTGGTGGGTGCAGAATAGGAACGTTGTAGAGATGCTATGTTTCACGATAAGTTGATGTTTGGGTCGAAGTGATTACATTAATTCCAAACATATTAGGATCCAATGTTAATTTAGTGAATGCATTAATTAATTGCGTTTTACTCTTCTGTCGTGGCTTTGAATCACGATCAGGCAACCATGGCTTGATGATGTGGTTGTTAGGAGAATATTAATATACACCCTTGTTTTGGAGAGAGAATATTGATATTGTAAAAGAATACGTGCGGAAGCTTATGCGACACACACAAAATGCACAATCTGTTGTCCGGAAATACAATAGTTAGGTAAACATAGAGAATGTAGATACATAGTATGAAAGAGAGAGAGAGACAGAGAGGTGAGGAAGTTGGGTTTCGAACCCAAAACGTAGTGCTTGTAGTGCTAACAACTTACCACTAGGGTATAGTAATTACGAAAACAGAGATAGAGAGAGAGACAGAGATAGAGATAGAGCAGACAACAATACTTGATTCAAAATAATCAACACTCTGTACATAAACCTATGCTCAGAGAGGAATCTTTATACAAGCCTTGATGAGTGGGTTGACACAAGTACTGACAAGTACTTGAATGCTCATTAGTTGAGCCTGACATTAACAACCTATAATATTCCTATTTAGTAAAGTAGGAATATATGCCCCTAACGGCCTGTCCGATTCCATTCGACTCGGCCTAGCCGATCGCTCTTCATTTCTCTTCATTTGATCTAGCTCTCAGTATCTTCAGTTGATCTGACCCATGTTGAGCTTGTTTCTCAACACTCCCCTCAAGCTCAACTTGAGGTTCTTCGTCAGCTCCAATTGGTCCATTGCTTTCTCAGCTCCGTCTCCCCTTTGTTCGGTTGGTTCCGGATCCAGCTCGTTCTCTTGGCCAGTCCCCCTGCATCCATCCTTAGCTTCTTCAACCGTCCCGAAATCGAATTCCACATCTGATTCTACTTTTCGGGCTTCATCTCTATTCCGCATGCTTTGGTTTTCGCTATTTCCCCCCCTCAAGTTCGGTCTGTGGAGGTGCTACATACCAAGCTCACTCGGAAAATGCCGCAACTGGTCTAGGCCGAGAGGTTTGGTGAAGATAGATCAACAACTTGCCAATATATCAGAACATATATGAGTTCCACTTCACCGGAGAGGACACACTTGTGCACAAAGTGGTAGTGCATCTCGATGTGCTTCGTGCAAGCATGGAAGACAGGGGTTTTGGCTAGCTGAATGCTGTTGAGGTTGTCACAGTATATCACTGTTGGCTCGGACACCTCCATCTACAGATCCATTAATAGCCTCTTCAGCCACATGGCTTCGCATGTTGCAACAACCTCTTACTGCTCCAAGCGATCACAACGCTTCCAAGAGAAAACACAAAGCCTGATGTAGACCTTCGATCGTCGGCATTTTCGGCCCAATCGGCATCCGTGTAGCCGACATGTTGTCTGGCTACACCGGTCGGATATAATAATGATAGAAAAACAAGAACTCGCCCACAACCGAGTCGAATGTAGAATAGGAAACACAAGCAGAAATAAAGGGATAATAGAAATGAAAGTGCACAAGGTATACCGTGGAAAAACCCCAAATCGGGTAAAAAACCACGGGTGCCCACAAACACCAAACAAATCACTATAAGAGAGATATACAATGATCGAACTCATAGGTACCGACCTAGGCTCGTACACTTCACCGACAGGCGGTTACAATAGAGAAGCTCTCACTACCCCTTTCTCTCTCTCTCTCTCTCTAGCTATGGTTGCTCTGCTGTAGAGACAATAACCTCGCACACGTTGTACACAGTTACAGAGACAACTTACACTGCAATCCAATGAACCATACTACACTAACTGTTAACCTCGCTAATAATAAGGTTGCCCTAGTTATGTTTATACCTAGGTAAGTTTCAGGCTATTTACCTAACTGGCCTTAATAGGCTCGACTCAAACCTATTTACATTTTCGTGTGTTCTGAATTTGGTCCCTCTGAAAGGGACCTAATTCTCAACAAACTCCCCCTTCACTTCGGATGGGGCTTCACTAGTCCAACCCGACTCCGACATGCTTCTAGTCTTTCTGCCGACAACATTTTTGTGAGCATGTCGGATCCCTTCTCTGATGTGTGGATTTTCGTCAGAGCAAACTCCCCTTCTTCTACTTGTTCTCGGAGCTAATGATATCGCCTTCGATGTGTTTGGTCCTCGAGTGGTAGGTCACATTCCTAGCAAGGTGGATGCCACTTTGGTTGTTGCAATAGAGTCGGAATTCACCTTGTTGAATTCCTCGCTCTTCGACAAACTCCTTCATCCATATCATTTCCTTGCCGACATCGATAACTGCCATGTACTCGGGTTCCGTGGTCGACAATGCCACAACTTTTTGCAACCTTGATTGCAACGAGACGGTTCCCCCTGCACAAATCATCACATACTCGGATGTGAACCAACTGGTATCTACATCAGGCAACATGTTCGAGTCAGTAAAGCCTTCTAATATGGGGTTACCTGAACAGAATCAAAGACACATGCTCAAAGTGCCTTTCAGGTATTGAAATATCCACTTAACTGCTATTCAATGCTCTCTTCTGGGGTTACTCATGTATCGGCTGACAACTCCGACAACATATCCAATGTCCGGTCTGGTACATATCATCACGTACATCAGGCTTCCGACTGTTAAGGCATATGACACCTTCATCATTTCAGCTTTCTCCATCTTCATTTTTGGACTTTGTTTCTTGAACAACTTGCAATTTGCCGAAAGTGTCGATTCAACCGGCTTTGCATTCGCCATGCTGAACCTTTGGAGCACCTTTGTCACGCATTTCTCCTATGACAGCCATAATATCTTCTTAGTCCAATCCCGGACTATGTGCATCCCCAAGATTTGTTTTGCGGGATCCATGTATTTCATTGAGAATGACTTGCTCAAGGCCTTCTTCAGCAATCAAATCTTCACTTGGTCCCGTCTAACAATCAACATGTCGTCCACGTACCTCAAAAGGATTAGGAAGTCTCCGTCGTCGAACTTCTTCATGAACACACAATGGTCGGCCTGTGTCATGTGGTATCCATGATCGGTCATGAAGGAGTCGAACTTCAGTTACCATTGCCAGAGAGCTTGCTTCAGTCCGTATAAGCTCTTCTTCTATTGGCACACCAGGTTCTCCCTCCCTTTCTTGATGAATCCTTCCGGTTGTTGCATGTAGATCTCCACTTCGAGGTCACCGTGTATGAATGCCATTTTGACATCTAACTACTCCTTCTCGAGGTCCATGCTTGTGGCTATATTTAACACCATACAAATGGATGTCACTGTTGAAGACAAAGGCCGTCAATGCGGAAGATCAAGTAGCATTCGATTCAAGTTGAGTACCTGCGTATGACAGTTTACCAAGATCGTGCACAGAGAGAGAGAGAGAGAGAGAGCAGGCACAAAAATGACTCTTTCTATTTCATAGAAACAATAATACAACCAACCTTACAAAAAGGTTACAAGGTCACTATATATAGTGACCGACTTAGGGCAACTACCATTTATGCTAATTACACAAATGGCCCAAACTTGATCTATACAAAGGGATAGTGTGAATACGTCCATTATACACTTGTATTCGACACTCCCCCGTAATGGGCGTATACATGGGTTATCTAAGATTACAGGTATAAACCTAGGTTCTCGGACATATCAGTTTTGTTCGAGTCGGCAGGGTCCGAAGGCAGAAGACCGGACTGGTCGGGTCGGAAGAGTTGAAGCCGATCATTAGGGAACTGATGTCGGTTGTCTGAAACCATCCTGCGCTGTGTCCGGATCTAACCGGACTGGTTTGTCGTTACGCCCATCTGATGCCGAAGGGACCGAAAGCGGTCTGCCGAAAGACACTTGGTCATTCCATCTGCGACATTGTCGGTTGTGGATATTTTCTCTAGACCGATTTTCCCTGAAATGACGCAGTCCCGGACGAAGTGATATCGAACGTCGATATGTTTGGAGGCGTTGTGGTGAACCGGATTTCTCGACAAGGCAACAACACCTTGACTGTCGCTATAGACAACTGGAGCCGAGTCATGGTCGACTTGCCGAAACGTGTGCGCCAGCCGGCCGAGCCACAAAGCTTCTTTTGCAGCGTCGGACGCAGCTACATATTCTGCTTCGGTCGTTGAGGTCGCTGTGCACTCCTGAAGTTTTGACTTCCACGAAATTGCTCCATTGCCGAATTTGAAGCAGTATCCGGTTGTTGATTTCCGACTGTCTATACAGCCGGCGAAGTCCGAGTCGGTGTAACCGACTACGCCTGAGGTTGAGTTCGGACCGAAAAGAATGCCGTGATCTTTTGTGCCAGCCAGATATTTGAACACATGCTTGACTGCGTTCCAATGCGATCGGCCAGGATTGTGCATAAATCTGCTAACGACTCCTACGGCATGAGAGATATCAGGCCGTGTCGCGACCATCAGGTACATAAGGGAGCCGACTGCCGGTGCATACGGTACCGACTTCATATCTTCCCCCTCCGGACCGGATGTCGGGCAGTCTCGCTGAGAGAGCCGAAGATTCATGGGGAGCGGGGTTGAAGCAGATTTGGCTGATTGCATGTTGAAGCGTTCCAAGACACGTCCGATATAGTCGGTCTGAGACAAAAAAAGATGTCGTTTATCGCGATGCCGACTAATCTTCATGCCGAGTATGTGTCGTGCCGGACCGAGGTCCTTCATGGCAAACTTCAACCGCAGTTGCCGAATGAGATCGGCAAGTTCGCCCGCGTGGCGTCCAGAAATTAGCATGTCGTCCACGTAAATGATGAGGAAGATGGGTGATCCATCTTGAGCTGTGTTGGTAAAAAGACAATGGTCCTCATCGCTTTTGGAGAAGCCGATCGATTGGATGAAGTCGTCAAACTTCTTGTACCATATTCGCGGTGCCTGTTTGAGGCCGTATAGACTCTTCCTGAGTCGGCAGACTAGATGTTCTTGGCCAGTTGCCACGAAGCCTTTTGGCTGCTCCATATAAATTTCCTCTTCAAGATCACCATGGAGGAAGGCTGTTTTGACATCTAGCTGAATCAGCTCCAAGTTGTCGGCTGCCACTACGCCGAGTAGAAAACGAAGGGTTGTCATTTTCACCACTGGTGAAAAAATCTCGTCGAAGTCGACGCCATATTCTTGTCGGAAGCCCTTCGCAACTAATCTGGCCTTGTACTTTGGGGTGGTCGAATCAGACGTCTCTTTTAGTCGATAAACCCACTTGCAAGGAAGAGCACGTCGATTCTTAGGTAATTCGACCAGATCCCAAGTCTTGTTTGCCCGAATGGAGTGCATTTCCGACTCCATCGCCAGATGCCAGGTGGCTGAATCGACAGATGTCGATGCTTCTTCGTAAGACGTCGGTTCGCCGGCGTCGGTAAAAAAAATTCCAGGAGAATACCTCTCCGGAGGTTGCGATAGTCTCTCGGATCGTCGGGGTATGATTGGACTGGTCGCATCGGGTATCGAGGTCGGATGGTCCGAAAGCGAATTATTCTGCTGTGCCGAGTCAGAGTTGTCCGAGTCGGTGGTGTAAGGTTCAGCTACCCGTGAAGCTGACCGTGTGTTAAGAGCGGGGCCTTCTTGAAGGGTCGGCACATCGGAAAATGTTACCCTTCGGACTTCGATCGGTTTTTCGATTGATGGATTCATAGCCGACTCGTTGAACACAACGTCCGAACTTCGAACGATTTGTCTGCGTTCGGGGTCCCAGAGTCGGTATCCCATTTCGCCGTCTGATCCATATCCAAGGAAGATGCATTTCCTGGACCGAGGTGCAAGTTTTCGGCGATCATCTTTCGGAATAAGGGCGTACGCCTCGCATCCGAAGATCCTCAGCTTGTCGTAATTCGGCTTACTGCCGATCCATAGTTCCTGAGGAATTTGAAGTCCTAGAGGTCTGCTTGGCGACATATTGATTATGTGTACTGCCGTGAGTAGAGCCTCTGCCCAGAAGCCATCCGACAGTCCGGAGTGTTGGAGCATGGAAACTATCCGTTCTTGGATTGTCCGATTCATGCGTTCGGCAATCCCGTTTTGCTCCGGACTGTGTGGTGCCGTAAATTCACGTCGGATGCCGCGTTGTCGGCAAAATTTGACGAATTCTTCTGATTTGAACTCTCCCCCATTGTCGGTCCGAAAGCATTTCAGTTTTCGGTCAGTTTGATTTTCTACCATAGCGAGCCAATCGGAGAAGATCGAGAAGACACGATCTTTGGTGCGAATTGGATAAGCCCACACCTTTCGAGTCGAATCGTCAATAAAACTGACGAAGTAAGAGGCACCGCCGAGAGACTGATGCGGCATTGGGCCGCAGACGTCCGAGTGGACTAAATCGAGAGGTCTCGTTTCTCTTGGTGCTGATGTCGGGTGTGATGCGGCTGCTTGTTTGCCATACTGGCAATGTTCGCAGAATTGATGGTCCGAGAAGGAGAGTTTAGGGATGTATCCGGCTCTAGATAGGTGCGTAATGCCGGCCTTGCTGAGGTGTCCTAATCTTCTGTGCCATAGTGATGACACAGGAATATCCACCAAAAACAGGTTACCCTCTCTGAGCGTAACATGTAACGGATACAGTGAGTGTATCTTGGGTCCTCTAGCAAGCAGGAGGTTCCCCCTGTGGAGTGTCCACCCTCCCGAAGAAAAACCGGCACGAATGCCGTCTTCATCTAGTTGTCCGACTGAGATCAATGGCCTTGAGAGCTCGGGTACATGTCGGACATTGTGAAGTACAAGTGTAGAGCCACCTGCAAGGTTGAGCTCTACTGTGCCGATTCCAATGATGTCACAGTGTTGCGAGTTGCCGACTCGAACTGAGTCGGAGTGACGGATCGTATATTGCCGAAACTGGGATCGATGAGGAGTCACGTGAAATGACGCGCCCGAATCTAAGAGCCATGTGCTCGATTCTTCAGTCGTCAGCAGAACTTCTGATCCGACTGGATTTTCGATTGATAGTATATTCGGGTCGTTTGGTAGCACATCAGCTGAGAAGCTGACGTAATTGATCTCCTCATGCCGGCCACTCTTCTTGTCTGATTTCTGAGACTTGTCGTTCTTGTTCTTGAGTGCGCGGCAGTCGGCTTTGATATGTCCGGGTTTCTTGCAATAGTTGCAGATTCGATTATCCCGTGACTGGCTCCGTCTTCGCTGATTGTTCGGCTGCCGTGAGGAATCTCTTCCTCGTATGTTCGATCGGTCTGTCGAACCTTGTACTACATAAGCGTCGTCTGTTGAGTCTTTGGCGAAAGACTTTCTCCGAGCTGCTTCGGTCAGGATTGCGCTCGTGACTTCGGAGTATTTAACAGCCGTGGTTGACGCGTTGCACACGGTTGTGACGAAAGTTTCCCATGATGAGGGAAGGCTGCTCATGAGTATCATCGCTCTGAGTTCATCCTCGATTGCCGTCCCCTGAGATGAGATTTGGGAGCTTATGCTTTCGTACTCATTGAGATGTGCTCTGATACCAGATGTTGAAGACAAAGGCCGTCAATGCGGAAGATCAAGTAGCATTCGATTCAAGTTGAGTACCTGCGTATGACAGTTTACCAAGATCGTGCACAGAGAGAGAGAGAGAGAGAGAGAGCAGGCACAAAAATGACTCTTTCTATTTCATAGAAACAATAATACAACCAACCTTACAAAAAGGTTACAAGGTCACTATATATAGTGACCGACTTAGGGCAACTACCATTTATGCTAATTACACAAATGGCCCAAACTTGATCTATACAAAGGGATAGTGTGAATACGTCCATTATACACTTGTATTCGACAGTCACCTTCACTACTGGGGCAAAAATCTCGTCGAAATCCACTCCTTTCTTCTGCTGGAAGCCCTTCACCACAATGCGGGCTTTGTACCTTGGTGGATTTCCAACGTGTCCCGGTTTCAACTTGTATACCCACTTGTTTCGGAGTGCTCTCTTTCCTTTCGGTAGCTCCGTCAATTTGTATGTGTGGTTCTCATGCACGGAATCCATCTCGTCCTGCATGGTGTGAAAGTTTTTTTAGAATTCAAGGTATTGAACACTACAAGAATATAAGGTATGGGCATTCACATCCGGAGGGCAAGAACACGAACAAAGGTCGATTATTCTGAGTACGAGAGGGTATTCAAAGAGAATTGGTCAACATGGATCCATCTTCGAGGAGGCATAGAGGATGCGTGGTTCAAGATGGATCACTTCAAGGCGGGCTTGAATCCTTACTTTGCAATGGAGGCGAATTTGAAGGACCCAACCAATTTTCAAACTCTTCTACAAGTGTGTCAAGTCTATGATAGACAACTAAAAGTGATGCGGATGGGAGCTGGTACAACGGTGGCGATAGCTGGTGCGAATGTGGTTCTGACTGTAAATGCTCCACATATATCCTCTATTGTACATGGAGGACAGGTTTTTCCAAATATCTTTAATTCTAATATAACTAACCACGCTAGTATATCAATGATGCGAGATGTAGATCATCCAAGAACTTATGGAAGTTTCCCCGAACAACTAAATCGGTGCTTTGATGAGCTAATGAATAAATTCTGCCAAATGCAAGAAAGTCTCAACACCAAACAAGTTCGAGAGGTGCAACAAGAAAAACGAGTCCCGGTTTGTTATTCTTGTGGTGTTGAAGGTCATATTGCTACACGGTGTCCTTTGAGACGACAAGGAGGTTTAGGACGAGGTATCTATCAAATTCACGGAGGTTAAAATTCTGTTAAGAACCATGCAAATAACAATAATCAAGTTTCTAGTGATGGACGACCTCCCAATGTAAATCTTCTTGATTTTATTATGATACTGATGATGATTGTGATGTTGTTCCAATCAAGAGAACTCGAGCAACCCATAATGGCAAAGAGGTGGAAGAGGAGTCAAGTAACCCTCAAATAAAGAAAAAGGCTAAGGAGTCTAAGATGGAGAATCCTTCAAAAGAACGTCGGAGAAAGATCAATATGGAGGACATGCCTATGGGGAAAGGAGTGGGGCCTTTCAACCTCAAGCAAGAGTTGATTACTAATGGACCCCGGATCATTTGGCCACAACTTCTTCAACTCTCTCCAAAGATACGTAAGGAATGGGGATGACTAGCAAGTATACATCAAAGTACCAAAACAGTGCACTATGTGGGAGTTGTATGAGTGAAGGAACGAAAGGATATTCGACCCGTTATTTCGTTAACCATGAAAGGTCTTTTAATTAATGATTCCTTAGTAAATAGTGGTATTAGAATTGGTCCTTCATCCAATGACATAGCGAGTAAAATTGGAAATCCTATTTGTCAAAAGTCCTCAAACATGGTTGACAAGGGTTTGGTTCCTTGTTTGGGAGCTATAGATGATAAAGTTATTGATTTTTTTGGCATATCCATTTCCATGGATTTACATGCAATACTCATTAAAGGTCCATTTTATTCCTTAATATTAGTAAGACCTTGGATGCAAGAATTGCATGTAATACATGATTGGAGTATCATGACCTTATCATTATCAAAGGGGTTTAACATCTTCTACAACTTGTATCGACAACAACTAATCAAATGTATAAAGGAGAAGGAATCATCTATTGACAATGGCAATCAAGAAGAGGAAAGCATAACAAGTGATGGATCTTCATGGGATAGGGAAAACAAATTGTTCCATGTGGTGTCTAAGGAGGAAGGAAAAGTCATTGAAGAAGGGAAAAAGAAGATGATTTCAAACGATATACAAGGAGAAGAGCACCTAAGTTTTATATCTCTTCATTCTAAGTTTCCAAAGTTACTCACAAATGTCTATTCACATGTAAGAGGAAAATATACCAATTTCCCCGAAGCTTCGGCAATTGGGTGTTGAACAAAAGGAAGATCTTATACAAGAGTTCAAAACATTGTTGCAAGAAAGTTTCGATTATAAGATAGAGGATTTGAAGTGTGTGTCACCTATGGTTTTGGTTCCAAAGGAGGATGACATCAACTTTCAACCCTTGATTGATTCAACCAAACAAGATCAATTTTCACTTTCTTTCCAAGATGAGTTTGTAGATGAAATAGTCATTTATAAAAAACAAGGTAGTGTGGAGAATGTTGTATGCCAAGAAGGAATTTATATGGATGAATCAAAGATTGAAGTAATTCAAAAGGTGACAACTCCAACAAGTCTCAAGGATTTGAAGGTATTTGTGCAAAAGGTTCGCTCCCTCGAAAGATTTATTCATATGTTGACATTCTTACTTCTATCAAGAGCTATGTATCGCATGACCCTACTTGTGTTTGGAGAGTTGACAAAGACATAATAATTGTGGTAACCTCTTTCTTTGTGTTGACAAGGAGAAAGATGGTGATGGCAATTGTCAATGTGTGTGTGTGTATCTAGGAATGTGCTCGGTTTTTCCTACCGATTAGCAAGGGTTTTACTGACATAATTGGTTTCTTTTTTATTTATTCTCTCCTTCTTTGTCTATAGCCATGAATAAGGCAAAGGAGAATCTTTGGTTTTATTAGTAGCTTAGGGTTCACCAAGAAGCAAGGGGGGGGGCTAAATGTGAAAGTGTTTTTAGAATTCCAAATATTGAACACTACAAGAATATAAGGTACGGGGCATTCACATCCGGAGGGCAAGAACACGAACAAAGGTCTTGAGGATAAGTCAAACTAAAAGCAAGACACGTGGAGAAAAGTAAAAGAAGAAAAAAGTGGGCCACCAAAACACAGTCTGAAACGAACGCTTATAACTCGTTCATTTGGAAACCAAATATAGGTTGGAAAGCTTGTAAAGAGAGCTATCCATAACTTTTTAAATCTCTAAATTTGGAGCTGGGATGAGGGAGATATGACGATTAGAAGGTCGTTGTGTCATAGCTAAAAATAGGAGATAAACAACTTTTAAAAAAAGCGTGAAAAAGAGAGGAAGGAGGAAGAATATGAAGATTATAAGAAGGGAGAAGGGGAAGAAAGAAGAGATAGAAGAAGTGATACCTTTGTAATAAGGGGAGGAGTGTAAGGTTGGGGGTTTTGTTCTTAGTCTACTTCTTGTGGTGTTTTTTCCCATTCATGTAGTGTGATCATTCATTATCAATAGTATCTTTGTAGTTTTAGATTGATATATCTTCTTTATCTTTTGTTTCTATCATCATCCTTTCACATGGCACTTAACCACTTGCAGTTGTGGGTGTCCCTCTTTGCTTCCTCAAAGCTTTCCAGCTCCCCCTCGTCGGTTAGCAACACACACTCTTCATCCGGAAATCTACGGGGGGGTCTTCTTTCTCTTAGAGGGTATCGCCTTCCTCTGTTTTCCCCTGTCAGCTCGCTGGGATCTTCTTCTTCTTCTTCTTCGATTGGTTCTTCGTCTGGTTTTGAGTCAGCTATCTCTTCGTCTTTTTCATCAGCGCCTCAGCCCAGAACGTCTTGGAAAGTTTCACATGTGCTAGCATACTTCAGACCCTTTCCATTATGGTCCGGTTCATACTCTCCGCCAACCCGTTGAGTTTTGGTGTCTTCGGCATTGTGTATTCGAGCCGAATACCTTGAGTCTGGCAGTACTCTTCGAATTGCCCGCGGTATTCACCGTCATTGTCACACTCAGACTGCTTTCAGTTTTCGGCCGGTTTTTCTCTCGACTCTAGCATGGAATTCCTTGAAAACAGATAATACCTAGTCCTTCGTCTTCAGCGAGGAGACCCACAACTTCTGGCTACAGTCATCTATGAAGGTCACAAAATATTGTGAACCAACATGTGACTTTGAGTCCACGTAGCATATGTCGTTTTGCACGAGTTCTAGCAGCATCCTTTTCCTCATCGGGGGCCTTGTTTGGAAGGAGGTTTTGTTTTGCTTGCTGGCCAAGCAATCGGTGCACTTCTTAAGTTGCACGTTCTTCACCTCTTGAATGAGGTTATCATCGACAAGTTTTCGCATCCCCTTCTGGATTATGTGGCATAGCCTCTTGTGCCACAACTCACCGGCTGTGTCGGTTGCTGCATTTACTTCCGACCATCATATCCGAGCAAGCATCAGATATAGCGTGCTGGTCTTCCGGGACCGAGCCACGATCAGGCTCCCTTTGTTGAACTTCATGACACCATTTCGAATGTGACTCATGTAGCCTTCGTCATTCAGCCGATCGGCTGATATTAGGTTAAGTTGAACCTCTGAAACGTGTTAGACATCATTAGTACCAGTCAACACCCAGTCGATGTACCAGGCATACATCTCCGATGCCGAAAATTCGGCATACACCTTCATTTCTCATCGTCACAAGGTCGTGATCTCCTGCTTTGTTGGATGAGAAACACCTTCTATTGGGGGTCAGGTGGAACGATGCACTCGAATCAACTTCCCCTAGAAGCATGTGGGCCTTCCCCTTGACTTTGACCTCGTCCCTGACTTCTCTAGGTTCTAGGTACTCCAATTTCGGCCTCTTCCTCTATGTGTGTCACTTTCTGTGATGTGCCTTTGGGTCAGAAATTGCCTCCTTATCCTTCTGACAAGCTTCCTCATTCAGCAAGCTCAATTTTACTCTTGCCAGGGATAAGTGCTTCCCTTCCTATTCGACGTTGCGCAGTGTAACGAAGAGTGTCCCCCGGCTATCCGGAAGGGATCCGAGCAACAACAATGCCAGTACCTCGTCGGACAAGAGGTACTTCGAGCGAGGTAGTCTGGTTTATCAACCCCTGGAAGGCATTCATGTGCTCTGCCATACTGGCGCCAACATGATACCTGAGTCTCATTATTTTCCGAAATACGAAGACTCGATTCATGACATTTTTGTTTTCTAACATGATGCCGATTTTCTCCCAAAGGACATCAGCCTTGTTCTCCTCATTGAAGTTGTTGTACAAGCTCATGTCAATAAAACATCTTATGTATGCGGTTGTCTACATGTGCATTACCTCCCATGTTGATGCATCGATCTTATCTGGTCTTTTGTCTCCAAACTGTACTGGCGGTCAGAGGTCTTTGACCACCAACATGTTCCTCATCTTCGACTTCCATACTGAGTAGTTGGAGCCGGTTAGCTTGAATAGACCCCCAAGTGAATCTTCCATTTTTTTTAACCTTGCTTTGATACCAATTTGATAGAACAACAGGAACTTGGCCAACCGAGTTAAATGCAGAATAGGGAACACAAGCATAAATAAAGAGAAAATAGAAATGAAAGTGCACATGATATATCGTGGAAAAACCCCAAATCGGGTAAAAAACCACGGGTCCCCACAAACACCAAACAAATCACTATAAGAGAGAGATACAATGATCAAACTCACAGGTACCGACTTGGGCTTGTACACTTCGCCGATAGGAGGTGACAATAGAGAAGCTCTCGCTACCCCTTTTTCTCTCTCTCTAGCTATGGCTGCAACCTCGCACACGTGCAAAAGAGCAGCCATAGCTAGAGAGAGAGAAAGGGGTAGCGCACGCGTTGTACATAGTTATAGAGACAACTTACACTGCTAGCCATTGAACCACAATACAATAACTATTAACCTCACTAAACATAAGGTTTACCCTATTTATCTTTATACTTATATAACTTTTGGGCTAATTACCTAACGGGCCTAAGTAGGCTTGACTCAAACCTATTTACATTTTCCTTTGTCCTAAATTCGGCCCATCTGAAAGGGACCTAATTCTCAACAAATAACGCCCTATCCTTAGTGTCGCTGACATATCTCATTATCTTGTGGGCGCATTGAAGGTGTTCAAGAGTCGGCTATGACATGAATTGACAGATCAAGTCGTCTGGATAGCTCAGGTCCAGCTGAGTGATAGTCATGTAGATGAGGCTTCCGACAATTTGCACACAAAGTGGTAGTGCACCTCGATGTGCTTCGTGCAAAGCATGGAAGACAAGGTTTTTGGCTAACTGGATGTTGCTGAGGTTGTCACATTATATCACTGTCAGCTCAGACACCTCCATCTACAGATCCCTTAATAACCTCTTGATCCATATGGCGTCGCATGCTGCGACAACTTCTTACTGCTCCAAGCGATCGTAACGCTTCCAAGAGAAAACGCAAAGCTTGATGTAAACCTTCGATCACCGGCATTTAAGAATCGATATGCGTGTAGCTGACAAGCTGTCTGGCTACACTTGTCGGAGATAATAACTCCCTATCCTAGTGCCATTGACATATCTCATGATCCTGTGTGCGCACTAAAGGTGTTCAAGAGTCGGCTATTGTAAAAGAATATGATTGCGGAAGCTAAGAGAAAACTGGCTCATTTGGATAGAAAAATAATACAGATAGGTTTAATGTAACCTTAAATACACCGGAGAGACAGAGAGAGAAAAATAGTAAACTCAATTCAAAACAATAACACTCTATACATACAGTGTGCTCATTGAGAACTTTTATACAAGTCCTTATATGGACTGACAGAAGTACTGACATGTACTTCAATGCTCATACGAGCGACTGGCATTGACTCCTAAAAGTATGCCTACATACTAGGCTAGATTCATAGGCCTCTAACAGCCTACCAGTTCCAATCTGATCCGGCTCTCCGATCCAGAGGCCAAGTCAGGAATTGGCCGCGGATCCTATCTTATGCACTATGGGTAGACCGGACGATGCATAGTTCGGTGACCGGATAGATGCCGACGGAACTGATGTACGGGCAGAAACCGGTCATGCCGGTGGAGCGGACGATTTCCTCGTGGGCGGTGGTAGATTGGAGGAACGAGATGAGCCGGGAAGAGCTGTTGGCGGCGCAGATTCGACAGCTCGAGCGAAGACCGGAGGATGTGGAGCGGGCAAAGACAAAGCTGCAAACGACGAGGGAGAGGAACAAAGGACGGTTCGACCAGATGCACCGGCTGCGGCCGAAGAAGACCTAGGAGGGCGACTGGGTGTTGGTGTACAACAACAGCCTTGACAACCAGCACAAGGCAACGTGCAAATTCACGAGGAGGTGGTTCGGGCCCTACGCCGTAACGAGCGTGAGCAACAACGAGATGTATCATCTTGCGGAGCTTGGCGGGACGCGATTAACAGTGCCGGTAGCCGGGAAGCGGATCAAGGCGTTCAAGAACCGATATGAGGATGAGCCGGACCCGGGAAGCGTGACCGAAGACGACGATGATTCGGGCGGTGACGGATGATTACGGGTCGGTCTTCTCCGGCAATTGTTCGTGTCTAGCGCATACCGGTGGATGCGCGATTTGGTGGGGGTGGATGTTGTGAAGAAACTGGCCCTAAGCGAAATCAAGGAGTTAAAGGCGTGAAACCGCCCTTTCACGGAAGTGCGTGAATTGAGACAATTTATATAACTAGGAATAGGACGGTTGATGTAAGTATACTAGGTATGAGATACTTATTAATTAGAAAATCGAAGTGTACCTCTGTCCGGAGGGACAGAGAATAATGTTGACATGTTTTGATGTAACGGCCTCCTCGGCGACCTATAAAAGGGAGGGGAGAGGAAAGAGAGATTATCACGTTTTGGGGAAAGGAAGGAGGTGTTGTCAGACTAGGAACCGAACTCTCTTCCTCTACCATCATTCTTTGCAGGGTTGCCATCGTTGTAATTGTCACGATTATTGTAA
This sequence comes from Azolla caroliniana, assembly GCF_043228905.1. Taxonomy (NCBI): domain Eukaryota; kingdom Viridiplantae; phylum Streptophyta; class Polypodiopsida; order Salviniales; family Salviniaceae; genus Azolla; species Azolla caroliniana. Next base: position 12,595,628 of record NW_028230440.1, read on the forward strand.
TTGAATCTCTTGTTTCTGTGTTATCTATGTCGTCTGTGTTTCCGGGAGTGTCGTCTTTCACTTCTATTGAGTGCGCTCCTCGATTGAGTCGGTATACGCGTTGGTGCCATGATATTGCAAGACTCGAACCCATGATCTTAGGTTATATGGGTCAAGCTCTTAACCATTATATCATCTATTGTAATACGTAGAATATTATTTTCATTTACATTTTATTCTAGGAAATTAATGTATATTCCAGATTTCTCTGGAACATTCTAGAAGCTTTAGGATAACTCCTGAGAACACTATAAAAGAGGGCACTAGGCATTATGTTAAACCAAATTGGTTGAACAACACTCTTTAGCCTCATAGCCCTTTTGTACTTACTCTTCTTATAATATATAATTTGTTATCATCATCTCTCTCTCTCTCTCGTCCTCGCTATCTCTCTCTCTCTCTCTCTCCTCTTCTCTCTTCCTCTCTAGGGAGTCTTATGCAGTCCCGTCCTCTTAGTTCTAATAGTACTTCTATTAGAGATCTAGGTACTAAAGTAAGCTTAAGATAAGGATAAAGTAATGATAGATAGAAAGGAGAAAGAGAAAGAAGGGTGCCGATCCACCCGACCACCCCCGAGCAAAGGTATCGAGACAGACTCAAGCCTCGATCGGCGTCCCATACCACCGTCGTGGCGTCGAGTCGTACCTGGTGCTGGCGCGCTCGCTACAAGAGTTGACCCACCACAAGAGTAGAGTCTCGATGTAGTCAAAAGATGATCAAATGAGGGTAGCTAGGCCTCTTATTTATAGCGATACCCAAGGCCCCCAGGCAAGTTCACACTTGGCCTAATGGGTTGTCTCAATCCCGAGGATTTAAAAGTAATCCTCCCCTTCTTTACACTCTCATTTAACTGTCACACTTATCCACGTGTATAGAATACTACGGTAAATTCTCACCACGGGATATTAAATGGTCATGCCCGTAACATACTCCCCCTCTTTAAAACATTGCACTCTTGCAATGGAAAGTTAGGGAAATTAGTTCTGAGAGTATTTTCGCATTCCCATGTGGCATCTTTTATTGATTTATCCATCCATTTTATTTTAAATTCTCGGATTTCTTTAGTACGTAATTTTTTTGTTTTAACATCGAGAATTCTTTCTAGTACATGTGGTTTAGAAGATAATTCTTCAGAAGTAACCAAAGTTTCAGTTGTAACTGTATTGTCGCCAGAACCTAGAAGTTCTTTTAGACGACTCACATGGAAGACTGGATTGTTGGGATTTCGGTCCCTCCGGATGGGATGTCCGGAGATGAATGACGGCAAGCCCGGTTGCGGTTACGGAACCGGATGATGAATAGTACCCGGCGTGAAGCCGGATGAAGAGACCCTGACTACGGAGCCGGATGCTGAAGACCCCAGTTACGGAGCCGGATGACGAAGACCCGGCTACGGAGCCGGATGCTGAAGACCCCGGTTACGGAGCCGGATGACGAAGACCCGGCTACGGAGCCGGATGCTGAAGACCCCGGTTACGGAGCCGGATGACGAAGACCCGGCTACGGAGCCGGATGATGAAGATCCCGGTTACGGAGCCGGATGACGAATGTACCCGGAGAGAGATCCGGATGCGGGGACATATTTGTGAATATGTTTGCCAAGAGCCCCTTGAGGCTATATTTGTAAATAGCCCGAAAGTCATATGTGTATAAATATGACTTAGGGCAAACAGTTTTTGTTGTTGCTTATTTTTTCTGTTTTTCACCTAGAGAGAGTGAAGAGAGCAGCCGCGAGAGAGGGAGAGAGAGAGAGAGACGAAGAGGTCGTTGCCTCTGTGTATTACCGCCGCCTGTGGCGAAGACAGTGAGCTCAAGGTTGTTGCCTTGAAGCTTCACCATTGTACATCCCTGTTCATAGTGATAGTTGGAGTTTGAGGACTCCCGTGGTTTTTCCCATTTAGGGTTTTCCACGAAAAATATCCTGTGTACTCTTCTCTCTACAGTCTCCGTGTACATTGTATTTCCTATTTTCTGTGAGTTGATCCTATTCCTCGGTTGTGGCCGAGCATCGTTTTACAACAAAGTGGTATCAGAGCACGGTAACACAGAAAATGGAAGGCGGCGGTAGTGGGCCTCCGGGCATGATGGTGCTGAATGCACAGAACTACGCCGACTGGAAGATAAAGATGGAGGATCTGCTCATTGTTCGGGACCTGTATGAACCGATCGACAGGTCGGAAATTCCCAAGGGGGTACTTGAGACGGAATGGAGGCTCCTGAACCGGAAAGCCGTAGCGACGATCCGGCAATATGTCGATGTAAGCGTCCTACAACATGTGGCGAACGATACCAACGCATATGAGATGTGGAAGAAGCTGTCGGGCCTCTACAAGAGGAAGAACGCGTTGAACCGGACCTCCCTGATGAGGAAGATAGTGAACCTCAAGTACCGGGACGGCGAGAGTATGGTGGAACACGTAAGCACGTTCATGGGATTCGTGAACCAGCTTGCGGCGATCAAGTTCCCGTTGGAGGATGCAATGCAAGCCATCATTCTGATGTGTACATTGCCGGAAAGCTGGGAGAACTTGGTGGTGACTCTCAGCACCTCCTGCACCGAAGATAACTTGTCTCTACAAACGGTAAAGACAAGTATTTTGAACGAAGAAGCGCGTCGGAGAGATAAAGAACCGGCCTCCGACTCGAAGGCGCTGCTTACCGAATCGGAACGGGGAAGACAACGGAACCGGAGTCCGCAGAGACGGGAGAAGTCAGGGACCCGGTCGCAGTCAAGAGGAAGGCCCACATGCTTCCATTGTGGGAAGCCGGGGCACTTCCGGAAGAATTGTCGACATTACCGAAAAGACAACGGAGCCGTCGACACCGATTCGAAGAAGTCACCGGAGCGAAACGGTGCATACCGGGGAGCCACGGACCGGAGAGGTCCGGATCGGCGAGGGCAGGACCGGAAAGGAACGACGGCACTCGCGGCAAGTGAAGAAGAGATAATGCTCATTACCGAAGAGAGGGAGCTGAACCTTGCCGGTGAAGAGATGACCTGGGTGGTCGATTCCGGAGCGTCGTTCCACCTGACCCCGGAGAAGAAATACTTCTCATCCTACACAGCCGGGGAGCACGGCTGTGTCCGGATGGGAAATGAAGGTACATGCCGGATTGCCGGCATAGGAGATGTGTGGCTGATGACATCAACCGGATGCAAGATGCTGCTGAAGGATGTCCGACACGTTCCGGAGGTTCGATTGAACCTGATTTCGGCCGGGAGGCTAGACGATGAAGGCTACACGGGTAGCATCCGGAACGGTGTTATGAAGTTCAGCAAAGGGAGCCTGATAGTGGCTCGGGCCCGGAAGGTCAACACGCTGTACCTGATGAATTCCCGGCTATGTCCGGAGGAGCTGAACGTGGCAGCCGACACTGCCGGTGAGCTGTGGCACAAGAGACTGTGCCACATGAGTGAGAAGGGGATGAAGAGGCTTGCAGAAGACAACCTCATTCCAGTGAAGCATGTGCACCTGGAGAAGTGCACCGATTGCCTGGCCGGTAAGCAGAACCGAACCTCCTTCCACTCAAGGCCACCGACGAGACGTAGCGCACCATTGGAGCTGGTGCACACTGACGTGTGTCAAGTAGAAACGAAGTCACATGGCGGAGCCCAGTACTTCGTGACATTCATAGATGATCACAGCCGGAAGCTGTGGACGGCACCGTTGAAGACAAAGGACCAAGTATTGTCCGTCTTTAAAGAACTCCACGCGAGAGTGGAAAGGGAATCCGGCAAGAAGCTGAAAGCGATACGAGCGGATAACGGAGGGGAATACCGGGGGCAGTTCCAGGAGTACTGTCGCTCGAAGGGAATCCGACTCGAGTTTACTGTGCCGAAGACGCCGGAACTGAACGGGCTGGCCGAGAGGATGAACCGGACCATAATGGAGAGGGTCCGGAGTATGCTGGCGCATGCGAAATTACCCAAGGGGTTTTGGGCTGAGGCAATGTCGACGGCGACATATGTGATAAACCGATCACCCTCAGTACCTTTGGACGGAGACACGCCGCAGAAAGTGTGGACCGGTAAGGAAGTGTCCTACCGGCATCTGAAGGTATTCGGGTGTCTCGCATACGTGCATGTGGCAAAGGACCGGAGAGGAAAGTTAGATCCAAAGACCCAGCCATGCATATTCCTCGGTTACGGCGATGACGAGTTCGGCTACCGAGTATGGGACCCGGTCGACAAGAAGATATTCCGGAGTCGTGATATCATCTTCATGGAGAACAAGACACTCGCCGACTGGGAGTCGGAGAAGAAGATGAAGAGCTCCAAGTCGACCGGTGAGGATCAACTCTACGAAGAGCAGTCCCGACCGGCAAGGGACCGGTTAGCACTCGAGGATCCGGCCGAAGACGGTGAAGAAACAGAACCGGCCGAGGAAGATGAAACTGATACCGGAACCGGCCCCGATCCCGAAATGGATTCGGATGAAGAGGAAACGGAGGAGCCGGTTACCGAAGCTCCGGAACGGAGATATCCTCTAAGAGAGAGAAGGGCCCCCCGGAGATTTCCGGAACCAGAGCACGTGCTGCTAACCGACGAGGGGGAGCCGGAGAGTTTTGAAGAAGCGAAGCTTGACACCCATAGCCGCAGGTGGTTAAGTGCCATGCAGGAGGAGATGGATTCCCTGCATGAGAACCACACATATGAACTTGTGGAGTTGCCGAAAGGGAAGCGGGCACTTCGAAATAAGTGGGTGTTCAAGCTGAAACCGGGAGATGCCGGAAACCCCCCGAGATACAAAGCCAGGATCGTGGTGAAGGGGTTCCAGCAGAAGAAGGGCGTCGACTTCGACGAGATATTTGCCCCGGTAGTGAAGATGACCTCCATCCGGACGGTGCTGAGCATAGCGGCAAGCATGGACCTCGAGGTAGAACAGATGGACGTGAAGACGACATTCCTTCACGGTGACCTCGATGAAGAGATCTACATGAAGCAACCAGAAGGATTCGAGAAGAAAGGAAAGGAGCACCTGGTATGCCGGTTGAAGAAGAGCCTCTACGGTCTGAAGCAGGCTCCCCGGCAATGGTACCGAAAGTTCGACTCCTTCATGACAGACGAAGGGTACCACAAAACGCAGTCCGATCACTGCGTGTTTGTGAAGAAGTTCGAAGGAGGAGACTTTCTAATACTCCTCCTGTACGTGGACGACATGTTGATCGTCGGACGGGACCAGGTCAAGATACGGATGCTGAAGAAGGCTCTTCACCGAACCTTCTCAATGAAGGACTTGGGTCCGGCGAGGCAAATACTAGGGATGCACATCATCCAGGACCGGAAGAAGAAGCAGTTGTGGCTGTCACAGGAGAAGTACGTGACGAAGGTGCTTCACCGGTTCAACATGTCGGAAGCAAGACCGGTCGGATCGACCCTCCCGGCAAACTGCAAGCTGTCCAGCAAGCAAAGTCCCAAGACAAAGGCTGAAAAGGAGGATATGATGAAAGTGCCGTATGCCTCAGCCGTCGGGAGCTTGATGTACGCCATGGTGTGTACGAGACCGGACATAGGATATGCAGTCGGAGTGGTGAGCCGGTACATGAGCAATCCCGGCAAAGAGCACTGGAACGCGGCCAAGTGGATACTCCGATACCTGAAGGGCACGGCAAACGTGTGCCTCCGATTCGGCTCCGGTAAGCCCGAACTCGACGGCTTTACCGATTCGGATATGTCGGCTGATGCAGATACCAGCCGGTCCACATCAGGGTATGTGATGACGTATGCAGGGGGAGCTGTTTCGTGGCAGTCGAGGCTGCAGAAGACGGTTGCGTTGTCAACCACGGAGGCGGAGTACATGGCGGCTGTTGAAGCCGGCAAGGAAATAATATGGATGAAGGACTTCACTAGAGAGCTCGGTATCCGGCAGGAGGAGTACCGACTCTACTGCGACAGTCAGAGTGCCATCCACCTTGCGAAGAATGCGGCCTATCACTCCCGGACGAATCACATCCAGCGGAGATACCACTGGATCCGGGAAAGGATAGAAGACAAGGAGTTCGTGCTGACGAAGATCCACACGGACGAGAACGGGTCGGATATGCTGACCAAGGTACTTACACCCGACAAGTTGGAAGCATGCCGGAAGAGGATCGGATTGGAGAGACATCCCATGCCGAAGTGAAGGGGGAGTTTGTTGGGATTTCGGTCCCTCCGGATGGGATGTCCGGAGATGAATGACGGCAAGCCCGGTTGCGGTTACGGAACCGGATGATGAATAGTACCCGGCGTGAAGCCGGATGAAGAGACCCTGACTACGGAGCCGGATGCTGAAGACCCCGGTTACGGAGCCGGATGACGAAGACCCGGCTACGGAGCCGAATGCTGAAGACCCCGGTTACGGAGCCGGATGACGAAGACCCGGCTACGGAACCGGATGCTGAAGACCCCGGTTACGGAGCCGGATGACGAAGACCCGGCTACGGAGCCGGATGATGAAGATCCCGGTTACGGAGCCGGATGACGAATGTACCCGGAGAGAGATCCGGATGCGGGGACATATTTGTGAATATGTTTGCCAAGAGCCCCTTGAGGCTATATTTGTAAATAGCCCGAAAGTCATATGTGTATAAATATGACTTAGGGCAAACAGTTTTTGTTGTTGCTTATTTTTTCTGTTTTTCACCTAGAGAGAGTGAAGAGAGCAGCCGCGAGAGAGGGAGAGAGAGAGAGAGACGAAGAGGTCGTTGCCTCTGTGTATTACCGCCGCCTGTGGCGAAGACAGTGAGCTCAAGGTTGTTGCCTTGAAGCTTCACCATTGTACATCCCTGTTCATAGTGATAGTTGGAGTTTGAGGACTCCCGTGGTTTTTCCCATTTAGGGTTTTCCACGAAAAATATCCTGTGTACTCTTCTCTCTACAGTCTCCGTGTACATTGTATTTCCTATTTTCTGTGAGTTGATCCTATTCCTCGGTTGTGGCCGAGCATCGTTTTACAACATGGATGAATTCCAACACCATCGGGAAGAGCAAGACGATAGGCTGATGACCCAATGCGTTTGAGGACTGTAAAAGGTCCACAAAACCGTGGGGCTAACTTAGCACACTTACCCGTAGACAATGTCTTAGAATTGTGAGGTACACGTAAAAATACCTTCTGTCCAGGGTTGAATACACGAGGTTGCCTATGATGATCGGCATAAAAACACGCTCTATCTTGAGTTGTTTTTATATTATCTCGTGCAATATGCAACATATCTTGCATATCCCGAAGAAAGTTTTGCGTACTTCGCAACTCATCATGATGTATATTAACATCAATCGGGGCTCGTGGCTGAAAACCATACATCAACATAAAAGGACTATATCCCGTCGACGTATGCTTGGAGCTGTTATAAGCAAACTCCAAAATTGGGAGATAACGTTCCCATTTTGTTGGTTTTGCACCAACGTATGCTCGAAGCATGTCCTCAATAATTTGATTTACTCGTTCTGTCTGTCCATCGGATTGAGGATGATCCGTGGAGCTCATGCTCAACGTAGTTTCTGACTTCTTAAAGACTTGCGTCCATAAGTCACTAGTAAACTTTGGATCTCGACCACTCATGATATCCATCGGTAACCCATAAAAACGAAATAATTCGTCAACGAATTGGTAAGCCAATTCAGGAGCTGTTACCGTGGTTTTAGTAGCAATAAATCTGGCCATTTTAGTTAGTCGATCAACAACAACCCAGATGGCATCATGACCTTTTTGGGTGCGAGGAAGGTTAACAATAAAATCCATGGATATACTTTCCCACTTATTATTGGGAATGTCCAAGGGATGTAAAAGTCCTGCGGCTTTAAGTCGCTCGGCTTTGTTAACCTGACACTGGTGACATTTAGTCACATAACTATGTATGTCAGGATGCATCTTAGGCCAATAAAATTGAGTGCAGATGAGAACGAGTGTACGATGTGTTCCAAGATGCCTTGCTGAGGGTGCATCATGGTATTAAAAAAGAATCCTCTTTTTGACCTCAGGTAAATCTGGAACACAAACCTTCCCATTACGGTAGAGCAAACCGTTAGCAATGTGGAAGTATTCCTTCGAGGATGTGATGGTGTCTGTTCCAGACTCAACTCTTGCCCAGTATTTTGCAAAATAACTGTCATTAGGATACTTTCCTTGAAGGTGATCATAAAGATTTGATGTTATTTCAATGAAGCTAAGCATGTTAACTTCACGGATGCGACTTAGTGCATCAGCAACAGTGTTCATGGAACCTTTACGATATCGTATGGAATAATCAAAGTCTTGGATGAGATCAGCCCATCGTGCCTTACGACCTTTCAGATCTTGTTGGTCACAAAAATATTTCAAGGACTCGTGGTCCGTAGTTACCACAAAGAGATTTCCATAAAGATAATGGCGCCATGTTTTGAGCGCATGTATAACTGCAAATAATTCCTTTTCTTGAACGGTATACTGACATTGAGCAGAATCAAGTTTCTTAATCTCGAATGCTATTGGTTTACCATCTTGATACAAAACAACACCTATAGCATAATCGCTTGCATCGGTTTCAACCTCAAAAGGTTTTGAAGGATCAGGTAAAAGCAGTGAAGGAGCCTTGCAAACCAGGTCCTTGAGTTCCTTAAAGGCAAGGTCTAGTGTAGCATTCCACACAATAGGTTTTCTAGACTTACGCGTTTGACCTTTTAAAAGATCAGTAAACGGCGTCGTCAATTGGGAGTAATTACGAAGAGACTTTTGCAAAAACCCGGCAAAACCAAGGAATGATCGAACTTCTTGAATATTCCGAAGAGTGGGCCAAAGCTTGATTTTCTCAATGCGAGAAGGATCAATTTCAACTCCTCGTTCGGTTATGAGATGTCCAAGATAAGTAACTGTTTGTCACGCAATGTTTGTAAAACAAAGCGGACATGTCTAGCATGTTCTTGTAATGTACGGCTATAAACTAAAATATCATCTAAGAAAATAATGACAAATTTTCCAAGTTGTTCTCGGAAAATGTCATTCATTTCTTGTTGAAATGTAGTCGGAGCATTGGTCAAACCAAAAGGCATAACCAAAAACTCGTAATGGCCATAGCGCGTACAAAATGCCGTTTTAGGAACATCGTCCTCACTTATTCGTATTTGATGGTAGCCAGTACGGAGATCAAGTTTCGTAAAATACCGAGCTCCCTGGAGACAGTCAATTAGATCGTCAGCCTGGGGCAACGGGTACGAATTCTTGATCGTCACTTTATTCAAGCGTCGGTAATTAATACACATACGCTTTTCTTTTTAACCAAGAGAACTGGTGCACCCCATGGAGATTTACTATAACGTATATAACCCATTCGTAAATAGTCCTTGAGTTGCTTAGATACCTCATCTTCTTCGGATCGACTTAAGTGATACGGAGGTATACTTATTGGTGCAACACTAGGTACAATATCTATAAGATGGTCTATATTACGTTTAGGAGGTAACCCATCAGGTAGTTCACTTGGAAAAACATCATGAAAATCATTTAAGATTTCATCAAGTTGTTGTTCAAAATATGTTAATGGTACCGAGACATTATCGATATTATAAACGTGAATGTCCGGATCAAGTACACAATAAAATAGAGTAGAAAACGTGATGGACACGAGGAAACAATTGAGAGGGATTGTTTTTTTACACATTGAATAAAATGCGTACAATCGTTCAGTACAAAAGAAATGGAATGACGAACCCAATCAATAAATAAAGAAGAGTTTTTATTATAAAACCAAGGATAACCCAGTATTACATCGGTGGTACAAAGATTCATTACATGGAAGTCTACTTCCTTTATATAAGTATCAATAGAAATTCCTAATGAATGAATCGCCCCGTTGATGTATTGTACTCTTCCATCAACCAAGTGCACCGTGTAGGTGTGATCACTTACGGTGGGTTGGATTCCCCATATCTGAACCAAACGATCATTCACAAAATTGTGTGAGCTTCCCGAATCAAATAAAAATTGTAGGGGAGATCCATTGATATACCCGTTTGCACGTAGTAAATCATTGGGACCCAATACATAGTGAGGGAAAGAACATTGACAATTACTTAAATGATGTGTATAGACCTGAAGGACATTAGGAATCTGACCTTTATGGTCTGCAACTTTAGCTTTGTTGTCGTGCTCTTTCTGTTGGAGCTTTCGACATTGATATTTTGTATGACCCTTCTTTTTGCAGAATACGCAAAAAGGATGTTGTCGCTTACAATCCCGATCCAGGAATTCGTTGGGTGTCTTGCGTTTCCCAACAAATTGCGACTGCTTAGTCCCGGGCGCTTCGTTGGGTTTGTTGTGGTCCTTCTTCGAAGTGCGTTGATAGCGAAGAACTATTTCAACGGCCTCTTCGAAGGATTTTGGATCCTTATCGTGCACTATCTAGTGATAGTCTGAATTGGGGATGCCATTGACAAAACAAGCTATCAACCAATTGTCCCCTTCTAGACCCGATTTTTGGATTTGGGTTCTAACATGGTGAACATAGTCTTCTAGCGAGGAAAATTTCTTGCTAGAGAGGTTCATTAAAGCTTGTGCTGCCTCAGTTCGAGAGGGAGGTTGCAAAAATTGGCCCTTAAAAACCGTGAAAAAATCTGTCCAGGTATCGGGCAATTTCCCCATAGTACGGAGCCCACGCCACCAGGCAGCGACCTTACCCCCGAGTTCTCGGCCGACATATGCAATCTTCGTACTATCTGGCATGGGATAGAGCTCAAAATGAGACTCCCATCGGCCCAGCCACGTGCAGATTGCTTCTTCGGTTCTTTCCTTTTTGTCTCCCGTAAATGGCTTAACGACAAACGATGGTTCACCCTGTTGCTCATCAGGTCTATTTGTCTCACGTTGTAGACTAATGACACGTGCCTTAAGAGCACTTTGAGATTGCCGAAGTTCGGTCATCTGTTGAGCGATGAAACTAAGGTATTGGGTTATTTGTGCCAAATACATCTCAGTGGACATTTGTCCAGGAGGATTCCCTTGAGTTCCTTTCGCTTGAGCGGATGACATCGGGTCATTAATTTGAGCCATTAAAGATTATTTCTGGAAAAGAAATAGGATAAGGTCAGAGAGATAGTCATAACATCATGTCGTGATGTAAACATATCATGGGCAAACATTAATCGATATCATGATCTCACGTCAATACCCCTCTAGACGTATGAGATAAGGTTCAAGATCAGGTTACTATGGTAACACAAAGGTGTTTTAAAAACTATGGGGATGACAATTTAATGTCTTTCCCTGATCTCTATATCGATTTTTTCATGGAGGCTCCCCGAGGCTCAACCATGTATGTTCGCGTCATGAATAGTTTATACACGAAAAAAATGTTAACAATAAACTATGTTTCAGTGCCCACATATGTGGTTTCGGCTCTTTAAGTCCTATTACGAGGACCCCGAGGTGCACTTAGACCTTAAGTCTAAACATGTGTTATAGTCATATGTATCAAGGATGTTGTATGGTCTTGGTCATATTTGAACTCGAGACCTCGAAAACAAATACATTAAACACTTGAGCCAACCAAGTAAGTTGCTCTTCTTGAATGCTTAATGTTTGATGCGTATAAGAGATATGCGAGGCCATTGATCATATGGGTAAAAGCATGCGAGTGGAAACACTATTATAGCTAATTAGCTACTAAAATGGCCATAGCTAATTAGCTATTTGTTTAGCTAGTCTTTCTTGTGGGAAAATCAAATATTTGAAAAACTAATTTATGAAAAAACTCAAATATTTGAACTTCTGTTTCAGACGTAGTGGAACTTGGGGAATATCACCATCATCTAAGGTCGACTTCAATGTCATCAATTTCCTGTTTAGCCTAAGTCTGATTTTGAACGCAGATGGAGTACTCAGAGCACGAACGCAGACGTAGCTCCCGCAACAGCAAAAAATCGACATTGCAGATTGAGAGCTACAACACAGAACCCGCTCGATCATCGTCCAGGTATGTTTCAGTTACAGAAACCCCAAACATTTGTTTTTTCTTTTTGACTACTGTCTGAACTTTGGTGCCGATTCATATTTCCCCAAAATCGAATAGGGCGAAGTCCTTGGAGTCCCATACAAGGATGTCTCGCAAATCGGGGAGTAGCAACAGGTGTGTTTATATTACTTTTTTTGTGTTTAATCCTGTCTTTAGTGATTAGGGTTTGTGATTGAAATTTCTGATTAGGGTTTGTGATTGAAATTTCTGATTAGGGTTTTTTATTATAAATTTCTGATTAGAATTTCTGAATAGGGTTTCTGGTTACAAATTTTGATTACAAATTAGAATTTCTGAATAGGGTTTTTGTTTATAAATTTCTGCTTAGGATTTCTGATTAGGGTTTGTGATTGAAATTTTTTATTAGGGTTTCTGATTGAAATTTCTGATTAGGGTTTTTGATTATAAATTTCTGATTAGAATTTCTGAATAAGGTTTCTGGTTACAAACTTCTGATTACAGATTTTGATTAGGGTTTCTGATTTCAAACTTCTGATTACAGATTTTGATTAGGGTTTTTGATTTCAAATTTCTGAATACAAATTATGATTAGGGTTTCTGATTTGCTAAGTTAAAGATTTTGCACCATTTTTGTTGTTGTTGATTGGGGTTTTTGATTCTCACATATTCTGATTTTGCACTATTTCTGATTTTTGAAATGATATTTCAGATGGCTCGTTCCTCCGTATACGAGAGTGCTAAACTTCGCAAAATTTTGCGAGACAAAGGAGGACTTCCACAACACCTATGGTCTGTCACTCGAGGGTGTTGACCCTGTTGTCCTAAGTGATAAATTGATCAGTGATATAGACTGGATGACAGTATATACAGTGCCTAGAGTCAAAGGCAAGGTCAAGCTGAAGCATGTACGAGCCGACTTGTACGATGACTGCATGAGACTGCACCAGAAAGTTCATCAGGAGATCCCAGTCAACAATGAGTTGTCAGTTTCATTTGCTAGAGCATTTGCATATGAGTACTGCAAAACAGTGAAGGAATCTAGAGACCCTGAAATGTATAGGGTAGCTTGGGCAGTCTATGGTGAGGCATCGGTAAAAAGATGCCGAAAGATGGGGACCTTGGCACAAAAAATAGACAGATTTTGGAGCATGGCAGCTGTTGATGCAACTGCCGACTCCCAGCAAGACCGGGGGCATACACCACACCGACACCCAAGGAAAGCCAATGTCGATGATACAGGTGAGACATTGGTTAGCTATATGCTAAAAAATGTCCATGAAGCCTGTGAGACATTGGCATTTTTTAAGACTGATTTAGAGAAAGTCACAATGGCTTCTGCAATGGAGAGCAAAGTTACTTCTGCTGTTACAACAATTAGAAATAAGATTCAGGTAACTATTGTTTTGCTGGTATGTGATTGTGTTATAAATAACGGGTAAAATGTGTTAATCAAGCATTATCTGGAATAGGTTGCGCAACAGGAGCTTGAATTAGAGGGGCCACTGGATCCCCAGCGTAAAATAGAACTGCAAATAGAGATCCAGGTTCTTTCAATGAACCTGGACCTTCTAGGTGTAAATACTGTTGCAGATTACAATTTGGATAAGCTTCAAGTAAGTTAACGATTCCTGAGCAAAGTTGGTGTATCTTTCAACAACAAGAATAATTAATCGGTAAATTTCTCTGTTGCGTTAAAGGAACAATACATTCATCAAGAACAGGTAGTTAGCTGCCTTAAGAAGAAGCTACATTTTGTGGAGGGAATGGTAAGGACCAAACAGGATTTGGACCTGAACATTCTTGCTCCCTTACCAAATGAAGTAGAACCAGAAAATGATTTATTGACAGTTCAAGCACGTTGCATCGCTTGCGGGTTAGGTGTGGAGGACAAAACTGCGTCTTTGTTGGTTCACCTACAACCATGCAACCACACATACCATCTGCTTTGTTTTCAACATGCCTGTCGAATTGCTGCATTCTGTTTGGGAGATTGCAGTACAACTCTACCAAATGAGTGGAGAAAACAAACAGGTATACCATATTGTAGCTAATAAGCTTAGTCTTTTCTAATTAGCTATCCTACTAGCTAATTAGCTACTGGCAGCTAATGAGCTACTAGCTAATTAGCTATCCTAGTAGCTAATTAGCTATGGTACTAGCTAATTAGCTAGTACCATAGTTGTGTAAAAAAGCTAAATAGCTATCCTACTAGCTAATTAGCCACTGGCAACTAATTAGCTATCCTAGTAACTAATTAGCTACTGCCATAGTTGTGTAAAGTAGCTAATAAGCTATCCTAGTAGCTAGTTAGCTATGGTACTAGCTAATTAGCTAGTACCATAGTTGTGTAAAAAAGCTAATTAGCTATCCTACTAGCTAATTAGCTACTGGCAACTAATTAGCTATCCTACTAGCTAATTAGCTATCATAGTAGCTAATTAGCTACTGACATAGTTGTGTAAAGTAGCTAATAAGCTATCCTAGTAGCTAGTTAGCTATGGTACTAGCTAATTAGCTAGTACCATAGTTGTGTAAAAAAGCTAATTAGCTATCCTACTAGCTAATTAGCTACTGGCAACTAATTAGCTATCCTACTAGCTAATTAGCTATCATAGTAGCTAATTAGCTACTGACATAGTTGTGTAAAGTAGCTAATAAGCTATCCTAGTAGCTAATTAGCTACTGGCAGCTAATTAGCTATCCTAGTAGCTAATTAGCTACTGGCAGCTAATTAGCTGTCCTAGTAGCTAATAAGCTATCCTAGCTACTACATAGTTGAGAAAGTAGCTAATTAGCTTTCATTGTAGCTAATTAGCTATCCTAGCTACCACCATAGTTAGTAAAGTAGCTAATTAGCTATCCTAGCTACTACCATAGTTAGTAAAGTAGCTAATTAGCTATCCTAGCTACTACCATAGTTGAGTAAAGTAGCTAATTAGCTACCATAGTAGCTAATTAGCTATCCTAGCTACTACTATAGTTGTGTAAAGTAGCTAATAAGCTATCCTACTAGCTAATTAGCTATCCTAGTAGGTAATTAGCTATGGTACTAGCTAATTAGCTAGTACTATAGTTGTGTAAAAAAGCTAATTAGGTATCCTACTAGCTAATTAGCCACTGACAACTAATTAGCTATCCTAGTAACTAATTAGCTACTGCCATAGTTGTGTAAAGTAGCTAATAAGCTATCCTAGTAGCTAATTAGCTACTAGCAGCTAATTAGCTATCCTAGTAGCTAATTAGCTATCCTACTAGCTAATTAGCTACTACCATAGTTGAGTAAAGTACCTAATTAGCTATCCTACTAGCTAATTAGCTACTACCATAGTTGAGTAAAGTACCTAATTAGCTATCCTACTAGCTAATTAGCTACTGGCAACTAATTAGCTATCCTAGTAGCTAATTAGCTATCCTACTAGCTAATTAGCTGCTGGCAACTAATTAGCTATCCTACTAGCGAATTAGCTATCCTAGCGAATTAGCTATCCTAGTAGCTACTGCCATAGTTGTGTAAAGTAGCTAATAAGCTATCCTAGTAGCTAATTAGCTACTGGCAGCTAATTAGCTATCCTAGTAGCTAATTAGCTACTGGCAGCTAATTAGTTGTCCTAGTAGCTAATAAGCTATCCTAACTACTACCATAGTTGAGTAAAGTACCTAATTAGCTATCCTAACTACTACCATAGTTGAGTAAAGTACCTAATTAGCTATCATACTAGCTAATTAGCTATCGTACTAGCTAATTAGCTATCCTAGCTTCTACCATAGTTTAGTAAAGTAGCTAATTAGCTATCCTAAATAACTGTCATGTTATTGTAGAATCTTGTGGATTAAGGACGGCACATGATGTGTCTGGTGCTGATGATGCTGCAACAGATGAGGATACTACTGCCAATGTGGCTGAAAGTAAGAGTCCTGCTATCACATCTCCTTCAGATCAGCTGCACCCTATTCTTTTGGAACAGTGTACTGAATTAGGCAACGATGTGAAATGCCATGAAATAGTGGAAACAACATGTAAAACTGAGGTTCACAACAACAGTGTTTATGAACACTTGATGCAACATTTCTTCGAGTCTCAAGACCTTGATTCCACCCCACCGAGCCCAACTACTGAAAATGTCCAAACAGATCCCTCTGTACTTGAAAAGCTAGTTCAAGAAACGGTTGATGTGCAATTAGCTGCTGAGGCGATGGGAAGGTTGTCGGAGGAGGACACACTTGCGCATTGGATCCTAGAAGCAAGGCTAAATGGGGAACCAACCAGAAAAAGGCTGAAGAAGGGGCCACGATCGGGAACAAGACCAGTTACTCGGTCAAGGGGCCCAGACGTAGTGGAGCGAAATACTGTTTAGTTGGATATGATTGTTAGCTTAGGGATTTTGCTAGGGTTTTATGATGTTTTACTATCCTGTTGGACAAGTAAAACCTCAGATTGGTTGTTGCTTGATCCACATTATGTAATGGAACTCTATGATGTTTTTCCAAGATAATTTGAAGAGTGTTGTTCTATGACTGAAACTCTTTGATGTTCAGGATATTGTTTTGTGAGACTAGTAGTTACTTTGTGAGTGTGAATATGTTGGTGTTTTCTGATGTTGCAGAGTCTAAAGGGTTTGATTCTATTGCTCGTAAGGCCAATGGCAGTGTGGATACTGTTGATGTTGCGGCATGTTTAAAGGGCCCCATCTTGAAAGTAGATGTAGCAACTGACACAAGTGATCTGGTCACACAAGTTGATCAAGCATGTAGCACGGATGACTTGGTGTTGCAGGTAGATGCAGCATGTAGCACGGATGACTTGGTGTTGCAGGTAGATGCAGCATGTAGCACGGATGACTTGGTGTTGCAGGTAGATGTAGCATGTGATACCAGTGGACTGATATCGAGCAGAACAGTAGCTACATGCACTGAGGTAAATGTAACTGATAAGCTAATTAGCTTTTCTGCTAACTGAGCTAATTAACTTTTCGAGTAGAGTCACGGGTGGGTTTAGTAGGGACGTTATTAAGTGACTCAGCGTTGGCATGGTTCACTCCACTGTTGGAAAAGGAGTCTCCATTACTCAACAACTTTGAAGAGTTTTTAGGTAATTTTAAAGAATGCTTTGGGGATACTGACAGCGTAAGGACCGCAATCAACAAAATCTGGCGATTACGCCAAGGAGACCGTCCAGCCTCCGCATACGTTGCAGATTTCCGCCTACTCGCTGCTGACATCCCTTGGGATGATCAAGCGTTGATGGAGCAATTTCGTTATGGTTTACGCAACAATGTCAAGGATTTACTCTTGACTTTCCCTGAAGAGCCAAAGTCCTTAATAGAAGCAATCAGTCGCGCGGTGAGATGTGATAACCGCCTCTTTGAGCGACGTTCGAAACGACAGCTACAGATGCCGAGGGCAAGATCAGAGCCCACCTACGCCTCAATGGTAGCAAAACCTTTACCCAGGGAGTACTATAATGCGCCTCCAGTGAATACTCCGACTCCGATGGAGATTGACACTACACGTCGTCGAGGACCATTATCCGAAGAAGAAAAGCAGCGATGCCGAACAAATCGACTACATCTCTACTGCGGTGGACCAGGACACATTGCAATAAATTGTCCCCATAGGCCAAGAAGACAGGTAAACCAAATAGTTGCTAGTTCTAATTGTACTAAACCCGAGCCTATTACAGTAGGGATATCTAATAGTACTAATAGTACTAATAGCCTAGATCTAGCGAACAAATTTGATGTCCTTAGTCAGTTAGAAGAAGAGTTAAACGACTAAGTCCAGCCAAAATAGGAGCCATTTGGTTGGATAGCCCTAGATCTGTGCAACCCATTAGTGGTTCCATTCCCTCTAAGCAAGTTAGCAATGTGTGTGTAGCCCAAGTAACAGTTAATACTAAAAGTACCCCTCCAGTACACGTCTTAGCACTTCTAGACTCCAGAGCTAATTCTTCCTTTATGGATAGGAATTTTGCCCAAGCTCATAAGATATCTCTTAGAAAACTCCCGTGTCCAGCCTCTGTAGTCATCATTGATGGTCGTCCCATTTCTTCTGGAAATATCATAGAAGAGTTAGAACCCGTTAATATTGTCCTAGATAACTTAGCATGTGTAGTATCATTTAACATTATTAGTATCCCAGAACATCCCATCATTTTGGGATTACCATGGTTCGAGTTATATAACCCAGACATAGATTGGAGAACAAGAGAAATCCAGTGTCGACAAACCCGAGGATCTACTCAAAAGATTGCCACCATTTCACTACATCAGTTGCGGGAAGAAGGACGCAAGGAAGAAATGTTTCTCTTCGCAATATCACTAAAACCCTCCGACACCATTAAAGAGGAGTCCACCGTTCAACTTCCAAAGAAGTATCATCATTATGTCGATGTATTCGATAAAGTACGAGCCAATACGCTTCCTCACCATCGACCATATGATTGCCCCATTGATTTACAACCGAGGAAAGAGCCACCATGGGGACCAATCTACAATTTGTCACCAACCGAGCTAGAAGTCCTTGGAGCCTATATAGAGGAGAATTTGGAGAATGGATTCATTCAACATTCGAAATCTCCAACCGGCGCACCCATTTTCTTCGTCAAGAAAAAGGATGGCTCCCTTCGTCTGGTGGTAGATTACCGTGGCTTGAATAAAGTTACAATCCGCAATAGGTATGCACTTCCCCTTATTTCAAGTCTTTTAGAATGGATCAATGGTGCCAGGTTCTTCACAAAAATCGACTTACGGGGGGGCCTATAACCTCGTACGTATCCGACCAGGAGATGAATGGAAGATCGCGTTCCGCACTAGATATGGGCACTTCGAGTATATGGTCATGCCGTTTGGCCTCACTAATGCGCCAGCAGTCTTCCAGCACATGGCAAATGATATATTCCGAGATCTCTTGGATGTGTGTCTGATCATCTACTTGGATGATCTACTGGTTTATTCAAAGACCGAAGAAGAGCATGATTCTCATGTACTGTTAGTACTAAAACGACTTCGAGAACATGGTCTTTACGCAAAGCTAGAAAAATGTAGTTTCGGGTGCAACCAGGTGGAATTTCTTGGCTACGTCATTTCATCAGAAGACATCTCCATGGACCCAGCTAAGGTCAAGACGGTGGTAGAATGGCAGGCTCCGCGCTCGGTGCGGGATGTGCAATGCTTTTTAGGCTTTGCCAATTTTTACCGGAAGTTTATACAAGATTACTCAAAGCTCGTTCAGCCTCTCACACAGCTTACCAGGAAGGGACAATCGTTCGTTTGTTCTAAAGAAGCAGATATGGCTTTCGAGAGTCTTAAAAAGGCATTTACATCGGCTCCAATTCTAGCTCATGTCGATCCGGAACAAGCATTCATTATCGATGTTGACACATCGGATTTCACATTGGGGAGCATTCTGTCACAACGGGGTCATGATGAGAAGCTACATCCTGTGGCTTTTCACTCACGCAAGTTTGACGCCGCAGAAATAAATTACAAAATTCATGATAAGGAGTTATTGGCAATAGTGGAATTGTTTATGCAATGGAGGCATTTTTTAGAGGGATCCTCTCATCAAGTCACCGTATTCAGTGACCATAAAAACCTTGCCTACTTTCAGGATGCTCGTGTGATAAATCGACGTCAAGCTCGGTGGGCCCACTTCCTCACGCGTTTCGACTTCAAAATTACATATCGTCCGGGGAAGCACCAAGGGAAGGCAGATGCATTATCACGACGTTTGTATCTAACATCGCGTCCCGGCGAGCCGGCTTTTGATAACCAAAAACAAGTAATCTTGGGACTGGCACGACTGCAAGCAACACAGATTTTTGGCATGCCCATGGATTCCCACGTTATCAATATCATACGTGCGGACCTGAAGACAGATGCTTTCCCCCAAGCTATACTAGCACAAATTGATCCCTCTCGAGCGTCGTGTTCACAGTCACAACCACCAGGTACAGACTATCGACAATTCAAATACCATGATGGATTACTCTTCTTTAAAGAACTTCTGTATGTTCCTAATGGTTCTTGCCGCCTTCGAGTAGTACAAAACTGTCATGACACATATACATCTGGGCATTTTGGTAGTACTAAAACATTAGATTTAGTACAACGATCATTCTGGTGGCCCTGTATGCGACAATTTGTCGAGGATTTTGTTCGGACTTGTGATACATGCTGCAGAGCGAAAATGCCAAGGCATCATCCATATGGTTTATTAGAACCATTACCAATTCCAAGCAAGCCGTGGCAATCCATTGCTCTAGACTTCATCACAGATCTTCCAGTCTCTAAGGGGTTCAATGCGATTCTAATGGTGGTCAATCTATATACGAAGATGTCTCATTTCTTGCCATGTACTAAGGAGATCTCCAGTGAAGACACTGCCGAAATTGTCATGCGTGAAGTATGTCGACATCATGGACTTCCCGATAGTATCATCAGCGACCGTGGACCCCAGTTCGTTTCAAAATTCTGGAAGCACCTTTTTAACATGCTCAAGGTCACTTGTAACCTCTCCTCCGACTACCACCCACAAACCGACGGCCAAGCTGAACGAACAAATCAAACGCTGGAGCAGTATCTGCGGTGCTTTCTCAGCTATCATCAGGATGACTGGGCAGATATTCTCCACTTCGCCGAATTTGCCTATAACAACTCTATCCACGCATCCACTAAAGTTACGCCATTTTATGCTTATACGGGATGTCACCCTCGGTGGAGTGTACTTGAAACCCAAAGGTGTCCACAAATCCATGCGCGGAGGATCGTTCGGAGCGGTTACGCAAGATACAATCGGATTTATCTACTCATCTCCAGCAAGCTCAACAAACACAGAAGGTCTACGCGGATCGTCATTGACTTCCATCTAGTTTTAACATTGGAGATCGGGTGTGGCTCCTACGACGACACGTCAAGACTACTCACCCATGTGAGAAGTTGGATTATCGGCTATTAGGTCCTTTCCGTATTATCGAAAAGATTAATGATGTCGCTTTTCGTCTCGATCTACCTCCTCAACTTCGGATACATCCGGTGTTTCATAGTTCTCTCCTTGAACCCTACCATGAGAGCACCATCCCAGGACGTATTATACAACCTCCACCCCCGATCGAGCTTGAAGATGGACCAGAGTAGGAGGTTGCCGCCATCCTTGTTTCCAAGATTGTTCGCAACAAGCTCTACTATCTAGTCGATTGGCTAGGCTCTAGTCCCAGCGAACGTACTTGGGAACCGATCGAGAATGTGACTAATGCTCATGCGCTTCTTGAAGACTTCCATCGTCAATATCCACACAAACTAGGTCCTCCATCCAAAACGACTCGTGACACTCGGGGATAGTGTCATGATATGGCAAGACTCGAACCCATGACTTTAGGTCATATGGGTCGAGCTCTTAACCATTATATCATCTATTGTAATACGTAGGATATTATTTTCATTTACATTTTATTATAGGAAATTAATGTATATTCCAGATTTCTCTGGAACATTCTAGAAGCTTTAGGATAACTCCTAAGAACACTATAAAAGAGGGCACTAGGCATTATGTTGAACCAAACCCTTGAAGGCATATTGATCAGCTACCGTCATTACGCGCTGAGTATGCTCTTCAAGTTCGGGATGGCAAACTGTAAGCCCATCTCGACCCCTCTGGATAGAAACGCAAAGCTTCGCTGAGATTTTGGGAAGGCGTGCGACCCGACACGGTTCCAATAGATTGTCGGAAGCCTTATCTATTTGACGATTACTCGGCCAGATCTTAGTTATCGAGCCGGCCTAATCAGTCAATTCATGTCGCAGCCTACGGCCGAACACTTTCAGTGCGCGCAACGGATATTGCGTTATGTCAGTGGCACTAAAGACATGGTGTTGTTTTATCGGGCAGGCGTAGCTGAACAGCTAGTCGGCTACACGGATGCCGATTGGGCCAGAAACGCCCACGATCGCCGATCCAAATCTGGATACACATTCCCATTAGGAAGTGCGGCGATCGCATGCAGCAGCAAAACGCAGTTGACAGTAGCATTGTTGAGCACGGAGGCCGAATATCGAGGGGCTACTATCGCTACATGTGAAGTCATTTGGCTGAAACGGCTATTACAGGATCTGCAAGTCGAGGTGTCTGATCCGATGACGATCTTTTGCGACAAACTCAGTAGTATCCACCTTGCAAAAAACCCTGTGTTCCGCACCCGGACCAAGCACATTGACGTGCATTACCATTTTGCCCGTGAGCGCGAGCGAGTCGTGAAGCCAGAAGGAACCAAAACGTAGATCCGGCGGAGTAGGTGGAACCTCAAGTTGAGCTTGAGGGGGAGTGTTCAGAGACAACCTCAACATTCGTGCGTAATACAATGCGTAACCTAATGCGTAGACTGGGTGTGTAAATCGGTACACATAACAGGGCCGTATCGGGGCGTAAACCGAAGAGGCTGTTAGAAAGATATTCCTCATAAGGGAATAACTTTGGGAGTTTGTGTAGTCGACTTATTTATGAGTGTCAAGTATTGTCAGTACTTGTGTCAGCTTGATTGTCAAGGCTTGTATATAAGGTGCTCACTGAGCACGAAGTATGTACACATATTGAGTATCATTTTGAATTTAGTTTTGATTTTCTGCTCTCTCTCTCTGTCTCTCCATCTCCATCTCCATCTCCGCATCTTTTGTGTTTTACCGAACTGTCTTATTCCTCCAAACTGTGTACTCTGTGTTTCACATACGCTTCCGCACAACGTATTCTTTTACACAACTACATCAGGACATAGAGTATCTAAACCTTTTTCTTTTAGACCCTTCATCAAACATGTTAGATTCTCTGAATGCAGCTTTAAGGCTGATAATTGCTCATCAATTTCATTATGAGAAGACCGCCATGTCTCTAGATCTTTCTTTTGTGCTTCCAGATGAGTGCCCATACTTGTGAGCTCCTTCTTCAATTCCTCTTTTAACACATCACTTTCAGAATTTTGGATTGTTGATGGAATCCATTCATATGTAATTGACCTAGATGTGAATTTTTTCTCTGCTGCCATCTCACCAGATGAAACTTCTTCCAAATCATCCAACAGTGCTTGCATTTTTGTTTGCATGGAAGCTATACAGTGCAACAATTGCTCTTCACGTTTTTCTATAAGTGTGGCTTTCTGTTTTGCAATTTGTTGAGTCAACACAGATGTCCAAGTTGGGATTTCAATATGAGAGGTACCCTCAGACTTCATGGTAGTGTTGGTACTTGAGGACCCTCTATAATGTGATGATCGATGATGAGAAAAATCTTCCCAATCAACTTCAATGCCACCATGGAGTTCACATGCAAATGCACGTGTAAAGACAGATCCTACCTCATTGTTTAGGATATGTTTCGTATCATAAACTTGTTCAT
Source organism: Azolla caroliniana (assembly GCF_043228905.1). Lineage (NCBI taxonomy): Eukaryota > Viridiplantae > Streptophyta > Polypodiopsida > Salviniales > Salviniaceae > Azolla > Azolla caroliniana. The sequence continues at coordinate 12,618,980 of NW_028230440.1, forward strand.
ATCGTGACTTTAGTTTAGTGATATAATCCTTCTTCAATTGAGTGAGGTGGAAACCTCTCTGTGACTCGGGTTGTGATGAGCCCCAAGTTTGCTTCATCCACATGTCTACGTCTTCATAAGTGTCAAGTCGTGCATGAAGGAAATAACCCCATCTACTCGAAGGATGTTTGTGTGAACCTTTTTGCCCTGAGTTGCTGAAAACCATGACCTCCCTTTGGTGGGGGTCATCTTACTTTCTTTGATGGGGGTCCTTTTTCTTTCCTTGCATGGTGTGATGACATTTTCGGTGACCATTTTCTTCTTTGTGGGTGTCTTCCTTGTCATGTGAATCATGTCTCTCTTCTTCACCTCACATGCACAACAATAGTAAATAACACTAAATCATGCACAACAATAGTAAACAATATTAAATAATACACAATTCAAGGAGATGTCGGATATGAAATATAATGTTAACTCCCGATACTTGACATATACACATGTTGTCCAACTCTCAAATTCAAGCATATGCATGTACAATGCGCTCAAATGATCAAATGATCAAGGGAGACCAACAACAACAACAACAAAACCCTCAACGATAATAACAGATAGAATCAAACATACAGGTAAACATGTCCCAAACATCATTATGGTTGCAAATGTAAGAAACAGATAGAAAATGACAAAAACAGATAGAATCAAACATACAAATATAGTGTAAAACAAGTACCAAATGTTGTTGTCCAAGTCTTTGAAGAGGGGACGCAATTGAAACACACCGGGTAGAGGGAACCAGGTATGAGGGAACACTTGGAGGTAGAGGGAACAAGACTAACAAACCCTAAACTGATGCGAAGAGGACACGGTGTGTAGACCACACTTCAGAGAACCCTTGAGAGAGAGAACATGGCCAGCAGAGGACATAGTACAACGGTTGAGAGAGAGAATACTTGAAAGAGAGGACACGACGAGGACACAGTTGAAGACCTGATGTCAATGCAGCGAGGACACAATACAACACCTGATGTCGATGTAACGACGACACAGAACAGTGAGGTCACAACGTACTGTTGTTGCAAAGAGGACACAACGAGGACACAGTTGAAGACCTGATGTCGATGCAGCGAGGACACAATACAACACCTGATGTTGATGTAACGACGACACAGAACAGTGAGGTCACAACGTACTATTGTTGCAAAGAGGACACAACGAGGACACAGTTGAAGACCTGATGTCGATGCAGCGAGGACACAATACAACACCTGATGTCGATGTAACGACGACACAAAACAGTGAGGTCACAGCGTACTGTTGATGCAAAGAGGACACAACAGGCAGGGAATGGGTTTAGGGTTTGCAGAGTGAGCAAGGAACGTGAAGAAACCTGTGCAGAAGTTCGAAGAGGGAGGGAGGGAGGGAGGGGGGTACGAATGTAATGAATTCTTGACTCGAAGGGGGAAGGAAAGAGTGTGTGAGAGAGGAGGTACGAACCTAGGGAATTACCAAGTGTAAAGAGAGAGAGAGAGAGAGACTAACTGACTAACTAATTGACAGTTCGACATAAACTTTTTAATTGCCAAGAGAGGTAGAGTGGATGATTGACTGACGACTCAAGATCTTATATAGTTAAGACCTCCTTACAACATTACCTAGGATTTTAACACAAGTGATGTTTATTTGTATTTGAATTCTATTTTCATTGAATGTGACTTTTAATTTTAAGACAAGTGATCAACTTTTTAAACCCAAATACTGGATTTATTTTTACATTTGGAAGTTTTTCCTCCACATGGAATTAGTACTAAAGTTTTGGCCAAAAGTTGGTACACCGTAGCATTCTTCGACCCGCCATCGAATTTTCTGATTTCAACTTCTGTTCTGGATGTTGAAGCCATATTCTGTTTGTGAACTTGAGATTTTTGACCTGGTCTTTTCTTTTAGCTTCTTCTGTTGTCTTTTGCCACTGAACAACAAAGATTCGGCTCTGATACCAGTTGTGGGTACGAGTGCTATGTGCCGAAATGTGTATGAATCTATGGCCAGTACTGGACAACAAACAACACATACAGAAAATAGAATAGGCGTGGAGACTTACATCGATGGAGCTTTAATGGAAAGCTTCTTATTACTTCGTTCTTTCTCAGAGATACGATACTTTGCTCGTCATCACTCATTACAATGTTAGGTATTTGCTTATATACTAAGACCTAACTTATTAACGAGTTCACACTCGAACGGATACAATTTGGAAGGAGTACACACTCCCTACCGAAGAAGACCTCTGGTTTTGACAAGCCGTACAATGCACAACGTGCCTTAACTCCGATCACTCAATGGTAGAATGCACAATGAGAACACTATGCATGTTATGTCATTCCCGACCACACACAATGGACCAATGTGAATATAATCTACTAAACCGACAGGTGGCACCGGTCCTGTAGATCGAACCCAGACCGAGCGGCAAAACGACGATGAACGGTTCAGGCGAGATGACCGCTATCGACCAATGCAAGAAATCCGATACAACAACAAACGGAATGAGTATGATAAGGATTGTAATGATAGGAGTGTTACCACCTATCTGGAGCAACACCTTCGATCCCTACGTGGAATCGGACCAAGAGACGTGGTACGAGTAGTCCCCAAGTTACCCTTGATAAATGGCGAGGACTTTACGACACCTTCACCGATGAAACATGTTGAGATACAAGCTCAACATTGGCCAGATCAGCGGTGCAACCCGAGAACCGGATCAGTTGGGATCGATCAGTTAGGCTGGACCGGTGCGTAGACCGGGTGCGTAGACCGGTGCTCAACGAGAAGTCGTAGCAGTGCGTAAACCGCGAGGCCGTTCGAAAGATATTCCGAGTAGGAATCTATTTTGGGAGTTAGTGTAGAGCTCACTTATGAGCATTGAGGTGCGTGTCAGTACTTCTGTCAGTCCGTATGGACTTGTATAAAAGTGCTCACTGAGCACATCCTATGTATAGATTGAGTATTATTTTGAATTGAATTTTTGTGTGTCTTCTCTCTCTCTTTCTGTCTCTCCCACATATTGTGTATATTCAAGCTCTCCATTAAACCTGCGTTTCTGTGTTTGGTTTTCTATTGCTTCTGCACGCTATTCTTTTTACATGGTATTAGAGCGCGAGGGTTGAGAACCTCTACAGCCGACATAACTTGAAACGAAAACCAACCAAGAAGAATAGGTAAAACCGATGGATAGAGGCATGGCTAGCTCGCTTCCAATGGAGAAGCTCAACAGAAACAACTACGCGTCTTGGTCCTAAAAGATGCACTAGTACCTGCTCGGGCAAGGTTACTAGAGCTATGTTGACGGAGGAAATGACACAACACCCGAATCGACACACAGAGATTTCCTGGCGTGGGAACAGTCGGCGAGCAGAGTATTGTACTGCTTCATGTCTTGTGTGGGTGAATAGCTCCTAAGCTACATTCAGGATGCAAAAATGCCGAAAGATGCTTGGGGAAATCTGAAGAAGATTTTTGCCGCAAGCACTACACCCAGGAAGCTTCAACTCTGACAGGAGTTGAGCAACCTATGACAACGCGACTTGTCGATGGCTAATTACACCTCGAAGATCAAAGAGATATGCGACTCCTTAGCCTCTATCGATGTGAACATCAAGGAAGCCGAGATGGTGCAGACTGTCTCAGGGGACTAACGTTGAAGTTCGAAGCGTTCCGAACTGCTGTGTGTATACGGGAGAATACACCGTTGTTTTTCGACCTATAGTCGATGCTCCTTATAGAGGAGAACCACGCGGGTGCGTCGACGAGCATGCATGCCGACCGCAAAATGCTGTACACGGAGGGAGATAGGCCCCGTGGTCGTGGCGAACAAGGCGAGTCGGTGCGCAATGGAGGCGGCTGACGGGATCAAGGAAGAAGGCACCGAAGTGATGCTGACAGCAATTCTGGACCCTCCGGAAATAGGGGGAGTCGATGCGACGAGAACTGACAAGGGAAATCTGCCGCAAAATGCTGGTATTGTGGCAAGAAAGGCCACTAGGAGAGCGAGTGCTGGAAGAAGCACGCCGATTCGGAGAGGAGCGGATCCGGATCAGATTCTGGACAAACTGACAAGGGTAATCGGCACAAGAGGATACGCCACGCCAACTAACAACGGCTTCAGGACCTGCAATCGAAACAGGTGGTGTTTGGATTGCCCAAATTTAGTGGCTGGAAGACACAAATTTGTGAAGCCTGCTAGCTAGGGAAGCAACACCGACTTCCTTTCGCCAACGAGCATAACCAGAGCCGGAACAAGCTCGACTTGATAAATTCCGATGTATGGGGGCTGGCACAGAACATTAGTCTTGGCGGGAATCGTTATTTCGTCTCCTTCATCGACGACTATACACGGCACACGTGGATCTACCTCATTGAGAAGAAGAGTGAAGTCTTCGACTGTTTCCGGAACCTCAAGAGTTTCTTCTGAAGGGAAACAGGAAGACAGATCAAGTGCTTGCGGTTGGATGGCGGACAACAATACTTTTCTGGTCAATTCAACGGCAATCTGCAATAGATGGGAATTCGGCTCGAATTCAGTTTTAGATACACGCCGGATCAAAACGGCGTGGCTAAGAGGAAGAACCGGTCAATTGTAGAAGCGGCGTGGGCAATGCTGGAGAAGAAGAGCTTTCCCAAGTTCTATTGGGCCGAAGCGGTACGAACCGCGATCTACATCCAAAACCGGATCGGAGAAAAAGTGTCGGCGCATGAGCTATACTTCGGAACAAAGCTGAATCTACGACACTTGAGAATTTTCGGCAGCATTGCATCATGTGCCGAAGGAGAAACGGAGGAAGTTGGACGTGAAAGCCGAGAAGTTTATCTTGGTTGGCTATTCGGACGAGCAAAAGGGCTATAAGTGTTATAACCCTCGCACCAAACAAGCTTGCGTGAGCCGCGACGTTGTGTTTGACGAGTCCGCGTCCTGGTACTTGCCTCCAACTCCGAACCTCACCTCCAATCCGAGTTCTCAACAAAGAGGTCGCAAATATCCGCGAGTATGTGTTGAAACGGAATGGGACCACCGCAGTCTCGAACCAAGGAGCAAGTAAAGGAAGAGAGATTATCCAGATCGGTTTCCAGATAGCTTCGTGGTCGCGTGGTCCGAACACATACCCAATCCGGACCAGTCTCAAGATGTTGGATGATAAGCACATGGGCTTGGATGCGCACACTATTCCAGACTGGTCACCAGATGCTGGACGATGAGCACACGGGCTTGGAAACACTGACAATGCAAGAGGGGAATGGAAAACAGAAAGAAGTTGTGGCCTCCACACCAAGAGACGAATCAAGCACAACAAACAGGTTGGATTAAACAACAAAGGAATACAACCGGACTTGGCCAACAACAGAGCTTCTTGCTCCCAAAAACCACACACATCGACTCTAGTGAACCTCTAATCGGGACCACATAGGCTTCCTACACGAAACAGAGGCCTCGCCACCACTCATTGGATACATAGAATAGGAAAATAGAAATCTCCAAAGCTCGGTCCGACAATACTTCGTTCTCCAAAATTGTGGATACCAAAACTGTTCAAAACCTCCCCTTTTGTAGCACATGGGGAGACAGTTACATCAAGCATAAAGACATCCATTTTCTATCCTAGATTTCCCTTGATTCTCTCGCATCATATTCTATTATTCCTCTCTTTTTGTCAGACATTAAAGTACCCATCTAAATCATACAGTCTAGTAGTTATTATATTTCAATATTTAGATATGTTTCTATGTACATTAAGCCTTGTTCATGTGCATCCTTGCACATTCCCATTCGCACGCATCCGGCTCCCTTTCTGTATGTGCCCAAAATCCCTCACGACAATGTGAGCCCCAAGATCCAATTGTTTTCGGACTATTCAGTTGGAGCCGTCAACACAGTCTGACTCGGCAATGGGTGTCGAATACAAGTGTATAATGGACGTATTCACACTATCCCTTTGTATAGATCAAGTTTGGGCCATTTGTGTAATTAGCATAAATGGTAGTTGCCCTAAGTCGGTCACTATATATAGTGACCTTGTAACCTTTTTGTAAGGTTGGTTGTATTATTGTTTCTATGAAATAGAAAGAGTCATTTTTGTGCCTCCTCTCTCTCTCTCTCTCTCTCTCTCTCTCTGTGCACGATCTTGGTAAACTGTCATACGCAGGTACTCAACTTGAATCGAATGCTACTTGATCTTCCGCATTGACGGCCTTTGTCTTCAACACCTGGTATCAGAGCGCCTGCACAGTATTCGGTCCTTCAACTCGCTGTCGGCCGTCGTCTCAGCCTGCACAGCATTCGGTTTCCTGCGTCATTCGAAGAAGAGAGAAGAAGAAGAAAAACGAGGCTTGCATCTCATCGCGTTAGATCATCTTCGCTTGGAGTAAGCCAACCGGTTGTACTCTGTTCCTTGTGATCGTAACCACTCGAGGTGAAATCCCCTTGTGCAACATTGACACGATCGTGCTCCACTCGGTTAAACGGCATCCGAAGAGGTCATCAAAAGCTGCTCGCCGCTCATTGTAACCACTCGGTGCAGATCGGTCTCAAGACAACAACCCAAATTCGTGCTTCATCCGGCTGATCGACATTCGGGAGGATCAGTTGGATCCGTCTCTCTCGTCGCTGCAGTCACCCGAAGCAGAATCGGTCCAGACAATCGGTTTCAATAATCGGTATTTGGCATATATATTCGGAAGCGAACCGGGCTCACTCCGACTCGGCAACATTCGGGAAGACCAGTCGGTTCTGTCCCTCAAGTTACCGGAGTCAATTCGAGCAAGTTCAACAATACATATATCCAAAGCCGAACCGACTCGGGTTCAAATCCGACTAGAACGATATCGGGTGAGCCAACCGGCTGCACTCCAACAAGGTTCGTAGTCAACTCCGAACCGAGCTTCGTCAACCGAAACCAAATTTGATGGCATCAACATCCGGCTCGTCAGAAATGAGTCTACGAAAGTTCGATGGATCGAACTTCAACTTCTGGAAGGAGCAAATGCAGGACTATCTCATAGTCAAGGGGCAAATCGATCCCATCGAAAATGAAGAACCTCCAGAAGGATACAAACCAATTGAGTGGCAGAAGCTGGACAGAATCGTCCGCGCCACGATTCGGATGCACCTATCGGAATCGGTATACTTTACGGTGCAATCGTGTACGACAGCATTCGAACTGTGGAAAACACTGTCGGACACTTACGAAAAGAAGGTCGCCGCAACGAAGATGTTTCTGATCCGGCGCCTCTACAACTTGCGGATGAAAGAATCCGATTCGGTTCAAGCACATCTCAATGAGTACGAAAGCATAAGCTCCCAAATCTCATCTCAGGGGACGGCAATCGAGGATGAACTCAGAGCGATGATACTCATGAGCAGCCTTCCCTCATCATGGGAAACTTTCGTCACAACCGTGTGCAACGCGTCAACCACGGCTGTTAAATACTCCGAAGTCACGAGCGCAATCCTGACCGAAGCAGCTCGGAGAAAGTCTTTCGCCAAAGACTCAACAGACGACGCTTATGTAGTACAAGGTTCGACAGACCGATCGAACATACGAGGAAGAGATTCCTCACGGCAGCCGAACAATCAGCGAAGACGGAGCCAGTCACGGGATAATCGAATCTGCAACTATTGCAAGAAACCCGGACATATCAAAGCCGACTGCCGCGCACTCAAGAACAAGAACGACAAGTCTCAGAAATCAGACAAGAAGAGTGGCCGGCATGAGGAGATCAATTACGTCAGCTTCTCAGCTGATGTGCTACCAAACGACCCGAATATACTATCAATCGAAAATCCAGTCGGATCAGAAGTTCTGCTGACGACTGAAGAATCGAGCACATGGCTCTTAGATTCGGGCGCGTCATTTCACGTGACTCCTCATCGATCCCAGTTTCGGCAATATACGATCCGTCACTCCGACTCAGTTCGAGTCGGCAACTCGCAACACTGTGACATCATTGGAATCGGCACAGTAGAGCTCAACCTTGCAGGTGGCTCTACACTTGTACTTCACAATGTCCGACATGTACCCGAGCTCTCAAGGCCATTGATCTCAGTCGGACAACTAGATGAAGACGGCATTCGTGCCGGTTTTTCTTCGGGAGGGTGGACACTCCACAGGGGGAACCTCCTGCTTGCTAGAGGACCCAAGATACACTCACTGTATCCGTTACATGTTACGCTCAGAGAGGGTAACCTGTTTTTGGTGGATATTCCTGTGTCATCACTATGGCACAGAAGATTAGGACACCTCAGCAAGGCCGGCATTACGCACCTATCTAGAGCCGGATACATCCCTAAACTCTCCTTCTCGGACCATCAATTCTGCAAACATTGCCAGTATGGCAAACAAGCAGCCGCATCACACCCGACATCAGCACCAAGAGAAACGAGACCTCTCGATTTAGTCCACTCGGACGTCTGCGGCCCAATGCCGCATCAGTCTCTCGGCGGTGCCTCTTACTTCGTCAGTTTTATTGACGATTCGACTCGAAAGGTGTGGGCTTATCCAATTCGCACCAAAGATCGTGTCTTCTCGATCTTCTCCGATTGGCTCGCTATGGTAGAAAATCAAACTGACCGAAAACTGAAATGCTTTCGGACCGACAATGGGGGAGAGTTCAAATCAGAAGAATTCGTCAAATTCTGCCGACAACGTGGCATCCGACGTGAATTTACGGCACCACACAGTCCGGAGCAAAACGGGATTGCCGAACGCATGAATCGGACAATCCAAGAACGGATAGTTTCCATGCTCCAACACTCCGGACTGTCGGATGGCTTCTGGGCAGAGGCTCTACTCACGGCAGTACACATAATCAATATGTCGCCAAGCAGACCTCTAGGACTTCAAATTCCTCAGGAACTATGGATCGGCAGTAAGCCGAATTACGACAAGCTGAGGATCTTCGGATGCGAGGCGTACGCCCTTATTCCGAAAGATGATCGCCGAAAACTTGCACCTCGGTCCAAGAAATGCATCTTCCTTGGATATGGATCAGACGGCGAAATGGGATACCGACTCTGGGACCCCGAACGCAGACAAATCGTTCGAAGTTCGGACGTTGTGTTCAACGAGTCGGCTATGAATCCATCAATCGAAAAACCGATCAAAGTCCGAAGGGTAACATTTTCCGATGTGCCGACCCTTCAAGAAGGCCCCGCTCTTAACACACGGTCAGCTTCACGGGTAGCTGAACCTTACACCACCGACTCGGACAACTCTGACTCGGCACAGCAGAATAATTCGCTTTCGGACCATCCGACCTCGATACCCGATGCGACCAGTCCAATCATACCCCGACGATCCGAGAGACTATCGCAACCTCCGGAGAGGTATTCTCCTGGAATTTTTTTTACCGACGCCGGCGAACCGACGTCTTACGAAGAAGCATCGACATCTGTCGATTCAGCCACCTGGCATCTGGCGATGGAGTCGGAAATGCACTCCATTCGGGCAAACAAGACTTGGGATCTGGTCGAATTACCTAAGAATTGACGTGCTCTTCCTTGCAAGTGGGTTTATCGACTAAAAGAGATGTCTGATTCGACCACCCCAAAGTACAAGGCCAGATTAGTTGCGAAGGGCTTCCGACAAGAATATGGCGTCGACTTCGACGAGATTTTTTCACCAGTGGTGAAAATGACAACCCTTCGTTTTCTACTCGGCGTAGTGGCAGCCGACAACTTGGAGCTGATTCAGCTAGATGTCAAAACAGCCTTCCTCCATGGTGATCTTGAAGAGGAAATTTATATGGAGCAGCCAAAAGGCTTCGTGGCAACTGGCCAAGAACATCTAGTCTGCCGACTCAGGAAGAGTCTATACGGCCTCAAACAGGCACCGCGACAATGGTACAAGAAGTTCGACGACTTCATCCAATCGATCGGCTTCTCCAAAAGCGATGAGGACCATTGTCTTTTTACCAACACAGCTCAAGATGGATCACCCATCTTCCTCATCATTTACGTGGACAACATGCTAATTTCTGGACGCCACGCGGGCGAACTTGCCGATCTCATTCGGCAACTGCGGTTGAAGTTTGCCATGAAGGACCTCGGTCCGGCACGACACATACTCGGCATGAAGATTAGTCGGCATCGCGATAAACGACATCTTTTTTTGTCTCAGACCGACTATATCGGACGTGTCTTGGAACGCTTCAACATGCAATCAGCCAAATCTGCTTCAACCCCGCTCCCCATGAATCTTCGGCTCTCTCAGCGAGACTGCCCGACATCCGGTCCGGAGGGGGAAGATATGAAGTCGGTACCGTATGCACCGGCAGTCGGCTCCCTTATGTACCTGATGGTCGCGACACGGCCTGATATCTCTCATGCCGTAGGAGTCGTTAGCAGATTTATGCACAATCCTGGCCGATCGCATTGGAACGCAGTCAAGCATGTGTTCAAATATCTGGCTGGCACAAAAGATCACGGCATTCTTTTCGGTCCGAACTCAACCTCAGGCGTAGTCGGTTACACCGACTCGGACTTCGCCGGCTGTATAGACAGTCGGAAATCAACAACCGGATACTGCTTCAAATTCGGCAATGGAGCAATTTCGTGGAAGTCGAAACTTCAGGAGTGCACAGCGACCTCAACGACCGAAGCAGAATATGTAGCTGCGTCCGACGCTGCAAAAGAAGCTTTGTGGCTCGGCCGGCTGGCGCACACGTTTCGGCAAGTCGACCATGACTCGGCTCCAGTTGTCTATAGCGACAGTCAAGGTGCTGTTGCCTTGTCGAGAAATCCGGTTCACCACAACGCCTCCAAACATATCGACGTTCGATATCACTTCGTTCGGGACTGCGTCATTTCAGGGAAAATCGGTCTAGAGAAAATATCCACAACCGACAATGTCGCAGATGGAATGACCAAGTGTCTTTCGGCAGACCGCTTTCGGTCCCTTCGGCATCAGATGGGCGTAACGACAAACCAGTCCGGTTAGATCCGGACACAGCGCAGGATGGTTTCAGACAACCGACATCAGTTCCCTAATGATCGGCTTCAACTCTTCCGACCCGACCAGTCCGGTCTTCTGCCTTCGGACCCTGCCGACTCGAACAAAACTGATATGTCCGAGAACCTAGGTTTATACCTGTAATCTTAGATAACCCATGTATACGCCCATTACGGGGGAGTGTCGAATACAAGTGTATAATGGACGTATTCACACTATCCCTTTGTATAGATCAAGTTTGGGCCATTTGTGTAATTAGCATAAATGGTAGTTGCCCTAAGTCGGTCACTATATATAGTGACCTTGTAACCTTTTTGTAAGGTTGGTTGTATTATTGTTTCTATGAAATAGAAAGAGTCATTTTTGTGCCTCCTCTCTCTCTCTCTCTCTCTCTGTGCACGATCTTGGTAAACTGTCATACGTAGGTACTCAACTTGAATCGAATGCTACTTGATCTTCCGCATTGACGGCCTTTGTCTTCAACAATGGGAAGGAGTGCGTAATCACAGGGATCGGAGAGGTCCCCATTCAATTATCGATCAGCAATTCAATCACCCTACACCGAGTCTGGCACGTACCCGAGCTACAAAGGAGTTTGGTCTCCATCGGCATGCTAGCTTAAGTCAGGTACAGAACAACTCTCAGTGAGTCTTCATGTACAACCGAGGAAATATGAAAATCGGGAGCGGATGCAAGTACAACAACCTTTATCCATTAATGGCGACCAATCCATAAGGCACAATGAACGTAGTCTAATCACTAGATTCGAACTAATGGCTAATTCCGATTAGTTACATCCCGAGACTCCAATCGAAGACAGACTTCTGCGAGCATTGTCATTGCACACGTGGATCTTTCCGATGATGAAGAAAAGCGAAGTGCACTCCCACTACCAAAATCTCAAGGGGCAAGTTCAAAAAGAAACCGGTCGGCACATTCGATGCTTACGATTGGATGGAGGCAAGGAGTACTTCTCTGACGAATTCATCTCCTACCTCCAAGGTGACGGCATTCGAAGAGAATTCTCGTGCCGACACACACCCCAACAAAATGGAGTCTCCGAAAGGAAGAATCAGCCACATACTCGAGGTAGCACGCGCCATGATGCATGAGAAGCACATGCCAAACTTCTATTGGGCTGAAGTGGCATCCATGGCAGTCTATCTCATGAATCGATGCACCACCAATGGATTGCATGAGCTAACTCCATACGAGCTCCTTGTAGGAAGGAAGCTAATCCTGTCGCACCTCAAGGTGTTCGGAAGCATTGCGAATGTACGCATGCCGAATGAAAACTGACAGAAGCCCGACGGGAAGTCGAAGACATGTATCGCCGTAGGATACTCGTCCTAGAAGAAGGCATACAAGTGCTTTAACCCCTCGACCTGAGCGGTTCGGCTAAGTCAAGACTTAATCGTCGACGAATCGGCATCTTGGTATAAGCCCATTCGGCTCCACCCGACCCAACCGAGGAAGAGTTGAACATCGACTTGGAGGATGATATTCAAACAAATCCTCTACCCAAGGACAACCCAAGCCCACCCGAGCGTTCATGTCTTCCAAGCACGTCGCGGCCAAGTACGACTTTGGACAAAGGCAAAGGTAAGATGCCCGAATACGAAGTCGATCACCCCGAAGATAGTGATTCGAATGTGTCGGCTCACTCACTCGACAATGCGTTTGGTGTACCCATCATGTGGACACCCGGAGTAAATAAGGCGCTCACATCGGCGAGCAAAAAACTTCAACGTTTTTCTAGAGAGAAGAATCTCGTCACTCAGCTCGGCTACAACAAAGTACATGGCCCATCATTATGCCTTCGCGATGAAGGTAGTGGTCGAACAAGAACTCGAGAGCACTACAAAAGTGGCTTGTGACCCATGATGGGTGAAAGCAGACGATCCAAGCCTTCGTCACATGCTTGAGGAGGAACCGAAATTGCCACGAAAATATCGACGCCAAAAGCAGCACAGAAGTCGACATCGAAAGTCAGACAACGCCAAAAGCAGAACTGAATGTTGGACGCCTCACGCTTGAGCTTGAGGGGGCGTGTTGAGAGATCAACCTCAACTTAGTTTAGTTAGTTAGTCAACCATGTAACTTCGTAGTTACCTAGATAGAATCTAGTTAGAAGTATTGACTATAACGCCTTAAATAGGACCTTGTACTTAAGTGGGACATTCTAGATCCTCCACTCCCAAGTACATTTAATATAGGAATTCTTGGGAAACATGTCCCTCCAAATGGGAAAAGAAGGCCGAAACCGAAACCGAAACCGAAATAGTAATCGGAAACCGAAATCGTTTCGGAAGACTATAATTGTAAATAGTCTAAAATGCCTTGTGGGTTATACTTGTAGATAGCTCGAAAGTTGTTTTTGTTTATAAGAAACTAGGGCAAACTTTAGTATGTGAGGTAGTTGATCATTATTGAAAAAGTTAGAACGAGGTAGTTGCCTCTGTAACCATTAGCGAGAGAGTGAGAGTGTAAATCTGTAGCCATCTGTCAGACGAAGGAGAACTCGACGTCGTTGCCTCCGAGTTCCATATTTGTACTTCCCCTCTACTATAGTGATCTGTTTTCTTGGGGTTTGTGGACCCCCGTGGTTTTTCCCATTTCGGGTTTTCCACGTAAAATATCGGTGTCTCTGTGTTTGCACGTTTTTCTGTTTGTGTACTACTTCTTGTGCTCATCAACACGGTTCTTCTCACTTCCCATCCGGAGGGACCTGTTTCCTAACATTTTATAGACATGAGTCTGTACAACAACTTCAGCGAAGAAATAGAAGCAGACGTCCAATGGAAGAAGATCGGCGTCATGTTCGAAAACAAGAAAGTCATGAACCGAGTCTCAGTATTTCGAAAAATCGTGAGGCTCCGGTATCAAGATGGCTCCAGTATGGCGAAGCACATCAATGCCTTCCAGGATTGATGAACCAAACTCTGGCCGATCAGGTATTAGCATTATTGTTGCTAGGATCCCTTCCTGACATCTAGGAGATGATCGTTGACACGTTGGGCAATGCCAGACTAGAAGGGAAGTATCTACCCCTAGAGCAGGTGAAGTCGAGCTTGCTGGATGAAGAAGCTCGTCGGAAGGATTGTGACTCCAATACTGACCAGAAGGCCTTAGTCACGGAAGGTGACACGATTTAGGGAAGAGGCCGAAATCGAAGTCCCCAGAACCAAGATAAGTCGGGGACTAGGTCGAAGTCGAGGGGGAGACCCACGTGCTTCTATTGTGGGAAGTCGGGACAGTTCCAGAAAAACTGTCGACACTTTTGAAAGGAGAAAGGGGGATCTGATGGTGTAGAGCCGAAGAAAATCCCGGACAGAAAGAACACCTCAGCAATCGATGTGAGTGAGGAGGAGTTGTTGCTCATCAATGAGCAAAACGAAGTGAATCTCGCCGGCGAAGAATCGACATGGGTGGTCGATTCGGGTGCATCATTCCACCTAACCCTTGACCGAAAGTGCTCCTCATCGTACAGAGCCGGAGATCTCGGATCCATAAAGATGGGACATGAAGGAGCATGCCGAATCATCGGCATTGGAGATGTGTGTTTGGAAACCTCAACTGGGTGCAAACTCATGTTGACAGATGTACGACACGTTCCGGAGGTTCGATTGAACCTAATATCAATTGGTCGGCTAGATGATGAAGGCTACACGGGTAGCATCCGAAACGGTGTCATGAAGTTTTGGTGAGGAATCTTGATCGTGGCTCAACCCCGGAAAACCAACACACTGTACATAATGAATGCTCGAATATGCCGAGGGGAAGCAAAAGTGGCAATCGGCACAGTCAGTGAACTATGGCACAGGAGGTTGTGCCATATAAGCCAGACAAGGATGTGAAAGCTTGCCGAGGACAAACTCGTTCCTGAGGTGAAGAAAATGCAACTTGAGAAGTGCACAGATTGCTTGGCCGGTAAGTAGAACCGAACATCCTTCCAAACGAGGCCCCCGATGAGGAAGAAAATGTCGTTGGAACTCGTGCATACAAACGTATGCTATGTGGACACGAAGTCGCATGGTGGTTCGCAATATTTCGTGACCTTCATTGATGACTATAACTGGAAGTTGTGGGCTTCTGTGCTGAAGACGAAGGATCAAATGTTATCCGTCTTCAAAGAGTTCCAAGTGAGGGCCGAGAGAGAAACCGGCCGAAAACTGAAGGCAGTCCGAGCGGATAATGGTGGAGAGTATCATGAACCGTTCGTGGAATACTACCGAAATCAAGGAATCCGGCTCGAGTATACCATGCCGAAGACTCCAGAGCTTAATGGGCTGGCCGAGAGAAGGAATTGGACAGTTGTCGTGATGTTTCTAACACATAGTCTAAAACCACCCTCCAAAAGAAGTAAAATAGTAGTTCAAATAAACTAGTATTGTGAAGTCAACTTTACTGGTAGCAAAAATACTTTTTCATTTGCCAAAGATAATTCCTTATAAATAAAAGGTCAAAGGATTGAACCTTACTATAAATAATGATGAATAAAAGGTCAAAGGCATTCAAACTTACGTGTCGTAAATGTTATCGTCATTTGTGCTTATTTGTTTGTGTGTCTTGTGACAAGGGAACGTTTTGGGTTTGCCCATGCACCTCTCCTTTCACAAACCCATTCAAACTTACGTGTCTTATATGTTATTGTCATTTGTGCTTATTTGTTTGTATGTCTTGTGACAAGGGAGCGTTTCGGGCTTGCGCATGCACCTCTCCTTTCACAAAGGCATTCAAACTTTTGTGTCTTGCGTGTTAGTGTAAATCTTTCTTTTGTGTTCGTGCGACTTGTGGCAAGGCAGTGTTCTGGCTTGCCCATGCACCTCTCCTTTCACAAAGGCGTAAGAAATTGTATATCCCATGTGTAAACCTTGCTTCTGTGTTCACGTGTCTTGTAACAAGGGAGCATTCGGGCTTGCCCATGCACCTCTCTTTTCACAAATGCATTTAGAACTTTGTCTCTCGTGTGTGTAAGCAAGCCTTTTCCTTGTGTGTCTGTGTGTAAGCCTTCCTCACATGCATTCGTTCGCCTTGTGACTAGGGGTTGATTCGGTCTTGCTCATGCACCTCTCCTTTTCACAAACATGTTCGAATACTCGTGCCTTGTTTGTGTAAGCCTTCCTTGTGTGTTTGTGTGTAAGCCTTCCTCGCATGCATTCGTTCTCCTTGTGACTAGGGTGTCATGGACACACCAAGCGCAGACTAGGACGGAGCACAAATGATCGGGCTACGAGTGATCGATGAACTTGGAGCTAGATGTGACGAGGCTAGGAACTCCAGATTTTGTGAGCAACATGAGGGCATGAAGACAGAAATAAAGATCAAGGAGATAAAGATGAGGCGAAACAAGAATACTAGATTGAAGTGTCAATTACTGATGTTGAATCCTTGAAAGGGACATATCTCAAGAATGTACCTACTTAGAATATACCGCAGAATAATTCTAGAATATACTAACGACTAGAATATTCTCGAATGTACTATACACTAGACTCTACAATATATACAAGTTCACAATTGAATGTGGAAAGTTCACAAGAGTTTCCATATGGTAAACACAACACTATGTACACTAGACTCTACAATATATATAAGTTCACAATTGAATGTGGAAAGTTCACAAGAGTTTCCATATGGTTAACACAACACTATATATTGTATGTGAAAAGGCAGAGGTTTGAGTCTAGAATGTGACATTATCCCCCCTCTTACACTGCCTTCTCGAACCGGTCCTTGGCTTAAGGGGATATTGTTGATGAAAATCTTAGACCACCTCCAAAGTATTTTGTAAATCCTAGACAAGGAGTAACCCTTCCAGAAGATGAGGTATTGAACACCAATGAGCATGAGCAACCGTGTGTGGTCCTCGTCGAGAACTGGAACACGAATACCAACAGGCATGAGTGACCATGTGTGGTCCCCACGGGGAACACAAACACCAACGGGCATGGGAGACCATGTCAATCCTTGCTGAGAGTTGGAACATGACAACCAGTGGGTGTGAGAAACCATGTGTGGTCCTTATCGAGAACTAGAACATGAATAATGGCAGGCATGAGCGACCATGTCAGTCCTCGTTGGTATCTAGAACATGAACAATAGCTAGACTAAGCGACCATGTGTGGTCCTCACCGAAGACTGGAACACGAATACAAACGGTCGTGAGTGACCATGTGCGGTCCTCGCTGAGAGTTGGAACACGAACACCGACGGGCATGAGTGACCATGTGGCCCTCACCGAGAACTGGAACACGAATGGACATGAGCAAACATGCGGCCCTCACCGAGAACTGAACATGAACGGGCGTGAGCGACCATGTGTGGCCCTCATTGGGAACTGGAACGTGAGCGACCATGTGCGGTCCTCATCGAAAACACGAACGGGTGTGAGAAACCATGCAGCCCTCACAGAGAACTGGAACACGAACGGACGTGAGCGACCACGCGGCCCTCACCGAGAACTGAACACGAATGGGCGTGAGCGACCATGTGGCCCTCACCGAGAACTGGAACTCGAACGGACCTGAGCGACCATGCGGCCCTCACTGAGAACTGAACACGAACGGGCGTGTATGACCATGCGGCCCTCACCAAGAACTAGAACAACAACGGACGAAGGAGTGCAAGTGAAGCAGTCGACTCAACTTCTTCTATTATGAGAGGGTAAACAGTCGAGGTTGACCCAAGACACGACACAAACGGTAGCGCTAGCGAGAAACCCACGCGATCCCCACTAGGAAAGTGAGTTGTTGTGACCACCACCGAAACTAGAAGGTGAGCGATCAAAATCAATCCTCGCCAACCGAAAGTGGCGCGAGACTTGAACTATAACGAAAATGCAGTGCAAGCGAGCAATGATCAGGTGGTTGTGACCCCCACCGGAATTGGGAAGGTGAGCGATCGAAAGCACTCCTCACCAAAACTATGATGCAAAATGATACCTAAAAATGATGACAAGTAGTGTTGATGACGACGATGGTTGGGCGAACAGGTGCTGAAAATGATGACGTCGAAGACAAGGATGTTGATGACGGTAACTCCGGAAGCAAGGACGCTTATGATGGTAACTCTTGACACAAAGGTGTTGACAAAGACAAGTGGTGCTCCCAGTTGGAAGGGATTCAAATTGTCACATACACACCGAGCGCGGACTAGGACGGAGCACAGATGATCAGGTTACGAGCGACGGATGAACTTGGAGCTAAATGTGACAAGGCTAGGAACTATAGATGTTGTGAGCAACATGAGGGCATGATGACAGAAATAAAGATCAAGGAGACAAAGATGAGGTGAAACGAAAATACTAGATTGATGTGTCAATGACTAGTGTTGAATCCCTTGAAAAGGACATATCTTGAGAATATACCCGCTTAGAATATACCATAGAATAATTCTAGAATATACTAATGACTAGAATATTCTCGAATGTACTATACACTAGACTCTACAATATATACAAGTTCACAATTGAATGTGGAAAGTTCACAAGGGTTTCCATATGGTTAACACAACACTATGTATTGTGTATGAAAAGGCAGAGGTTTGAGTCTAGAATGTGACATAGGAGTTGTTTTGGGCTTGCCCATGCACCTCTCCTTTTTACAAACACGTTCGAGTACTCGTGCCTTGTTTGTGTAATCCTTCCTTGTGTTGTGCCTGTGAGCCCTATTTCCATCCCCTCCATAACCCTAGGGGTTCCGCCTCATGATCCGCACATAGTGAAAGATTTTCACGACACCGTAATGGAAAGGGTCCGAAGTATGCTTGCACATGCTAAGTTACTAAAGATGTTCTGGACTGAGGCATTGATGACGGCAACGTACGTGATAAACCGATCACCCTCAGTACCCTTAGACGGTGATATTCCACAGAGGGTGTGGAGTGGCAAAGACGTATCGTACCGACATTTGAGGGTGTTCGGTTGTCTTGCTTATGTGCATGTGGCAAAGGACCAGAAGGGGAAGCTGGACCTGAAATCTCGGTCATGCATATTTCTTGGTTATGGCAATGATGAATTTGGCTATCGGCTATGGGACTTAGCTGAGAAGAAAGTGATTAGGAGCCGTGACATTGTCTTCATGGAGGAAAAGAAATTAGTTGACTGGGAGATTGACAATAAGTCTCCAACTACCGAATCGAACTGAGTCAACGCTCGGCCGATTCGATCGAAATCGAATCTGAGCCCGTCGGCCGAGTTAATACTCAGAAAAATCGAGAACCAACTAAAGAACGAGGGGAATTGGTCGAACAAGAAACCAAATTCGACTCGGCCAAAGAAGTCGAAGAAGAATCAACTGTGCCGAACGGAGGCCGAAGATATCCCCTAAGAGAAAGGAGGGGCCCCCGAAGATTTCCGGAGGAAGAGCATGTACTACTAACCGATGCAAGGGAGCCAAAAAGCTTTGAAGAAAGTGGTTGAGTGCCATGCAAGAGGAGAGGGATTCCTTACATGAGAACCACACATATGAACTGACGGAACTGCCGAGAAGAAAGAAGGCACTTCGGAATAAATGGGTATACAAGTTGAAACCGGGAGATGGCAGGAATCCACCCAGGTACAAAGCACGAATCGTTGTGAAAGACTTTCAGCAGAAGAAGGGTGTCGATTTCGACAAAATATTTGACCCGGTCATGACGTCAATCCAAACCATGTTGAGCATCGCGGCTAGCATGGATCTCGAAGTCAAACAACTGGATGTCAAGACGGCGCTTTTGCACGGTGACCTTGAAGAGGATATCTATATGCACCAGCTGGAAGGATTTGTGGAGAAAGGTAAAGAGAACTTGGTATGCTGATTCAGAAAGAGCTTGTACGGGTTGAAGCAAGCTCCTCGGCAATGGTACCGAAAATTTGAATCCTTCATGACGGAGAACGGGTACCACAAAACCTAGGCAGATCACTGCGTATTTGTGAAGAAATTCGACGGAGGAGATTTCCTCATCCTTCTATTGTACGTGTACGACATGCTAATTGTGGGATGGGACCATACGAAGATCTGAGTGTTGAAAAAGGCTTTGAGTAAAACGTTCTTGATGAAGGATATGGGTCGGGCAAAGAAAATCCTGGGGATGCACATTGTTTGGGATCAAACAAAGAAAATGTTGTGGTTGTCACAAGAAAAATATGTGACAAAGGTGCTCCAGAGATTCGGCATGAAAAGCGCGAAACCGGTCGGCTCGACACTGCCGACGAATTGCAAGCTAAGCAAAGAACAATGTCCGAAATCGAAAACCGAGAAGGCCGAGATGTCAAAAGTTCCTTATGCCTCGGTTGTCGGAAGCCTGATGTACGCGATGGTATGTATTAGGCCAGACATAGGACACGCAATCAGCGTGGTTAGACGATACATGAGCAAACCCGGAAGAGAGCATTGGGCTGCCATGAAGTGGATACTTTGGTACCTAAAAGGCACCTCAAACGTGTGTCTTCGTTTCGGTTTAGGTAACCCCACACTGGAAGGTTGTATTGACTCAGACATATCGGCTGATGTGGATACCAGCCGATCCACGTCTGGGTACCTAATGACTTGTTGTAAAACAGTGCTCGGCCACAACCGAGGAATAGGATCAACTACAGAGTGCACGACGTACAATAGAGAGAAGAGTGCACGGGATGTTTTACGTGGAAAACCCTAAATGGGGGAAAAACCACGGGAGTCCACAAGCTCCAACTATCACTATAAACAGAGATGTACAATGGTGAAGCTACAAGGCAACAACCTTGAGCTCACTGTCTTCGCCACAGGCGGCGGCAGTACACAGAGGCAACGACCTCTTCGTCTCTCTCTCTCTCTCTCTCTCTCTCGGCTGCTCACTTAGCTCTCTCAAAGAAAAACCAAAAAAATGAGCAACAACAACAAACTGTTTGCCCTAAGTCATATTTATACACATATGACTTTCGGGCTATTTACAAATATAGCCTCAAGGGCCCTTGGCAAACATATTCACAAATATGTCCCCGCATCCGGATCTCTCTCCGGATACATTCGTCATCCGGCTCCGTAGCCGGGGTCTTCATCATCCGGCTCCGGAATCGTAACCGTAACCGTAACCGTAACCGGGATTGCCGTCATTCATCTCCGGACATCCCATCCGGAGGGACCGAAAATCCCAACAAACTCCCCCTTCACTTCGGCATGGGATGTCTCTCCAATCCGATCCTCTTCCGGCATGCTTCCAGCTTGTCGGGTGTAAGTACCTTGGTCAGTATATCCGACCCGTTCTCGTCCGTGTGGATCTTCGTCAGCACGAACTCCTTGTCTTCTATCCTTTCCCGGATCTTCGTCAGCACGAACTCCTTGTCTTCTACGCTGGATGTGTTTCGTCCGGGAATGGTAGGCCGCGTTCTTCGCAAGGTGGATGGCACTCTGACTATCGCAGTAGAGCTGGTACTCCTCCTGCCGGATACCGAGCTCTCTAATGAAGTCTTTCATCCATATTATTTCCTTGCCGGCTTCAACAGCCGCCATGTACTCCGCCTCCGTGGTTGACAACGCAACCGTCTTCTGCAGCCTCGACTGCCACGAAACAGCTCCCCCTGCATACGTCATCACATACCCGGATGTGGACCGGCTGGTATCTGCATCAGCCGACATATCCGAATCGGTAAAGCCGTCGAGTTCGGGCTTACCGGAGCCGAATCGGAGGCATACGTTTGCCGTGCCCTTCAGGTATCGAAGTATCCACTTGACCGCGTTCCAGTGTTCTTTGCCGGGATTGCTCATGTACCGGCTCACCACTCCGACTGCATATCCTATGTCCGGCCTTGTACACACCATTGCGTACATCAAGCTTCCGACGGCAGAGGCATATGGTACTTTCATCATGTCCTCTTTCTCAGCCTTTGTCTTGGGGCTTTGCTTGCTGGACAGCTTGCAGTTTGCCGGGAGGGTTGATCCGACCGGTCCTGCTTCCGACATGTTGAACCGGTGAAGCACCTTTGTTACGTACTTCTCCTGTGACAGCCACAACTGCTTCTTCTTCCGGTCTCGTATGATGTGCATCCCTAGTATTTGCCTCGCCGGACCCAGGTCCTTCATTGAGAAGGTTCGGTGAAGTGCTTTCTTCAGCATCTGTATCTTGCCCTGGTCCCGTCCGACGATCAACATGTCGTCCACGTACAGGAGGAGTTTTAGAGAGTCTCCTCCTTCGAACTTCTTCACAAACACGCAGTGATCGGACTGCGTTTTGTGGTACCCTTCGTCGGTCATGAAGGAGTCGAACTTCCGGTACCATTGCCGGGGAGCCTGCTTCAGTCCGTAAAGGCTCTTCTTCAACCGGCATACCAGGTGCTCCTTCCCTTTCTTCTCGAATCCTTCCGGTTGCTGCATGTAGATCTCTTCTTCGAGGTCACCGTGAAGGAATGCCGTCTTCACGTCCATCTGTTCTACCTCGAGGTCCATGCTTGCCGCTATGCTCAGCACCGTCCGGATGGAGGTCATCTTCACTACCGGGGCAAATATCTCGTCGAAGTCGACGCCCTTCTTCTGCTGGAACCCCTTCACTACGATCCTGGCTTTGTATCTCGGGGGGTTTCCGGCATCTCCCGGTTTCAGCTTGAACACCCACTTGTTTCAAAGTGCTCGCTTACCTTTCGGCAACTCCACAAGTTCATATGTGTGGTTCTCATGCAGGGAATCCATCTCGTCCTACATGGCACTTAACCACCAGCGGCTATGGTTATCAAGCTTTGCTTCTTCAAAACTTTCCGGCTCCCCCTCGTCGGTTATCAGCACGTGCTCTGGTTCCGGAAATCTCCGGGGGGCCCTTCTCTCTCTTAGAGGATATCTCCGTTCCGGAGCTTCGGTAACCGGCTCCTCCGTTTCCTCTTCATCTGAATCCATTTCGGGATCGGGGCAGGTTCCGGTATCAGTTTCATCTTCCTCGGCCGGTTCTGTTTCTTCACCGTCTTCGGCCGGATCCTCGAGTGCTAACCGGTCCCTTGCCGGTCGGGACTGCTCTTCGTAGAGTTGATCCTCACCGGTTGACTTGGAGCTCTTCATCTTCTTCTCCGACTCCCAGTCGGCGAGTGTCTTGTCCTCCATGAAGATGATATCTCGACTCCTGAATATCTTCTTGTCGACCGGGTCCCATACTCGGTAGCCGAACTCGTCGTCGCCGTAACCGAGGAATATGCATGGCCGGGTCTTTGGATCTAACTTTCCTCTCCGGTCCTTTGCCACATGCACGTATGCGAGACACCCGAACACCTTCAGATGCCGGTAGGACACTTCCTTACCGGTCCACACTCTCTGGGGCGTGTCTCCGTCCAAAGGTACTGAGGGTGATCTGTTTATCACGTATGTCGCCGTCGACATTGCCTCAGCCCAAAACCCCTTGGGTAATTTCGCATGCGCCAGCATACTCCGGACCCTCTCCATTATGGTCCGGTGCATCCTCTCGGCCAGCCCGTTCAGTTCCGGCGTCTTCGGCACAGTAAACTCGAGCCGGATTCCCTTCGAGCGACAGTACTCCTGGAACTGCGCCCGGTATTCCCCTCCGTTATCCGCTCGTATCGCTTTCAGCTTCTTGCCGGATTCCCTTTCCACTCTCGCGTGGAGTTCTTTGAAGACGCACAACACTTGGTCCTTTGTCTTCAACGGTGCCGTCCACAGCTTCCGGCTGTGGTCATCAATGAATGTCACGAAGTACTGGGCTCCGCCATGTGACTTCGTTTCTACTTGACACACGTCAGTGTGCACCAACTCCAATGGTGCGCTACGTCTCGTCGATGGCCTTGAGTGGAAGGAGGTCCGGTTTTGCTTACCGGCCAGACAGTCGGTGCACTTCTCCAGGTGCACATGCTTCACTGGAATAAGGTTGTCTTCTGCAAGCCTCTTCATCCCCTTCTCACTCATGTGGCACAGTCTCTTGTGCCACAGCTCACCGGCAGCGTCGGCTGCCACGTTCAACTCCTCCGGACACAACCAGGCATTCATAAGGTATAGTGTGTTGACTTTTCGGGCTCGAGCCACTATCAGGCTCCCCTTGCTGAACTTCATTACACCGTTCCGGATGCTACCCGTGTAGCCTTCATCGTCTAGCCTCCCGGCCGAAATCAGGTTCAATCGAACCTCCGGAACGTGTCGGACATCCTTCAGCAGCATCTTGCATCCGGTTGATGTCATCAGCCACACGTCTCCTATGCCGGCAATCCGGCATGTACCTTCATTTCCCATCCGGACACAGCCGTGCTCACCGGCTGTGTAGGATGAGAAGTTTTTCTTCTCCGGGGTCAGGTGGAACGACGCTCCGGAATCGACCACCCAGGTCATCTCTTCACCGGCAAGGTTCAACTCCGTCTCTTCGGTAATGAGCATTATCTCTTCTTCACTTGCCGCGAGTGCCGTCGTTCCTTTCCGGTCCTGCCCTCGCCAATCCGGACCTCTCCGGTGCGTGGCTCCCCGGTATGCCCCGTTTCTCTCCGGTGACTTCTTCGAATCGGTGTCGTCGGCTCCGTTGTCCTTTCGGTAATGCCGACAATTCTTCCGGAAGTGCCCCGGCTTCCCACAGTGGAAGCATGTGGGTCTTCCTCTTGACTGCGACCGGGTCCCCGACTTCTCCCGTCTTTGCGGACTCCGGTTCCATTGTCTTCCCCGATCCGATTCGGTAAGCAGCATCTTCGGATCGGAAACCGGTTCTTTATCTCTCCGACGCGCTTCTTCGTTCAAAATGCTTGTCTTTACCGTTTGTAGAGACAAGTTATCTTCGGTGCAGGAGGTGCTGAGAGTCACCACCAAGTTCTCCCAGCTTTCCGGCAATGTACACATCAGAATGATGGCTTGCATTGCATCCTCCAACGGGAACTTGATCGCCGCAAGCTGGTTCACGAATCCCATGAACGTGCTCACGTGTTCCACCATATTCTCGCCGTCCCGGTACTTGAGGTTCACTATCTTCCTCATCAGGGAGGTCCGGTTCAACGCATTCTTCCTCTCGTAGAGGCCCGACAGCTTCTTCCACATCTCATATGCGTTGGTGTCATTCGCCACATGTTGTAGAACGCTTACATCGACATATTGCCGGATCGTCGCTACGGCTTTCCGGTTCAGGAGCTTCCACTCCGACTCTATTACCCCCTTGGGTATCTTGGCATTGTCGATCGGTTCATACAGGTCTCGGACGATGAGAAGGTCTTCCATCTTTATCTTCCAGTCGGCGTAGTTATGTGAGTTCAACACCATCATGCCCGGAGGCCCACTACCGCCGCCTTCCATTTTCTGTGTTAACCGTGCTCTGATACCAGTTTGTTGTAAAACAGTGCTCGGCCACAACCGAGGAATAGGATCAACTACAGAGTGCACGACGTACAATAGAGAGAAGAGTGCACGGGATGTTTTACGTGGAAAACCCTAAATGGGGGAAAAACCACGGGAGTCCACAAGCTCCAACTATCACTATAAACAGAGATGTACAATGGTGAAGCTACAAGGCAACAACCTTGAGCTCACTGTCTTCGCCACAGGCGGCGGCAGTACACAGAGGCAACGACCTCTTCGTCTCTCTCTCTCTCTCTCTCTCTCGGCTGCTCACTTAGCTCTCTCAAAGAAAAACCAAAAAAATGAGCAACAACAACAAACTGTTTGCCCTAAGTCATATTTATACACATATGACTTTCGGGCTATTTACAAATATAGCCTCAAGGGCCCTTGGCAAACATATTCACAAATATGTCCCCGCATCCGGATCTCTCTCCGGATACATTAGTCATCCGGCTCCGTAGCCGGGGTCTTCATCATCCGGCTCCGGAATCGTAACCGTAACCATAACCGTAACCGGGATTGCCATCATTCATCTCCGGACATCCCATCCGGAGGGACCGAAAATCCCAACATGACTTATGCAGGGGGATTCGTTTCGTGGCAGTCGAGGCTACAGAAGGCCGAATATATGGCCGCAGCGGAATCCGGCAAGGAAATCATATGGATGAAGGAGTTTATCAGTGAGCTGGGAATTCGAGAGGAGGAATTCGAACTCCATTGTGATAACCAAAATGCCATTCACCTTGCGAAAAAGGCCGCCTACCACTCGAGGACCAAACACATCCAGAGAAGATATCATTGGCTCTGAGAGCGAGTAGAAGAAAAGGAGTTTGCTCTAGTGAAGATCCACACGGCCGAAAATGGATCAAATATGTTGACGAAGGTGCTATCAGCCGAAAAGCTAAATGTGTGCCGACAGAGAGTCGGTTTGGTGAAGTATCCCATGCCAGAGTGAAGGGGGAGTTTGTTGGGAAACATGTCCCTCCGGATGGGAAGAGAAGGACTGTGTTGGTGAGTATCTTTAGTAGTTGTTGGCCGTATGGCCTAAGCAAGGAGTGCGAGCACATAAACATCGGTGGTTGAATACTTAGGTTAAATAGTATGATACCTAAAGAAAAGTATAAAAGAGAATAGTAGGGGAGGAGAAGAGAGACAGAGACAGAGACAGAGAGAATTCAAATTTCAATTTATGTAAGAAAAGGTCTTTTGGCAAACATGTTTCGCTCTATATGAGCTCATTAGTGCTAAAGACCATATACAAAAATGTGAGAGGCTTATATAAGGGAAGATGAAAGAAGAGAGAAGGGGAGTGGTGGGGATGGATGAGAGGGGTTTTGGATGTGTATAAAGGAGGATGTGGGAGTAAGGGAGGTAGTGAATGTAGAGAGGGATAGCCTAATGAATTTGATGGGAAGGGATGATTTGGGGATCTATTATATTTAGTTCTAATAGATAGATAGCAATAGTAAGTGTGATGTTTTAATGGGGATTTGGGGATCTAATGTCTAGGCTAAGGTTGGCGTGTAAGTCTTGTAAAAACGAGTGGATGCCTAATTTAGGGGAGTTTTTAGAGTACCTAAGCTTGAATATGGTAGGTGTAAGGGAAGATTTGTTTTTATGCTTATGGATGAGAGTATTCCTAAGGGAGAAAGGATGTTTTTTAAAGGCTTTAAGGATGAAATGGGGTGGGTAACCTCGGCTAATGAGTCTAAGGAAGAAACATTTTTTCATTTCTAGGTACCCTATAGGTGTGCTTTCTCTAACTAGGTAGCGTTTTAATTCGTTCGAAATAAAATTTTGTTTAACATGTATGGGATGGTCTGAAGAGAAGGGAAGATATTGATAGGAATTTAATGGTTTTGGGAAACAATTCAAGGAGAACTTAGAGTTCTCTAGATTGATCCAAATATCCAAGAAAGGGAGCTTAGTGGGGGATGTATGGATCGTAAGTTAATAGAGTTATTGGTCATAAGGCTATAGAAACTGAGGTAGTCTAAGAGTTGGGGTTTCGTACCTGTCCAAACCCCGAATGTATCATCTATGTACCTAGTAAAATAGAAGAGATGGGGTGTGGTTTGTGAGTTTTCTAAGTGTGATAAGAAAAGGCATGCATAGACAACTGAGAAGTTTCTACCCATGGTTGTTCCTTTGATTTGTTGGTATACTTGATTATCAAAGGTCAGGTAGTGATACTCTAGGGTTAGAGCGCTAAGGGTATAGATAAGATTAGTCTTGGCTAAGGAAAAATGGGGGGAGATGATATGGCGAAGTGCTTTGAGTCCTAACTTAGGGGGGATGCTAGGATAAAGGGATTCTACATCAAAAGAGAAGATGAAACTGTTAGGAGGGACGGTTAGTTGTTCTAGTTTCTAGATGAGGGATTGTGAGTCTTTTAGGTATTGTTTTTGGAGTACTAGGATGGGTAAAAGTTGAAAATGTAGCCATTTCAAGGTTTGCTTGAATATCGAGTTATTATAAGAACAAATCGGTCTAAAGCTAATGGGTGTTTTATGGATTTTAGGGAGAGTAAATATTAGATACTTGATATCCCTTTAGGGGTTTATGGAGTATGTAATTAGCTTCGATAAAGGAAAGTGTTCCTAGATTTTTTTGGACTATTCTATTTAGGCGATATAAGAGTTCTTCTAATGGAAAATGGGTTACTTTTCTATTGGTGGTGGTATCCGAGAGATGGTTTATAGCTTTTTCATAATAGGTATCTTTGTCTAGAACACATACTCCCATGTTCTTATCAGCCAGAAGAACGATAATTTGGTTGTTTTTCCTAAGGCTCTTAAGGGTTGTGGAAAGGTGAAATGGTGTCCTAACGGGTTTGGGTTTAGGTTGTTGGAGTTTAGACAAAAGGAGGGTTTCATGTTTTTTAATAATATTTTCAAGAGGGGGATATTGAGATGGTGGATTCCAGTTAGGATTTGGTAGTTTAAATGGATTAAGGAGGGTTGAGTCCATGTCTCTAAAGAAATGTTTTAAACGTAAAGATCTACTTAAACTAGCAAATTCTTTAACGATAGTATTAGTGGAAGGTAGAGAGGATGGTGGAATGTATTTGAGTCCTAAGCTTAGCAATTGTGTTTCATTATTTGTGAGGGGGTGTTTAGATAAATTGTGGATTTTACTTTCTATTCGAAGGGTAGCACTAAGTGGTTTCCAAAACATTTTTCGTAGTCTATTACTATTGGATTTTTTCTGATGTGGGCGGAAGGGGAAAGATGTATTTGTATTACCTAGCCACATAAAAGTGTCTGGGTAGATGTGTTCCTATTAAGAAGACAAAATAGGCGTCTACAAGGATGCATGGTGTTACAGGCATGACCATATAATATCCCATGGTGAGAATTTACCGTAGTATTCTATACACGTGGATAAGTGTGAGGGTTAAACGAGAGTGTAAAGAAGGGGAGGATTACTTTTAATCCTCGGGATTGAGACAACCCATTAGGCCAAGTGTGAACTTGCCCGGGGGCCTTGGGTATCGCTATAAATAAGAGGCCTAGATACCCTCATTTGATCATCTTGTTGACTATGTTGAGACTCTGTCTTGTGGTGGGTCAACTCTTGTGGTGGAGTATGAGTTAGAGGGGGGGTTTCAACAAATGGGGTAAAAAAAGGTGGGGGGGGCGAATGAAAATTAGATAAAGGAGGGGGAGGGGTAGTATGTGAATTAGGGGCAAAATAGGAGGAGGCATGAGTTAGATTATCGGGAAGTAATGCAGGTGCATGGATAAGATATGGAAATAATTGAGAAGGAGAGGGGAGGGGAGGAGGCATTTGTTCATAGAGGTTGCCTCCATATGAAGACAAAGGGGGATGTGAGGAGGGAACAGAGAAAGGGGAGTAATTAGGGTTCTAAAAACATGAGAGGTGAGGTTGTTGTGAGCATGGATGAGGGGTTGGAAGGAGGGGCGGTGCGAATGTCTATCGACTACCTTGCGCAGTCCCAAACAACGCGCCATGTAGGGAGGGGGAAGGGTGCACGAGATGGCTGTCCAACACAGTCCCATACTCGTTTACAATAGGGGGGGGGGGGAATGATTGATGAAAGAGGCCGCGATCAACCACGGCATGTTGTTGAGTATTGTGAGGTGAATCATGTTTCTGTGATGTCCAATTATCATAGGGCGTACCATGTGTACGACGAAGAAGGGGCGGCGGCAGGAAGTTTTGTTGGCGGCTTTGATTCGTAATAGAGTGTCGAAATTGTTTCCTTGAAATGTTTGGCAAGTGCAGCTGACGATAGTATGGTGGATGGAGCTCGGCGACAGTGTTAGGAGCCGGAGGACTTGTATGAGCGTGGAGATGACCGAGGCCTATCGTTGCAAATGCTTGTGGTGAGCGGTAATGGTGCAGTTCAGAAGCACTCGTGCGTTCTGCGGAGCAAAGTCAGCCTCCCGAAAACCTGCCCAAAGAAAATACAGAGAAAGATGGAGGAGAAGAGCTCGGTCCCAGTCCAACAGCACTTCGTCCTCGACAAAAGCGATCCCTTTTACGATTCCTCTCCCTCACTTTTATAGCCCAAGGAGGGAGCCCGTTACAACTTGTTACATCATCTTTATTCTCTGTCCTTTCGAACAGAGATATGCCTCGATTTCCTACCTATCAAATACACGCAACCTAGGATATTCACATCAGCCGACTTGTACCTAAATATGTATATTACAACAAAACTTGTGCCCGCGTGTAAGGGCCGGTTCGCACACATCATTCTCCAATTCCTCCTAGGGACGGTTTTCTCCATGACATCCTCCTGCACCTAACCACGCATCCACCGGTATGCGCCAAAATAGACTCTTTCAGGAGAAGACTGGCCCGCGCTTACCCTTCGTCCTCCGGATCTCCATTCACTCCGAACCGGTCGTCCTCGCTATCCAAATCGTCCGGGTCCAATCTTCATCCTCGTGCCGCTTTTCGAATGCTTTGATCCTTTTTCCGGCCACTAGTATTGCCATCCTCGTCCCATCAAGCTCCGTGAGATGATAGGTCCCGTTGTCATTGGCTCTTATCACCACGTAAGGCCCGAACCACTTCCTTGCAAACTTCCAGATCGCCTTGTGTTGGTTATCGAGGCAACTGTCATATACTAGAACCCAACCGCCTTCCTCAATTTTCTTCGGCCTTAGTCGGTGACTCCGGTCGAATCGTCCCTTGTTCTTTACCCTCGCGGCCCATAGCTTTTCCGCAGCTCGTTCCACATCCTCCGGTCTTCGCTCGAGTTGTCGGATCCAAGCCGCTAAAAGCTCCTCCCGGCTAATCTCGTCTCTCCAGCCCATCGTGGCCCATGAGGGGATCGTTCACTCCATTGGCATGACCGGCTTCTGCCCGTACATCAGCTCCGCCGGCATGAACCCAGTTACCGAACTGTGTGTAGTTCGGTCGGCCCACAACGCATAGGGTAAGAGCTGCGACCAGTTTCCGACTTGGCCTCCACATGCCCGCACTAACACTTTGACGATCGGCCCGTGTCCGCATTCCACCTTCCCGTTCGCCTCCAGATTGTACGCCTTGTGTTGGTTATCGAGGCAACTATCATATACTAGAACCCAATCGCCTTCCTCAATTTTCTTCGGCCTTAGTCGGTGACTCCGGTCGAATCGTCCCTTGTTTTTTACCCTCGCGGCCCGTAGCTTTTCCGCAGCTCGTTCCACATCCTCCGGTCTTCGCTCGAGCTGTCGGATCCACGCCGCTAACAGCTCCTCCCGACTCATCTCGTCTCTCCAGCCCATCGTGGCCCATGAGGGGATCGTTCGCTCCATTGGCATGACCGGCTTTTGCTCGTACATCAGCTCCGCCGACATGAACCCAGTTACCGAACTGTGCGTAGTTCAGTCGGCCCACAACGCATAGGGTAAGAGCCGCGACCAGTTTCCGACTTGGCCTCCACATGCCTGCACTAATGCTTTGACGATCGGCCCGTGTCCGCATTCCACCTTCCCGTTCGCCTCCGGATTGTATGCCGTGGTGAGCGAGAGTTTAGCCCCTAGCCTGTCAAACAGCTCTTCAGCCTCTTGTGCGTCCAGTTCTCCGCGGTCGGCTACGATCTTCCCTACGCACCCGTACCAGCATACCACTTCTTCGATCAGAAATCAGCACACAACCACAGTAGTTTTGTTCGGCAACACTTGGCCTTCCACCTAGTTCGTCAGGTCCTCTCGAGCCAGCACCAGATATCGCATCTGCCCTACCCCCATCGGCATCGTCACCAGATCCACCATCCACTTGAAGTGGACGGTCGGAGGGTAGGTCGGATGAACCTCGTCCCGATGTTGTACTATGGAGTGCATCTGACAAATTTTGCAAGTTGTCACGAACCGATGCATGTCCCGGTATAGTCCCGGCCACCAGTACTTCCCCTTCAGCTTCTCGAATGTGGCCCACGTCCCGCGGTGTCCGGCCCAGGGACTCTCGTGGTACACCGTCAGTGGTTCCACCTGTTCCTCTTTCTTCGCCACAACCCAGAGCGGGATGTCGTTGCTCTTCTTCGGGTGCTTCCATATGCTTTCTTCCGAATCCGGTTGGTCTCTTCCTTTGTCCACGCCATGTCCGGTGTCATTGTCTTCAGGAACCCGCCGATTTGGAGCCACTCCCCATCATACTTGCTCTCGTCGAACTCATTAAGCGCCGGAGTGCTCCCCTTCCTTGTTGTTACGTAAGCCGTCTTGAAGAAGTCCACACCGACTTCTTCGTCATCCGAAACCATGTCGTCCTCATTGAAAAGAGATATGATGATAGAAAAGAGAGAGAAGGAAGATATAGAAACCCAAATCTACAAAGATATATTAATAAGGAGTGATGATCATAGAAACAAGAGAAAGAAGATACATAAACTCAAGCCTACAAGGATGAATTGATCACTAGAAAAACGCACTACATGAATAGGCAAGAAAAACACCACAAGAAAAAATCTCCCCTCACCACCTCACTCTTCTTGCTTTATATGAAGTTCTCCTCTAGTAGATAAGTTTCGCTTGCTTTCTTTTCCACGCTTTTTTTACAGCTTTTCCATCTCCTATTCTTAGCTATGATACAACGATCTTCTAATCGTCATATCTCCCTCGTAGAAGCTCTAAATTTAGAGCTTTAAAAACCTATGGATAGCTCTCTTCACAAACTTTCCAACCCATATTTACACATTATATTTGGCTTCCAAACGAATGAGTTATGAGTGTTCGTTGTAGACTGCATTTTGGTGCCCGCTTTTTTCTTCTTTTACTTTTCTCCACGTGACTTGCTTTTTGTTTGACTTATCCTCAAGACCTTAGCTCGTGATCTTGCCTTCCGGATGTGAACGCACCATACCTTATATTCTTGTAGACTTCAATACCTTGAATTCTAAAAACACTTTCACACTCATCATCGAATCTCACCCTCGAAAGCATGTTGGCCATGGCGTTGTCTTTTCCGGAAATGTGTCATATTTCTGGATTTAGGGACTTGATGTACGCTATCCACCTGAGCATTGCCAGGTCCGGCGTTGCACATCCGGAAACCATACCAAGAATCGGAAGGCAGTCCGTCTCAATTATCACCTCCATCCCGATCAAGTAGTCTTTGTCGGCCTTGCCCGTCGAAACGATACCCCAGAGTTCGCGTTTAACCTAGGCGTACCCTCGCTGTCATTCACTAAGGACATTCGCGCGGAACCGGATGGGGAACCTAGTGCCATTCTCATCCTCCTGGCTGATCACCCATCTGATTCCGGTCGGACTCGTGTCTACGGTCACGTAAATCGGAATGTCTTTACCGTAGACCGCTTTCCGGAGTGCCAGCGCCACAGCAAGTGCTTCTTTCATTTTTCGGACCGACTCGTATGCTCCTCTCTCCACTCGAATTTACACCCTTTCTTCAGCAATCCATAGAGCGGCTCCGCAACGTGGGTGTAATGCGGGATCCAGATATGGTAGAACGTGCATGCTCCCAAGAATCTCCAGACTTCTGTGACCGAATTGCAGTCGCGCTTCATCGTGGAGATGGCCTCTACCTTGGCCGGCGACGGTTTCCGACCGAATGGCCCGCATAGGTGTCCGACAACCATGATCTCCGATTTCCCGAAGGCTGATTTTTCCCTAGAGAAGGTGAGCCTCGCGCCCTCTAGTCTTTGCAGCACCTTCTCGCAGTCATCGACGTGGTCCGCCACAAATTTCCGGCATCCGCCCGGTACGATTGTCTCGTCCTTATCCTCCACCGGGCATCCTTTGATCAGGATGTCGTCTAAGAATGGCATGGTGATGTCCAGGATACAATCCCTTAGCACTTTGTTCATTGCGTTCACCATGTGGGCTATCGAGTTCATCCCTCCTTGCGGAAGGGTACACATTTGTACTAGGCCGAGAGGAGTCCGCATCGTCGTAATGTCCCTGCTCTCCACGGCTAGCTGGAACTGATCGTATCCCGAGTACAGATCACTGACTGAGTAAATTGACCTTCCCGCGAAGGCCTCCGCAAACTCGTTTATGGTCGGTCTGATTCCTACGTTTCGAATGGTCACCTTGTTGACCGGTTGCAGGTCCTGAATGAAGTGCATCGTGCCGTTCTTCTTGGGCACGGTAAACCACCGATTAGAATATGGGGCACTCAACAATTCGAGGATGCCCATATCCAGCTTCTGTTTCAGCAACTCCATTAGCTTTGGGATGTGAGCTCTGGGTACTGGAATCGGTTTGAGGTTCCACGGTACATGCGGTACCGTGAAGATCACCATTGGTTCCACAATCGTCGAGTCTACGCACCCGATCTTCTCCAGCGAGAATGTGAAGGCCTTTTCATGCCTCCAGAGCATTCTCCGAAACCAGTCCTCCTCCGCCGACAGTAGAAAGCCACCCCCACCTTCCTTGAGCTCTCGTAGCATTATGTCCGTGAATCGGTGTCCTATGCCAGCCGGATCTCGTAAACTTGGGTCTGACGCGACCCCCTTCATTCGTAACTCACTGCCCTTTGGCAAGGGTGTCGTGACTGGCCTCACCTTCCGATCCACAATCTTGTACTTCGTATCCACTCGGGCCGCCCGATCCGACTCGAGTCCTCTACCGAAGTCGGCGATGACTTCGTACATCTCTTCCGAACATACCGGAATCGTTCGGGCTTCACTAAGGCCCTCTCCGAACATCTTCCCTAACTTCCCCAAGGTGTCGTCAAGAGAGACCATTTCCACAGCTCCGCTGATTTCCTCTTTGGGGGGAGGACTCCGCATGCCTTGAGTCGCTCTTCTGCCCGCTTCTTCTGCCTACTATACATGTGTGGGGTTTTTCTGGAGTGTCCGGACTATCGGGTCCCCACGCCTTGATAGCCCTCTCTAAAAATCCCCTCGGCTTTCACCGCCGAGGGTCTTGCGGTTACGCTCATGGTTCGGTCATACCGTCAGAAACTGAACGGAGTGACGTCCATCCTGGCTTTTGACTTGGGCATACGCCGAACCGTTGTCCATCACCTTCGTCTCCATGCGCGCCGCCGTGATGTACGGTTCTCCGAGTATCACTGGATGCGAGAGGACGTTTCCTGCACGAAGAAGTGTTGATCAATCTCGACATTGCTGATTTTCACTCGTACATTCGGGTAGGCTCCGTGTAGCTCCTCCGTGGTGTGCGTTATTGCCCGTATCTTCCACCCGTGCTTGGTGTTGATCGGCCACTTTCCCTTCTTGTAGAACTCCATGGACATCAAGTTGATCTCCGAACCATGGTCTACCAACGCCACCACCGGCTCCTGGACGTCCCCGATCCGAACAGGGGTTTCCGTAGTGGCCCTAGCCCAATGTAGCCTCGAGTAGTGGCTTTCCGCCAACTCGTCCTCCAGGGCCATGTCTTCTAGGTGCGTCGTTCGCACCTCCACCGGCTTCTCCGGCTCCGGCTCCGTCGAAAACCTTTTCCGCTTCACCAAGTCTACGATGGAGTCATGGAACTCCTTCTTGGCGATACCGAGCACTTCCCTCAGTGACAGCTCCACTTTGTTGTCGAGGATCCGTTCCTCCAGGACCTTTCGTAGGTCCGTGGTCCTTTCGATCTCTGTGTTCAACTAGCAACCGGCCTTCATGGCCTTGTCTGGTGCGCCGGATGCACCAACATCATTCTGGTTTGGCCCGAACCGGGTCTCATACTGTTGTGAGGGTCCAGCCCCCTCGGTCTTTCCCGCGCACTTGTCTTCCACCAGAACCTCATAGTTCTGGCATGCGGCTTCCACGAAGCCCGTCTTCTCTTCGACCGGGTCACTCCACCCGGTTACTTCCCGGACTCGTCTTTCCGCGTGGTCCGCTTCCTCTTTCCTTAGTCGTACGCCGGCTAGGCCTTCCAGCATCAATGGCCAGAACCCGGAGTCCTTCGTTTTCCAGACTTCACTACCGACCCGGAGTCCCGCCGACGCCGAGTAGTCGATGGTCTCCGCGTGACGAGCTATCGCTTCCTCCATCAGTCATTTCATCCCCCCTCGTCCGACGTTCAGATCCAGGGCCCTCCAGGTTTCGCTAGCATGTACCCACTCGTTCCACAGGTACACCACTTTGGCCCTTATCTCTTCGGCGAAGTCCCCGCAGTCCTTTCGGGCGTGGCCGACCCCGTCGCACTACAAGCACCGATGCCTAGCCGGAGGCCTTCGGTCATGGGCTTGTTCGCCGTCGTCCCTCCGTGCCTGTGCAATCTGGAGATCCCTCACCATCTGAGTAAGCTCCTTGTTATTCGCTTAGCCGGACAAGGCCTAACACAAGGTGTCACGGAGACACTTCACCAAAGGGTGATTACGGCATAGGATTAAGATTCAACGATTACACCGACTTACGTAGTTTACACAATTAGATTGCTTAGGTTAATTACACGCGTAAGATATAACAATGATTACAGAACGGAAATCAAGACAGAAGTATAAACATCATAATCTCTATTAATTATCCGCTGTCATTACAAT
Source organism: Azolla caroliniana (assembly GCF_043228905.1). Taxonomy (NCBI): domain Eukaryota; kingdom Viridiplantae; phylum Streptophyta; class Polypodiopsida; order Salviniales; family Salviniaceae; genus Azolla; species Azolla caroliniana. Next base: position 12,655,131 of record NW_028230440.1, read on the forward strand.
AGGGTCCGGGCCTTTAAATAGGTTTCCGGCCCGTAGTACAAAACGGTGCCTCTCGCACCTATTCGGAATCCGTCCGGATCTGGAACGGCATACCGTTTCCAGTCCGTCCGTTCACACTATGCTCATATACAACCATATCTAATTAATTCCTTCACTCCGTATTTTGGACTCCTTGCCGGCCGGTAACACATGGCACGCCCGTGGGACAGTACCTTGTACGTCGAACCCTTCTCGGCCCCTTCATTGTTCACCCAAATTGTCCAAATTACTTTGTTCAAGAATTTCCGCTTGTTCTTCCGGTTGTGGTTGTTGCGGCTGTGCTTGCTGCTGCTGCTGTGTTTGCGGTTGGGACTGAGGTTGCTCCGGCTGCTCTGCTTGCTGCTGCTGCTCCGTTTGTTTTGCTGACTCCGGCTGCTCCGTTTGCCTCTCTGACTCCGGCATCTCCGTTTGACTGCTTCCGGTCCGGTCTCCTTCCAGTAACGGTTCCTCATCACTGAGGTTGACCGTAACTGGTTCTCGTTCTTTCTCTCCCCGGATCCGGGACCTCTCGTAGCTTTCAAACTGGATCTGCGCCTCCAGCCTGTCGTCGTCCAGCTGAGCTACAAGTTGCCGGACTTGCTCTAATTGGTCTTCTGCCAAGGCTTGAAAGTCTTCGGCCAGCTCATCTCTTATCCCGGTGAAGTCTTCGGAAGTCAGCATATAGCAATCATCTCCCTCCTTCCGCCGGTTCTCTACGTCAGCCCGGAGCAATTGGAGTTCCGCCGCGTTTGTGGCCCACTTGGTCCACCATTTGACGGAGCCGTTGTCAATCAAGCTCTTGGTCTGGTTCAACCAGGCCCGCATTATATCCTGGATGCGACTTGCTCCCATCTGTGCTCTGCTTTCCACCACTTGTCGCTCCTCCTTCAACTGCTTGATGAGGTTTGCCGTATCCTCCGCCTGCTCTCGGTAGCGCGTCAGCTGCCCTTGATATGTCGTTTGCAGCCTCTGCAGTACCTCCGCCGCTCTTTCTTTTTCCGCCTGCTGTTGCCTGAGGAGCTCTGTCCGAACCTTCTCCGCCTCTTCCAACCGTCTTCTGTTTTCCGCTTGTTCCTTGGCGAATGCGGTTGCGGTCCGATCAACTGCTTGCCGGAGCTCATCCATCCGTTCCTTGTGCTCCGTTTGCAACCGTTTATACTCCCGGTGCAAGTTCTCACATTCCTCTGTTTTTAGTTTGAGCTTGCCGTTGATCTGGCGATGGTTCCGGTCCTCCCGGTCCTTTACCTGCCGGAGTTCCTCTTTCAGGCGCTCTACTTCTGTTTCGGCGTTCCTCCGGAGTTTCTCCTTCTCTTGCAGCATTTTCTCCTTCTCCTCCTTGAGCCGGTCGTACGCTTGGTGGCCTTTCCGTAAGCTCTCCTCGGCCCGGCGTAGATTCTCAGCAGTCTTTTTGAGTTCTGCCTCCGCTGCCGTTTTCAGTTCTCTTTCGCGGCTCCTCAGCGCTTCTTGGGCAGCAAGCTCATCCTTTAAATCCGCAAGCTCTTGGGCTTGTGCCGCATTTTTCTCCGGAACGGTTTCCGTTGCCGGGGTCTGATTGCTATGTACAGGTTGATCCTCTTTATTCTGTACATTGCCCGGAGTCACCGGTGCTTGGACTTGTGTTTCCCTTGTGACCCTGTCCAAGTCTTGTTCAAGGCTCCGGATTCTGGACCGGGCCGTCTCTAGATCTACGGTTGTGACGAGCAACCGTTCCTGGTGCGCTCTCTCTTCCGCCTCTATATACTCGACCGCTCCGGCGATTTGCTCGCCTACCCACCGTAGCCACACGCTACTGGTGCCTTGTTGCTGTACTGGTCGGGTCGGCTCATTCTCTGTGGAATTGTCTGGCCTGATTGCCTGCATATGCCGTTCTGGTTCTACTCCTTGGCCGCCGTGTGCTCTGGCTGGGCTCGCCGGCTGTTGAGTTCCGGTTCTCGCCGTCTCCGGAGCCGTTGGACTGACTTCTTCTATAGAAGTCGACAAGACCGGTTCCCTACGCACCGGTTCCGGTTCTTCCCTTGTGGTTTGCTCAGGTTGAGTTGGGGGCGTTTCTGCCTCTCGCGGGTACGACCGCTCCCCTCCTGTCGCGGCGGTCCTACTTCTTGGCCGTCGTTGGAGGTGCTCTTCCGGCTCCTCCGTTTCCTCTTCCTGTGCCACGGCATGTTTCTGTGCCGTCAAGGGTTCCGGTTCCTTCTGTCCCGGTCTCCGTAAGGTTATCTTGACGGGTCGGACCGGTGACACCTCCTCCGGTTCTGGGACCCGTTTCTTCCCTTTCGCCGCCTTCGACGCCAGCAGCTGCTGTCGTTTGGACGCCGGCTTCGAGGTGCTTCCTTCCGATACTCTTGGCCGCTTCTTTGGCTGGACGGTCTCGACCGGCGGCACGAGCAATGTGATCCATTGAGCTACGGCGTGCCACAGCTTCCGGCCCTCCTTGCCGTCCTTCCCTCGTACCATGTCGATTGCCATGCACAACCCGTCTGCAATCAGCACCGGCCAGTCCACCTTGACCCCTTCATAGGTGGCTATGATCATCCCTGCCCAATTTTTTGGCATGACAGGGGGTCGGGGGTACACGTGACCGTACTCGTGGAGCACTCGAGCTATCTCCCTGAATAGCGGATCTTCGCCGCCCTGCGTCCGATAGCCTTTGCCGGCAACAGAGTACTCACCGAAATATCGGGTGAGTTGCTCCGAGGTTGGGTTATCGATCTGAAAGATTCCTCCCTCCGGAAGGCCTGTTAGCGCGCGGATCGCTTCCTCGGTGATGACCTCTGTGGCGAGCTCCTTGATGACCCGGTCTGCTTCTCTGTGCGGCGGTGCCTCCATGATGGCCAAGAACCCTTCCAGTCCGTTTTGCCTGAACCATTTCCTGGCCGCTTCCGACAGCGTTTGTGGTTCCATGTCTGCTTCAAGGTCGAGGGACGATGGCGAGGTAGAGTGGTGATGAGGGTGAGAGCGAGAGAGAGAGCGTTCTGAGCGCGGGGGTTCTCTGCGTGCAGGTTCGCGTTTGCTCAGCTTCCACTGCCTTGGTGCTTCTGTGCTTCTTGGCTCGCGAAAATAGAAGGTCTCCATGCGCTCTGTTTCTTCTTTGTGCGTTTTGGCGCCTTTTTCGAGCATGCACACGTCGTGTACTAATTTAGTATTAAGTGGCGTGGCGTCTCTTAAATGCCCACTACGTACCTTTTCGCGCCTCGCTTTCACACCCGTTCATACCTCGATTTTGAATTTATTTTTTTTTTTTATTTTTTTTTTTTCTTTTTTTTTAATGACGGTGTGTGACCTTACACATCCGTAGGTCCCTCCGGACCCTGACCGTTTTCCTTACGGGTTGCCGTGTCTTCCTTCGTGTTTACTACGGGTTCCCCGTCGTCTTTTTCTTCCGGATCGATCCGTACCGATCCCGGACAGGTTCCTGGTGAAGTGCCGGTGAGCTGCATAAACGGGTTCTTTGGCATCGGTCCTTTATAGGGCTTTAGTCGGAATCCATTCACCCACTTGCCTAGTACTTCCCCGGCAAGTGTCCCTATCTGATAGGACCCGTTGTATTCCCGTGTCAGCCAATACGGGCCTGTCCATCTGAACCGGAGTTTACCCGGCATCTTGCCCATCCTCGTTTGGAATACTAGCACCGGCTTTCCGATTTCGAACATCTTTTCGTTACCTTTCCGGTGACGGTCAACGAACGCTTTCCGTCGTCGTTGCTCCAGTTCCATGTGGAGGATGCTGGCCAGCCGTTGCTCCTCCAGTTCGCATAGTGCTGCTAGCCGTATTTCCTCCGACTTCTTTTCATTCAGCCGTTCCCGTAGTTGGATCCGTAAGCTTGGTACCTGAAACTCGACCGGCATGACCGCTTCTAAGCCGAATGCTAACCGGAACGGCGTTGTCCGGATACTCGTTTTGTATGCCGTTCTGTACGCCCATAGCGCACTATGGAGCTTTGTGTCCCAGTCCGTCCGGTTTTCATTGACAATTTTGCGGAGAATGTTCTGCAGCGTTTTGTTGGTGGACTCTACTAACCCGTTCGCCTGTGGGTAATACGGTGTGCTTCTTTTATGGACCACGGCATAGAACGTTGTTAAACTTTCCACTACCTGGCCGAGGAAATGCCCTCCTTGGTCGCTGATCAGTTCAATCGGACATCCATATCGGCACCAAATGTTCTCGTACAGGAATTTTGCTGTGGATGACGCGGTGTTGTCTCTCAGGGCCTTAGCTTCCACCCATTTCGTGCAATAATCCGTTGCCATGATGACATAACGATTACCCGTTCTCATTGTCGGTGGCTTGAACGGTCCGACAAAATCCAATCCCCACTTCTGGAATGGCTCTAGTGGAAGTACCGGTTGGTGTGGCATCCGTGCTTGCTCCGTAGGCTGGCCCATTCGTTGGCATAGGTCACATTCCTTAGCATACCTGACGGCATCTTTTAGCGTCGTGGGCCACCATAAGCCGCTCTGCCATACCTTTCTTGCCGTCGTTTCCCCAGCATAGTGTCCTCCGGCAACCCCACAGTGTGCTTCCCGTAAGATTACTTCTTTCTCGTCACTACGGACTGCCCGTCTCCATATTCCATCTGCTCCTTTGTGGTAGAGAGTGTCCCGTAACAGACAGAAATTGCGGCTCTGCACCGCCAGTCGTTTCCTCTCGTCCCGGTTCATTTCCTCCGGTGGCAAGCCCGTGCTTAGGAACTGGTGCATGTTTGTCAGCCATTTATCTTCTGATGCCACCGTGTCGTCCGCTGCCGTTTCCAGGGTGATACGGAATAACTCCGCGTCCGGGAATTCATCCGCTACTCCGTCGCCTGGTTCTCCGGACTCTAATCGGCTCAGGTAGTCTGCTACGGCATGCTGGATACCGGGCCGGTGGAAAATCTCGAATTCGAACTCCTGCAACAGCAAGGTCCAACGGGCCAACTTACCGGTCAGGGACGCCTTGGACACTAAGTACAGAAGCGCCGAGTGATCCACATGAAAGGAGAACTTCCTTCCCAATAGGTAGTGCCGAAACTTTGTGACACTGTAGATCATGCCGAGAGCCTCCCGTTCCGTCGTTGAATAGTTCTTCTCCGCTTGGGACAGCTTCCGGCTGGCGTAATATACCGGCCGGTACCATTTGGGCTCCGTAAGCTGCATTAAGGCGCTGCCAATAGCGATGTCGGACGCGTCCACGAACACGTGAAATTCCTTGCTCCAATCCGGAGGCTGCACGACGGGTGCTTGCGATAAAAGTACCTTCAGGGCATTGTATGCCTTATCCTCCGTATCCGTCCATTGGAACGGTGTCCGATGTACCGCGGTGTGTAATGGTGTAGCCAAGTCGGCCAAGTGACGGAGCATCCGGCTGTGCCACCGGATCTGTCCTAAGAATCGGCTTAGTGCTTTGGCCGTTTTCGGCGCCGGTGCCCCTAGTATGGCGTTTACTTTGTCCGGGTCGACCGCAATGCCCTCCTTACTTACAATGTGTCCCAGCAATATTCCACTTGAGACCCCGAAGATGCATTTTGCTGGATTTAAGCTTAGCCGGTATAACCTACACTTTTCAAGGCATAACCGTAGGTGCTGCAAATGGTCTTTTCCCCGGCTATAGACTGCAAAATCATCCAGGAAAACTTGCATGAAGGCAGGGATGTATTCTCCGAAGATCTCCATGATGATTCGCTGGAAAGTTGCTGGTGCCGTTTTTAGGCCGAACATCATGACTTCGGCCACAAACACCCCCCATTCGGTGACGAACGCTGTCTTCTCCTGGTCGTCCGGGTGCATCCGGATTTGATTGTACCCGCTGAACCCGTCTAGAAAGCTATAAACTTCATGACCGGCGACGGCATCCAGTACTCCATCCGTGAACGGAAGAGGGAATGCATCCGTAATTGTGGCGGCATTTAGTTTCCTGTAATCTACACACACACGGATTTTACCGTTCTTCTTGGGGACGACGACGATGGGGCTCAGCCACGTCGCTTTCTTTACCGGCCGGATGAAGCCCACTCTTAGGAGTTTGTCGATTTCCTCTTTTACTTTGGCGGCGTAGTTGGGGTTCATTCGGTATCGTCGTTGCGCCACTGGTTTCGCGTCCTTGCCTAAGTGGATCTGATGCTGATATAATTGAGGGTCCAGCCCTCGCATGTCTTCGTATGACCAGGCGAATACGTCGCGAAACTCCGTGAGAAGTTTGATCATCGCCGCTTTATCTTCCGGCTTCATTTCTTTGGCGATGTGTACCGGCTTTGATTCGTCCTTGCTTCCTAGGTTCACTTCGTCGAGCTGGGATGCTTTTACCCGTTGGGAAACGGCCATTTCCCGTTCCAACGCTTCCTGTGCTTGCCGTAATTCCCGAATCGCATCTTTGTCTGGTTCGGCTTCGGTGTCGTCCTGCTGCGGCAAGTATGCGGCTACGGCTTCAGCTATGTCGATCTCGAAGAGTGGTACGATCTTCGGATGTTCCTGCAAGTACTGGGCTTCTTCGTCGTCTGCCAATCCTTCAAGCATGTTCACACATTCCGCGTACAGCGGTGTGCATTCCTTACCGTTGCTCGTCCGTGGTTGTGTCGGAACCCGGACCTTGGCTTTTCCGCGCCGGAAGGTGATCATATTTTTCCGCCAATTTTGCTTGATGTGTGCAGTTTTCAACCATGGTCTGCCCAGCAACAGTGGGTACGCGCCTTGCGCCTGTAGCTGCAGCACTACAGCCGAGATGTGAAATGTGTGGCCTCCTATGGTGACTTCCAATTTCCGTATTAAGCCCGTCGGCCGTACCTAGCTCGTATCCGCCATCCGTAGCCAGAACGGGCATGGCTCCCATTCATGTATACCCAAGGCATCACACGTACGGAGGCTTATTACGTTCACCCCGGAACCTCCATCGATTACTGTGCCGGGAAGTTCGTGCCCTTTGACAATAGCTGTAATCACCGGACTGCTAGTGTCCACTACCGTCGGTCCCTCTTCCGGGTTCGAGAAGAGGACTGGTGCTGGTGGGGCTATGCCGTCTGTCATGCCCGTTTTTAGCCCTTCCGTAAATCGCGGCACGAGCTGCAAGAGTCTTCCTAACGGCAACGTGATCTGACATTCTTGCAGTGCTTGCCATGTCTCGTTTTCTGGGTGGCCACCGCCGGCACTCCCTATGGTATTTGCCTTTTGCCGTTCCGCGTCCGCGACGTTCTTTTCATTGGCTTCCTTCACCCATTCCGTCGCCTGCCTTTGTATGGCCTCTTGTGTTTCCCACTCTTTGGCCATGCCTTTCGACCGTGTGGTTACTTGCTGTACATCCGTCACTTCCGGAACCACCATATTAACTGCTGGTCGTTTCTCGTAGCTCTTTACCGGGCACTGGTTACTGTAGTGGCCTTCCTGCCTGCAGTAGTAGCAGTACTCTTTACGGGTATTGCTGGATTCAGCATTGCTGGTAGCCGGATTTGGTCCCGTAGCGAGTGGTGCGTTCTGTGCCGGTTGGCTCCTTGGGATTCCATGTTCCGGGTCCCTAGGGTGACCACCTTTCTTGAAGTTTCGTTTCTTATTATTCTTATGTTTATTTCGGTAGTCCGGCCGTGGTGGATCGTAACATCGGCCGTAGTCCTCCTGGTGCCTTCGGTAACCAGGGGAATGGTCTCTATCGTATTGCTCGTGTCGCCTGTTGGGCTCCCGATAACGGTCCGATCGCTCATACCGGTCGTAGTTATCACGCCGATTCCCGTACCGGCCATCATTCTCTTGCCTGTCTCCGTACCGGACATCTTGTGCCGGTGGGTACCGGTTCCCTCTTTGCCAACGATCGTCATCTTCGTCTCGGCTGCTTCTTGGCTCGATCCGTCGGACGGGTGGTGCTTGTCGATTTAACAGGTTGTACTCGCACCGGTCCGTTGTATGACTCTTGGATTGACAAATCACACACTGAGTGCGCATGGTGCACTCTACTGCCGAGTGTCCGGCATTCAAGCAGATTGTGCATTGAATTGCCTGCCGGAACCGGAGATCTTCCTCGGTGGGTAACGCCCGTTGCAGTGTTCCCAGCGTAAGCCATGAGCTTGTCTTTTCCATTTCTCTGACCCGATCAATGACCTGATCGATGGTGCATCCTCGAAAGTCGATCACCGTACACACCGTGCGTAACGGTTCCCGGAGTGCGTTTAAAAATATCGTCCGTAATTCCTCCTCCGGGGGTGCACGGGCAAGCTGGCTATGCATTCGTTGGAAACGGATGACGAATTGGGGAATGCTTTCCCCTGCCTCCTGCCGGATCGTATAAAACAGCCCCACCATTGTCGTCTGGTCGACTTCCTTGTGGAAAAAATGCAAGAATTTTGCTTTTAATTCTGCAAATGTTGTGATGGTCGCCGGGTCCTGCGACCGCCGCCATCGTGTCGCTGGTCCCTCCAACGTGACTCCGAATTCCGCTATCTTCGAGCGTTCTTCTTCCTCCGGTGTCATTCGCTGGGACGTGTGATTTGCTTCCCATGTCTGCTCGAAGTCATCCACATGTGCTTCCGCATCCGGATCATCGCGGTACTTTGAGTATTGGAACGGCATGTCGTCGTCCAGTATTAAGCCGCGGTTTAGTGGCGTTTGTTGATATTTTGCCGGTTCTTTCTCCGGTTCCACTTCCGGTTCTTTTGCCGGTCCTTCTTCCGGTTCTTTTTCCGGCCGGTTCGTTGGTGTTGGTGGCTTTGCTTGTTCCACTTCCGGTGTTGGTGGGTTGACGGCTTCCGGTTCTGGAGTCGGCACGTTATCCGACCCGTCGTCTTCCGGGCCACCGGGGGTATCGTTGCTGCTCCGGTAGTTCGTGTGCACGCTGTATCCCCCTTCGGAATCCGATTCGTAGGCTGAAAAGGCTTCTGCCTCGTTTTCTCCGCTTGCCAGCGCCTCCAGGAGTCGTTCGGTTTCCCGGAGACTACTTAGACTGCTTCCGTCGTCCTGGTCGCGAATTTGCCGTAACCGGAGAGATTCCTCCGCGACTCTCCGGATCTCGTTGGAGAACGAACGATCCGAGCGAATTTCCTGCGCTGCTTGCTGGAAAGTCTCACGCCGTCTTTGCCGTTCGGCGAGGCGTCGAGCTCGGTCTGTACCCAAGTCGTGCGTTGGTCTAGTCATCCATTACCGTCGTTCGCTGCGAGAAAGCAGGAATCGTGGTCGCCAAAACTGTGTTATTCGCTTAGCCGGACAAGGCCTAACACAAGGTGTCACGGAGACACTTCACCAAAGGGTGATTACGGCATAGGATTAAGATTCAACGATTACACCGACTTACGTAGTTTACACAATTAGATTGCTTAGGTTAATTACACGCGTAAGATATAACAATGATTATAGAACGGAAATCAAGACAGAAGTATAAACATCATAATCTCTATTAATTATCCGCTGTCATTACAATAGGGTCCGGGCCTTTAAATAGGTTTCCGGCCCGTAGTACAAAACGGTGCCTCTCGCACCTATTCGGAATCCGTCCGGATCTGGAACGGCATACCGTTTCCAGTCCGTCCGTTCACACTATGCTCATATACAACCATATCTAATTAATTCCTTCACTCCGTATTTTGGACTCCTTGCCGGCCGGTAACACTCCTCTAGAGCTGCTCCCCCGGGCGGGCCTTTGACCACACTGGTCGAAGTCGAGCCAGTCTCGAGCCAGTCTCGAGTCTCCTCCCTTCGCGCCGGTGGGGGTACCTCGAGCTTCCTTGCTGCAACTGAGCCCGCCCCCGACGAGCCTTTATCGACCCACTCATGCCGTTTGTCGAAACGGCCGCAGACTCTCTTCACCACGGCCCAATCGGGCGTTAGCCCGTAACGCCCGTCATCGGTCTCTAGTAGAAGGCCCACTTGCTCTCGGTCCCTCACGTCCACTGATTTAACAAATAATAGGACACGACTTGTGTCCAGTACGATCCGGTCCAACGTAAAGTCCGGGTCCGATGATGACTAAATCAACAACATAAAGTAGGATGCAAACCGAACCATCCAGACCTTTCCGGATGAACAACGATGAGTCGGGATTTAGAAGTCACAAACCCCATCTTACGCAACCGGTGCATAATCTTCGCATTCCAAGCTTGGGGGGCTTGTTTCACACCGTAAAATGACTTCTTAAACCGGCACACCGCCGACTTATTCATCTCCGACTGAAAACCGGGAGGTTGGATCATATAGACCCGTTCTTCAAGGTCACCTTGAAGAAAGGCATTCTTCACGTCCATCTGGTGAAGATGCCATCCCCTTGCCACAGCAACCGCCAGTACCACACAAACTGTCATCATCTTCGCTACCGGAGCAAAGGTCTCGTCGTAATCGATTCCATGGGTCTGTGCGTACCCCTTCGCCACTAACTAGGCCTTGTATTGGTTAACCGAACCATCGGCATTGTACTTTACCTTGTACACCCATTTGCAACCGATCAGTTTATAGTGTCAGGGAGGGTCAACGAGGTCCCATGTGTCGTTGGCATCAAGTGCCCGCATTTCTTCTTCCAAAGTGGCACACCAATTTGCGCCCTTTGCTGCTTCTGCGTAGCTCTCCGGCTCACACACTTCCGCCACTTTGGTCATGTACGCATAGTGATGCGCCATGTACTCATTTTACCCGTACCGCGTAACGGGGTTCTTCTGGCGGGAAGACCAACATAACTTGTCATCACCCGGTTTGGGGTCCTTCTTGCCCGGTTCGAACTTCGTTCCCGAAGATCCTCCTTCATCCTTTCCGGAGTCGGATTTGCTCCGATCTGACTCAACGTTGCTGGTTTCGTATTCCGGCATCTTCTTCATCCCCTTCTCTTTGCGCGTGAACCGTCTCCTCGGTTCCTTGCACGGGGAGAGCACGATAGAGTCTCCACTACTCATCGGTTTTTCATCCGACTGGCCATCTCGACACAGCCGCTCATTCGGTCCACTGAGCCAGAATGAGATCGGACTCTCTTCTAGAGTGCCGAAGTCTTCATCTTCTACCTGGACCTCCTCGGGCTCACTAGCCTCATCTTCCGGAATCGGTTCTTCGTCGGGAATTGGAGTCGGTAAGGAGTACCATGATGTCGTCTCATCAAACTCGACATCTTGGCTTACTCGGACCTGCTTAGTCTGGGGGTTATAGCACTTATACCCCTTCTGCTCATGCGAGTAGCCGACTAGGATGCATTTCTACGGCTTCAGATCTAGCTTCTTCCGCTTCTCATCCGGTACATGCACATATGCTATGCTACCGAATATCCAAAGGTGTCTCAAATTCGGCTTCCGCCCGAAATACAACTCATGTGATGACACCTTGTCTCCGATCCGGTTTTGGATGTAGACGGTCGTCCGGACTGCCTCGGCCTAGTAGAATTGGGGCATGCTCTTCTCCTCCAGCATTGCCCTTGCCGCGTCGACAATTGACTAGTTCTTCCTTTCGGCCACACCATTTTGCTCCGGTGTGTATCTACAGCTGAATTCTCTCCGAATTCCGTTCTGTTGCAGATAACTGTTGAATTGGCTGGAAAAGTATTCCTCTCTATTTCCCATTCATCTAAGCTTTGAAGTTTTTGGAAACATTCAAACACTTCACTATTCTTCTCAATGAGGTAGATCCATGTGTGCCGGTTGTAGTTGTCGATTTAGGAGACGAAGTATCGACTCCCGCCAAGACTAACATTTTGTGTCTGTCCCCATACATCTGAATGGATTAGATCAATCTTGTTACGCCTCCGGTTTCGTTCAGTGGGGAATGGAAGCCGGTGTTGCTTCCTGAGTTGGCAGGCTTCACAAATTTCGGCCTTCCAGCCGCTAAATTTCGGCAAACCGAAGACAACTTGTTTCGATTGCAGGTCCTGAAGCCTTTGAAAGTTGACATGGCTGATCCACTTGTGCCACAAGTCGATGTCCAACTCGACCTTTTGCCCTTTGGCAAACATGGCGGTGCCAGTGTTATTGGTGTTGAGGATGAACATCCTCCCTTCTCTGCGCCCTTCCGCAATTATCCGGCCTTCTTCCTCGATGAAGCACCCTACGTGCGTAAACTGCACCTGCATCCCCTGGTCGACGATTTGTCCAACCGACACCAGGTTCTTTGTGATACTCGGAATGTGTAGTACGTTCATCAGCTTCCCCTTTTGTCTGACATGACTTAAAGGGACTTCTCCGACATGCACAATTGGGTGAGGGGTGTCGTCTCTGGTTTTGCCGGATGTTGTTCAGCTCTTGTTGGAGCTGCAACTTACGGGTTGTGGTAGTCGCGGCGAAAATCTTCCTCAGATTTCCCCAGGCCTCCTTCGGTGTTTTTGCATCCTTTATGTAGCCGAGCATCTAGTCATGCACATAGGACGTGAGTCAGTACAATACTAGGCTCGCTCCTTGCTCCCAAACCGGGAAGCCATTGTGTGCCGGCTCCGACACTACCTTGTTCGTTCATTCCACAAAACTCCAATATCCATGCCCCAATAGGTACTGGTGCATTTTATATGACCAGGACGCGTAGTTGCTCTGGTCGAGCTTCTCTGTGGGAAGTGAACTCACCATACCTCTGTCCATATCTTTCTTTGTCTGTCCTTACCGAGTATTAGGGTTTGCCTAGAAAAGCGTCTGTTGGCTGCAGAGGTTCTCAACCCTCACGCTCTGATACCATGTGAATGTAAACATGTGGAAGCGTTAGAGAAAACCAGCTCAGCCGGATAGCAACAGAGAATAAGATGAAGGTTTAATGTTGAAGCTTAGTATACAAAGAGTATATGTGGGAGAGGCAGAGAGAGCAGAACGTAAGCGTAGATTAAAAGAATAACTCTAAAACTCTGTACATACAACGTGCTAAACAACACTATTTATATAAGTCCATAAAGGAATGACAGAAGTACTAACAGGTACTTCCATATTCCTCTGTGCGACTGATACTAACTATGAGACAATGATTACCTAGTGTTGAGAGACAAGCTCAACATCGGCCGGATCGGCTGAAGAAGCCGAGGACCGGATCGGTTGGGACCGATCAGTTAGGCCGAGTGCGTAAATCGGGAAGCCGTTAGGAAAGATATTCCGTGAGGAATATATTTGGGAGTTAGTGTAGGAGCTCTTAAAGAGCATTGAAGTACGGTCAGTACTTCGGTCAGTCCTTCGAGAACTTGTATAAAAGTGTTCATGGAACACACATATGTATAGAGTAGTGAATCAAGATCTTTTGTTGAATATAGTTCTTGTGTTTCTCTCTATCACTCTCTCTGTCTCTCCCGCGTATACTGCGTAAGCTGAAGCTCTCCATTAAACCTGAGTTTTCTTCCTTCTGTTCGGTCTTCATACTTGCTTCCGCACGTTACTTTTTACATGGTATCAGAGCGCGAGGGTTGAGAACCTCTCTGCAGCCGACACAGCTTGACGAAGAAGAACAAGAAGAAAACTCAGGTTTAATGGAGAGCTTGAGCTTACGCAGTATACGCGGGAGAGACAAAGAGAGTGATAGAGAGAAACACAAGAACTATATTCAACAAAAGATCTCGATTCACTACTCTATACATATGTGTGTTCCATGAACACTTTTATACAAGTCCTCGAAGAACTGACCGAAGTACTGACCGTACTTCAATGCTCTTTAAGAGCTCCTACACTAACTCCCAAATATATTCCTCACGGAATATCTTTCCTAACGGCCTCCCGGTTTACGCACTTGGCCTAACCGATCGGTCCCAACCGATCCGGTCCTCGGCTTCTTCAGCCGATCCGGCCGATGTTGAGCTTGTCTCTCAACACTACCCCTCAAGCTCAACTTGAGGCTCTTCGGGATCCTCGGGCTCACAGCTCCGGTTCCTCCTGGCTTCATGCCTTGCTCGCGCTCCTCGACCTGTTCGACTCCGCGCCCTTCGACCCTTCCGGTCGGCTTGTCTGCTCATGTGGCCCTCATCAGCTCTTCTATTGTTGCGGTGTTGACGCTTCTTTTGCTGCCTTTTCTTCCGCTTGGGCCTCGGTTGATTCAGCGTGTCTGAATCAAATATCTGAACCGTCTCGGCTACCTCCGATCGGTTTTCACTCTCGTCCGAGTTGGCTGTCTCCAACTCTTCTTCGGTCTTCTCGCCCTCGGTGGCGTCATCTTCCCCATGCGTGGTTGGCTTCGCCTCTCTCCTTCGGCTACTCCCCTTTTGTCCGCTTCCGGACTTTGTACACCCACCTACACCCGATCGGTTTTACCCCTGTTGGTGCGTCAACCAGGTTCCAGGTCTCGTTCTCAGCCAATGCGTGCATCTCTTCCTCCATCGCGGCACGCCAATTCGCGTCTTTAGCTGCTTTTGCGTAGCTCTCCGGCTCACGCACTTCCGCTACACGGGTCATGTACGCATAATGATGCGCCATGTACTCGTTGTATCCGAACCGCAAAACAAGGTTCTTCTGGCGGGTAGATCGGCGTAATCTCACATTAGCCGATGTCGAGGCTTTCTCGTTCGACGCGGACTTCACCTTTAAAGACCCGTCACCAGTTCCTTCGGAGTCGGACTCGCGTTGAAATCGACCGCGTGAAGCTCCAACTTGCGGCATCGTTCGACATGAAGGATCTGGGGGACCTTCATTACTTCCTCGGGATCGAAGTGATCCATACCCCCCAAGGCATATTGATTAGCCAACGTCATTACGTGCTGAGTATGCTCTTCAAATTCGGGATGGCCGACTGTAAGTCCGTCTCGACTCCTCTGGACAGAACCATCAAGCTTCGTCCCGATACGGGAAAGGTATGCGACCCGACGAGGTTCCGACAAATTGTCGGAAGCCTCATATACTTGACCATCACCCGACCCGACCTCAGTTATCCGGTCGGAGTGATCAGTCAGTTCATGGCGCGACCTACCGAGGAGCACCTTCAGTGTGCGCGACGCATACTTCGGTATGTCAACGGCACTAAGGACCGGGGACTGCTATATCGGACTGGTGCAGCCGTGCAGTTAGTCGACTACACCGATGCAGATTGGGCTGGCAACGCCACCGATCGCCGATCCACGTCTGGATACGCGTTCTCCCTCGGGAGTGTCGTGATCACGTGGAGCAGTAAGAAGCAGCCGACAGTTGCATTGTCGAGCACCGAAGCTGAGTACCGAGGAGCGGCTGTCGCGACATGCGAAGCCATATGGTTGAAGCGGCTACTTAAGGACCTGAAAGAGGAGGTGTCAGATCCGACGACGATCTACTACGACAACCTCAACAGTGTCCAGCTTGCGAAAAACCCCGTTTTCCACGCCCGGACCAAGCACATTGAGGTGCATTACCATTTTGATCGTGAGCGTGTCCTTTCCGGTGAAGTCGAACTTCAGTACGTTCCGACGTATCGGCAGACTGCCGACATCTTCACTAAGCCCCTTGGTCTGGACAAGTTGCGGCAATTCTCCGATGCGCTCGGATTGCGTCACCTCGACGTGCCAAACTTGAGGGGGAGAACAGTCCCGAACGACCAGGCAAAGCAACATGAAAGGAGCGGAGGCCGCGACACCGAGTCGGTTGACTCGGCTGTTGACTCGGTTGTCGAGTTCGACTTCGGATCGGCTGAAGAAGCCGAGGGCGGACCCGCAGAAAAGTCCGGAAGCGGACAAAAGGGGAGCAACCGAAGGAGAGAGCCGAAGCCAACCACGCATGGGGAAATGACGCCACCGAGGGCGAGAAGACCAAAGACGAGTTGGAGACAGCCAACTCGGACGAGAGCGAAAACCGATCGGAGGTAGCCGAGACGGTTCGGATGTTTGATTCAGACACGCTGAATCAACCGAGGCCCAAGCGGAAGAAAAGGCAGCAAAAAAAGCGTCAACACCGCAACAGTAGAAGAGCTGTTGAGGGCCACATGAGCAGACAAGCCGACCGGAAGGGTCGAAGCGCGCGGAGTCAAACAGGTCGAGGAGCGCAAGCGAGGCGTGAAGCCAGGAGGAACCAGAGCTGTGAGCCCGAGGATCCCAAAGAGCCTCGAGTTGAGCTTGAGGGGGAGTGTTGAGAGACAAGCTCAACATCGGCCGGATCGGCTGAAGAAGCCGAGGACCGGATCGGTTGGGACCGATCGGTTAGGCCGAGTGCGTAAACCGGGAGGCCGTTAGGAAAGATATTCCATGAGGAATATATTTGGGAGTTAATGTAGGAGCTCTTAAAGAGCATTGAAGTATGGTCAGTACTTCGGTCAGTCCTTCGAGGACTTGTATAAAAGTGTTCATGGAACACACATATGTATAGAGTAGTGAATCGAGATCTTTTGTTGAATATAGTTATTGTGTTTCTCTCTATCACTCTCTCTGTCTCTCCCGCGTATACTGCGTAAGCTCAAGCTCTCCATTAAACCTGAGTTTTCTTCCTTCTATTCGGTCTTCATACTTGCTTCCGCATGTTACTTTTTACACCTAGTAGTCTAGGCTGCTACTAGGCTTCCGGTTCCCGTTCGAATCTGGCTCTCCGATCCGTCTCCCCGATCCAGCCAGTTGTTTCCGAATACTGATCCAGCTCATCCTTCTAGATGCCGATCTAGATCCAGTTGAGCTTGCTTGCTCAATAAGAAGGCCAAAAAGAAGATAGCCCAGGCCTTATTTCCCGGGTCATACGTTCCTTTTGACGAAGCTCGAAGAGGCAGTTAGCACAACATACCACCTGTGTTATCACTTCATTCAGCGATGTCAGTTCTGCAAAATTTAGCAATAATTTTTTTACATCACCTCTCAATCCCCGACGGAATTGATGACGTAGGGCTTGATCACCCCACCCCGCATCGCAGGCAAGTTGGCGGAATTCAGAGGCATAGGTGGAGGCTGCACGATTACTTTGTTGTAGGGAATATATCTTAGTGAGCGCAGCTCTGCGTCGGTCCGTCTCCCTGAAAGTAGCTTCAAACTCCATGAGAAAGGCTGGAAAATCTTCCAAAAGTAGTGATGTCGTTTCCACCAAGGTAGTGAACCACGCCTCCGTTGGTCCCGTCAGCAGTGAACCCAAGAGACCAACCTAGTGTAACCATGTGGCGTAACGATGGGGCTATAGGCAAATGATGAGGCAAATCTGATTAAGGAAGCCGCATAGTCACGCACACGTTCCATCGAAATTATCGGGAAGGTTAACGTTAGGTTCATAGTAGGGCTCTTGGGATGGTGGCGATGGGTTGAGTGTGGTGGCTGGGGTAACCAAGGATGTCGCAGATTGAAGCTCAAGTAAAGATTGACGAAGGGTACCATTCTCGGCTTCGAGTTGTTCAAAAGCTATGAGTATTTGGGGTAGGCTATCGGACGGATCGGACATGGCTTTCGATGTGTGGTTAGTGAAGAGGGGGGCAGAGTGAAGAAGGAAGGTGAACAAACTGTTAAGGATAGAAGAATCAGAGCTACAAGGATACTACAAGGATGCAATCGATAAGCCTAAAAGCGCTACAAAGACACGATTGACAAGCTAGGGGCAAGTATCATTAACTGGTGTTGTTCACCTTGAATTCATTCAAGGTGAACTCAAATATTTATATTAAGTGGCGTGCATGCCTGTTGCGTGCATGTGATACACTGGAGTATGTATGCACGCATGCATGTGCCAAGTGTGAATTATACAATGGATGGAGCAATTATGCTTATGATGCTAGCTTAAAGTTATAAGGAACAATCATGGATATGACTGTATATTGGACATGTTGGTTAACACATAACACTCGATTATAACACAAGAGGTCATGAGTTTGGATCTTGACATGACCATTATCATGTCCGTAACAATCAAGTTGAGTTTGAGGGGGAGTGTTGAGCGGACAAGCTCAACATGATCCGGATCGACAGAATAAGCCAAGGGCTAGATCAGTGTCCGGTAAGGTGAGCCAGACCCATGTAAGAACCGGTAGGTCGTTGGAGACCTACGCTCTTAGTTTACCAAGTAGTTATGGTTTTAGGACTTAGTGTTAGTAGCTCATGTCAGTCCTTTTAAGGACTTGTATAAAAAGTGCTCTAAAGCACATTTGTATTTACAGAGTCTACAGAGTGATATTTTGAATATATTTTTGTGTGTTCTGCTCTCTCTCTCTCTCTCCCGTGTGTTCTCTATGTTTTGAAGCTTTCCATTAAACTTCCATTCTGTTTTCTATTGCTATCCGACAGAACCGGTTGTGTCTACAAGCTTCTGCATGCTATTTTTTACAGGCCCAAGTTGAGCTTGCTCGCTCAACATTAATGAAGGAGTCGAAGGATCCTAGGACTCAGACATTCGGAGTAATAGAAGGCAACCAAGGAGTCGAAAATAGAAAAGGACTCGAAGGTAACCAAGGACCTGAACATTCCTAAGACTTGAATGTTCGAAGGACTCAAAGCAACCAAGGAATTGAAGGTTCCTGGGAGTCGAAGATAGCAAAGGACTCTAAGGTAACATAGGGGTAACCAAGGAATCAAGCGCTCTTAGGAGTCGAACATTCCAAGGACTCAAAGGCTACTAAGGAGTAGAAGGTTCCTAGGAGTTGAACATAGCAAAGGACTTCAAGGTAACCAAGGAATTGAAGGTTCCTAGGAGTCGAAGATAGATGACGTTGACAATAATGCAAACAATGAATAAAAGGAAAAATTAATACCACGTTTAACGGTATGGTACAGAACTCTAAACATATGATTAATGAAAACCCAACAAGTTTAAACGCCCAAATCACAAAATTAGTTGAAACGAGTTTTGTTTTACAAATGTTGAGTCGGCTTCACCTAACACCACAAATGTGGTGGCTTTAACAAGGCAACTAGTAAACAAAAATAGGAAACGAGAGATGACGATGGCGACGCGGAGCTTCCAATGAGGGTGAGTTGAGTAGACCACCAGAACCGCGACTACTACCGACAACTAAGGCGCCCCAATGTCGAAGTAGTGTCTTTGTGTTGCTCCTTACTCCCTTCAAATGGTTGGTAAGTGAGCTCGTCGAATCTTGTCACAAAGTCATCCATACATAATGAGCTTGGTGATGATGAAGTCCATGATGCCCACCTTAGTAGAAGAGGAGATAGCAAAGAAGAAGGGAAGGAAATGATATACCTCCCGAGTCCCTACGAAACTTCGAGGTCGAGCTCCAAAATGCCGAAAAACGAAGAGAACCATAAATGTAAATTTTGGATTTTACACCCATATGAAGGAAGCTATATTTGTAATTTCGTTAAAATGGGAGCCTTCACCTATAGTCAAAGACCCCCTTTGATCGAGTGTTCGCCTAAACAAGGCAAATGTAGAACGTTTGTCTACAAGTGACGTCAACTCTCCTCTCTCTTGTGTGTCTCTTTTTTTTTATATAGTAATTACCTTACCCTAATGATAGGTTGTTAACACTACAAGCATTGCATCATGGGTTCGAATTTCCTCACCTCTCTATTATATACTTTATATACTCTTAATTTACTAAATGCCACTATGGAATGTAGGGGTTGAACCCATGACCACCTTGTCTCCATTGGGCAACCTTACCAACTGATCTACTCTCACTCTTCTTTCTCTTAGACATCTAATTATCTCTCCTCTTCCTCTCTTCACTCTCTTTTGCCTCTCTCTTATATGGCTTCTATGTCTCTCTCTTCTCTATCTCTTCAACAATTAATTCTCACTCCTCTCCCTCTCTATACCTTTTTCCTCACCCTTCACCTCTTCATTTCCCCCCCCTCACCTTTCACCCTTTGTTTCCCCTTATCATGTCCACCAAGGGACATACTTGTAAAACAACTTTGACATTTCACCTTCCTTGATTACCCTTCCCACGCACAAATGTTTGTTCTCCCCTCACGCATCGAATTGAACACCAAGAACACGTTCACTTATACTTAAACTCCTAGCACACACATACACACCTTTCTTTCACCAACCCTTATTTGTTCGAACAAACTTATACTTATTCATTTAACCATACACATTAGTACATGCATATTAAATCTATGAACTTATACATGCTCACACACATAACTTTGCACCTAAATAATTTGATCAAAGCACTATAAAGCACATAGCTACATAGCTACACACTTATGTATTCACTTGCATCAAAATAAAAATCTAATTATATCATTCAAATAACCCACAATTACCTCTTAACGCATGCACACTTGGACACCTCATCTGCACACAATTATCTATATACAATTACCTATTAATGCATGCACATTTGCACACCTCACCTGCAATCACAATCACACCTTTCTTTCACCGATTCTTATTTATTTGAACAAACTTGTACGTATTCGTTTAACTGTATGCATTACTACATGCATATTAATATCTATGAACTTATACATGCTCACACACATAACTACATACCTAACTAATTTGATCAAATCACTATAGAGCATGTAGCTACACACTTATATATTCACTCACATCGAAATAAAAATATAATTATATCATTCAAGTAAGCCACAATTATCTAGTAAAACTTCGGCATATGCTTCTCCTCAAGCATTGATGTTAATGGGTGGGGGTGAAGCCTAGAATGGTTTCACCCCCCTCCCAAGGGGGTTACGTGTGAGGGAAAGAGAGAAGTAAAGAAAAATAGAGAATGACACAAAAATGTGAGAAGGGGAAAATGTATTTTCATTACATGCCCATAAGGGATTTATATAATACATCTAATGTAACGGTTACATGACCGTTATAAATAAGACCGTTACACATTCTTGTACACATGCACATAATTATGCATGTGTCCATACACATACTAATCCTCACACACTCATTTACTTTACACATACACATCAACCACATCATTACACCTACCCTTATGCCTCCCCATATATTCTTAAGGGTAACAATTGCCTATGTCGCCTCCTCTATAGTCTAATTCTTCTGCTCGGCCACACCATTCTGCTCTGGTGTGTATATGTAAGAGAATTCTCGCTGAATCCTTCCTTCTGCAGATGACTTGAGAACTGGTCGGAAAAGTACTCTTTTCCGCCATTGGACCTCAGGCACTTGATTTTTCTGTCGGTTTCCTGTTCGACAAGGCTCTTCACATTCAAGAAGTAGGCGAAGACTTCGCTCTTCTTCGCGATCAAGCACGCCCAAGTGTTTCGAGTGTAGTCATCAATGAAGGTTACAAAGTAATGGCTTCCTCCAATGCTCACGTTCTGTGCCGGTCCCCACACATCCGAATGGATCAAATCAAGCCAGTTCTAGCTCCGATTTTGCTCGTTCGGGAATGGAAATCAGTGTTGCTTCCCTAGCTGGCAAGCTTTGTAGACTTGGTCGTTTCGGTAATCCGAATACAATGTTCTTTGTCTGCATCTCCTAAAGCCATGGGAAGTTGACATGGCTGAACCACTTATGCCATAGATCGATGTCCGACTCGACCTTTTGCCCTTTTGCAAACATCCAAGCTCCAACTTCGTTTATTTTGAGGATCAACATCCTCCCTTCCCGGTGCCTTTGTGCAATGATTGGGCCCTCTTCTTTGATGAAGCAAATGAGGTGTGTGAACCGGACCTACATCCCTTGGTCAACAATCTGTCCAACTGACACCGGATTCTTTGTGATTGTTGGGATGTGCATAATGTTCATCAGCTTCCCCTTATGTTCGACATGGTTTAGGGGCTTCACCGACATGTTCGATGGTATGTGGGGTGTCATCACCGGTTTCAATGACCCCCGATTGTTCCGGTTTCTCCAAATACAAGTACCACTCCTCGTGGCTTGTCATATGGTTCGACGCTCCAGAGTCAACATATCATACCTCATTCGGTTTCGAGGTGCTTTCCTTCATCGAATTAGCCTTGTGTTTCATCACAAAGGCTGAGTTCGATCCATTTCCGGTCTTTCCAGTTCCAGATCCTTTTGATCCTTCGGCGTAGTGTGAGCTTTGCCGACTCCCTTGTCCGGCCTTGTCGGATCCGGCCTTCTTCTAGCACTCACGCTCCCGGTGGCCTTTCTTGCCACAGTACGAGCATTCCATTTCGGCTTTAGATTGCCGTTTTTCGACTCCACCTTGACTCCCCCTACTTCCGGAGGGTCCAAAACTGATGTCAGCATGATGATTATGCCTTCGCTTTTGCACTTGTCGGCCGCCTCCATTACATACTCACCCGCCTCGTCCACAACGACCACGGGGTCTATCCTCCTCTATGTACAATATATTGTTGTCGATGTGCGTGCTCATCGACACACTCATGTGGTTCTCTTCAACAAGAAGCATTGATTGCAACTCGAAGAATGACGACGTATTCTCTCTCGTGCAGACCACCGTTCAGAATGATCCAAACTTCTACGCCAATCCTCCGAGATAGACCTGCACCATTTCGTCCTCCTCGATGGTCATGTTAATGGAGGCGAGAAAGTCACAGATTTCTTTGATCCGGGAGGTGTAATCAGCCACTGACATGTCTCTTTGCCGGACGTTGCTCATCTGTTATCTGAGTTGTAGCTTTCTGGTTGTGGTGCTTGCGGCGAAAATCTTCTTCAGATTTCCCCAAGCCTCCTTTGGTGTATTGGCATCCCGGATGTAGTTCAGTAGCTAATCACCGACACTAGATGTGAAGCATTAGAGAACTTTGCTTGCCGATTGTTCCCAAGCCGGAAAATCCCTGTGTGTCGAATCTGGTGCTACATCATTTACTCCTTTGACATAACTCCAATATCCATGTCCTACATCTTGTATGACCAAGATGCGTAGTTGCTTCTATCAAGCTTCTTAGTCGGAAGCGAGCTTCCCATACCTCTGTCCATTTCTCTTCTAGTATGTTCTTACCAGATGTTAGGTCTTGGTTTGTGTTGAAAGCTTTTGTCGGCAGCAGAGGATGTTCTAACCCTCGCGCTCTAATACCATGTAAAAATTACAGTGCAGAAGCTAAATAGACCTGAATCTGCTCAACCGGATCGCAACAGAAAACACAGAGAATGGAATACGCATAATAGGTGAGAGCGAGAGAGAGGGTCGCAGACAACAAAACCTTAATTCAAAATAAACTCAATACTCTCTATACATACAATGTGCTCAATGAGCACTTTTATACAAGTCCTTAAAGGGCTTATTGAAGTACTGACATGTACTTCAATGCTCTTACCGAGCGACTAACACTAACTCCTAAAAGTATGCCTACATACTAGGCTAGGATCGCAAGCCTCTAACTGCCTACCGGTTACACTCAAATCCGGACACCGATCCGGCTCTTCGTTCTAGATACCGATCTAGCCCTTGGCTTATTCGGCTGATCTGGATCATGTTGAGCTCGCTCGCTCAACACACACATACAAGAGGTAGAGTGATTAGGGTTTCGTTAATTCGCACTTAATCTTAATCACTCTTAAGCTCAAGTGAAAGATTGAGTAGAGCCCTCAACAATTAGAATTAGAATTAGAATTTTTTATCGCCCATAAAGAGGCCAATTTTGACCTATGGGACCAGAGTATACATGTGTCCTTGATATGTGTCTCCTTCCTAAGAAGGGGCATTCATACATTGAAGCACAAAGTCTCTATGTGTGAATAAAGCATGCACGTATGAGCTCAACCTTCTCAGTGGTGTCTTACGTATAGCACTTAAATTATCACTCCTTAGTATGTCAGCATATCTTGAACGAATTGCACTATATGTCGAGCATGTGAAGAGCAAGTGACATTCATCCTCTACCATGCCTTCATTGCATACTTTGCATGTCTTCAAGTCCGTTACATTTTGATACCGTGATGCAACTTCAATACCTAACTTGTGAGATCGAGTGCGATGTAGTGTAAGGGCTCTACGACCATTACTACTCATATTGGTAATGAGATAAGGTTGGATACGATCAATAGGCGTTCTTGCTTTATATCGAGACCAACATTCAGGGTTGACATTTGCAATGCAGTATTCTAGCTTTGTCCTCTCTTAGCATCTTCCCACTTCATCCTTAATGATTCCACCAACCTTTCCTCAATCATTACATACTGCATAACATTTCCCAAAAGCTCTAAAAGATCATCCACACCCAATCTTCTAAACCATTTCCTTATGTCAACAACCCAACTGGATGAGAGAATCTTACTTTTATGATTCTTTTGTATCTTACATCCAACATTCCAAGCAAGATGTGGTAATCAATGATTCGGCATATTCTTGACTTTTGTAATGTATTTATATACTCTTTGGAGTGCCAATAGTTCTAGGGTCCAACACCTGTTTCCAAGAGCATAACTTGGTAAGAGGTAGTGCATTTAACTCCTAATTGCCTCCTTAAAAACATCTTTTGAATTTTCTCAATCTCATTTCATGCATTAAGAGAGATGGTGCCACCCCATACTTCTACTCCATAAAGCAATACTTAAGTTACCATGGCATTAAACAACATTAGTTTTACTTCCCATCCACAAGTATCACTTTGGTTGCATTGGTTCTCCAAAAGGTAATACGATTTCCAACCGACTTGGAGTCTAGAATCAAAGCATGCTCTCCATTTATTTGTGGCGGGTACATCAATACCAAGATATTTAAAGCTTCGAACAAATTGTATATGTTCTCCTCTATATGAGAGCATAAAGTAATGATGAGGTTGGATGGTTTGCATTACCATCGTTTTTGTTTTCTCCGCATTCACAACTAATCCACTACTATAGCAAAATTCTTCTAATACCCCAAGTAAATGTTGCATACTATCAACATCATATGAGAAGAGTACCACATCATTTGCATATAGAAACAATAAGATAACATGTTGCATCAATTTGGGGGCATTCAATCCTTCTTCTCTTGCAACCTTATTCACCACTTCTTCTAATTTATCAATACATAAACCAAAGAGTATGGGTGATAGTGAACATCCTTGGCTGACCCCCATGTTACTTAAAAAGTGCTTTGAGAATCCACTATCCATTTTTAGTTGGTATTTAACTTGTTCATATAGGCGTGCAATAGCAACTCGGTACTCTAATGGCATGTCAATCTCTACCATTCTATTCCAAAGTTCACTTCGT
The DNA here is from genome assembly GCF_043228905.1 of Azolla caroliniana. Classification (NCBI taxonomy): domain Eukaryota; kingdom Viridiplantae; phylum Streptophyta; class Polypodiopsida; order Salviniales; family Salviniaceae; genus Azolla; species Azolla caroliniana. Next base: position 12,679,966 of record NW_028230440.1, read on the forward strand.
GGTACGATATCAAAAGCTTTCTTGAAATCAACAAAACAACAATAAAGTGCTTTAACTTGTAGTCGACTCTTTTCCATGATTACTCTCAATGTGACCAAATGAATCACAGTGGAGTGTTTTGGTCTAAATCCTGCTTGCCCAAGTGCTCTTTCGCTTGTACTTTCAGCCCATGTGCTTATCTTTTGCTCCATAATAGTGCTATATAATTTAGCAATACTTGATTCTTATCTCCAGCTTTAAATATTGGTTTAATCCAATTCATAAGCCAATCATTTGGAAATCCTTGTTTTATAGATTGCTCTATAATTGTCATTATCCAATGATGCGTATGTGGCATTGTCCATTTTAAAAGCTCACTCGAGATGTATGTTGCATGTGTTGTTTTCCCACTCACCATCTTCTTTATTCCCTTATTGACATCATCAATATCAATACATGTAGTGCATGGTGTTATAATTTTCTCAACCATAGGAGCCACACCTTCATGCATATATAGCCTTTGTACATAGTCTAACATCTCTTCATTTGTAAAGTGACATTTCACATCTTCTTTCTTACCCTTGAGTTATCCCAATGCTAATTTTGGTTTGAGCTTAAACACGTTTTTCTTTTTCATCTCTTGCATTTGGAAATATCTTCTTTTCTTTCTCGTCACTACTTTCTTATATAGGTGCCATGCAACAACCTTTTGATTTTCCCCTTCTATGGACTTAAACCATTTGAGATACATCTTACATTCATCGTCAAACCAAGAATTACATGGAAAACTACACATCTCATGCCCACCACATGCCTCTTAAAGCATTGATATCCAACCTTAAGGATGATATCCTTCAAATGTTGCCATTTTTCTTTAACATCGTTGCTTAGATAAAATTTTAACAAATGGTTCTCTACTTCGTTTGCATACATCTTAGCTTTTTCGTAGCAAGGTAGGATGATACATCTCTTTTCGTCTTTCACTCCATGGCATCTATTGGTGAGATGTGGAATTGCAAGCTCTAAGTACAATGGCTTGTGGTCTGAGTCCGGTGATAGAGAACCAACTTTAAACACATTCACTAATGATAGATCACATGCCAATATTGATGCGTAATCAACCACACTTCCTCCTACCCGAGGATGGTAAACATGTGAACACATTTGTCAATGGGAATGCCTTTATACCATTTAGGATAATCAAGTTTGTGCAATTTAGCATATGTATCAAAAGTTTTCCATAATCCGACATGACACAATCCTCTGAGTCACGCAATAGACAATGTTCTACTACATGTTCTTCAAATGTCTCCACATTTTGGAAATTTCCAACTCTTGCATTGAAGTCTCCCGTAATTAAAACTTTACCAAGCTTCTAAAATGAAAGTATATCATGGCATAATTACGTAAAAGGATCATCACAATCTAACCCAAACCCACTCTAGTAGTTTGAGTCTTTGTGAGGAATGTAGCATGCAACTATATACAACTTCTCTTTCCCCAAATTAACCTCTATCCATATGTATCTCTTGTAGTCATCATATTTGCATACTTTGATAGAATTATCTAAGCTCTCATGGTAGATACATGCTATCCCAGCACACCCAATGTTCCCTTTGGAGTGAGGCCATATCGATTTTATGAGGTAACCGTCTATCTTAGGTATACGTTTTGCCTCATGCTCCCATGTTTCAGCCAAAAATATAATATCCATACCTCGAGCTACATCATCAAGTCCTAAACCCTTATTCCATGGATATCCTCTCCAAAACATTACTTTCATGTTTTGTATGAGATTTACTTTATTCGCATTTTTCTAGTGTTCCTTTTTGAGCTTCGTATGTATTTTGGTGTTGATTTCTTCTCCATGGGTTTCGTCTTGGATGGCTGATTTTATGTGCTAAGGCAAAATTTCCGTCCATGAGGTAAGAAGTATACGTCTTGTGCCACTATAATATAGGCGTAGACAGTTTGCTGATGTCGTTGCTTTTCCAATTCAAACTATGAGGAACATTGTCAATCTCTTATTATTTCATCTCTTCTTATGCTCTCACCTCGCCTTCTTCTGTTACTCGTATAAGTGTACGGGAGGGTTAGGTGTAATGTGGAAGGTGGTGTGTGAGGTGTAATATGAAATGTGAATGTGTGAGTGTTAGGTGAGGTAAGTAGGTGTACCTACGTCCATTCGGCTTTTTGTAAAGATCTTCTATTATATAAATCCTCACTCATGGGGCATGAAAAAAAATGATATCGAAGTTACTCTAAATTGTGTCAGTCTCGATTCTCTCTCTCTCTCTCTCTCTCATTCGTTCTCTCTGTGCATCTCATCTCTCCCTCTCTCCTCTCACACTCGAACCCCCTTGGGAGGGGGGTGGAGCCACCCATAAACATCTTCTACCCATTGTTTGCCATCAATGCAAAATGAATGTTCTTCTTACAAGTCTCTCATTCCATTCCTTTTTTTATATCCTCAAAATCAAGTCTTGCTTTTGTATCCACATCCTCTCTATCTACATAGTTTATTGACTTGATAATTGACTTGACTTTGCTCCGCTCCGCGTAGGTGATCGGCTCCACCCCCCACCCATAAACATCTTCTACCCATTGTTTGCCATCAATGCAAAATGAATGTTCTTCTTACAAGTCTCTCATTCCATTCCTTTTTTTATATCCTCAAAATCAAGTCTTGCTTTTGTATCCACATCCTCTCTATCTACATAGTTTATTGACTTGATAATTGACTTGACTTTGCTCCGCTCCGCGTAGGTTAATTCTTCCCTATTATCATTTATGTTATGTTATGTAGTATGTATGTACATACTCATACATACTGATATGTGATATGTACACATATATATATATATATATCATATATGTATGTATTTCGACGAAACCTCTGCTCGGCTGTGTGGACTAATATTCTTATTCTTATTATTGCTTGCGGAGGGGGAGCGATGGCGGAGGAGCTTCGCGACGACCATCTTCTGCAAGAAGTAGAGAAGACAACATCAGAAATCCACCTCTCCATACCTCCTCCTCCTCCTCCCAGGTACTACTACCACACTCTTCTTTTCACAAGACTTCTCCTGTTTTCTCCTGTATTCTCTTCTCTCTCTCTCTCTCTCTCACTGTCTCCTAATGTCTATATATTACACTTCTTTTTTTCGTGTTCTCTTTCTGTCTGTGTATATCAACTCTTTTCCGTCTCTGCATATATACGCATCTAATTTGCCCATCATTTCTGATATAATGCTCCAATCCAAAGTTTGAGCTTCAGGATGCGTATATATGCACGCTTGTAATTTCTCACCGTTCTTGCTCTATGTGTAATTAATTGTCCAAATTTTAAGCTTGGATCAACCATTTGGCGCCTCATCCTTAGTGTGTCTTCTGCCCTGCAGCTTAATATCACTTTATTGCCCTCCTTTTAACACCCTGTTTCCTCATATTTCACATGCCATTCTTTAATGAATTCATTCAGTCTCACCTTCTTTATGTTGAGATAACTGTTTTACTCGTTGTTGTATATGCTCGCTCACCTTCCTTGTTGTAAATCTCCAAACTTTAGCACAGTTTGCACAAGTTGATCTCACCTGTAATATGTTAGCATCGCATGTTTCCCTGTGTATATGTCTTTCTTGTCACCTGTTCTGTGTAATTGTTTAAATTTACCTGTGAATGAACAATTTGGCCTCATGCGATCTGCTCTTTGTTTGTTAAGTTCACGTGTTTTCACTGTGTACATGCGTGTTGTTTCATATTTTCTGTGCAACTCTCCAAAATATGACCGTTGAACACCTACTTCGACCAGTTTTTGCTGGTTTAAATTGCATGTTTACTCGTTATTTTAGAGTTGTAATGCTGAGAATTGAAACATAGGATGAATGATTTGGGTTCATTTTCATTTGAAGGACATTCTGTATTTTAAGGTCACATGTTTTCTCTGTGTATACCTCTAGTTTTTCATACTTTTGTTTTACTTCTCCAAAGCTTAACCGTGGAGGAACGATTTGCCCTCATCCGAAGCATCGGAGAAGAGTGCATCCAGGATGATGAACTTCTGAGTCTCCTTAAATTTAAAGAATCTCCTATCTGCTACGATGGATTCGAACCTTCGGGTCGAATGCATATTGCCCAGGTAATGACCAGGTTCTTTCCAGTTCTGTGCATCGGCGAGGGTGGAATGATACATCAGAAGCTGGACACTTCAAATGTTTTTGTGATGCTTCATTTCTGTTTGTTGATCTCAGCAATTGGCGTTCCTGCAGGGTGTTATGAAAGCCTTGAATGTCAACAAACTCACGCACGCAGGCTGTGATGTTAAAATATGGATCGCAGACTGGTTTGCACAGCTCAACAACAAAATGGACGGGAATTTGGAGAAGATACAGAATGTTGGGCGTTATATGATAGAAGTGTGGAAAGCTGTTGGCATGAAAGACGATAGAGTGCAATTTTTATGGTCATCTGAGGAGATTAATTCTCAAGCTCATGTTTATTGGCCTCTTGTCATGGACATTGCTCGCAGGAACAATCTGAAAAGAATCATAAGGTGAGCTCCATGTGTTTTGTTTTGATTCTACAACTACTATTTTTGTATTTTTATGGAATAATTGAGGCCATGGCTCACTGAGCGTTTGTTTCTTGGTGGGTGGTGAGCAAGTTTCTCTTTCTCTCTCTCTCTCTCTCTCATTGTAGATTGTCTCATCACGTGAACACTTTTTTCCCTTGTTATCTCTATCCCCAAAACTAGCTTAGTTCACTAAAGGAAAATATTAGAATAAAAAGAAAAAGAAAAAGCTGAAATGAAAAAAAACTAAACTAGTTCCCAGATTATACACTGTTTTGATCTTCCATGAGTTTGGCTATGTGATTGAGTAGCCAAGCAAAGAGCATGCTTGCCACCTTGTACGGTTCTGTCCTTGTTAGAAGATCTGGAAAGCTAGTACAACCTTGTAGAAACTCCTGAAATTCATGCCTGATGGCTACATACGTAAGACATTAAAAAGGGACATTTCTTTTGTTTCTTCTATGTTTAAGCTCCAGATGTCACATATCCACTTTTTATGCCTAATATTCAGCCAGCCCTACTATCTCTTTTCAATATGTGTGAGGCGTGTACACATCAGTGTGATGGCACATCCAACTTTTCCTGGCTCCGGGGTCTAGATGTGTGCTTAGCTATTGGCCAGTCTCATTTGGTAATTTTCCCATTTTTGAGTATTAATGCATCTGTATCAATGCTCTATGCTGGGCTGCTCTCCATTTCGTTTGGAGAGATTCCAAATTGGTTTAGTAGAATTTGGGTGTGTTTAGGAAACCAAATTTGGAAGTTTCCTTGATGCCATCCTTGAGCTTTTATTAACACTTTTTTCACGTGCCACATTGCTGAGGTTCCGTTGCATGCACCTGTGGCAATGATGCCATGAATATTTACCCAGTCTTGACATGGATTGTTTGTAGTGGCTAGACTAGCTGGGGTTTGGGTTTGTAATGGAGTAAAAACCAATGATTTTGGGGGTGGCAGACTGTCTAGGATAACTACCGTGTGGGAGGTATCCTTTTTTGTTTGATAGGCAATGGGACATTATCTTGTGGTGGGTCAATTGTGATGTCAACTTGAAGAGGTGTATTCCTGGTCTTGAGCGGGATCCCTTCTGAAGGTGATTGGCTCAGGGTTGCGCATCATACGAGTTCCAGTTGAAAACTGTCCATGATCAGGAAATATACCAATTGCTCACTCTGCTCAATCATACACTCGGTATAGTCACACCGATCCTGTATGAGGACACCATACCAATCTGGGTGAAAGAAATTTTCTTTGTTGTAAGCATCCAATATCCCAGGTGGCCCCATGGGGAAGCAATCTGATCCCCAAGGACATTGTGAGGTGTTGTCCTTACTTCCACTAGTACTTTCAAACTGATTGAAGGGCATGAATATCTATTGGAGTTTCTAGTAGCAGAACTCATAATATTGGGTTGTTGCTATCATATCATGAGTATCAAGCTACCCCTGCTTATGTGTTCAGTTCTGACCGATTTCACGATTCATCTATGTCTGAATAGGTTCACGCTTCTCACATTTTCCTCCATTGTGACCTGCAATTATACATGATTTCATAGTCCTGTGTGTTGAGTAAAAAATCTGCATGTTCGAAAGCTCTCTTCCTGTGGTTTTCTGCCCATTTACTGAGCTGGTGTTCAGTGTTCTTTCAATATTTAAATTTTGCATATAATATTCAAATGATTTTCTATCATCAATTCTCATAATATTCCCAGGTGCTGCCAAATCATGGGACGTGAGGAGACTGATGACCTAACTGCTGCACAGATTTTCTATCCATGCATGCAATGTGCAGATATCTTCTTTTTGAAGGTGTGTTTCTTGCATAATCTCTTCTTTTGATGCCAATGTAGCATAATCCATTGAAATATTTCATTTTTGAATTGTACGAGTAGGCGGATATTTGTCAGCTTGGTATGGACCAGCGGAAAGTGAACATGCTTGCACGTGAGTACTGTGATAATCTGAAGAAGAAATATAAGCCTATAATTCTTTCACATCGTATCCTTTGCAGCCTGGTTTCTTTGCTTGTCAAGTTATTGTATAGGTTAATCCTTTTCCATTATTTCTGGAACCTTGACTAAAGGAAGATATGCTCTCTGGACTAACTGGACAAGGAAAGATGTCAAAAAGTGATCCTAATTCTGCCATATATATGGAAGATGAAGAGGTCTGTTTATTGGAAATTCAATATTTTATACTGTTCATCAATAAACTTGCTCTGCCTACTGAACTAACCTTTTTATGTTTTGTCGGTGCATCTTATCAAAGGCGGATGTCAATTTAAAAATCAAGAAAGCATTCTGCCCGCCAAAAGTTGTCGAGGCGAATCCTTGTATAGAATATGTCAAGTACATTATCCTGCCATGGTTTGGAATCTTTGAGATTGTACGGAAAGACCAGGATGGGGGGAACAAGTATGTATCTTGGAGCTGCCGTTTCTATGCTTGAATATACTATAAATACTTGTGCATCCCTCTGTTTGTAAATGGCAACATGTCTTCAACTGCTTCTCATTCATTATCGAGATTGCATTTATCTGTTTCCTTATTATAAAATCACAGTTGTCCTTGGTTGGTTTCTCTGAAGGATATACCATGATATTGAAGAGCTAATTAAAGATTATGAAACTGAGGCATTGCACCCCTCAGACTTAAAGAGCGCCATCGCTAGGGCACTGAACAAAATTTTACAGGTAAAAATCATAACAAAAGTGATTGCAAGTTATTTCTCATTTACATCATTTGATCACATTGGAAATTGTGTTGCAGCCTGTCCGCGACCATTTCAAGACAAATGAGGATGCTATGAAGCTTTTGAAGAAAGTAAAAGTGAGGATAATAAGGGGAATTTTTTGTGATACATTGTTTGTTTATGGATAAATTGCCAAAATACACCCTAAATTGTTGGGTATCTGCGAGAATGTCCCTAATTTCCAAAATTATGAGAATAACCCTATGGTGTAATTTTACTACAGAGGGATATTCTTGTAATTTTTGAAACCTTAGCGTTATTTTAAAGCTCTTTTTTGTTTATTCTTTTGTGAAAACCAATGTATAACCCAGTGGAACTTTAAAATACAGGGATACAAAGTAACCAGATGAGAAACAGGAGTTATTTCAGGTCCTATGATTTTGAAAACAATGGTTTTCTTTTTTTACAATCACTATATACATTATTGATGGCGTTAGGTTTATCTCTCTTTTCCGGAAGTCATATAATGAGGCATTGTACCTGAGACAATAAAATCATATTGAACATGAAAACCAACTATTCTAGTCATGGAGTAGGCAGAATGATCTTATTCTATCCATCACTGATTCCTCTTTTCAATGCAACTGTTAATTTTTACTTCTTTCTGTCCTTTGTTTATAGTTGAATATGATGTTGGCAAATGAGCTTTATGATTGAAAGACAATAAATAGAAAATTGAAATATTGTTTGTTCTATTTGGTATCACATGGATACTCTCAAAATGACAACAAACCTTAAACTCAAAAAAAGTGGAAGAACTAAACCTTAGCTATGCTTTAATTGTGCAAGAACTTCTATGAGGGATGAGGAACTAAATGTTTGGATTCCTAGCTTAAAGCAAATGATTACAACACTTTGGAGGAATCAGAGTCTTTCCTCTGTTGACGTGAAAGTTACTTAGCGTATATGACATAATACACCTGAAGTATCACGATTACTAACCAATGATATGTTATTGACTCTAATTATCAAATTATTTAATTATTTTTTCATAATTCTGTTTATTCTCATATTAGTTCTGTTTAAAAACTAAAGATTGCAAACATGTGGGAAAGAAACACAAGCATACATTTGGAAAGCACCAATGTGTCTTTACAATTTACCGTGTCTTAACACACACATACACTTGTATTTTATTGATATGCAAACAAATCACTTGGCAGGCAAGACAGGTTATCTATAATTGCATTGGGTTGTGTTGCCACATTTTTATTTCACCTAGAGTTTCTCAATTCTATATAATATTGTCCATGAAATGTAATTGATTTTCTTTCCATGAACTATGGTCTGACAAGTTCTTTTTAGGCGACTAGTATGTGTTATTATTTATAGTGATTCCCGGATACTTTTGATTTAATGTGAAGTCTTTCAAAGTTTAGTTTCTATCCTTCGTAGCTTTAATAAATATGATATCAATATGTGTCAAATTATGCACGAAGACTAATACTAAGGCTCTCATATCCAGGGAACTTATCAAGTTCTATATTGAATATGTTTTTATTCTACATGAATTATGGGTACAATTATCTAGAACTTACTCCCAAGTGATCTTTAATCATAGGTATATAAATATTTACCTTCTCAAAATTATCTCAATGACATCGACGGCAATACATTACAATTGTAAAGCTTAAACATTTAAAGACTGGTATGATGTAAATGTGTCTGTGTGTGTGTCTCGCATGCAAGGTACATGAGGAAAGGTTAGTAGAAAATGAGTATCAATTCACATATAATGCAATTCTTGAAAGCTATGTTGACATTAAGAGGTGGTGATGACTTGAATGCCATATACTAAAGAGAACCCCTAGAAGGTTGACCTCATATGTGTGCTTTATTCACACATCGAGACTTCATGTTGTGAAGTATGAATATCCCTTCGTAGGAAGGAGACACACATGAAGAAAACTTGTGTACTTAGGCCCCATGGGTCAATATTGGCCTCGTTATATACGCTAAAAAATATCTAATTTAATCTAATCTCTCTCCTTGTCTATCCTTATCTCTATATACATACATACATTATTACATAAGAGAGAGAGAGAGAGAGAGAGAGAGAGAGAGAGAGAGAGAGAGAGAGGTTTATATGAGCCATCCTTAACTTTTCGCTTGTTAATTCCTTCCACTATACTTTTTAGTTGCTTAAGATTTAAAGCTCCTGAATATAGTCACTATGTTCTTTTCATGAACCTAACATGTGGCATTTTAATCTTGAAGTTACAAAGTCTTGATCTTATGGGATGATTTGTACCATCAAGGAGGTTGATTGGTTGGTGGATTCAATTATAAGAGCAATTGTATTCTCAATTCTGTTGTTTCAAATACAGACTAAAAGATAGTCTTTAAGATCTAGGAAGTATTAGAAACGTCAACTAATTTCTCTTTGTATTCAATATATGAGAATGCTATATTCTGTTTTGGATGGAGTGAAAAATCATGTGTGGGATAGCTAGAAAAATACTTGTTATGGGCCTAGGGTGGTTTCAAAGGTTGGCACAAGATTTCATCGTGCCCCATATATTACCATTTTGGATTGCTAGACTTCATGTTATCTATTGCAAACCGCAACAACTTCCACATTATCGAATAAAACCATGTGATTGTGGATATATTCGATCGCTTTTAAGCCTACCTCAAGAATTCCCCTCGAATGAGGGTATGTTCATATTGCATACTTCATCAAGGTAATGCAAATTGATAAATATTTCTTATGGTCATGGAATCACCATCTCATTTTCTATTCCTTGTTTCCAATCACTCGATGATACTTCTTTTAGTTGTTTTTGTATCTGGATTGTCAAACAATGTACTTCTCAAGTCATAAATTTGATGCAGTGTTCAATTTTCATAAAGCACGGTAATATCATGGGTAAGTCTACTTAGCAGTAAAAAAACTAAATACAAGCATAGTTTCGAATTATTGACAAAGAAAGATAAAGAAGAAAATTATGCATCCTTGCATCGATATCTAAAAGATAAAGTCATGTTTGTGAGATTAATCTGATATTTGAAGATTAAATTCTTATATAAAGGTTAAAGTTGTTTGTCATATCATGGTCCTTTTTAAAAAATGCCCACATCACACGCTTTTGAAAATGTTAAAGTTATCCTTTTTACTCAAGCATAGATGAGACGACAAGTTTTTCCACATTGCATTACTTGCAACATGCTACTTGTACATTTATATGTTGGGTATTGTTATTTACATTTTGGAACATGAATACATGAATGGATACACTTGGGCCTTAGCTCACATTAAGAACATAATTAGTGTTCCAGAAAAATAATGTTCATGTCACTTTGAAGGATTTGTTTTGTTGTGGAATCAATCTCAAAGAGTAAACTTAGCATAGATTATGTATCATTTTGGTGTATTTTAGTTCAGCAAATCCATTCAATTATGGATTGATAGCTAATCCATATTGTGTGGATGATCCATGTGATAGTTTGTGATAGTGGTAAGGTTACTTTCCAGAATAACTTGATTTACAAAATGTGACCCAACAATTCATCATGTGACCTTGCAATTTTGTGTGTTAATGATCCATGTGATAGTTCATCATAATGATAAGGAACTTTTCTAGATTAGTTTGATTTGCCAAAATATAAAAGTTGGCTGCTTAATTCATTCTCTGACTTTTTAAAAGGGACACTGGACACATGCAAACATTTATCCACTAATCCTAGGGTAAAAAATACCTCCCTTTTATCTAAAACAAACAGGCCGATAATTAAAACACAATTAGTGGTTAAACGACGTCACGACATCCAAAAGTTAAACATCATCAAATCAACGTCCATCTTCAAAATTTTCAAGTGATGCTTTTACGTCCATAAAGTGATAATTGATGGTAGAGTTGTAAAATTTTAGCTTTGCTATTAACCATTCACAAAATGGTAAATATATTATTTTTCTTCGCATAACAATTTCACATAGTGGAGATTCATGGAGTTAGAGATTAGGTTCATCTTTCAAAAAGTATTGGTTATCATGAAAGGGTGTTCACTTTTCATTTCACTTTGACAATATACACAAATGTGAAATATTGATGGACTTTGTTGTGTATTGTATACCCATGTATGACAAAATTAACATAGAGGACATATTGTCTAAAACTCTTTTGTAGTGGATTTTATCACATATACATCAAATGTATATGTAGCTTAACCTAAGTTTTTATTATTGTCATCACACACCCATTGGTATTGATATTTTTGTGTTGGAAATGTGTAGCATCTTTCAATGTTCTTGCCAAAAGTACTTTTTACTGTAGTTTTCTTCTTGACACTGGTTGGACTAGGAGTCAACCATTCTTATGATACAATATATATCTTAATTGCTCGTGCAAACCCTAATCCTAATCTATGACTTACCACATTCACACATAAGAGACTTAATCATGTTTGATTATGCTCCTTAAGGAGTGAAGGTAAGAGAAATTTCCAATATAAATTAGCTTCTATTAGTTTGGTTTAATGATTACAAGCTTACTTAGATACAATGACTAGGCTTAGGGCTTGAAATTAGAAAAGTAATTAGGGAGAGAGAGAGGGAGAGGTTTAAGCTTGATGTCTAGGGATAATAATGATGAAGGACCCTTACAAAAAGGTTCAACTATAATTATAATGTTCAACTCATTCTCTTTATTGTTCTTGAACCATACAAGTGTTACCCGCTTAGAGTAACACGGTGTTAGATACTCGCTCCTTCGGTATCCGACTCAAGGTCTTGTGGTAGGTAGACATAAGCGTGACTGGTTCTCGGCTTGGAAAGACACCGATTAGGCAATGATGTGCTAAACAACCTACGTAGGTTTAGGAATCAAGATGTTCGGACTTTGGAGACTTAGGAGACGGTGAACCGAGCCGACTACAACTAACTGGTGATGTGTAGTACGCAGTAAAAGAATATAGACGCTCAACACAGATTATAGCTCTCAACATAGAGACAAGGTATAAGCAAGCAGAAATTCTATTACAAACTTATACTTAATATGCTGCTACAATCGATTAGTTTCTACAACTTTGCATGTCCCTTTTTATAGGGAGCACGGGCAGTTACGTCTAGAACGTGAATTGTTACTATCATGTCATCTCCCCATCTAACCCCACTTGTCTTTGATCCGACTCGTAACATCCTTAGCCTTTTCACACTTGGGCCGTCCTGACTGGCCAACACTTGGCACGCTTGTGGGACAATGTTGTGCACGGTTGAATCCACAAGCCGGCTAGGCATCGTCAAAGATATGCAAGATGTTCGGCTTTGCCTGAGCCAACTCGTTGCTAAGGGTGGGATTGTTGGGTGGTGTTGGAGCGTCCTCCATCCATTCTTCTTCTGCTGACATTGTTCTTCCCTTCTTTGTTCTGCACTTTTGTACTTGTTCCTACAAGCCCATGTGCTCAACTCTCGGAATCCGGTGACAGGGCCGGATCGACTACAATCCTATGAAATCGTGTGCTTGATATCTATCCTTTGGTAACCAGACCAGACCGATCACCACAAAGCTCAGCCATCACCCAGTCTTAATCTCCTTGGTTTGAGACCCTGGTGGTCCCGCCCGAGCTAACCTGCAAGCCACAAATTTCTACGACAACGTGTTCTAGTTCCTGGCCTTCCTCTTGCTTCTAACTCGAGAGCGAGTTGAAGCTGATCGTCCGTAAATTCTTCTAATATCGTGGAGTTGAGTTGGGCCAAGGAACGATAATCATTCGCAAGCTCTTCCCCAATGGATGTGACGCTATCTTCGTTGACCTTGTAGAATCCCTTGCCCTCTTTACGCCTATTTTCCTGATTTGCCCAAAAGATATGAAGTTCGGATGCTTGGTCAGACCATGCCCCCCATGCTTTGTCCATAGTGTCGACAATCTTCTTTAGAACCAACGTCTTGTGAGTTTCGAGTAGGACCTTGATCCTTTTTGTGCTCATTTCTGGTTTTTGCCCACAGTTCTTCTACCTTTTCCTCGAGTTGCTTGATTTTATTGTAGCGCGTCCCGATTGCACTTGATAGCAGTCTTGGACTAAACCCATATTGGTCTGCAAGATCTTTATCTCTTTTTCATGCAACTCCTCTATCCACGACAATTCTTTTTTTATGCTGAGTTGGACTTCTTCCGCCAATTGCCGTTTGGCTGCCAACTACTCCTCGAACCATGTCTGTCGTTTTTTCGCGGCCACTCGTTGTTCGTTGATCGTTTGTTCAGCTCGTGCCAACGCCTTTCGTTGGTCTTCTAAATCAGCTAAGACTTTAGTGTGTTCATTGCCCGAGTCGTCCAGTCTAGCCTTTAGCTCATTTATGCTTTTCCTAATGGTGGCGCGGATGCTTGCTTTCCGATCTGATGATTGTCGGAGTTTTGCTCTTAGGCAATCGACCTTTGTTTCGGCTACCGTTCCCAAGTTCTTCACTTATTGAGCTATGGCCTTCTGAGCTTTGAGGTATTCTTGTAGTGCTTGTAAGTTTATCACCGACTGTCTGACTGTGCTAGCGCCTTCGGTTGTTGCCTGAGTCTCATGCAGTTGTTGTTCCAATTGTTGGATTGTCACTTTGCATTCCTGCAACTGTTGTGCAATTTCAGCGGCTACCTTCTTGGCTCGTTTGCTCTTGTACGCCATATCCTTGTGCTAGCGCCTTCGGTTGTTGCCTGAGTCTCATGCAATTGTTGTTCCAATTGTTGGATTGTCACTTTGCATTCCTGCAACTGTTGTGCACTTTCAGCGGCTACCTTCTTGGCTCGTTTGCTCTTGTACGCCATATCCTTGTGTTGGGAAATAGGTCCCCCCGGATGGGAAGAGTATGAGCCGAATCAAATAGAGAGACGACAAGAAATTTGGCTGAGGCCGAAAATCGAATAATTGAAAACTGAAAGTCGAAAATCGAAAACCAATACTTCAGTACGTGAGAGGCACCTCAAGCATGTGTCTTCGATTCGGCTCCTATAACCCCATATTCAAAGGTTATACTAATTCCGCCATGTCAACTGATGTGGATACTAGCTGATCCACGTTCGGATACGTAATGACTTATGGTGTGGGGAGTTGTCTCGTGGCAGCCAAGGCTGTAGAAGGCTGTGGCGTTGTCGACCACGGAAACCGAGTACATGGCCTCAACGGAAGCTAGCAAGGAAATAATATGGATGAAGAAGTTCATCGGAGAGTTGGGGATTCGGCAAGAGGAATTCCGACTCCATTGCGATAACCAGAGTGCCATCCACCTTGCGAAGAATGCTGCCTACCACTTGAGCACTAAACACATCCAAAGAAGATACCATTGGCTCCGAGAGCGAGTACAAGAAAAGGAGTTTGCTTTAGTAAAGATCCACACGAATGACAAGGGGCTAGACATGCTGATGAAGGTGCTGTTGGCGGAGACGCTGAATGCGTGCCAACAAAGAGTCGGATTGGAGAAATACCCCATGCCGGAATGAAGGGGGAGTTTGTTGGGAAATAGGTCCCTCCAGATGGGAAGAGTACGAGCCAAATCGAATAGAGAGACGACAGGAAATTCGGCCGAGGTTGAAAATGGAAAATGGAAAATGGAAAACTGATTATATATAACCTACTCGGGAGACTATATTTGTAAATAGTCTAAATGTGCCCCATGTGGGCTATATCTGTAAATAGCCTGTTACCGGCCGACAAAGGAGTCCAGAGTGGGAAACGGAGAGCTAATTAAGTAGTAGGAATGTGGTTGTAATTAAGCTATGAGTGTGGACGGACGGACCGGAAACGGTATGCCGTTCCGGATCCGGACCGATCCCGAACAGGTGCGGAGGGCACCGTTTTGTAATACAGACCGGAAACCTATTTAAAGGCCCGGATACAATGTAATAGTTAGCGGTTAATTAATGAAAGCTTAAGCGTTGTTATATCTCTGTGTTAATTGCCGTTCTGTCTTAATTGTTATATCGTACGCGTGTTATGAAGACGATCCTAATAAGTAACTTGATTAAGTCGGATTAAGCGTTGAAGTCTAATCCGGTTGCCGTAACACCCTTTGGTGAAGTGTCTCCCGTAGACACCCTGTATTAGGCCATTGTCCGGCCCGAAGAGTTAACACAGTTTTTGGCGACCACGATTCCTATTTTTGCAGCGAACGACGGCACGAATGGATGTCTAGATCAATGCACGACCTGGTTACAGATCGAACTCGACGCCTTGCCGAAAGGCAAAGGAGACGCGAGGCTTTCCAGCAAGCGGCGCAGGAAATTAGAGCGGATCACTCGTTTTCCAACGTAATCCGGAGAGTAGCGGAGGACTCCCTCTGGTTACAGCAAACATCGCACCCGGACGACGGCAGTAGCCTAAGCAGCCTCCGGGAAACCGAATCCCTTCTCCACGCGTTGGCAAATGGAGAAGGCGAAGCAGAGGCTTTTTCAGCATATGAATCGGACTCCGAAGGGGAATACAGCGTGCACACGAACTACCGTAGCAGTAACGAAACCCCGGGCGGACCGGAGGACGAAGGATCAGATACCTTACCGACACCGGAACCGGAACCGGAAGTGCTAATGTTGGAACCCCCGGAACCAGCAGAGGAAGAACAACCCCCGACACCGGAAGTCGAAGAGGAGAGGCCTCCGTCACCAAAGGAAGAGAAACAACCGACACCGGAATCAAATCGGGAAAGACCACCGACACCGGAGAAAATTCCGGAACGAGCACCAACACTACCAGCCCGCGCACCGATACCGGACGACGACATGCCGTTCCAGTACTCCAAGTATAGAGATGATCCGGACGCGGAAGCTCATGTGCACGCCTTTGAACAGACATGGGAAGCCAACCATGTGTCCCAGCGATTGACCCCAGAAGAAGAAGAACGCTCTAAGATAGCGGAATTTGGCGTCACATTGGAGGGACCAGCAGCAAGATGGCGCCGGACGCAGGACCCGTCTACCATCAACACCTTTGCAGATTTAAAAGCTAAATTCATGCATTTTTTTCAAAAGGAGGTGGACCAGACCGTAATGGTAGGCTTATTTTATACCATCCGGCAAGAGGCAGGGGAGAGCATTCCCCAATTTGTCATCCGGTTTCAACGGATGCATAGTCAGCTTGCCCGTGCACCCCCGGAGGAGGAATTACGGACGATATTCCTAAACGCGCTCCGGGAACCCCTCCGCATGGTTTGCACGGTAATCGATTTCCGCACAAGTACCATCAACCAGGTCATTGACCGGGTGAAAGAGATGGAAAAGACAAGCTCCTGGCTCACACTGGGCGCACTTCAACGGGCGTTACCGTCCGATGAAGACCTCCGGTTTCGACAAGCAATACAGTGCACAACCTGCTTGAATTCCGGACACTCGGCTCTAGAATGCACTATGAGGATGCAATGTGTAATCTGTCAATCCAAGAGCCATACGACGGATAGGTGCGAGTATAATCTGTTGACTCGGCAAGCACCGCCCGTCCGACAAATTGAGCCACGCAGCAGCCGGGATGAAGAAGACGAACGCAGTCGGCGAATGGACCGTGACCGACCGGCACAGGATGTCCGGTATGGCGAGCGACGGGAAAATGATGTCCGGTACGGTGATCGGCGAGAGAACTATGACCGGCATGATCGGTACCAGGATTACAATAGACGATACGAACAGTATGACCGGGAGCACTCCCCCGGGTATCGTCGGCAACGGGAGGAATACGGCAGATATAACGGGCAACCCCATCAAGAGTTCCGTAATAAGAAAAGCTATAACAAAAAACGGCATTTTAAAAAAGGCGGCTACCCCCGGGATCCGGAACAAGGAGCTCCAAGTAGCCAACCGGTACAAAACCCCGCGCGTACCGTAGGACCTGCCCCGGGCACAACAGACAATGCCGAATCTAGCAATACCCGGAAGGCCTACTGCTACTACTGCTGACAGGAAGGCCATTATAGTAACCAATGCCCGGTGAAGAGCTATGAAAAACGACCGGCGGTAAATATGGTAGTCCCTGAGGTGGCAGACTTGCAGCAGGTGACCACAAGGTCAAAGGGCATGGCCAAAGAATGGGAGACATAGGAGACCATCCGGAAACAAGCAACGGAATGGGTAAAGAAAGCAAACGAGCAGAATGTCACAGACTTACAACAGCAAAAGGAGAACACCGCAAGGCTTGCCGACGGCAGTCACTCCGAGAACGAGACATGGTAGGCGTTGCAAGAATGCCAGATTACGTTACCACTAGGAAGACTCCTACAACTCGTGCCAAGATTCACGGAAGGACTGAAGACGGCCATGACGGCAGGGGAACCATCACCGGCACCGATACTCTTCTCGAATCCGGAGGAGGGACCAACGGTGGTAGACACCAACAGTCCGGTAATCACTGCCATTGTAAAAGGGAAAGAACTTCCCGACACAGTCATAGACGGAGGCTCTGGGGTAAATGTAATAAGCCTCCGGACGTGTGATGACCTAGGAATCCACGAGTGGGAGCCGTGTCCGTTCTGGTTGCGGATGGCCGATACAAGCTCAGTATGGCTGACAGGATTAATACGGAAATTAGAAGTCACCGTCGGCGAGCATACATTTCACATCTCGGCCGTAGTGCTACAATTACAGGCACAAGGCGCATACCCGCTATTGCTGGGGCGGCCATGGTTGAAAACGGCACATATCAAACAGAATTGGAGAAAAAATATAATTACCTTCCGGCGAGGAAAAGCCAAGGTACGGGTACTAACACAGCCAAGGACGAGCACTGGCAAGGAATGTACACCGTTGTATGCGGAATGCGTCAACATGCTAGAAGGGTTAGCGGACGAAGAAGAAGCTCAATACTTGCAGGAAAACCCGAAGATCATACCCCTCTTCGAAATTGACATTGCCGAAGCCGTAGCACCATACTTACCGCAACTGGAAGAGGCGGAAGCAGAACCGGATAAAGACGCAATCCGGGAGTTACGGCAAGCGCAGGAAGCGTTGGAACGGGAAATGGCCGTTTCACAGCGCGTAAAAGCATCGCAACTGGAAGAGGTGAATTTAGGCACCACGGACGAAGCAAAACCAGTGCACATCGCCAGGGAGATGAAGTCCGAAGACAAAACGGCGATGATAACACTTCTCACGGAATTCCGGGATGTGTTCGCCTGGTCATACGAAGATATGCGAGGACTCGACCCTCAGTTATACCAGCATCAAGTACACTTGAGCAAGGACGCACAACCAGTGGCACAAAGACGGTACCGGATGAATCCCAATTATGCTGCCAAGGTCAAGGAAGAAATTGACAAACTGCTAAGAGTTGGCTTTATCCGTCCGGTAAAGAAAGTGACATGGCTGAGCCCGATCGTAGTCGTACTGAAGAAGAACGGAAAAAATCGAGTTTGCGTGGACTACCGGAAACTCAATGCGGCTACGGTAACGTATGCGTTTCCACTTCCGTTCACAGATGGAGTGTTGGATGCCGTCACCGGCCATGAGGTCTATAGCTTTCTAGACGGATTCAGCGGGTATAATCAGATCCGGATGCACCCCGACGACCAGGAGAAAACGACATTCGTCACCGAATGGGGGGTGTTTGTGGCCGTGGTGATGATGTTCGGACTCAAAACGGCACCGGCAATGTTTCAAAGAATCATCATGGAAATCTTTGGTGAATATATACCGGCTTTTATGCAGGTTTTCCTTGACGATTTTGCCATCTATAGCCGGGAGGAGGACCATTTTCAGCACCTCCGTCTTTGTCTAGAAAAGTGTAGAGCGTACCGGCTAAGCTTGAATCCGGCAAAGTGTGTATTTGGCGTGTCCAGTGGAACTTTATTAGGACATATCGTGAGCCAGGAAGGTATTGCAGTCGACCCGGACAAAGTGAAAGCCATATTAGAAGCACCGGCGCCGGCAACGGCAAAGGCATTAAGCCAGTTCTTAGGCCAGATCCGGTAACACGATCCGGTGGCACAGCCGGATGCTCCGATACTTGGCCGACCTGGCTACACCGTTGCATGCCGCCGTACATCGGACACCATTCCAGTGGACCGATACTGAGGATAGGGCGTATAAGGCCCTCAAGGTACTATTGTCGCAGGCACCGGTAGTACAACCTCCAGATTGGAGTAAAGAATTTCACGTGTTCGTGGACGCCTCAGACATCGCAATCGGAAGCGTACTGATGCAGCTTACGGAACCAAAGTGGTACCGGCCAGTGTACTATGCTAGCCGGAAGCTATCCCAAGCAGAACGGAACTACTCTACTACGGAACGGGAAGCTCTAGGAATGATCTACAGTGTGACAAAGTTTCGGCACGATTTATTGGGAAGGAAGTTTTCCTTCCATGTAGATCATTCGGCACTCCTTTACCTGGTGTCCAAGGCGTCACTCACCGGCAAATTGGCCCGGTGGACCTTATTGTTACAGGAGTTCGAGTTTGAAATATTCCACCGACCCGGTATACAGCATGCCGTAGCGGATTACTTAAGCTGATTGGAGTCCGGAGAGACGGGTGATGGAGTACCGGATGAGTTTCCGGATGCGGAGCTGTTTCGAGTCACTACGGAGACGGCAGCAGATGAGACCGTGGCCTAGGAAGACAAGTGGCTCACAAATATGCACCAGTTTCGGAGCACAGGACTGCGTCCGGAAGAGCTGAACCGGGACGAACGGAAACGCCTGGCGGTACAAAGCCGACATTTCTGCTTACTGCAAGACACACTGTACCACAAGGGCGCTGACGGCATATGGAGACAGGCGGTGCGCAGCGATGAAAAGGAACTGATACTGAGGGAAGCCCACTGCGGAGTTGCCGGAGGTCACTATGCTGGAGATGCGACGGCCAGAAAAATATGGCAAAGTGGCCTATGGTGGCCAACGACATTAAGAGATGCGGCACGGTACGCAAAAGAATGTGACCTATGCCAGAGAATGGGCCAGCCAACGGAGCAGGCTCGTATGCCACACCAGCCGGTACTACCACTCGAGCCATTCCAAAAGTGGGGGCTGGACTTTGTAGGACCGTTCAAGCCACCGGCAATGAGAACGGGTAATCAGTACGTTATCGTTGCTACGGATTATTGCACGAAATGGGTGGAGGCCAAAGCTTTACGGGATAACACCGCTGCGTCAACGACAAAGTTTCTATATCAGTACATCTGGTGCCGTTACGGATGCCCCATTGAATTGATAAGTGACCAAGGGGGGCACTTTCTTGGACAAGTAGTGGAAAGCCTAACGACCTTCTATGCCGTGGTCCACAAACGAAGCACACCTTACTATCCACAGGCGAACGGATTAGCGGAATCAACAAACAAGACGCTCCAGAACATCCTTCGGAAGATCGTCAACGAGAACCGGACGGATTGGGACACAAAGCTACATAGCGCGCTTTGGGCATACCGGACAACATACAAAACGAGCATCCGAACAACACCGTTTCGGTTGGCATTCGGACTCGAGGCGGTCATGCCGGTAGAATTTCAAGTACCTAGCTTATGGATCCAGCTACGAGAATGGCTGAACGAGAAGGAGTCGGAGACAATAAGGTTGACAACGCTGTGTGAGCTGGAGGAACAACGGTTGGCCAACATCCTACATTTAGAATTGGAGCAACGGCGACGGAAAGCATTCGTCGACCGACACAGGAAAGGTAACGAAAAAATGTTCGCAATCGGCAAACCAGTGTTAGTATTCCAAACCCGGATGGGCAAGATCCGGGTAAACTAAGGTTTAGATGGACCAGACCATATTGGCTAACACGGGAGTATAATGGGTCCTACCAGTTGGGCACACTTGCCGGCGAAGTGCTGGGCAAATGGGTCAACGGATTCCGGTTAAAGGCATATAGAGGACCGATGCCTAAGAACCCGTTTGAGCAAAGGACCGACGGCAACCACCAAGACGGCAGAGACGGCAAGCCGGGAACCGGAGAGAATGAGGTCGGTAAGGGTCCGGGAGGACCAACGGACATGTCACGTCACACTAATAATAATAATAACTGAAAAAAAAAAAAAAAAACAATCATGCAAAAGCAAGGAATGAATGGATGAAAGAGCGTGGAGCGAAAAGGTACGTAGTGGGCATTTAAAGCACCACCACAGGACATAATGCTATTTTAAGTACGCGACATGCACAAACTCGAAAAAGGCGCCAGAATGCACAGACAAAAACCATTGCGCGTAGAGACCCTCTACTTTCGCGAACCCAGGAGCACAGAAGCACTGAAACGCTGCAAGATCATCAGACGAGAACCTGCGCACAGAGAACCCCCGCCTTCTGAACTCTCTCTTTCTCAACCCCGCTCTCATCACCATCCATCCTCGTCACCGCAATCCGACCCCGACACAGAGATGGACCCGCAAACGCTGTCGGAAGCCGCCAAGACATGGTTGAAGCAACACGGGCTCGAGGGCTTCTTGATGATGATGGAAGTACCGCCACACAAAGAAGCCGACAAAGTGATCAAGGAAATCGATACAGAGGTCATAACGGCAGAGGCGATTCGAGCGTTAACAGGCGTTCCGGAGGGAGGCATACTCACGATCGACAATCCAACCCCGTAGCAACTCATCAGGTATTTTGGTGAGTACTCTCTAGCCAGCAAGGGCTACGGGACACAGGGCGGCGGAGATATGCTATTCCGCGAAATTGCTCGTGTGCTCCATGAATACGGCCACGTGTACCCTAGACCCCCTGTCATGCCGCAGAACCGGGCAGGGATGATCATCGCCACCTATGAAGGGATCAAGGTGGATTGGCCGGTATTGATTGCAGACGGGGTTGTGTGCGGCGATCGAGATCGTCAGAGGCAAAGACGGCAAAGAAGGCCGAGACGGACGAAGGATATGGCACGCCGTAACGCAGTGGCTCACCTTGCTGGTGCCACCCATTCAGACCGTCCAGCCCAAGAAGCGAGGAAGAGTGCCGGACGGCACCCCAAGGAAGGCTTCCAAACGGCAACAGCTGTTGGCCTCTAAGGCCAGTAAGGGAAAGGCGGTGGATGCAGAACAGGCGGCAGGAGGAAGCGGAAGCCGGAAGCGCCCAACGGAGGCGCAGGAGGAACCACCGGCACGGCCCGTAAAGGTCACACTCCGCCGTCGGTGAATCGAGAAGTGGACCCCTTGGCAGCAAAACTCAATGCCGGAGCTCAGGAGGAGGAAATAGAGGAGGAGCCTATGGAGCACCTCCAGCGACGGTCGTCGGCAAGGACCGTTGAGACAGCCGGGAAACGTTCAGACCCTCAGACGGAGGGAACACCGGCTCCCCAGACTGAGACTCCCACGCCAAGGAAGGAACCGGAACCGGTGCAGATGGCACCAGAAACAGAAGCCCCGGCACCACCGGCAACACCGACAAGTCCCATCTCGCCAGAGCCGGAAAGGTCACTGCAGCCTCCCTCGGTCAGCCAAGAAGAAGCGCAAGGGGAACCAGGACAGCAGGATGGTCCACGGGCAGAAAAGGAACTGCAACTCGGCGCAACCAGGCGGGACCACCCCTCTACAAGTGAGCCCATCTATCAAACCTCCGTGCAAGCACAACAAGGCACCGGTAGCCTGTGGCTCCGGTGGATAAGCGAACAGATAGCCGGAGCAGTGGGGTATATAGAGGCGGAAGAAAGAGCGCAAAGCGAACGATTGCTCGTCACAACCGAACAACTAGAGACGGCCCGGTCCAGAATCCGGTGCCTTGAAAAAGATTTGGATCAGGTCACGACAGAGATGGCCAAAATACGGATCCAATCACCAGTGACTCCGGTAAGTGTACAGAATAATGAAACGGAACGACCTGTACATAGCAATAAGACCCCGGCAACGGAAACCGTTCCGGCGAGAGATGCGGCGCAAGCTTGGGAGCTTGCGGAATTGAGAGAGGAACTTGCCGCACAAGAAGCGCTAAGGAGCCGTGAACGAGAATTGAAGACGGCGGCCGAAGCCGAATTAAAGAAGACTGCTGAGAACCTCCGCCGGGCAGAGGAGAGCCTCCGGAAAGGCCATCAAGCGTACGACCGGCTAAAGGAGGAGAAAGACAAAGTGCTGCAGGAAAAGGACAAGCTGCGGAAAACGGCGGAAATAGAGATTGAATGGCTAAAGGAAGAGCTCCGCCAGCAGAAGGACCGCGAGGACCCGGCCCGTCGTCAGATCAACGCACGGCTCAAGCAAAAGACGGATGATTTTGAGCACCTGCACCGGGACTACAAACGGTTGGAAACGGAGCATAAAGAACGGATGGCCGAGCTCCAGCAGGCAGTTGATCGGGCCGCGACGGCGATCGCCGACGAACGGGCGGAAAATACAAGACGCTTGGAAGAGGCAGAGAAGGTCCGGATGGAGTTCCAGAAGTAGCAGCAGGAAGACAAAGAGAGAGCGTCAACAGTATTGCAGAAATTACAAAGTACATATCAAAGGCAATTGACGCATTACAAGGCGCAGGCGGAGGACAACGTAAAAATCATCAAACAACTGAAGGAGGAACGACAAGCGGCGGAAACCAAATCGCAATTGGGAACGAGCCGGATTCAGTCCATCCTCCGAGCGTGGTTGAATCAGATGAAACACTTGATTGATGAAAGCTCCGTAAAATGGTGGACAAAAGGGCGGGCGGGCGGATGTGGCAAACCGGCGGAGGGAAGGAGATGACTGTTATACGTTGACTTCCGAGGACTTCACCGCCATACGGGACGAGCTGGCCGACGACTTCCAAGTCCTGGCAGATGAACAGCTGGTGCAGGTCAGGCAGCTCGTAGCTTAGCTGGACGATGATAGGCTGGACGCTCAAATCCAGTTTGAAAGCTACGAGCGGTCCTGGGTGCGGGAAGAAAAAGCACGGGAAGCGACAACGGTTAACCTTAGTGATGAGGAACCGTCGCCGGCTGAGGACCAGCCGGGAACCAGTCAACCGGAGACCACCACGACGCAGGGAGCAACGACGGAGACGCCGGTGTCAGAGCCACAACCGGAGGAGCAGCCGCAGCAACCACCAACGGACCCGCCGTAGCAGACAGCAACAGAGCAGCAACAACAACAACAACAACAATCACTTCCAGATGAACCATTGGAGCCTCTCGAACAGAGCATTCTGGACATTTTGGACGAAGAATAGCAAGGGTCGGTTGTGGATTCGACGTACAAGGTACTATCCCACGGGCATGCCATGTGTTACCGGCCGGCAAAGGAGTCCAGAGTGGGAAACGGAGAGCTAATTAAGTAGTAGGAATGTGGTTGTAATTAAGCTATGAGTGTGGACGTACGGACCGGAAACGGTATGCCGTTCCGGATCCGGACCGATCCCGAACAGGTGTGGAGGGCACCGTTTTGTAATACAGACCGGAAACCTATTTAAAGGCCTGGATACAATGTAATAGTTAGCGGTTAATTAATGAAAGCTTAAGCGTTGTTATATCTCTGTGTTAATTGCCGTTCTGTCTTAATTGTTATATCTTACGCGTGTTATGAAGACGATCCTAATAAGTAACTTGATTAAGTCGGATTAAGCGTTGAAGTCTAATCCGGTTGCCGTAACACCCTTTGGTGAAGTGTCTCCCGTAGACACCCTGTGTTAGGCCATTGTCCGGCCCGAAGAGTTAACATAGCTAGAAAGTTGTATAAGTATAAATACAACTAGGGCAAACTTTATGAAGTAGTGTGATAATCATTTTGTAGTTGAGATAGTTATACAGTTACTCTCGAGGTCATTGCCTCTATAACTCAATGTCGCCGGCTCCAGTTGAATAGTTCGAAAACCATTCGATATCGAAGGTTATGTGAAAAGTGGTGCTAGAGTTTAGCAACCACGTTCGCACATCTTGTGCGATGTAGAGGACTTCACTGGTTGAGGAGTCTTCCAAGGAGAGAACTTCTACGGACAAGGATTCGGCATCATTGACTTGGTTTTCAGTAGGAGAACGATTCGAATTGGATTGTCCTTATGTCCAATAAAATCGCCGACCGTTCTCCTTTCTTTTTATTGACCAACAATCGGAAACATTATTACGGTCAGTCTTTCTGCAATGGGTGCAAAAAGCACTTGATCGACTATTCCTTGACTTCGACCGTTTGGATTATCCCTCCTTGGTCGGTTAGGACTTCGGTTGGCTCTCTCGATTGAGTTGGTCGAATGATGGGCTTCTACCGAATCGTCGATGGTGAGGCCCATAGATTTTCGCTGAATGTCCTCCATGAGGACTTGTCCAATCGTTTCGTCCAGATTCAATTTTGGACAACTGTTGCCAAATGTCGGGCAGAATACCTCCCAACTCACCAGCAAGCTCGAAAGAGCGGCAAGGGTTTTAATGTGCGGAATAGTGCTCGGCCACAACTGAGACTCAAACACTTTCTTAGAGAAGAAAGTAGAAATGGAGGCTCGTACACTTACAGAGAAGAGATGACACAAGATGTTTACGTGGAAAACCCTAATAGGGAAAACCACGACAACCCACAAACTCCAACTATCACTATATGAGAAAGGAGGTACACCAGGAAACTTAGAGGCAACAACCTCGAGCTATGTATCTTCGCCAACCGGCGACTTCTCTTCTCTCTCTCTCTTTGTACAACTATGATAGAACTAGCAACAACAAAAACCACCACTACAACCACACTAAAGTGATTGCCCCGACTTCCCACATGTTATGTACACATAACGTTGGTGAGGGTAAGTCACCAATATTTACATTAGTGAAGGGTATGTTCACTAATGTTAAAAAGGGGACTACATATTGGATAGAAGGAATGATAAGTGCATGCACTATCATGATTTGGACAACCAATGAATGGAGAGCCTTTTAGAAAGGCACATCTATTCAAGGGGCCTAGGAAAAGGTATAAATATGAGGCTTAGCTACCCTCCTAATCACATTACGTCGGAAGGTTGCGGTGTTAGACACCTGTGGTGCGGGCTAGGCTTTCGTCTCGACGATCGTGTTTATCTCTTCCAAGGTATTAGTCATCCTAATATCCGGCGGTATGGGACGTCGGTGGTAGGTTGGCTATGTCTAGATCATAGCTTGGGGGTGGTCAGGTGGAATGGGTTCATCTATCCAATCTATTTTCCTTCTTTTACTTTACTTTGGTCTATTGATTAGTAATAGACTTTTAACAGTGGTATCAGAGCTTTTACTAACAATTTTTTTTTTGTTTTTTGCGTGTGAGTTATGGGGATCTAACAAGGCTCGTCATGCTCTTCACAGGATCAAAACGACATTCTTAACCCGGTATTCTTCTTTCTCGATCTCTCCTTTCTTTTCTATGATGCTTTCTTCTTGGTCATATGGAAGTGGTATTACGTTTTCTTTTCTTTTCTTTCTTCTTTCTACCATCATACGATGTTAATCTACTTATGCATCGAGTCGAGCTTATTTGCACTAATCGCACACGCTCAACTCATGGCCCTTTTGCATATTGCGGTGTATATCCCACTCTCCCTTCTCTTGAGCCTTCTCTTACGATATTAATTATTGTTGTGCATTGGGTCGAACGTGTTTGCCCTAACCGCACACGCTCACCTCATGGCCCTTTTGCATACGATGTTGAGTAGGCCACTCTTCCCTCAGTTGAGCCATCACTTGGCCGGGTCTATGGGATGTTGTGGCCATGACGAGGTATATGTCGCTTACCTACGCCACTTTACTCTTTATTGAGCCATCAATTGGCCGATTCTAGGTAGATGTGGTCTTGAGGAGGTGCATGTTGACTACCTTAGGGTTTCATACCTTAAGGCATGCTTAAAATGATTCATACACCTAATTGATTATTATTCTAATTAATTTCTAATTACACAAATTTTCGTTTCACTTTTGTATGATTTTCTAGTAATTGTCATTTACCCACCCACAATTAACTCTCTTTCTTGCCCTTATTTTAAGTTCATCTACACTATTTACGCACGTTTAATGGTGTAACGATTCATGTAGACTATTTTTTAATATTGAGTGGGCATCATGCCGTTTTTTGAACGATTTTTTCCAACGACTCATCTTGGTTTAACTCATATTATTGAGCCTTAGCACACAAGTGGAAATCATATGAGTTCCCCTATTGATGTTTTACTCATAAATTTGAGTACTACATCTTTGCGCACAATACCACCACCATTTGTATCAATTTGTGGCTTATGTCACTATTGTGCTAATTACAACCACCATATTTGGATGTATATGTGCATACCTCGCACCATCCATTTATTTGCGACATTTTTTTTAAGTAGGTAACACATGGGTTTTTTTACCCTTGTTTTCATCACTACATTCTTATGGGTAGTGCCTTATTTTATTGTTTTTGTCATAACATTTGCTTGTTACTTGCAAGACTAGAATATTACTTGCGAGTGCACTTGTTTTTTCACGTAATACACTTTCTCGACCATATCAATACATGTTGGGTTGACATTCTAATATAAGGCTAACTAGGAAACTACGTTGATGTTAGAACCATGGTTGAGCCTCGGGGAGCCGCCATGATTATTCAAGATAGAGATCCGAGAAAGACATCTTAGCTATGTTTTCCCCCATGGTTTTTAAAACACCATAGTGTTACCATAGTTATCGGATCTCAAATCACATCTCATATGTCTAGAGGGGTAGAGACGTGAGATGCTTTCTTGGTAAAGTTCTTACAATCAAAATTTCAAGCATTCATTTTGCTTGTGTATTTTCTAAACCTCCTTATTTATATTGCATACCCACAACTTGCATCATGGAACAAGTTTTGAACGTTGTTGGAGCAATCTCTCCAACCGAGACCTCTCAACTCCAATCCGCATCTCGCACACAAGCTGAGATCACTATTGAGCAATTGCTCACTACTACCTTGAATCAATTGGCCGAAATGAGGCAAGCCAATATGGCATTGGAAAAGAAATTCCAAGAATTGACTATTGAGTTCAAGAACGAAGGTGAGCCTTCTTTGGTAGTAACACCATTCAAGGGAGATAAGAAAGAAAGAACTGAGGAGGCCATTAGCACTTGGCTTGGTCGTTGGGAGTCTCACTTTGAGCTCCACCCCAAGCCCGAAGCTGTAAAAATTGGTTACGTCGGTCACGAGTTAGGTGGCCGAGCTGCTACTTGGTGGCGTGGCCTAAGGACTGCAAAGAACTTACCCACAACTTGGGAAGGTTTCGTGGATGTTTTTAAGAAATAGTTTTTGCAGCCACCTTCTCAAACTGAACAAGCGCCACACTTGCTCACGTTGTCGAGTAAGCCATTTACCTCTCTCGAGGATTATGTGCATCATGCTCGAACCCAGATCCAAAAATCGGGACTTACGGGTGAGAAATAGTTTGTTGCTTGCTTTTTGAATGGTATTCCTAATGGGGATTACCATTGGATTGTCCATGACAAGAACCCCACAACTTTTGAGGAAGCCGTCAACATTGCACTTCGGTACCATAGGACTTCCAAGAAAGACCACAATAAACCCGAGTTTGCCAAAACTCCGAATGTCAAGTTCATTGGGAAATGTAAGCAATCCAATGACACTCTTGACCGCGACTCCAAGAAACCTAACCTCTTTTGTGCATATTGCAAGAAACGAGGCCACACAAAGGATACCTGTCGTCGTCTTGAGAGGAAGTCAATGAACACCCCTCCTCAAGACAAATCTACGAGTCACACAGGTGAGTCTTTTGATGTTGTTAAAGCTCATACCAACCACTTAAGTTCATGTGAATGCACTTTTCCTTCACATTTACTTGGGCCTAATGATTTATTCCAAGTAGTCGGGTATATCAATGGAACACAAACACATTTCTTGTTTGATTCTTGTAGTTCTCACAATTTTCTTAATGATCACCTTGTGCAGCAAATGGAACTCCACATAAACACAAGTGATCATATCTATCAAGTTCACATGGCAAATGGAAGTGTTCAATACATCAGTGGCATTGTTTGTCAACTGCCAATTCAAATAGATAACTATTTGGAGAAGCTTGACTTTCATGTTATGAAACTACAATCCGCAAATGTCATTTTAGGATACCCTTGGTTTTTTAATAAAAACCCTTCTTTGTCCATTGATTGGGTTAATCACTCAATCACATTTGAACTTAATAATTGTAAACATTTTATTCAATGTTCCAAACTTCCTTCTCGTTCACTTGTGGCTTCTAAATCTTTAAGTGAGTATTCAAGTTCATTAATTTATTCGTGTGTAATTGATCCTGCGCTTCAATTTTATTATTTTAATATTGACGCCACACAATTACCACATAATGAACAACGATTACTCGACTCTATTTTAGACGATTTTCAAGACGTATTTCCTAACGAATTGCTACTTACTTTACCACCAAAATGTAATGTGGACCATGAAATTGAACTCATTCCTGGTGTTGCTCCTGTGAGCATTCCACCTTACTGACTTAGTCGATTAGAAGAGGATGAGATCGCTAAACAACTTAAGGAATGCTTGAGTATGGGCCACATTAGGTATAGTAAATCACCTTGGGGTGCGCCAATTCTATTAGTTAAGAAGAAGGAAGGTTCATGGCGAATGTGTATCAATTATTGCCGTTTGAATAAAATGACAATTAAAAATGCATATCCGTTACCTCATG
This sequence comes from Azolla caroliniana, assembly GCF_043228905.1. NCBI lineage: Eukaryota > Viridiplantae > Streptophyta > Polypodiopsida > Salviniales > Salviniaceae > Azolla > Azolla caroliniana. The sequence goes on from NW_028230440.1 coordinate 12,709,730, forward strand.
CTGATGATTTGATTGATCCTTTGCATGGGCCCCGATATTTTACGAAAATTGACTTACGGACAGGTTATCATCAGATTCGCATTGCCGAGGATGATATTCCTAAAACCGCTTTTTGTACGCACTATGGCCATTATGAGTTTTTAGTCATGCCTTTCGGGTTGACTAATGCTCCAGCTACATTCCAACAAGAGATGAAATTATGACGTTTTCGGAGATCAACTCGGTGATTTTGTTGTCATCTTCCAATGGATTACCGATGGATATTGTTAGTGATCGAGATTCCAAGTTTACTAGTGACTTTTGGACTCAAGTCTTTAAGAAACTAGAAACTACGTTGAGCATGAGTTCCGCAGATCATCCTCAGTCTGATGGAGAAACTGAACGAGTTAATCAAATTATTGAAGACATGCTTCGAGCTTATGTAGCAAAAACCCCTTCTAAGTGGGAGCAATACCTTCCTATCTTAGAATTTGCCTATTATAGCTCTAAACATACATCCACTAGATATAGTCCTTTTATGTTGATGTATGGTTTTTAGCCACGTGCCCTAGTTGATGTCACGATTCATCGTGATACATTAGACAATACACACAATTTTTTGCAAGACATGAACCAAATGTTGTATATTGCCAAAGAGAATGTCAAGACAACTCAAGATCATGCTTGATTTTATGTTGATCAGGATAGACATCCTCGTGCATTTACTATTGGTCAAAAAGTTTTTTTAAGATTGCTTAAAGTGTGCGACACTTCATCGGGGGTTGTTTGGGGTGGACTCAAGTTTAGATCTTATTTGTATGTCTAAACATAAGTAATGATATAGTTTTAGAAGAATAGAAAAGTGAGGGCATGGGTGGGGGTTAGGGGAGTGTAGCTTGTTGAAGTTATCAAAAGTATTTAAACCTAATCAAAGTTTTTAGAACATATTAAAGATCATTGGGATAACTTAAGTTATTAGACACCAATAAAGTACTATTAAAACACCAATATAGAGTATTATTAAAACGGGACCACACGCTTAGATGAACGGGAGTTGTTTAAACACACGCTTAAGCAAACACTTAAAAGAAAGATTATTATAAAAAAATAAAAATAAAAATAGAAAAGAGAGATTGAGATTAAAAAATGATTATGGTTAAGAAGGGATTATGATTAAGGGGGAAGGGGTTTCTAAACAAAGTACTTAAACGAATGTTTAAACAAATATTTAGATAAGAAAACACTTGGGCAAACACTTAACGCAAGGTTATGATTAAAAGAGAAGGGAGGGATTATGGTTAAAGAAAAGGGGTCATGGTTGAGAAGAGAATGATTATGATTAAGAGAGGAGAATACTTAAACAAATGTTTAAACAAAAAGTTAAACCTAAAAATGATTGAACAAGTACTTAAAAAAAAGGGGGTTAAACAAGTACGTAATAAAAATGATTATTAAACAAGTACTTAATAGAAAATGATTAAATAAATACTTAAAAACTTAAGACAAAAAAAATTTGATAAAAAAGTGATTAAACAAGTACTTAATAAAAATTTATTAAATAAGTACTTAAGAACTTAAAACAAAAAATTAGATAAGAGCAACACATAGAGGGAAAGAAAGTTTTACTATCATAAGGCAACGATCGGCAAATGCATTTCGCCTCGATGGAGGCTCTTCAGTGCCCGATGTACAAATGATGAAAACTAAGCCTACTAGGTTGCTCTTTTTATAGGGAGAGGGAGGAGAGTCCTTTGTATGTGGGACATACAAAAGTGTGTACAAAAAGAAGGTAAAAGAGTGTACACAAGACTTTAGGTGGGGGTTAAGAGGGGTGAGAGTACATAAAACATTAGGTGGGGGGAAAGGATGCGTGTACTAGGTGGTTTCTTAGTTTTTTACCATTTAGCCAACACGTGAGAGGGGGTGTAAGGGAACTGTATTGTGGTTGTCCTAGAAGGGGTTTAAGTTTGTTTCTCACGAGCGCTCCGATTTGGAGTTTTTTGATACATGGGGAGTAACGAAGCTTAAAAACAATGGGTGGAGGTTTTTTGTTGTTGGGTTGGTTAGAGAGTAGTTGGTTTCGTATGGAGTAGGGGACGGTCGAAAAACACTTGAGTAGGAACTTCGATGGGTAGCCCCTAGCTCTTAGGCGGTCATAGAACTTTTTGCGTAGTTCCATGTAGCCATTTTCCGAGCTCTCCCGGATAGCATACCATTTTAGTTCTCCCGTGATGAAGCCCTTTTTGTGTGCTATGGGGTGCGAGGATTTCTACGGTGTCGCGTTACTACGCGCGTGCGTGGAGAAACGAGGCGGAACCACCGGGGTCTTGAACCGAAGAGCAGGTGATAGAAGGGGAAAGAGAAAGAGAGAGACTCCCGGTTGCGTATGAGCAAAGGAACACAGGGGCACGGCCCTTCAACGCAGAAGGCACGAACGAACACAGAGACAGAGAGACATGAATGTGTATATATTAACGAATAACAAAATAAACAACAGAGCACGCGAGCGGTTACAACCGAACAGGTCGGCGAACAGATGCCGATGCCTGTTCGTCTGCGCACAAAAGGGAAAAAGGATGGAGGTGCTGTCGGAAGCACACGGGCGTTCCTCGAAGCAGCGCGGGCCTCCCGAACCTGCAGAGAAGAGCGATGGAGAACAAACAGAGGAGAAGCGTTCGGTTACGGTCCGACAGCACTTCGTCCTCCTCAATGCGCGATCCCCTTCTCCCTGTGTCCCCCTTTCTTTTATAGCTTCAGGAAGGGAGTCGTCTCCCTCATTTACTTCCTACCTACCGAATCTAACTACCCTGGATATGCCTATGTACCTAATTCCCTATTATATACATTAAAAGGGCGCGCACGCGTGAAGAGCCGGTTCATGCACGCTATGCACCGTTTGCTCTAAGGGACAGTTTTCTTCATGACATCCGCCCCCACCTAACTGCGCATCCACCGGTATGCGCCAAAATTGTGCTCTGGTTGGAGAAAACTGGTCCGGGTTCCGGTTCTTCGTCCATCGGTTCGTCCTCCGTTTTGGACTATTCGTCGTCGCTATCTAGGCCTCTTAGATCCGGTTCGCCGTCCTGGCGCTTCTTGAACGCTTTGATCCGCTTCCCTGCTACCGATATCACCATCCTCGTACCGTCGAGTTCCGCCAGATGATACGTCCCGTTGTTGTTGGCGCTCGTTACCACGTAAGGCCCGAACCACCGCTTTGCAAACTTCCGTGTTGCTCGGTGCTGTTTGTCGAGGCTGCTATCGTAGACTAGCACCTAGTCCCCTTCCTCGATTTTCTTCGGTCGGAGCCGGTGCATTCGGTCGAACCGGGCTTTGTTCTTCATCCTCGCCATCCGAAGTCTCTCCGCCGCTCGTTCCACGTCCTCTGGCCTCCGCTCGAGCTGCCGTATACGCGCCGCTAGCAGTTCTTCCCGACTCATCTTGTCTCTCCAGTCTACTGTCACCCAAGAGGAGATCGTCCGTTCCATCAGCATGATCGGCTTCTGTCCGAACATGAGCTCGGACGGCATGAACCCGATTACCAAACTGTGTGTTGTCCGGTCCGCCCACAAGGCATAGGGTAACAGTCGTGGCCAGTTCCTGACCTGTCCTTCGCACGCCCGGACTAGCGCTTTGACGATCGGTCCGTGCCCGCACTCCACCTTCCCGTTCGCCTCCGGATTGTACGCTGTGGTGAGCGAGAGCTTGACCCCTAACCGGTTGAACAGCTCCTCGGCCTCTTCGGCGTCCAACTCCCCGCGGTCAGCCACGATCTTTCTGACATACCCGTACCGGCATATCACGTCCTCGATCAGGAACCGACACACGGCCGCGGTCATTTTGTTCTGCAGGGCTCGGCCTTCCACCTGGTTCGTCAGGTCCTCCCGGGCCAGCACTAGATATCGCATCTGCCCTACACCCATCGGCATCGTCACCAAATCTACCATCCATTTGAAGTGGATGGCCGGAGGGTATGTAAGGTGAAGCTCGTCCCGATGTCGGACTATGGAGTGCATCTGACAGCTCTCACAAGTTGTCACGAACCGATGTACATCCCGGTACAGTCCTGGCCACTAGTACTGTTGGGATTTCGGTCCCTCCGGATGGGATGTCCGGAAATGAATGACGGCAAGCCCGGTTGCGGTTACGGAGCCGGATGAAGAAGACCCTGGCTACGGAGCCGGATGAAGAAGACCCCGGCTACGGAGCCGGATGATGAAGACCCCGGCTACGAAACCGGATGAAGAAGACCCCGGCTACGGAGCCGGATGATGAAGACCCCGGCTACGGAGCCGGATGATGAAGACCCCGGCTACGGAGCCGGATGACGAATGTACCCGGAGAGAGAGATCCGGATGCGGGGACATATCTGTGAATATGTTTGCCAAGGGCCCTTGAGGCTATATTTGTAAATAGCCCGAAAGTCATATGTGTATAAATATGACTTAGGGCAAACTGTTCTTGTTGCTGGTTGTTGTTGCTCATTTTCTGTTTTTTTCTAGAGGGAGCTAAGTGAGAGCAGCCGAGAGAGAGAGAGAAAGAGAGACGAAGGGGTGGTTGCCTCAGTGTATTACCGCCGTCTGTGGCGAAGACAGTGAGCCCAAGGTCGTTGCCTTGTAGCTTCACCATTGTACATCCCTGCTTATAGTGATAGTTGGAGTTTGAGGACTCCCGTGGTTTTTTCCCATTTTAGGGTTTTTCCACGTAAAACATCCTGTGTACTACTCTCTCCATTATCTTCGTGCATTTGTGTTCCCTGTTTTCTGTGAGTTAATCCTATTTATCGGTTGTGGCCGAGCATTGGGTTTCAACAAAGTGGTATCAGAGCGACGGTAACACAGAAAATGGAAGGCGGCGGTAGTGGGCCTCCGGGCATGATGGTGTTGAACTCACAGAACTACGCCGACTGGAAGATAAAGATGGAAGACCTTCTCATCGTCCGAGACCTGTACGAACCGATCGACAGTGCCGAGATACCCAAGGGGGTAATAGAGTCGGAGTGGAAGCTCCTGAACCGGAAAGTCGTAGCGACGATCCGGCAATATGTCGATGTAAGTGTCCTGCAACATGTGGCGAACGATACGAACGCCTATGAGATGTGGAAGAAGCTGTCGGGCCTCTATGAGAGGAAGAATGCGTTGAACCGGACCTCCCTGATGAGGAAGATAGTGAACCTCAAGTACCGGGACGGCGAGAATATGGTGGAACACGTGAGCACGTTCATGGGATTCGTGAACCAGCTTGCGGCGATCAAGTTCCCGTTGGAGGATGCAATGCAAGCCATCATTCTGATGTGTACATTGCCGGAAAGCTGGGAGAACTTGGTGGTGACTCTCAGCACCTCCTGCACCGAAGATAACTTGTCTCTACAAACGGTAAAGACAAGCATTTTGAACGAAGAAGCGCGTCGGAGAGATAAAGAACCGGCCTCCGACTCGAAGGCGCTGCTTACCGAATCGGAACGGGGAAGACAATGGAACCGGAGTCCGCAAAGACGGGAGAAGTCGGGGACCCGGTCGCAGTCAAGAGGAAGACCCACATGCTTCCACTGTGGGAAGCCGGGACACTTCCGGAAGAATTGTCGGCATTACCGAAAAGACAACGGAGCCGACGACACCGATTCGAAGAAGTCACCGGAGAGAAACGGTGCATACCGGGGAGCCACGGACCGGAGAGGACCGGATCGGCGAGGGCAGGACCGGAAAGGAACGACGGCACTCGCGGCAAGTGAAGAAGAGATAATGCTCATTACCGAAGAGAGGGAGCTGAACCTTGCCGGGGTAGAGATGACCTGGGTGGTCGATTCCGGAGCGTCGTTCCACCTGACCCCGGAGAAGAAATACTTCTCATCCTACACAGCCGGTGAGCACGGCTGTGTCCGGATGGGAAATGAAGGCACATGCCGGATTGCCGGCATAGGAGACGTGTGGCTGATGACATCAACCGGATGCAAGATGCTGCTGAAGGATGTTCGACACGTTCCGGAGGTCCGATTGAACCTGATCTCGGCCGGGAGGCTAGATGATGAAGGCTACACGGGTAGCATCCGGAACGGTGTCATGAAGTTCAGCAAGGGGAGCCTGATAGTGGCTCGGGCCCGGAAGGTCAACACACTGTACCTGATGAATTCCCGACTATGTCCGGAGGAGCTGAACGTGGCAGCCGACACTGCCGGTGAGCTGTGGCACAAGAGACTGTGCCACATGAGTGAGAAGGGGATGAAGAGGCTTGCAGAAGACAACCTTATTCCAGTGAAGCATGTGCACCTGGAGAAGTGCACCGACTGCCTGGCCGGTAAGCAAAACAGAACCTCCTTCCACTCAAGGCCACCGACGAGACGTAGCGCACCATTGGAGTTGGTGCACACTGACGTGTGTCAAGTAGAAACGAAGTCACATGGCGGAGCCCAGTACTTCGTGACATTCATTGATGACCACAGCCGGAAGCTGTGGACAGCACCGTTGAAGACAAAGGACCAAGTATCGTCCGTCTTCAAAGAACTCCACGCGAGAGTGGAAAGGGAATCCGGCAAGAAGTTGAAAGCGATACGAGCGGATAACGGAGGGGAATACCGGGGGCAGTTCGAGGAGTACTGTCGCTCGAAGGGAATCCGGCTCGAGTTTACTGTGCCGAAGACGCCGGAACTGAACGGGCTGGCCGAGAGGATGAACCGGACCATAATGGAGAGGGTCCGGAGTATGCTGGCGCATGCGAAATTACCCAAGGGGTTTTGGGCTGAGGCAATGTCGACGGCGACATACGTGATAAACAGATCACCCTCAGTACCTTTGGACGGAGACACGCCGCAGAGAGTGTGGACCGGTAGGGAAGTATCCTACCGGCATCTGAAGGTGTTCGGGTGTCTCGCATACGTGCATGTGGCAAAGGACCGGAGAGGAAAGCTAGATCCAAAGACCCGGCCATGCATATTCCTCGGTTATGGCGATGATGAGTTCGGCTACCGAGTATGGGACCCGGTCGACAGAAAGATATTCCGGAGTCGTGATATCATCTTCATGGAGGACAAGACACTCGCCGACTGGGAGTCGGAGAAGAAGATGAAGAGCTCCAAGTCGACCGGTGAGGATCAACTCTACGAGGAACAGTCCCGACCGGCAAGGGACCGGTTAGCACTCGAGGATCTGGCCGAAGACGGTGAAGAAATAGAATCGGCCGAGGAAGATGAAACTGATACCGGAACCGGCCCCGATCCCGAAATGGATTCGGATGAAGAAGAAACGGAGGAGCCGGTTACCGAAGCTCCGGAACGGAGATATCCTCTAAGAGAGAGAAGGGCCCCCCGGAGATTTCCGGAACCAGAGCACGTGCTGCTAACCGACGAGGGGGAGCCGGAGAGTTTTGAAGAAGCAAAGCTTGACAACCATAGCCGCAGGTGGTTAAGTGCCATGCAGGAGGAGATGGATTCCCTGCATGAGAACCACACATATGAACTTGTGGAGTTGCCGAAAGGTAAGCGGGCACTTCGAAACAAGTGGGTGTTCAAGCTGAAACCGGGAGATGCCGGAAACCCCCCGAGATACAAAGCCAGGATCGTAGTGAAGGGGTTCCAGCAGAAGAAGGGCGTCGACTTCGACGAGATATTTGCCCCGGTAGTGAAGATGACCTCCATACGGACGGTGCTGAGCATAGCGGCAAGCATGGACCTCGAGGTAGAACAGATGGACGTGAAGACGGCATTTCTTCACGGTGACCTCGAAGAAGAGATCTACATGCAGCAACCGGAAGGATTCGAGAAGAAAGGGAAGGAGCACCTGGTATGCCGGTTGAAGAAGAGCCTTTACGGACTGAAGCAGGCTCCCCGGCAATGGTACCGGAAGTTGGACTCCTTCATGACCGACGAAGGGTACCACAAAACGCAGTCCGACCACTGCGTGTTTGTGAAGAAGTTCGAAGGAGGAGACTCTCTAATACTCCTCCTGTACGTGGACGACATGTTGATCGTCGGACGGGACCAGGGCAAGATACGGATGCTGAAGAAAGCACTTCACCGAACCTTCTCAATGAAGGACCTGGGTCCGGCGAGGCAAATACTAGGGATGCATATCATCCGGGACCGGAAGAAGAAGCAGTTGTGGCTGTCACAGGAGAAGTACGTGACAAAGGTGCTTCATCGGTTCAACATGTCGGAAGCAAGACCGGTCGGATCAACTCTCCCGGCAAACTGCAAGTTGTCCAGCAAGCAAAGCCCCAAGACAAAGGCTGAGAAAGAGGACATGATGAAAGTACCATATGCCTCCGCCGTCGGAAGCTTGATGTACGCAATGGTATGTACAAGACCGGACATAGGATATGCAGTCGGAGTGGTGAGCCGGTACATGAGCAATCCCGACAAAGAGCACTGGAACGCGGTCAAGTGGATACTCCGATACCTGAAGGGCACGGCAAACGTGTGCCTCCGATTCGGCTCCTGTAAGCCCGAACTCGACGGCTTTACCGACTCGGATATGTCGGCTGATGCAGATACCAGCCGGTCCACATCTGGGTATGTGATGACGTATGCAGGGGGAGCTGTCTCGTGGCAGTCGAGGCTGTAGAAGACGGTTGCATTGTCAACCACGGAGGCGGAGTACATGGCGGCTGTTGAAGCCGGCAAGGAAATAATATGGATGAAGGACTTCATTAGAGAGCTCGGTATCCGGCAGGAGGAGTTCCGACTCTACTGTGACAGTCAGAGTGCCATCCACCTTGCGAAGAACGCGGCCTATCACTCCCGGACGAAGCACATCCAGCGAAGATATCACTGGATCCGGGAAAGGATAGAAGACCAGGAGTTCGTGCTGACGAAGATCCACACGGACGAAAACGGGTCAGACATGCTGACCAAAGTGCTCACACCCGACAAGCTGGAAGCGTGCCGGAAGAAGGTCGGACTGGAAAGACATCCCATGCCGAAGTGAAGGGGGAGTTTGTTGGGATTTCGGTCCCTCCGGATGGGATGTCCGGAAATGAATGACGGCAAGCCCGGTTGCGGTTACGGAGCCGGATGAAGAAGACCCCGGCTACGGAGCCGGATGATGAAGACCCCGGCTACGGAGCCGGATGAAGAAGACCCCGGCTACGGAGCCGGATGATGAAGACCCCGGCTACGGAGCCGGATGATGAAGACCCCGGCTACGGAGCCGGATGACGAATGTACCCGGAGAGAGAGATCCGGATGCGGGGACATATCTGTGAATATGTTTGCCAAGGGCCCTTGAGGCTATATTTGTAAATAGCCCGAAAGTCATATGTGTATAAATATGACTTAGGGCAAACTGTTCTTGTTGCTGGTTGTTGTTGCTCATTTTCTGTTTTTTTTCTAGAGGGAGCTAAGTGAGAGCAGCCGAGAGAGAGAGAGAGAGAGAGAGACGAAGGGGTCGTTGCCTTAGTGTATTACCGCCGTCTGTGGCGAAGACAGTGAGCCCAAGGTCGTTGCCTTGTAGCTTCACCATTGTACATCCCTGCTTATAGTGATAGTTGGAGTTTGAGGACTCCCGTGGTTTTTTCCCATTTTAGGGTTTTTCCACATAAAACATCCTGTGTACTACTCTCTCCATTATCTTCGTGCATTTGTGTTCCCTGTTTTCTGTGAGTTAATCCTATTTATCGGTTGTGGCCGAGCATTGGGTTTCAACAAGTACTTCCCCTTTAGTTTCTCGAATGTGGCCCACGTCCCACGGTGTCCAGCCCAGGGGCTGTTGTGGTAGGCCTTCAGCAACTCCTCTTGTTCCTCCTCCATTGCCACTACTCGGAGCGGGATGCCGTTTCTCTTCTTCGGGTGCTTCCACAAGTATCCGTCCTGGAGAAAGAATCGGTATGCTTTCTTCCGGATCCGGTTGGCCTCGTCCTTTGTCCATGACGCGTCCGGCGTCATCGTCCTCAAGAATCCCCCAATCTACGGCCACTCCCCGTCGTACTTGCTCTTGTTGAAATCGTTAAGCGCCGGAGTGCTCCCCCCCTCGGTTGTTACGTAAGCCGCCTCGAAGAAGTCCACGCCGACTTCCTCGTCCTCCGAAACCATGCCGCCCTCGTCGTCGAATCGCGCCCTCGAAAGCATGTCGGCCATGGCATTGTCTTTCCCGGAAATGTGTCGTATTTCCGGATCCAGGGACTTGATGTACGCTATCCACCTAAGCATTGCCAGGTTCGGGGTTGCGCATCCGGAAACCATGCTGAGAATCGGCAGGCAGTCCATCTCGATAATCACTTCTGTCCCAATCAGATAGTCTTTATCGGCCTTTACCGCCGAAACGATACCCCAAAGTTTGCGTTTAACCTGGGCGTATCCTCGCTGCCGCTCGCTGAGGACCTTCGCGCCGAACCGGATTGGGAACCAAATACCGTCCTCATCTTCTTGGTTGACGACCCATCTGATCCCGGTCGGACTTGTATCTACCGTTATGTAGATGGGGGTGCCTTTCTCGTAGACAGCCTTCCGGAGCGCCGGAGCTGCAGCAAGAGCCTCCTTCATTTTTCGGACCGACTCCGTATGCTCGACTCGCCACTCGAATTTTCACCCCTTTTTCAGCAACCTGTATAGCGGCTCGGCAACGTGGGCGTAATGCGGGATCCATATGTGGTAGAACGCGCATACTCCCAAGAACCTACGCACCTCCATGACTGAGTTACAATCGGGCTTCATTGCGGAGATGACTTCCACCTTAGCCGGAGACGGTTTCCGGCCATACGGTTCGCATAGATGTCCGACAACCATGATCTCTGGTTGCCCGAAGGCCGCTTTCTCCCCGGAGAAGGTGAGCCTCGCATCCTCTAGCCTCTGTAGTACCCTCTCGCAGTCGTCAATGTGTGTCGCCACGAATATCCGGCATCCATCCGGTCTGATCGTTTCCCTTGATCGGGATGTCGTCCAAGAATGGCATGGTGATGTCCGGGATACAATCCCTCAGCATCTTGTTCATCGCATTCACCATGTGGGCCACCGAGTTTGTCCCTCCATGTGGCAAGGTACACATCCGCACTAGGCCGAGAGGGGTCCGCATCGTCGTAATGTATCTGGTCTCTACGACTAGTTGGAACTGGTCGTACCCCGAGTACAGATCACCGACCGAGTAGATCGACCTTCCGGCGAAGGCCTCCGCGAACTCGTCTATCGTTGGCCCGATTCCTGCGTTCCGAATGGTCACTCTGTTGACCGGTTGCAGGTCTTGAATGAAGCGCAACGTCCCGTTCTTCTTCGGTATGGTAAACCACCGGTTCGAGTACGGGGCACTCGACGGTTCGAGGATGCCCATATCGACTTTCTGCCTCAATAACTCCATCAGCTCCGGGATGTGAGCTCTCGGTACCGAAATTGGCTTGAGATTCCACGGCACATGTGGTACCGTGAATATCACCATCGGCTTCACGACTGTCGGGTCTACGCACCCGATCTCCCCCAGCGAGAATGCGAAGGCTTTCCCGTGCCTTCCGAGCATTCTCCGAAACCGGTCTTCTTCCGCCGGCAGTAGGAACCCGCCCCCACCGATTTTGAGCTCCCGTAGCGTTCTGTCGGTGAAGGCGTGCCCTATGCAGGCCGGATCTCGTAAACTGGGGTCCGACGCGACCCCCTTGATTCGCAACTCGCTGCCCTCCGGTAAGGGTGCCGCGACTGGCCTTACCTTCCGGTCCACAGTCTTGTACTTCGTGTTAACCCGAGCCCTCGACTGAAGTCCGCAATGACTTCGTACATCTCTTCCGAACAAACCGGTATCGTCCGGTCCTCCTTAAGGCCCTCTCCGACCACCTCTCGCAGTATTCCCAAGGTATCGTCAAAGGAGACCGCCTCCATGGCTCCGTTGATTCCCTCGCTGGGCCCGAGAACTCCGCACGCCCGAAGTCGCTCATCCGCCCTTGTCTTTTCTCGGCCTACAACGCCGACTATCGTACACCCTCCGTTGTCGGAGAAACAAAACTTCCTACTTATGGTACAAGGTTTCTTCGGTTTCGCCTCTATCGTACATTTGTGGGGTTTTCCCAGAGTGTCCGGACTGTCGCGGCCCCACGCCTTCACAACCCTCTCTAAAAATCCTCTCGGTTCTCGCCACCAAGGGACTTGCGGTTTCGCTCGTGGTTCGGTCTCACCGTCAGGAACTGGACCGAGTGACGCCCGTCCTAACTCTTGACCCTAGCATAAGCCGACCCGTTGTCCAGCACCTTGGTCTCCATTCGCGCTGCCGTAATGTACAGTTCTCCCAGTATGACCAGGTGCGAGGACGTCTCCTTCACAAAGAAGTCTCGGTCTATCTCGACGTCGCCGATCTTGACTCGCACGTTTGGGCAGGCCCCGTGTAGTTCCTCGGTGGCGCGCGTCGCCGCCCGTATCTTCCACCCGTGCTTGGTGTTGATCGGCCATTTTCCCTTCTTGTAGAAGTCCATGGACATCAGGTTTATGTCTAAACCGTAGTCCACCAGCGCCACCACCGGTTCCTGAACATCTCCGATCTTCACCAGGGATTCCGTGGTCGCTCGGGCCTAGTGTGGCCTCGAATAATGGCTCTCCGCCCACTCGTCTTCCAGCGCCATGTCCTCTATGTGCGCCCTCCGCACCTCCACCGGCCTTTCCGGTTCTGCCTCCGTCGACAGCCTCTTCCTCTTCACCAAGTCCACGATGGAGTCGTGGAACTCCTTCTTGGCGATTCCGAGCACCTCCCGCAACGACAGTTCCACTTTGCTATCGAGGATTCGTTCTTCCAGGACCTTTCGTAGGTCCGTGGTCCTTTCGATCTCCGTGCCCAAACGGTATCCGCCCTTCTTGTGGTTATCCCGGGCACTGGACTCACTGGCCTCGTTCCGTTTCAGCCCGAATCGGGTTTCGTATCTCTGTGAGGGTTGGGCCCCTCCGGGTTTACCTACCTGTTTGTCTTCAACCAGAGCCTCGTAGTTCTGGCAAGCTGCTTCGACGAAACCCGTCTTTTCTTCGACCGGGTAACTCCACCCAGTTACCTCCTGGACCCGCTTCTCCGCGCGGTCCGCCTCGTCTCTCTTTAGTTGGGCACCGGGGAGGCCTTCCAGCACCGTCGGCCAGAACCCGGCTTTGCTCTCCTTCCGGGCCTCGCTGCCTCCGACCCGAATACCGGCTGACGCTGAATAGTGGACGGTCTCCGCGTGCCGGGCTGCCGCCTCTTCCATCAGCCTTTTCATTCCTCCTCGCCCGTCGTTTCGGTTCAGGGCCCTCCGGGTATCGCTGGCGTGCACCCGACCTTCCCACAGGTACACTACCCGGCTTCTCAAAGCCTCCATAAAGTCCCCACAGTCTTTCCGAATGTGGCCGACCTCGTCGCACCACATGCACCTACTTCCTGGCGGAGGCCGTCGGTCACGAGCCTGATCGCCGCCTTCCCTCCGAGCCCGGGCGATCTGGAGATCCTTTACCGCTCGTGTCAACCCCTCCAGAGCTGTTCCCCCGGACGAGCCTCTTATCACGCCGGTCGAAGAAGAACCGGTTTCAAGCCACTCCCGGGTCTCTTCCCTTCACGCTTGCGGTATCGGTTCGACCTTCCTTGCCGCGACAAGTCCCGCCCCGGTCGCCTCTGTATCAGCCCACTCCCACCGTTTGTCAAAACGGCCGCAGACTCTCTTTACCGCGGCCCAGTCGGCCGTCAGCCCATCTTCGGTTTCCAGTAAGGAGCCAACTTGCCCCCGATCTCGTGCGTCAACCGATTTGACAAACAGTAGGACACGACTTGTGTCCAGATCGGTCCGATCGAGCACCGAAAGGCGCGCAAAGCGTTCCTCAAACTCCCGGAGAAGTACCGACGCATTTCTTCCTTTGTTGGGGGACTCCACCCACTCCATGAAGCCCCGCTTCGAAAGTCGAAGCGCGTCATCCAGCCCGTATTTCTCCAGGAGGCATCCTTCGAACTCTTCCCAGGTCTGGCTCTCTGCCCGGACTTCGAGCACCTCTGCATGGATGCCGGACATCGCCACTCGAGGGAATCCGGCAAGATGCCTCTCTTCCGGAATATCCCTCATCAACATCTCCGCCCGGTAGGATGCCAAATAACTCGTGGCATCCTTCCCACTGAACCGGCCGATCATACCGACAATCGCCTCTATAGCCCTGTCAAGGGCGCCGGTGCCCTCGCGCGCGCTCACTATCCGGTCCACGGCCGAAGCCATGGCCTCTGCAAGATCCGACCCCCTAATCTTCTGCTCCTCTGCCGCCTTATTTCATGTCGGGTTCACCAAATATGTCGCATTACTACGCGCGTGCGTGGAGAAACGAGGCGGGACCACTGGGGTCTTGAACCGAAGAGCAGGTGATAGAAAGGGAAAGAGAAAGAGAGAGACTCCCGGTTGCGTATGAGCAAAGGAACACAGGGGCACGGCCCTTCAACGCAGAAGGCACGAACGAACACAGAGACAGAGAGACACGAATGTGTATATATTAACGAATAACAAAATAAACAACAGAGCACGCGAGCGGTTACAACCGAACAGGCCGGCGAACAGATGCCGATGCCTGTTCGTCTGCGCACAAAAGGGAAAAAGGATGGAGGTGCTGCCGGAAGCACACGGGCATTCCTCAAAGCAGCGCGGGCCTCCCGAACCTGCAGAGAAGAGCGATGGAGAACAAACAGAGGAGAAGCGTTCGGTTACGGTCTGACAGCACTTCGTCCTCCTCAATGCGCGATCCCCTTCTCCCCGTGTCCCCCTTTCTTTTATAGCTTCAGGAAGGGAGTCGTCTCCCTCATTTACTTCCTACCTACCGAATCTAACTACCCTGGATATGCCTATGTACCTAATTCCCTATTATATACTTTAAAAGGGCGCGCACGCGTGAAGAGCCGGTTCACGCACGCTATGCACCGTTTGCTCTAAGGGACGATTTTCTTCACGACAACGGGAGGTACATGTAGGCATTGAGAGGTTTTTGGTGGCATGCAGTGTCGAGGATGCCGAATTCTTTAAAGTATGGGCCTTTGAAGAAGACGACGTCCAGGATGGTGATCTCTTTAGGGGAGGTTGTTGATTCAATACGGATGTGTTGTTGTAGAGGCACGCCGTATTGGTGTAAGAAGGTGTGAAGTGTATCGGGGGAACCTTCCCAAACTCCTATGGCATCATCGATGTAGTGTTTGTAGTAGAGTAGTTGCGGTGTTTGGAAAGCTAGGTTGTCGTCCTCTAGCTGCGAAAGAAACAAGCAAGCGTAAACAACGGCAAAATTACTACCCATCGCGGTGCCTTTAATTTGTAACCAAAAAGCATTATTAAAGGAGAGAAAATTGTTTCTAAGTATAAGTTCGGCAACACTCATAATGATTTTGGTTTTGTGTGGTGGGAAATGATGTGAAATAGATTTTTTTAAAACCAATAGACCTTCCGTGGTAGGTATACTGGGATATAGTGACACTACGTTGTCGTGCCTTTCGGCTCCGGATCGTTTGCGTGAGTCGGGTGGGAACCACCGGGGTTTTGGACTAGGAGAAAAGAAAAATACAAATAAGGCTAGTAAAGAATAGGTATAAAGAGTTCTAAGATAAGAATCTCGTGAATCCCACGAGTTTAGTATATTTAGTCAATATTTAGGTAGTAAGAGAGAATTATTTTAGCAAATTCGTGAATCCCACGAATATTTTAGATTGATTGATCATTATAGAAAAATAATCAACAAAAACTACAATGTGCTCCCCATCCTTATATAGTGATGGGAGAGACTAAGCATAGCTACATGTTTTTTTTTTCTAATATGTTCATGCACACTAAATGTGCATGTGATGCTTTCTTAATCCTTGCTTTTATTTGCTAAATATAGTGCTCATGCACGCTAGATGTGCATGAGTCACTTTTTAGTTGCTTGCGTTTTTCTATAAAATATTCACGCACTCTAAAAATGCATGATTTACCTTTTAATAAAGGTAGGCGCAAATAAAGGACTTATAGTTATTAAATCTATTTGTAGAACACTAAAGATAAGGTAGCATAATGGTAAAGTTGAGGTTTGGCTACGTGGAGGTACAAGGTTCAAATCTTGCCCTATGCACGTGATAAATATCTTGATATTCTTATTTTATTTATTGGTGATAAATATCTTGATATTCTTATTTTATTTATTTATATGTAATTAAATCGGTTATATTATTTTTACTTTTTCACGTAGTGTACGAAATACACTACGACACTCGCCCCCTCCGAACCCGCACATCCTCCGGTATGTGCCGAAGTTGCCGATGCTCGTTGTCTCCCCTTCATCCTCCGTTTGTCCCGCTATGTCAACTTTGTCTCTCCATTTTGAGTAGACCCATTCTTTCCACCCGAACCATTGTCGCCATCCGATCCACCATATTCTTTGTTCTCTCTCGTCATATTCTTGGCCCTTGTCATTCGTGGTAGTGTCTTTTAGTGGCCTCTTTATTGTCTTCATCAACCTTGACTTTTTTCCGGATCGCTCTCGTCCGATCAACTTTCGGTTTGATCGGCTTCCGATCGGATTCGTATTCGGCCGAATCGGAATCGGTTGTTCGGTTTCGATTGAGTCGGTCTCCTTCCGGCCCGGTTTCGATCTATCGGTTTCGGTTTCGGTTGGCTTTCTTTTCCTCGTTTTCACCAGCCTCGACCGGTCCAACCTACGATTGAGTCGGATTAGCTTCTTTCCGGATCGGTCTCGTCCGATTGGCTTTCGGCTAGGTCGGCTTCCATCCATATTCGCGTTCGGCCAAGTCAGACTCGGTCGATCGGTTTTGACCGAGTCGACCCCTTTTCGGGTCGGCTTTCTTTCGGGTCGTCTTTCGGCCGAATCCTCATTCGCCCGGTTCGGCTTTCGTTTGTGTCGTCTTTCGGCTGAATTCTCTTCCTTTTGGTTCGGCTTTCTTTCGGGTCGACTTTCGGTCGAATCCTCTTTTACCCGGTTCGGCTTTCTTTCGGATCGGAATCCCGTCCGGATCACCTTCCATCCTAACTGGCTTCCGACTTTACCTTTCTTGCCGCCACCTCCCGTCTCTCCGGTCTCACGTTGCTTCTCAGACACAACCGCCGAAGTCTCTAGGATTAGTGGGCAGGAATCCTCGGTATTATCATCCTCCATTGTTTCACCCATAGCCATATTCTCGGCTATCTCTCCGTTGTATGCATCGACTTCGACCTTTGTTTTCTCTCCGCCACCTTCCGTCTCTTCGGTCTCACGTTTCCTTTCGAACGCAACCGCCGGAGTCTCTAGAATCAGTGGTGGGGAAGTCTCGATATGGCCATCCGTCGTTGATTCGTCCATAGCCACCTTCGATTCGATGTCATCTTTCGTGGTGACCTCCTCAATCAAGTCCTCCTTGCTCTCTTTCACTGCATCAATTATGCAAACATCAATTATGCTTACCCCTTTTTCACCCGATGTTTCGGACACTTGTATTCCGAAATCTTCTTCTACCTTGGGTTATCGGCCTTATCCTTTGTCGTTGTTCTTTCGCAAGACAAGAGGGTAGCTTGTTTTACACCCTCTTCCGTCGGACCATCATGTTGTATTTCGGCCTTCATATCGGCTCCATCGTTTGTCTTCAATCGACCATCCTTCATCGGCCATGTCGTTGACAAGATTCTCATCTTCCTCTCATCATGTCTCCGGCATACCCTTTGGACTTCGGCCCAATCTTCGGTAAGACCATTCGTACCTTCATGGTCTTCGAGTTCGATCCCGATGTCCATCCTTTCTTTTCGATCGATCGATTTTACGAACATTAGGACTTTATCTTCTCCCACCAATCGTTGTTCCCGCTCCGAGAGTCGAGCAAAACGATGCTCGAACTCTAGGAATGCTTGTGTTGCACTTCGGTGGGTCTTCTCCGATGCCACCCATTCGTCGAATTCTCGCCGATCTTTTCCCTTCGATCTCTTGTAATCATATGCCTCTCGTAAAGCTTCTTCGAAGGACCCCCATGTTGGGTTTTGTTGCCGTATCTTGTAGATTCTTTCTTGTAACTCATCCATGGCTACCCGACTGAAGGATATCACTTGCAATCCTTCCGGTATCCCACATCGCATCATCTCCCCTTTGTAGTCACGTAGATAGCGTGACACATCATTTCCGTTGAATTCCCCATTTCGTCGCACAAGCCGCTCTACTGCCGCCTTCATCTCCGTCATCGCGCGTTGTTCTTGTTGCATCCGCTCAACCATCATCATCATCATGTTCATCGCCTCTTGTTGATTCTCCATCCCCTTGCCACCCGTCTTCACGTCGGGTTCACCAACTGTGTCGTGCCTTTCGGCTCCGGATCGTTTGCATGAGTCAGGTGGGAACCACCGGGGTTTTGGACTAGGAGAAAAGAAAAATACAAATAAGGCTAGTAAAGAATAGGTATAAAGAGTTATAAGATAAGAATCTCGTGAATCCCACGAGTTTAGTATATTTAGTCAATATTTAGGTAGTAAGAGAGAATTATTTTAGCAAATTCGTGAATCCCACGAATATTTTAGATTGATTGATCATTATAGAAAAATAATCAACAAAAACTACAATGTGCTCCCCATCCTTATATAGTGATGGGAGAGACTAAGCATAGCTACATGTTTTTTTTTTTCTAATATGTTCATGCACACTAAATGTGCATGTGATGCTTTCTTAATCCTTGCTTTTATTTGCTAAATATAGTGCTCATGCACGCTAGATGTGCATGAGTCACTTTTTAGTTGCTTGCGTTTTTCTATAAAATATTCACGCACTCTAAAAATGCATGATTTACCTTTTAATAAAGGTAGGCGCAAATAAAGGACTTATAGTTATTAAATCTATTTATAGAACACTAAAGATAAGGTAGCATAATGGTAAAGTTGAGGTTTGGCTACATGGAGGTACAAGGTTCAAATTTTGCCCTATGCATGTGATAAATATCTTGATATTCTTATTTTATTTATTGGTGATAAATATCTTGATATTCTTATTTTATTTATTGGTGATAAATATCTTGATATTCTTATTTTATTTATTTATATGTAATTAAATCGGTTATATTATTTTTACTTTTTCACGTAGTGTACGAAATACACTACGACAACGTCAAAAGAAAACAACGTGCAAGTTTTCTACGTCATTGTCTATGGGCAAGTGCACTAAGTTAATCCCATGATATTGTGGCCCATTTGAAATCCTTAAGCGGGTTGGGTCATCTGTTTATCACCTTGCCTTTGTCAGGAACAATACTCAGATAGAGAAGGAATTAGTACTAAACGAAGGATTAGTACTATGAGAGGTGTAGAACTTCTTCGAGAGAAGGAAGGAGTGAGCGAGACGGGGAGAGAGAGAGAGAGAGAGAGAGAGATGATAAGAAAGATATGTATTATATGAAGAGAATATACAATGGTGGCTAAAAGGCTTAAGACTGGCGTTGAACCAATTTGGTTCAACATAATGCCTAGTGCCCTCTTTTATAGTATTTTCAGGAGTAATCCTGAAGCTTCTAGAATGTTCCAGAGAAATCTAGAATATACACTAATTTCCTATAATAAAATGTAAATGAAAATAATATCTTACATATTACAATAGATGGTCTAATGGTCAAGAGCTCGACCCATATAACCTAAGGTCATGGGTTCGAGTCTTGCCATATCCTAGTCAACGATCTGTCCGAATGACACCAAATTCTTCATAATTGTCGGGACATGTAACACGTTCATTAGCTTCCCTTTTTGCCCGACGTGGCTGAGGGGAACTTCATCAACATGTACGATTGGATGCCGAGTGTCGTCTCCTGTTGCGACTACTCTCGGTTGTTCTGGTTTTTCCAGATATGAGAACCACTCTTTATGGTTCGTCATATGGTTTGACGCTCCAGAGTCAATGTACCACACTTCGTCTGATTTCGGGGTGGTCTTCATCATCGAGTTTGCTTCATGTCTTGTCACGAAGGTTGCCCCCTTTCCGACTTTTTCGGATCCTTCGGCGTAGTGCGTCCGCTGCCGATTTCCTTGTTCGGTCCGTCCAGATCCGGATCCGGTTTTCTCCGAATCGGCGCGCTTCTTCCAGCACTCGCTCTCCTTGTGTCCTTTCTTGCCACAATACCAGCATTCCGCGGTGTGTTTCCCTTGCCGGTTCTCGTCGCCTCCTCGACTCCTCCGCTTCCGGAGGGTCCGGAATTGCTGTCGGCATCACCACGATGCCTTCTTCCTTGCTCCTATCGGCTGCCTCCATTGCGCACCGACTTGCCTCGTCCACCACAACCACGGGGCCTATCTCCCTCCATGTACAACATCTTGGTATCAAGTCGAAAAATGACGACGTATTCTCCCTTGTACAAATAGCAATTCGGAATGCTCCGAACTTCGACACCAATCCTCTGAGGTAGATCTTCACCATTTCACCCTCCTCAACTTTCACATTGATGGAGGCGAGGGAATTGCAGATATCCTTTATCTTGGAGGTGTAGTCAGCCATCGTCATGTCGCGTTGACGGACATTGCTCAACTCTTGTCGGAGTTGGAGCTTCCTGGCTGTGGTGCTTGCAGCAAAAAGCTTTCTCAGATTTCCCCAAGTATCCTTCGACATTCTTCCATCCCTAATGTAGCTCAAGAGTTGTTCGCTCACACAGGACGTGACGTAGTAGAGAACTCTGCTCGCCGACTGTTCCTGAGTAGTCTCTTTGTGTTGATTCGGGTGCTGCATCATTTGCTCCATCGACATAGCTCCAGTATCCATGTCCGAGCAGGTATCAATGCATCTTGTACGACCACGATGCGTAGTTACTTCTGTCGCACTTCTCAGTTGGAAGCGAACTAGCCATACCTCTATCCATTTTTTCCTTTCTGTTCTTCACTGAGATTAGTTTTTTTTGTGTGTTGCGAGCTGAAGTCGGCAGCTGAGATTCTCAACCCTCGCGCTCTAATACCATGTAAAACGTGATGCGCAGAAGCTTTATGACATACAAAATACCAATAGGAGAAAAAACAGATTTAATGGAGAGCTTAAGACACGATGTACGCGGGAGAGACAAAGAGGGAAAAAACACACAAAAGAAACTGAATTCAAAATAATGTGTAAAACTCTGTACATATGATGTGCTCATAGAGCACTTTTATATAAGTCCATACGGATTGACACATACTTCAATGCTCATAACTAAGCTCCTACACTAACTCCCAAATATATTCCCTCGCAGAATATCTGTTCAACGGCCTCCCAGTTTCCACACCGATCCGGCCTCTTGTTGCGCACTGGTTTACGCACTGGTTTACGCACTGGTTTACGACCAATGTTGAGATTGTATCTCAACAATGACTACCTTGCAAATGGTTTTGCAACGACTGAGGCGTATGTGGGTTCCAACCTTGTTCTTGGCATTTCTAACTGAAATTCTGAACGTCATTAGAAAAGCCTGTTACCACAATGTGCCGTTCGACTGGTTGCCTCTGTGAGAGACTTTGGTTCTTCGGGGAAAGTCAGGAGTAAGTCTTTGACATCATTTCACAGGCCATATCGAAACCACTCCATCAATGCTAGGTCATCCCAAGGAATATCGGATGCGAGTAGACGGAAATCTGCACCATAAGCTGAGGTTGGACGATCACCTTGATGCAATCTTCGGATTTTATTGATTCCTGTCCTAACACTGTCGGTGTCTCCGACACAGGCTTTAAACTTGCAAATAAATTCCTCAAAATTATTTAACAATGGAGATCCTTTTTCTAACAAAGGTGCGAACCATGCCAAAGCTAAACCGCTAAGCAACGTGCGTACTAGTCCCACTCGTGATGCATCGGTGGGATATCAGGAACAATGCATTTGAATCACCAGACATACCTGATTAAGAAATCCTCTGAATTGTGATTGCATTCCATCAAATTTCGTAGGAAGACCAATCTTGGGTTCTTTACGAATCTGTGAATGTTAACATGCGGAAGCATTAGACAGAACCGGCTCAGCCGGATAGCAACAGAGAATAAGATGAAGGTTTAATGGAGAAGCTAAATACATAAGGAGTATATGTGGGAGAGACAGAGAGAGCAGAATGTAAACATAGATTCAAAATAATAAAAACACTCTGTACCTCTGTACATACAACGTGCTAAACAACACTATTTATACAAGTCCTCAAAAGGACTAACAGAAGTACTATGTACTTCAATCCTCATACGAGCGACTGACACTAACTACGAGACAATGATTACCTAGTAGTCTAGGCTACTACTAGGCTTCCGGTTCGCACTTGAATTCGGTTGTCCGATCCGTCTCCCCGATCCATCTCCCTGATCCGGCCGGTTGTTTCCAAATACCATCCAAATACCGATCTGGCTCATCCTTCTGGATGCCGATCTGGCTCTGGCTTATTCAACCGATCTGGATCCGGTTGAGCTTGCTCGCTCAACACTCCCCCTCAAGCTCAACCTGAGGTCAGATCGTGGTGTTAGTGTCCGTGACAGGTGATTCTTCTACCTGGCTCCTTCTGGTATCGCTCCGCCTTGCTCGTGCTCCTCGTCTAGTCCGGTCTTGTTTGCGGCGGCCCTTCTTGTTTTGCACACCTCGACCTCCTCGGTCTGCTTGTTTGCTCAACATGCCCATTTCAGCTCCCTTACTGCTGCGACTCCGATGCTTGTTGACCCGCTGGTTTCTTCGTGTTGGATTGTCAACCCGTCGGTTCCTTCCATTGCGTCCGTGCGCGCTTGGCCTTTAGTTTATCCGGCTCCTCCGAATCCAATTGTTGAAGCGAATCGGTTGTCTCCGACTCATTCCCGCTCTTGTCCGAGTCGGTGCTCTTGTTCGGATGTGCCGACTTCCTTCATCGACTCGGCTTCCTTTCTCCTCTTGTCCCCCCTTTTGTTGGTTCTTCGCTTTCCGGTTCCTTGTCTGGTGCTGTCACTAGTTTCTTTGCCTTTACCCATTCTGGCTTTTGTTTCTTTGCCTTTGCCCGTTCTCCCCCTCAAGTGCGGCACGTCGAGATGCTGAACACCAAGCATTTTGGTGAAGTGTTGCAACTTGTCCGATCCGAACGGTTTGGTGAAGATGTCGACAACCTGCTGATCCGTCTGAACATACGGAAGTTCGACTTCACCGCTCATGACCTGCTCACGCAAGAAGTGATAAGCACTTCTATGTGCTTTGTTTGAGCATGGAATACGGGGTTCTTGGCGAGTTGTATGGTGCTTATGTTGTCGCAGTAGATTAGGATCGGGGTCGGCACCTCGATCCGGAGATCTCGCAACAGTCGCCGAAGCCAGATGGCTTCACAGGTGGCATTGGTAGCGCCCCAGTATTCAGCTTCAATGCTCGATAGAGCCACTGTTGATTGCTTTTTGCTGCTCCACGCAACAGTTGCGCTACCAAGGGAAAACATGTACCTGGAGGTGGATCGGCGATCCAATGCATCACCACCCTAGTTGGCATCTGTGTATCTTGTTGGGATTACGGTCCCTCCGGATGGGATGGTCGGATGTCCTGGAATCGGGAATGAAGACCCGGTTCCGGAGCCGGATGATGAAGACCCGGTTCCGGATCCGGATGATGAAGACCCCGGCTACGGAGCCGGACGATGAAGACCCCGGCTACGGAGCCGGATGACGAATGTACCCGGAGAGAGATCCGGATGCGGGGACATATTTGTGAATATGTTTTCCAAGGGCCCTTGAGGCTATATTTGTAAATAGCCCGAAAGTCATATCTGTATAAATATGACTTAGGGCAAACAGTTTCTTGTTGTTGCTCATTTTTCTGTTTTCCACTTAGAGGGAGCGAAGTGAGAGTAGCCGAGAGAGAGAGTGAGAGAGAGAGAAAGGAAGAGGTTGACGCCTCTGTGTAATACCGCCGCCTGTGGCGAGGACAGCGAGCTCAAGGTCGTCGCCTTGCAGCTCGCCATTGTACATTCACTGCGTATAGTGATAGTTGGAGTCTTGCACTCCCGTGGTTTTTCCCGTCTAGGGTTTTCCACGCTAAACCCTGTGCATTCGAGTCTCTCTCTATGTTTTCGATTTACTGCTGCATTGATTCGTGTTTCCTCGGTTGTGGCCGAGAGGTGAAGGTTTGGAAAGCGTCAATTTCTAACAATCTGGTATCAGAGCGACTGCAGTGCAGAAAATGGAAGGCGGCAGCAGCGGGTAGCCGGGGATGATAGTGCTGAATGCGCAGAACTACGCCGACTGGAAGATAAAGATGGAGGATCTGCTCATTGTTCGGGACCTGTATGAACCGATCGACAGGTCGGAAATACCCAAGGGGGTACTTGAGACGGAATGGAGGCTTCTGAACCGGAAAGCCGTTGCAACCATTCGGCAATACGTCGACGTGAGCGTTCTACAACATGTGGCGAACGACACCAACGCATATGAGATGTGGCAGAAGCTGTCGGGCCTCTACGAGAGGAAGAATGCGTTGAATCGGACCTCCCTGATGAGGAAGATAGTGAACCTCAAGTACCGGGACGGCGAGAGTATGGTGGAACACGTAAGCACGTTCATGGGATTCGTGAACCAGCTTGCGGCGATCAAGTTCCCATTGGAGGATGCAATGCAAGCCATCATCCTGATGTGTACATTGCCGGCAAGCTGGGAGAACTTGGTGGTGACTCTCAGCACCTCCTGCACCGAAGATAACTTGTCTCTACAAACGGTAAAGACAAGCATTTTGAACGAAGAAGCGCGTCGGAGAGATAAAGAACCGGCCTCCGATCCGAAGATGCTGCTTTCCGAATCGGATCGGGGAACACAACGGAACCGGAGTCCGCAAAGACGGGAGAAGTCGGGGACCCGGTCGCAGTCAAGAGGAAGGCCCACATGCTTCCACTGTGGGAAGCCGGGGCACTTCCGAAAGAATTGTCGGCATTACCGAAAAGACAACGGAGCCGACGACACCGATTCGAAGAAGTCTTCGGAACGGAACGGTGCTTACCGGGGAGCCACGGACCGGAATGGTTCGGATCGGCGAGGGCAGGACCGGAAAGGAACGACGGCACTCACGGCAAGTGAAGAGGAGATCATGCTCATCACCGAAGAAGGTGAACTAAACATTGCCGGCGATGAGACTACCTGGGTGGTCGATTCCGGAGCGTCGTTCCACCTGACCCCGGAAAGAAGATACTTCTCATCCTACACAGTCGGTGAGCATGGCTGTGTTCGGATGGGAAATGAAGGTATGTGCCGGATTGCCGGCATAGGAGACGTGTGGTTGACAACCTCGACCGGATGCAAAATGTTGCTGAAGGATGTCCGACACGTTCCGGAGGTTCGATTGAACCTGATTTCGGCCGGGAGGCTAGACGATGAAGGCTACACAGGTAGCATCCGGAACGGCGTAATGAAGTTCAGCAAGGGGAGCCTGATAGTGGCTCGGGCCCGGAAAGTCAACACATTGTACCTTATGAGTGCCTGGTTGTTTCCGGAGGAGTTGAACGTGGCAGCCGACACTGCCGGTGAGCTGTGGCACAAGAGACTGTGCCACATGAGTGAGAAGGGGATGAAGAGGCTTGCAGAAGACAACCTTATTCCAGTGAAGCATGTGCACCTGGAGAAGTGCACCGATTGCCTGGCCGGTAAGCAGAACCGAACCTCCTTCCACTCAAGGCCACCGACGAGACGTAGCGCACCATTGGAGTTGGTGCACACTGACGTGTGTCAAGTAGAAACGAAGTCACATGGCGGAGCCCAGTACTTCGTGACATTCATTGATGACCACAGCCGGAAGCTGTGGACGGCACCGTTGAAGACAAAGGACCAAGTGTTGTGCGTCTTCAAAGAACTCCACGCGAGAGTGGAAAGGGAATCCGGCAAGAAGCTGAAAGCGATACGAGAGGATAACGGAGGGGAATACCGGGGGCAGTTCGAGGAGTACTGTCGCTCGAAGGGAATCCGGCTCGAGTTTACTGTGCCGAAGACGCCGGAACTGAACGGGCTGGCCGAGAGGATGAACCGGACCATAATGGAGAGGGTCCGGAGTATGCTGGCGCATGCGAAATTACCCAAGGGGTTTTGGGCTGAGGCAATGTCGACGGCGACATACGTGATAAACAGATCACCCTCAGTACCTTTGGACGGAGACACGCCGCAGAGAGTGTGGACCGGTAGGGAAGTATCCTACCGGCATCTGAAGGTGTTCGGGTGTCTCGCATATGTGCATGTGGCAAAGGACCGGAGAGGAAAGCTAGATCCAAAGACCCGGCCATGCATATTCCTCAGTTACGGCCATGACGAGTTCGGCTACCGAGTATGGGACCCGGTCGACAAAAAGATATTCCGGAGTCGTGATATCATCTTCATGGAGGACAAGACACTCGCCGACTGGGAGTCGGAGAAGAAGATGAAGAGCTCCAAGTCGACCGGTGAGGATCAACTCTACGAGGAGCAGTCCCGACCGGCAAGGGACCGGTTAGCACTCGAGGATCCGGCCGAAGACGGTGAAGAAACAGAACCGGCCGAGGAAGATGAAACTGATACCGGAACCGGCCCCGATCCCGAAATGGATTCAGATGAAGAGGAAACGGAGGAGCCGGTTACCGAAGCTCCGGAACGGAGATATCCTCTAAGAGAGAGAAGGGCCCCCCGGAGATTTCCGGAACCAGAGCACGTGCTGCTAACCGACGAAGGGGAGCCGGAGAGTTTTGAAGAAGCAAAGCTTGACACCCATAGCCGCAGGTGGTTAAGTGCCATGCAGGAGGAGATGGATTCCCTGCATGAGAACCACACATATGAGCTTGTGGAGTTGCCGAAAGGAAAGCGGGCACTTCGAAACAAGTGGGTGTTCAAGCTGAAACCGGGAGATGCCGGAAACCCCCCGAGATACAAAGCCAGGATCGTGGTGAAGGGGTTCCAGCAGAAGAAGGGCGTCAACTTCGACGAGATATTTGCCCCGGTAGTGAAGATGACCTCCATCCGGACGGTGTTGAGCATAGCGGCAAGCATGGACCTCGAGGTAGAACAGATGGACGTGAAGACGGCATTCCTTCACGGTGACCTCGAAGAAGAGATCTACATGCAGCAACCGGAAGGATTCGAGAAGAAAGGGAAGGAGCACCTGGTATGCCGGTTGAAGAAGAGCCTTTACGGACTGAAGCAGGCTCCCCGGCAATGGTACCGGAAGTTCGACTCTTTCATGACCGACGAAGGGTACCACAAAACGCAGTCCGACCACTGCGTGTTTCTGAAGAAGTTTGAAGGAGGAGACTTTCTAATACTCCTCCTGTACGTGGACGACATGTTGATCGTCGGACGGGACCAGGTCAAGATACGGATGCTGAAGAAAGCGCTTCACCGAACCTTCTCAATGAAGGACCTGGGTCCGGCAAGGCAAATACTAGGGATGCACATCATCCGGGACCGGAAGAAGAAGCAGTTGTGGCTGTCACAGTAGAAGTACGTGACAAAGGTGCTTCACCGGTTCAACATGTCAGAAGCAAGACCGGTCGGGTCAACCCTCCCGGCAAACTGCAAGTTGTCCAGCAAGCAAAGCCCCAAGACAAAGGCTGAGAAGGAGGACATGATGAAAGTACCATATACCTCTGCCGTCGGAAGCTTGATGTACGCAATGGTGTGTACAAGACCGGACATAGGATATGCAGTCGGAGTGGTGAGCCGGTACATGAGCAATCCCGGCAAAGAGCACTGGAATGCGGCCAAGTGGATACTCCGATACCTGAAGGGCACGGCAAACGTGTGCCTCCGATTCGGCTCCGGTAAGCCCAAACTCGACGGTTTTACCGATTCGGATATGTCGGTTGATGCAGATACCAGCCGGTCCACATCAGGGTATGTGATGACGTATGCAGGGGGAGCTGTTTCGTGGCAGTCGAGGCTACAGAAGACGGTTGCGTTGTCAACCACGGAGGCGGAGTACATGGCGGCTGTTGAAGCCGGCAAGGAAATGATATGGATGAAGGACTTCATTAGAGAGCTCGGTATCCGGCAGGAGGAGTACCGACTCTACTGCGACAGTCAGAGTGCCATCCACCTTGCAAAAAACGCGGCCTATCACTCCCGGACGAAGCACATCCAGCGAAGATATCACTGGGTCAGACATGCTGACCAAAGTGCTCACACCCGACAAGCTGGAAGCGTGCCGGAAGAGGGTCGGACTGGAAAGACATCCCATGCCGAAGTGAAGGGGGAGTTTGTTGGGATTACGGTCCCTCCGGATGGGATGGTCGGATGTCCGGGAATCAGGAATGAAGACCCGGTTCCGGATCCGGATGATGAAGACCCCGGCTACGGAGCCAGATGACGAATGTACCCGGAGAGAGATCCGGATGCGGGGACATATTTGTGAATATGTTTGCCAAGGGCCCTTGAGGCTATATTTGTAAATAGCCCGAAAGTCATATGTGTATAAATATGACTTAGGGCAAACAGTTTCTTGTTGTTGCTCATTTTTCTGTTTTCCACTTAGAGGGAGCGAAGTGAGAGCAGCCGAGAGAGAGAGTGAGAGAGAGAGAAAGGAAGAGGTTGACGCCTGTGTGTAATACCGCCGCTTGTGGCGAGGACAGCGAGCTCAAGGTTGTCGCCTTGCAGCTCGCCATTGTACATTCACTGCGTATAGTGATAGTTGGAGTCTTGCACTCCCGTGGTTTTTCCCGTCTAGGGTTTTCCACGCTAAACCCTGTGCATTCGAGTCTCTCTCTGTGTTTTCGATTTACTGCTGCATTGATTCGTGTTTCCTCGGTTGTGGCCGAGAGGTGAAGGTTTGGAAAGCGTCAATTTCTAACATATCTGACTAGCTCTTCAGTTATACCATGCAGTTCCCGGTCCTTCGTGCCACACACATACTTCAATATTCGATTCGCGCATTGAAGGTGCTCCACGGTTGGCTTCTACATGAATTCGCTGATTACACCGACCTGATAACTGATGTCGGGTTGGGTGATTGTCAAGTATATCAAGCTTCTGACTATTTGTCGGAACCGTTTCTCATCGCAGGTCGGTCCGGAGTTGGGACGAAGCTTCTGGTTCCGGTCCAAGGGTGTGGAGACAGGTCGGCATTGCGTCATGCCGAACTTGTACAACATATTCAACACATAGTGTCATTGTGAGAGCAATATATCGTTAGGGGTTCGGATCACCTCGATCCCAAGGAAATAATGAAGGTCCCTCAGGTCCTTCATCTCAAATGCATCCGGCAACTGGGCCTTGACACGACCGATTTCATTGAGTCCGGGTCCAGTGATGACTAAATCATCTACATAAAGTAAGATGCAAACTGGACCGTCCGGACCTTGCCGGATGAACAACAATGAGTCGGATTTAGAGGTCACAAACCCCATCTTACGCAATTGGTGCGTGATCTTTGCATTCCAAGCTCGGGGGGCTTTTTTTAGACTGTAAAGCGACTTCTTAAGCCGACACACCGCCGACTTGTTCATCTCCGATTGAAAACCGAGAGGTTGGATCATATAGACCCATTCTTCAAGGTCACCTTGAAGAAACGCTTTCTTCATGTCCATCTGGTGAAGATGCCACCCCTTGCCGCAACAACCACAAGTACCACACGAACTGTCGTCATCTTCGCTACAGGAGCGAAGGTCTCGTCATAGTCGATTCTGTGGGTTTGTGCGTATCCCTTCGCCACTAACCGGGCCTTGTACCGGTTAACTGAACTGTCAGCATTGTACTTTACCTTGTACACCCATTTGCAACCGATCGGTTTAGAGTGTCAAGGAGGGTCAACGAGGTTCCATGTGTCGTTGGCATCGAGTGCCCGCATTTCTTCTTCCATGGCAGCATGCCAATTTATGACCTTTGCCGCTTCTGCGTAGCTCTCCAGCTCACGCACTTCCGCCACCTTGGTCATGTACACATAGTGATGCGCCATGTACTCGTTGTACCCGTACCGTGTAACGGGGTTCTTCTCGCAGGAAGACCGGCGTAACTTATCATCACCCGGTTTGGGCCCCTTCTTTGACAGTTCGGACTTCGTTCCCGAAAATCCGCCTTCATCCTTTCCGGAATCGGATTCGCTCCGATCCGACTCAACGTTTCCGGCTTCGTATTCTGACATTTTCTGCTTCCCTTTCTCTTTGTGCGTGAACCGTCTCCTCGGTTCCTTGCGCGGGGAGAGGACGGCAGAGCCGATTCCTCATCCGACTGGTCACTTTGACCTAGTCACTCGTTCGGTCCGCTCAACCGAAACGATTCCGGACTCTCTTCTAGAGTCTCAAGCTCGTCATCATCTATCTAGACCGGTTCGGGCTCACTGGCCTCATCCTTCGGGATTGGGTCGGAGTCGAAAGTCGGAGTTGGTAGAGAGTACCACGATGCTGACTCATCAAACTCGACATCTCGACGTATTCGAACATGTTTAGTCCGGGAGTTAAAACACTTATACCCCTTCTGTTCATGCAAGTAGACGATGAGTATGCACTTCTCCGACTTCGGATCCAGCTTCCTCCGCTTCTCATCCAGTACATGCACATATGCTATACTACCGAATATCCGAAGGTGGCTCAAATTCGGCTTCCACCCGAAATACTGCTCATGTGCTAACAGCTTGTCACCGATCCGGTTTTGGATGTAAATGGCCATTCAGACTGCCTCAGCCCAATAGAATTGGGGCATGCTCTTCTCCTCCAGCATTGCCATTGCCGCGTCGACAATCGACCGGTTCTTCCTTTTGGCCACACCGTTCTGTGTGGGATTTTTAGGATCATGATTCAGACCATTGGGTGAGAATTTGGAACCTTCTCATTCAACATTCTCTCTCTCTCTCTCTCTCTCATCTCTCCTCTTCCTTCTCTCCCTCCTCTTCTATATATGTATATTGTTCTTTTTATTGGTAAAAGCACACAATTATATTAATTGTATGTAAAATCCACATAGTTACAACACTTCTTAGTCTCCTCTACATATCATATGCCTATGTAGGGAGAGGGACGTTCTGTAATGCTATTAAAAAACTTGAATATGCATTTGAGGAAATGATCCCCACATGCTCTAAGATCCAAAAATTTCATATGAGCATACCTTTCAACTTCTTAAAGTTTATATAGGCTTTCACCCCATGTCTATTATCAAACATGAAAGCATTATGCATATTCCAATTGTGTTGTAGACCCCAGTAACATAAAAATTGGAACAATATCTCCATCTCATCATTTGAACCATTTTGAACATATTGAGAAAAAACCCATTGTTGAGGTCTCAAACAACAACGGGTTAAAACTTGCCAAATGTCCGATAAGTACTTCCAAATGGTACACGTTATAGGACATTTAATGAACCTATGTGTACTATCCTCCAATGGAATGGAAGTGTCGGACCCTAGTTCTTGTCTCTTTAAGGCCGAACCTAATGGGAGCCCGCCAATCATGACTCTCCATATGAATACCTTTGCACGAAATGGTAGATGAGAATGCCAACTACGTTGTAATATTTTTCCACCATCGTGCATCTGACTTACATACATTCCACAACTTCGCTGCTTTAGGAGATAGCCAAGATAAGGATACCATCACATGATGATACAATATATTTGTAGTGACCTGTAACAAGTGTGTACCATCTTGTAACTGCCAATCCACCCAAGGTGCAAAATTTGTTTTCAATGGCAAAGATCCTTGCAACAATGGTATATCTTGTAATTTCTCAGAAATAAATCCATAATTTGGGGGAATACATAACCATCGCTTGGCATCTTCAAAGTCCAACAACCTTTACGATTCATTATCAACCACATCTTCTAATGTACAATCCCCAATCGAAATAAAGGATTGAATTGAAATCTCAACTTCTCTTTTCCATGCCAAAACAACACTCGCGAAGAAACAAGCAATTCATTTTGTAATGAATTACAATATTCTCGATCACTTGATGGTCTCCATTCAAAAAGAAATCAAGCATCTTGCCACGATCTTACCAAATGTTGTCGACATACAGAATGTCGAATCTTTAGAGGAATACTTCCATTGAGTAATGACCACCAGGATGCTTCAATCTTTGTTTTCCCGTGCACCAATCCTTCATGCTCAATAAAATATTGCATCATAGATATCCATGGTTGATCTTGTTGACATATATCTCGCAATTATGCAAATCTACGAGCCATCAAATGCCATTCCAAATCCAATATTGCTACACCACCTAACCTTTTAGGAGTAGCCAAATGGTTCCATATTTTCTCCCTTCCGCCTCAACGTGAACCGAATAGGTTGTAAAATGTTTTGTAATGCCTTCTTAGTTCAAGGTAGTAAAGGCAAAAAATATAATACCATGGGTATCAAGATACATTGCACCACTTTGAGTCGTACATGAAAGGGCCATAATTGAGACTTCCAATACATAAATTTGTCCTTCAATTTACTACCAATCCCATCAATCAATTGAACATTTGTAACATCAACACCGAATGGATAACCCAAATGTCGATAAATTGATCCTCATGTAATCACTAACCCTCGCCATCCCAAACATTCCAAATCACTCTCCGTACAAGAAATAAGGCAAGACTTCCTTCAATTTATATAAAACCCTGAAGCCAAAGCAAATTGATCCCAAACTTGCATACTCCTTTCAAGATTTTCTTTTGAGGCTTGTAAAAACATAAAAGAATCATCAACCAATGCTTGTGCCACCAATTGTCCACCAGAAGGAAGATGCAAACCCACAATATCACCATTAGCCGCAATATTTGACAACATTATTAACAAAGGATGTGAAATAATAGCAAATAACAATGGGCTTAGTGGATATCCTTGCCGCATGGATCTAGTAAGAAACACTTTCAGAGTAACTCCACCATTAAGCATCACACGCGAGGTCGCATTTTGCCCTAGCAAAAAGATAAGTCGACACATACGAGGACCAAACCCCATATTATACATCACACCTGAGAGGAAAGACCCATTAACATGATCATATGCTTTTTCCAAATCTAATTGCACCATAACCATTTCTTGATGTGTATATCAAGCATAATCGGTAGCCATTTGAACATTCAAAACATTATGCAATATATTTCTACTTGTAATAAAACCATATTGAGATGGATGAATAAGTTGAGGTAAGAACTTCTGAAGTCTGTTGGATAATATCTTTGCAAACACTTTGTATAACCCTCCCATCAATGAAATAGGCCTCCATTGACGAAATGTCTCCAAATTTGATTAAACCCACCTTCTAGCTCTCAGGCATGAAACTAGAATCCCAACATTGTTGAAACATTTGTGTGAATGGACTCTTAAGCATGCCATCATACTTCTTAAAAAATTTATTTGTAACTATTGAGAGACAAGCTCAACATCGGCCGGATCAGTAGAGCAAGCCGAGGACCAGATCGGTTGGGACCGATCGGTTAGGCCGGATCGGTTGGAAACCAGTACGCAGACAGATGCGTAGGAAGGCCAGATCGTGCGGAAATCGTGAGGCCATCGGAAAGATATTCCGCAAGGAATATATTTGGGAGTTAGTGTAGGGGATCCTCAATGAGCATTGAAGTACTGTCAGTACTTCTGTCAGTCCGAAAAGGACTTGTATAAAAGTGTTCATTGAACAAGCACGATGTACAGATCGAGTATTATTTTTGAATTAAGTTCTGGTGTTTTACTCTCTCTCTGTCTCTCCCATGTGTACTATGCAAACCTAAGCTTTTCATTAAACCTGCGTTTTCTATTGTTCGGTTTCCTATATTGCTTCCGCACGCCATTGAAGAAAAAACCAACGAAGAAAAACAAGAAAACCAATGGACAGAGGAATGGCTAGCTTGCTTCCGACGGAGAAGCTCGACAGAACCAACTACGCATCTTGGTCCTACAAGATGCACCAGTACCTGCTCGGACACGGTTACTAGAGCTATGTCGATGCGGCAAATGACACAACACCCGATTTGACACACAAAGACTTCCCGGCGCGCGAACAATCGGCGAGTAGAGTGTTGTACTGTTTTGCGTCTTGTGTGGGCGAACAGCTATTAAGCTATGTTCGGGATGCAAAAACGCCGAAGGGTGCATGGGAAAATCTGAAGAAGATCTTCGCCGTGAGCACCACAGCCAAGAAGCTTCAGCTCCGACAAGAATTGAGCAACCTACGACAACGCGATTTGTCAGTGGCTGACTATACCTCAAAGATCAAGCACATATGCGACTCCTTAGCTTCCATCGATGTGAACATCGAGGAAAGCAAGATCGTCCAGGTTTGTCTCGGGGTTTGGCGTCAAAGTTCAAAGTGTTCCAAACTGTTGTGTGTACATGGGAGAATACGCCGTCGTTTTTTTGACTTACAGTCAATGCTCCTTATAGAGGAGAACCACGCGGGTGCGTCGACAAGCACGCATGCCGATAGCAAGATGATGTACACGGAGGGACAGAGGCCCCATGGTCGTGGCGGACAAGGCAAGTCGGTATGCAATGGAGGCACCGAGGTGATGCCGACGGGATCAAGGAAGAAGGCACCGAGGTGATGCCGACTGCAATTCCGAACCCTCCGGAAATAGGGGGAGTTGAGGCGACGAGAATCGGCAAAGGAAATCTGCCGCGAAATGCTGGTACTGTGGCAAGAAAGGCCACAAGGAGAGCGAGTGCGGGAAAAAGCGCGCCGATTCGGAGAGATCCGGGTGCGGAACAGGTTCCGGACAGACCGACAAAGGAAATCGGCAACGATCGCACTATGTTGAAGGATCCGGAGAAGCCGGAAAAGGGTCAGTCTTTGTGACGAGACATGAAGCAAACTCAATGAAGAAGATCACCCCGAAGTCGGAGGAGGTGTGGTACGTCGACTCCGGCGCATCAAACCACATGACGTGCCACAAGGAGTGGTTCTCATACCTTGACAAACCGACGCAACTAGGAGTAGTCGCAACTGGAGACGACACTCCGCATCCGATCGCGAATGTCAGTGAAGTTCCCCTGAGCCATGTCGGGCAGAAAGGGAAACTCATGAACGTGTTACACATCCCGACAATCACAAAGAACTTGTTGTCGGTCGGGCAGATCGTCGACCAGGGGATGCAGGTTCGGTTTACGCATCTTGGGTGCTTCATCGAGGAAGAAGGCGCAGAGACGGGAGGATGTTTATCCTCGACTCTAGTGACGGTGGCACCGCAATGTTCAGGAAAGGACAAAAAGTCGAGTCGGACATCAACTTATGGCACAAGCGGATAGGCCACGTCAACTATCAACGGCTTCAAGACCTGCAATCGAAACAGGTGGTGTTCGCATTGCCCAAATTTAGTGGCCGGAAGGCACAAATTTGTGAAGCTTGCCAACTTGGGAAGCAACACCGACTTCCCTTCCCCAACGAGCGTAACCGGAGCCGGAGCAAGATCGACTTGATACACTCTGATGTGTGGTGGCCGGCACAAAGCGTTAGTCTTGGCGGGAGCCGATATTTTGTCTCCTTCATTGGCGACTACACGCGGCACACGTGGATCTACCTCATTGAGAGGAAGAGCGAAGTCTTCGACTGTTTCCAGGACCTCAAAGGGTTTGTGGAAACGGAAACAGGAAGGAAGATCAAGTGCCTGCGGTCGGATGGCGGAAAAGAATACTTTTCCGATCAATTCAACGGTTATCTACAACAGATGGGAATTCCGTGCGAATTCAGTTGTAGATACACGCCGGAGCAAAACGGCGTGGCCGAGAGGAAAAATCAGTCGGTTGTGGAAGCGGTGTAGGCAATGCTTGAAGAAAAGAGCTTGCCCAAGTTCTATTAGGCTGAGGTGGTACGAATTGCGGTATACATCTAGAACCGGATCGGAGACAAAGTGTCGGCGCATGAGCTATATTTCGGAACGAAGCCGAACTTGCGACACTTACGAGTTTTCGGTAGCATTGCGTATGTGCATGTGCCGAAGGAGAAACGGAGGAAGCTGGATGCAAAGGCCGATAAATGTATCTTGGTCGGTTACTCGGACGAGCAGAAGGGTTATAAGTGTTATAACCCGTGCACCAAACAAGCGCGCGTCAACCACGACGTTGTGTTTGATGAGTCCGTGTGTTGGTACTTGCCTCCGAGTTCTGACGATGAGGTCAGTGAGGCCGAGATGCCTCATGATGAGTCTGAAATCGGGACCCGCGAAGAGAGTCTGATTTCGTTTTAGTTAAGCGGACCGAATGTACGACTGAGTCGGTTCGACCAGTCCGATGAAGAGTCGGCGAGTAGTGGAGACTCGGCCGTGCATTCCCCACGCAGGAAGCCGAGGAGACGGCTTATGCGCAAGGAGAAAGGGAAGAAGAAGGTGTCGGATTCCGGCACGGATAGGAACGACTCAGACCGACGTGAGTCCGACTTCGAGGGAAGCAGTGACAGGTCTTCAAGTCCGCGTCGGCCGAGAAGACCTCGACATCGGCTAATGACCGATTACGCCGATCTACCCACCAGAAGAACCCAATTGTGCGGTTCGGATACAACAAGTACATGGCGCATCATTATGCATACATAACCCGTGTAGCGGAAGTGCGTGAGCTGGAGAACTACGCAGAAGCGGCTAAGGATGCGAATTGGCGCGCCGCAATGGAGGAAGAGATGCACGCATTGGCGGAAAACGAGACCTGGGACCTGGTTGACGCACCGAAGGGTGTGAAGCCGATCGGATGTAGGTGGGTGTACAAGGTCAAGTACAACAATGACGGCTCGGTCAACTGATACAAGGCCCGGTTAGTGGAAAAAGTCTACGTGTAGAAACACGGTATCGAATACGATGAGACGTTTGTGCCGGTCACGAAGATGACGGTAGTTGCGGCAAAGGGGTGGCACTTACATCATATGGATGTAAAGAATGCATTCTTACAAGGTGAGCTTGAGGAACAGGTGTACATGGTACATCCCCCTGGATTTCACTCCGGAATGAACACGTCGGCAGTGTGCTGATTGAAGAAGTCCCTTTACGGATTCAAGCAAGCCCCACGTGCCTGGAACGCGAAGATCACGCAGCA
Source organism: Azolla caroliniana (assembly GCF_043228905.1). NCBI lineage: Eukaryota > Viridiplantae > Streptophyta > Polypodiopsida > Salviniales > Salviniaceae > Azolla > Azolla caroliniana. Next base: position 12,746,461 of record NW_028230440.1, read on the forward strand.
ACTGCATCGGATGGGCTTTGCAACGTCAAAATTGGACTCTTCCCTGTTCATCTGGAAAGCTCGACTCGGTCTGGTCAGTATTTTACTATATGTTGATGACTTGGTCATCACCGGCACCAACCTAGGTGAAATTGACCGCGTGAAGCTCCAGCTTGCGGCATCATTCGACATGAAGGATCTGGGGGACCTTCATTACTTCCTCGGGATCGAAGTTATCCGCACCCCCGAAGGCATACTAATCAGCCAACGTCATTACGCGCTGAATATGCTCTTCAAATTCGGGATGGCAGACTGTAAGTCTGTCTCGACTCCTCTGGATAGAACCGTCAAACTTCGCCCCAATTCCGGAAAGGTATGTGACCTGACGAGGTTCCGACAAATTGTCGGAAGCCTTATCTACTTGACAATCACTCAACCCGATCTCAGTTATCCAGTCGGGATGATCAGTCAATTCCTGGCACGACCTACCGTGCAGCACCTTCAGTGTGCGCAACGCGTACTGCGGTACGTAAGCGGCACTAAGGACGGGGGACTGTTATATCGGACCGGTACAGCCTCGCAGTTGGTCGGCTACACCGATGCTAATTGGGCTGGCAACGCCGCCGATCGCCGATCCACGTCCGGATACGCGTTCTCTCTTGGGAGTGCTGCGATAGCGTGCAGCATTAAGAAGCAGCTGACAGTTGCACTGTCCAGCACCGAAGCTGATTATAGAGGAGCGGTTGTCGCGACATGCGAAGCCATATGGTTGAAGTGGCTACTTAAGGATCTGCACGTGGAGGTGTCCGATCCAACGACTATCTACTGCGACAACCTCAGCAGCATCCAGCTCGCCAAGTACCCCGTTTTCCACGCACGGGACCAAGCACATTGAGGTGCACTACCATTTTGTCCGTGAGCGTGTCCTTTCTGGTGAAGTTGAACTTCAGTATGTTCCGACGGATCGGCAAACTACCGACATCTTCACCAAGCCTCTTGGTCTGGACAAGTTGCAGCAATTCTCGGGTATGCTTGGGTTGCGTCACCTCGATGTGCCGAACTTGAGGGGGAGAGACGTCCTGAATGACCACGAAAGAGGGAGAGAAGTTCTGGAAGATGAAGACCGCGACACCGAGTCGGATGACGAATTCGACTTCGGATTGACTGAAGAAGTTGAGGGCGGATCCGCGGAAGAGTCCAAAAGCGGACATAAGGGGAGCAGCCGAAAGAAAGAGCCAAAGCCAATCAAGCATGGGGGAGATGACGCCATGAAGGGCAAGAAGACCAAAGATGAGTTGGAGACAACCAACTCGGACGAGAGCGAAAACCGATCAGAGGTAGCCGAGTCAGTTCGGATGTTTGATTCGGATACACCAAATCAACCGAGGGCCAAGTGGAAAAGAAGGCAGCAGGAGAAGCGTCAACACCACAACAACAAGGGAGTTGTGAAGGGCCGTGTGAGCAGACAAGCCGACAAGACGGGTTGAAACGCGCGGAGTCGAACAGGTCGAGGAGCGCGAGCGAGGCATGGAGCCAGGAGGAACCAGAGCGGTGATCCCAAAGATCCCGAAGAGCCTCAAGTTGAGCTTGAGGGGGAGTGTTGAGAGACAAGCTCAACATCGGCCGGATCAGCTGAGCAAGCCGAGGACCGGATCGGTTGGGACCGATCGGTTAGGCCGGATCGGTTGGAAACCGGTACGCAGACCGGTGTGTAGGAAGGCCGGATCGTGCGAAAACCGGGAGGCCATCAGAAAGATATTCCGCAAGGAATATATTTTGGAGTTAGTGTAGGGGATCCTCAATGAGCATTGAAGTACTGTCAGTACTTCTGTCAGTCCGAAAAGGACTTGTATAAAAGTGTTCATTGAACATGCACGATGTACAGCTAGACAAATATTTGTATTCACGACACTCCCAATTACATTATAAAACTCTTGTAGTGATTTCAACACATCCTCATTAATAATCAACTCTGGCCCAATCAAAGTCTTAAAATGAGTAATACATAACTCAATAACCTTGATTCATTCTACAACAATGTTATCCCCTATCTTAATTTGTACCACATTTGAACAAGCATATGGTGGTCTTAATCCTTGAAAAACATATGAGATTGTGATTGATTATCTATAAATCCCTCATTTAATTGACGTAGTCTTGTCTGTTGATAACTTTGACCAGACAAATTCTTCACAATGTCCTGTACTTGAACTTGAACATCCAGAAGCTCTTCATCATGCAGATTATTCATCAATAGTACATTGCATCACATACGAATATATGAAAACTTATCAATCAATTTCTTACATCTTTTAGCATTAGTCATACCATACAGATGGTGAGTATCATCGATGTTTTGTAGTGTTGTATCCCATGCATGCCATCCTTTTGAGATAACTTGTTTTGAAAACATGCCAAAAAATTGTTGCATATAGGCATCAAATAAGGAATGTAATAATAAAGAAGAATTAAACCTCAAAAGAACTTGATCAAGCAATGTTTTGTACATATCTACCCCATGTTTATTGAACTCAAAACATATGGGAAAATGATCCGATGTCACAACCTCTTGCATAATTGACATATTAAGCATCTTTGGTAAAAAGGACTCATCATGCATAACATACATTCTATCTAACCTACTCCATGTTTCCTTATATTGCATAGATTGAAATGTAAACCCAACCTCATCTTGATGCAACCATTTCCATACATCCAACTTCAAAACCTCTGATGCCAAATTGTCCCAAATTGCTTGCTTAGGAGAATCCATTAATGAGAATCGTGAAGTAGATTGTGAAGCATCAACACACATATTAAAATCACCCATTAACAAACTAACACGGCCCACTAATAACCGTGGATACATTGAAGACCATAACTCAATGCATTGAGTAGCATTATTGGGTGCATAGATTCCTACCAACCATATCAAATCCTCAAAATACTTGACTTCCATCAACAAAAAACATCCATATGGATCATTATAGACTATATGTGGACAAAAAAAATCACAAATAATCATGACAACCCCTGAGTAATGATGTGATAATTGTCCTGCATAATATGCGGAATATCCACGCAAATGTAACACAAATCCTGCTAAATCATGACACTTATGTTTAACTACACATAAAACATCTCATTCTTTATCAAATAAAGTTTTCCATAATATATATTTCTTATGAGGAAAAGATGCCCCTCGCACATTCCATGATACCACATTCATTTAACACCTTTAGTAAGAACTTGCTCTTTATGAGCAAGTGTATTCATGAATGTACTAACTACTTTTTCAAGAGCTACATAAGGATTCGTCTATACTACATCCCCTCCAACAATATTAGGATTTTGTTGTCTCACTCCACGAGAATGAAGTCCTTGATTTAATTGAGGTCATACCACCCTTCCTGAAGAATTGAATTTTAATTGGTTGGATAATCTCAGATTTTGCACTTGTTTCTGCCAAGGATTTTTCTTAAACCCGTCATTCAATCTCAAATTATCTTTTGATAATGCCTTACCATTAGTATTTTTTGTGTCCCTTTGTATGGCAACACCCTTCCCTTTTATCTTATGCTTCACTTGGTGCCACGCTCCATCTTCAACATCTGGGTCATCATTAATGCATACTCCATTCTCCTCCCCAACACCTCTAACATGACCATGAACTTTAGGATCTTGCTCTAACCCATGAGATGTTCCCTCATTCATGACCATATCAACCATATTTTTCCCCTTGACATTATTTTCTAGGGATAGTTCACCATGAGATTGGCATTCATCCATAAAATGCCCCAGTTTACCACATTTAAAACAATGTCCTGCAAAGGTCTCCCATTGAACCTTAAAACGAAATCGACCAAATCGAGATGTATCTATACTCAACCATCCTGGAAATTTAAAACTTGTATCCCATAACATGCAAAATCTACATTTGTTCAACGAATTTACATGAGGAGCAACCAAAACTATACACATTTGAGACATCAATCCTAGTAGTAAATCCCAAAAGAATGAGTTACTGCAATCAATGGTAATAAATCTTTATAATCCACCATTGGAACCCATTCCATCACATGCATTATTCTTCTATAAAAAAAGATAGGTATCTTTGCCATCAAAACCGTACGATGTTCTGACAATCGAAAAACCACGTCATAAAAACCTCTTGGAGCCACATAAACATCATCAACATAATTAGGCATTATAAATGAATTCAACCACTTCTTAATCCATGATACCAAAGGAAGTTTGCTAGTGAAATACAAAATAACACCACGATCATAGAACCTGCCAAAAGTTGCTAACATAGACTTGGTCTCCATCACCACCTCTACAACATCCATCTCCACACAATCTATAACATCTTTCTCACTTTTTCCCATAAAATCAGAAAGCAAAGCCTTAACAAAATCACGACGACTGTCAATATTATAATCATCTCCAATAATATCTTTCCCACCAACAATAGCAGCATATGGTGTTTTCTCATGTTATGTAGAATCGATACACTTTTGCCTCTTGTAATTTTCATAACCATAATTACTAGCATATCCATCAACAACCATCAACTCACTTCCTATTGTTGTGTCAGCCATCCTAACAGAGATTGAGAAAACTAACCTGAGATGATAACGATTTTTCTTGTAGATTCTCGTAATGATAACGAAACATAGTATCCAAATAATCCTTTTACAGCTCTCTAAACGAGCTTCGCAATGAGCCAAAAATCATAAAAATCGGAGTTCTGAGTACAACGTTACATCATAAACATGTTTCAACACTATTCTTGGAACGTCGTCACTTTTTTTCCTGCTCCTCCTCCTCCTCCTCCTCTCTCTCTCTCTCTCTCTCTCTCTCTCCTATCTCTCCTTCTCTACATTTTTCTTTCTCTTGCCAAAGGGAAAGGGACAAAATAATTTCCTTAAATACCCCTTTGTACTAGAAGGTTCCGAGGAGTCCATGATAGATAGCAATGGACTTGAAGGTAACCAAGGAGTTGAAGGTTCCTAGGAGTCGAAGATAGATGATGTTGATGACGATGCGAACAATGAATGAAAGGAGAAGTTAATCCCACATTTAATGGTATGGCAAAAAACACTAAACACATGATTTGAACGTCCAAATCAGACTATTAGTTGGAACGAGTTTTGTTTTAAAAATGTCGAGTTGGATTCAACTAACTAATGACACTAATGCATTGGCTGTTATAAGGAAATTAGTAAACAAAAATAGGAAATGGGAGATGATGGCGGTGGTGTGAGCTTTTAGTGAGGGTGAGTTGAGCAGACCATTAGGACCATGACTACTACTACTAAAGGCTAAGACACCTCGGAGTAGTGTGTTTGGGTTGCTCCATACTCCCTTCAAACAGTCAATAAGCGAGCAAGTCGAATATCGTCACGAAGTTGTCCATGTGTAACGAGCTTGCTCATGATGAAGTCCATGCCGACCACCTACGTAGAAAAGGAGGTAGCAAAGAAGAAGTGAATGAAATGATATAGATCCCTACGAAAATCCAAGGTCAAGCTCCAAAATGCCGAAAAATGAATGTAAAAAATGGAGAGCCCCTTCTTCTCCAAAATGTCAAAACCCAAAAAGGAAAAACTCAAGAAGAAGTTGAAGAAGCCAAAAAAATCGAAGAGGGCCCAAATTGAACTTTGCACCAAAAGTACTAAATCAATGGCTCTAATCACTAAGCCATTCATTATTATTAATTATAATTATATTTTCGTAATTACATATTGTGGCCCCTTTTTGTTTTTCTTTTTCCCACATTTGAACCTTTGGGCATACCACAACACGACATCCACCTACCAAACCCCAAATCCTCGGGTATGTACCAAGAATGGTGTAACCAAAGGTGGTCAACCTTTGATTTCCTCCTCTTCATTTCCCTCACAATCCGTCTCTTGTTGTCTTCATGTTCATCTTTTTAACATTCATCGAGATTTGGCTCATCTTCGTGCCACTTCTTCAAGATCTTAGCTTGTTTGCCTGAAATTGGTACTATTAGCCTTGTTTTGTTGAGCTCAGCAAGGTTGTAAGTGGCATTGTCGTTTACGTTTGTCACCACATTGTTGTGCAAGTGTTTGCCTCTCAAAACCCTAGCATAATGCATCTAGAGACACACAAGGCACATCATCATGGGACACCATGACAACATCTATGAGATTAAGAAAGAACACAAACACAAAAGGGAATGAGTGGGTATGACAAAGAAAATCAATGAAGAAACATGAGAGGAGAAGATCTAAATATTATATACATATAAATTCCCATTACATAAAAGAGGATTCATAAGATTTTACAATAATCCTCTAAGTTCAAGAAATAAGAGATTGGAAGTGACAAAGATGTGTATCATAATCTATGAGAGAGGAAAGGAGGATGAACATAGAGTATATTAACAAGGCGGAGATAAAAAACTCACACTACATCAAGAGAGATATTCAAAGGCTATCCTATTCTCAAGCCTTCCACACTCATATAAAATAGGGGGCTTAATTATTAGTGCTTGTATGTATCTTGCCAAGTGCCGCACATGTAGCACTTCAGCCACTTTCCTTTGCATGCAACTGATAGGGCTTCCATTTTGGGAATGAAGACGGTTGAGTCTATCCACAAACCCTTTAGATAGAAATTTGTAGTATGTCGCGCAAAACATTGACGGCGTATTGTAAAGGCACTCTTTGACTATGTCACACCAATTCACCTTAATTCTTCAAATCTACCTTCAACTAAAGCATCCATCATCATGCCTAAAGTGTCATAACCAGCTTGTATCCATATGTTACTATCTTTTAGCCACTTTGTTGAGCACAAGTATTAACAACACAACAATGTACTGGCCAATCACCTAGTAACCTTCTTGGGGTGTGATTAGTATGTACACAATCACCTAGTAACCTTTTTTTATCTTCTTGGGGTGCAATTAGTATGCCTTGTCGAATCTACTCTTGTTCTTGAGCCTAACTGCTTCTAGCCTTTCCAATTCCAACTCCAACTCTTTTGGCCTTCTCTCAAGTTGTCTTATCCTTGTTGCCATAAGCTCTTTTCAACTTATGCAAATCCGGTTCACGCATCTCGGGTGCTTCATCGAGGAAGAAGTCCAAATTATTGCGCAAGGGAGTAGAGATGGGAGGATGTTCATCCTCGACTCCAATGACGTAGGGACCGCCATGTTCGCAACAGGCAAAACGTCGAGTCAGATATCGACTTGTGGCATAAACGGATAGGCCACGTCAACTATCAAAGGCTTCAGTACCTGCAATCAAAACAAGTTATGTTCGGATTGCCGAAATTCAGTGGTCGAAAGGCCCAAATTTGTGAAGCATGCCAACTAGGGAAGAAACACTGACTTCCTTTCCCCAACGAGCGTAATCGGAGCTGAAATAAGCTCGACTTGATACATTCAGATGTATGGGGACCGGCACAGAACGTGAGTCTTGGCGGGAGTCGATATTTTGTCTCCTTCATCGACGAGTACACCCATCATACATGGATCTACCTCATCGAAAAGAAGAATGACGTCTTCGACTGTTTCTGGAACCTCAAAAATCTTATCAAAAGGGAAACAGGGACGAAGATCAAGTGCCTACGGTTGGATGGCGGAAAAGAGTACTTTTCCGGCCAATTCAACGGTTATCTGCAACAAATAGGAATTTGGCGCGAATTCAGTTGCAGGTATATGCCGGAGCAAAATGGCGTAGCCGAAAGGAAGAATCGACCGGCTGTGGAAGCGGCGTGGGCAATGCTGGAAGAAAACAGCATGCCCAAGTTCTATTGGGCCGAAGCGGTCCGAACCGCGGTCTACCTCCAGTATCGAATTGGCGAAAAAGTGTCGTCACATGAGTTGTATTTCGGAAGGAAGCCGAATCTACGACACCTGAGGGTTTTCGGTAGCATTGCGTATGTGCATGTGCCGAAGGAGAAGCGGAGGAAGTTGGACGCAAAAGTCGAGAAGTGTATCTTGGTCGGCTACTCGAACGAACAGAAGGGTTATAAGTGTTATAACCCCCGAACCAAATAAGCTCGCGTAAGTCGCGATGTCGTGTTCGATGAGTTCGTTTCTTGGTATTTGCCTCCGACTCCGGACCGCAACTCCAATCCGATGTCTGAAGATGAGGTCAGCAAGGTGGAGATGCCTCCTGATGAATGCGAAGTCGGAACTCTTGAAGAGAGCATGATCAAATTTCGGCTACGTGGACCGAATGAGCGACTGAGTCGGTTTGACCAGTCAGATGAAGAGTCGGCGACTAGTGGAGACTTGGTCGTGCATTCCCCGCGTAGGAAGCCGAAGAGATGGCTTACACGCAAAGAAAAGGGAAAGAAGAAGATGTCGGATTATGGCACGGATAGGGATGAGCCGGATCGACGCGAATCTGACTTCGAGAAGAGCGATGACGGGCCTTCAAGAGCGTAGCCCACGTCAGCCAGAACAGCCTCAACATCGGCTAATGAGCAATTACGCCGATCTACCCGCCAGAAGAACCCTGTTGTGCGGTTCAGATACAACGAGTACATGGCGCATCACTATGCGTACATGACACGTGTAGCGGAAGTGCGTGAGCCAGAGAGCTACGCAGAACCGGCAAAGGACGCAAATTGGCGTGCCGCCATGGAGGAAGAGATGAACGCACTTGCGGAGAATGAAACCTGGGACCTGGTTGAGGCCCCCAAGTGTGTAAAGACGATTGGCTGTAGGTGGGTGTACAAGATCAAGTACAACACCGACAGTTCGGTCAACCGATACAAGGCCCGGTTAGTAGCAAAAGGCTACGCGTAGCAACACTGCATCGATTACGATGAGACGTTTACGCCAGTCGCGAAGATGACGATCGTCCATGTTTTGCTTGCGGTAGCTGTGGCAAAGGGGTGGCACTTACATCATATAGATGTAAAGAATGTGTTCCTGCAAGCCGATCTTGAGGAACAAGTGTACATGGTATAGGCCCCCGGATTTCACTCTGGAACGAACACTTCGGCAGTATGCCGGTTGAAGTAGTCCCTGTATGGACTAAAGCAAGCCCCGCGTGCCTGGAACGCGAAGATCACGCAGCGATTGCATCGGATGGGATTTGCGACATCCAAATCGAACTCTTCATTGTTTGTCTGGCAAGGTTGACTTGGGCCAGTTAGTATTTTACTCTATGTTGATGACTTGGTCATCGTCGGCGTCAACCTAGGTGAAATTGACCGTGTAAAGCTCCAGCTTGCGGCATCATTTGATATGAAAGACCTGGGGGACCTTCATTACTTTCTCGGGATCAAAGTGATCCGAACCCCTGAAGGCATATTGATTAGCCAACGGCATTACGTGTTGAGTATGCTCTTCAAGTTCGGAATGGCAGAATGTAAGTTCGTCTCAACTCCTCTGGACAGAACCGTGAAGCTTCGCCCCGAATCCGAAAAGGTCTGCGACCCGAAAAGGTTCTGACAGATTGTCGGAAGCCTCATATACTTGACTATCACCCGGCCGGACCTCAGTTACCTGGTCAACTTGATTAGTCAGTTCATGGCGCGATCAACCGAGGAGCGCCTCCATTGCGCGCAACGTGTACTCAAGTACGTCAGTGGCACTAAGGACCGGCGGTTACTATATCGGACCAGTACTGCTGCACAGCTAGTCGGCTATACGGATGTTGACTGGAGCGGAAACCCCGACGATCGCCGATCCACATCCGGATTCGCGTTCTCCCTTCGGAGCGCCACGATCGTGTGGAGTAGCAAGAAGCAATTGACGGTTGCACTGTCGAGCACAGAGGCCAAGTATCTAGGAGCAGTTGTCGCAACATGCGAAGCCATCGGGCTAAAGCGGCTACTTAAGGATCTGCAGGTGGAGGTGTCCAATCCGACGACGATCTACTGCGACAACCTCAGTAGCATCCAACTTGCGAAGAACTCCGTCTTCCACACCTGGACTAAGCACATTGAGATGCACTACCACTTTGTCCGCGAGTGTGTCCTCTCTGGTGAAGTCGAACTTCAGTATGTTCCGACGGATCGGCAAAACGCCAACATCTTCTTGAAGCCCCTTGGTCTAGACAAGTTGCAGCAATTCTCAGGTGTGCTTGGGTTGCGGCACCTCGACGTGCCAAACTTGAGGGGGATAAAAATCCCGCAAGACCACGGAAATGAGCACGAAAGGAGCGGAAGTGACCGCGACACCACATCGGATGACAAATTCGATTTAGTGTCGGTTGAAGAAGCCGAAGGCGGATCCGCGGAAGAGTCCGAAAGCGAACGAGAGGGCAACATCCGAAAAAAAGAGCCGGAGCCATCTAAACATGGGGGAGATGAAGCCAACAAGGGCGAGAAGGCCAAAATTGAGGATGAATTGGAGATAGCCAATTCGGAGAAAAGAGGAGACGAATCGAAGACAACCGATTTGGCTCGGATGTTTGATTCGGAGACGTGGAATCAACTGAAGGCCAAGCAGAAGAAAGGGCAGCAGAAGAAGCGCCAACATCGTGACAACAAGGGAGCTGGAAAAGGCCGCACGAGTAGACAAGCCGACTATAAGGGTCGAGGCGCGCGGAATCGAACAAGTCGAGGAGCGCGAGTGAGGCGTGAAGTCAAGAGAAACCGGAGCAAAGGACCGGAAGAGCCTCAAGTTGAGCTTGAGGGGGAGTGTTGAGATACAAGCTCAACATTGGCCGTAAACCGATGCGCAACAAGAGGTCGTTGAACAGATATTCCGCAAGGGAATATATTTGGGAGTTAGTGTAGGAGCTCAGTTATGAGAATTGAAGTACGTTGTCGTGGAGAAAACCGTCCCTAGGCAGAAACCGGTTATAACATGCATAAACCGGCCCTTACACGTGGGCACAAGTTTTGTTGTATAGAACATAGACAGGTACAAGTCAGCTGAGGTGAAATCCCAAGTAGCATGCATTCATTAGGGAGAAAATCGAGGCGTATCCCTGTTCGAAAGGACAAGGAATAAACATGATGTAACGGGTGGTAAGGACCTCCCTCCTTGGGCTGTAAAAGAGAGGGAGAGGTATTGTAAAAGGGGGTATCACGTTTGTGGAGGACGAAGTGCTGCCGGACTGGAACCAAGCTCTTCTCCTCTATCTTCTCCATAGTCGTTCTGTGCAGGTTTTCGGGAGGCTGACTCTGCTCCGCAGAACGCCCGAGTGCTTCCGGTAGAGTCTCCATCTCGGGTTGTGTGTGTGTGTGTGTGTAGGCATCGGAGCCTATCACTCGCCGGCTTGCCGGTTGTAACTCCTTGATTTGAATATACCTATACATTTGTTCTATCTCCATTTTTCAGAGTTAGTTGCAACTCTTGTGAATCTGTGTGTTTGTGCGCGTGTGAAGTACATCGGTAGTTTCCTTCCCCTCTTCTTATTCGGTTATTTCTCGGTCTAAGGCCCTCGTGGTCCCGCCTCATTCTCCACGCACGCGCGTAACAACACGACATATTTGGTGAACCCGACGTGAACAAGCGGCAGAGGAATAGAAAGATGAGAGGGTTGGATCTTGCAGAAGCCATGGCTTCGGCTATGGATCGGATAGTGAGTGTGCACAAAGCCACAAGCGCCCTCGATAGGGCTATTGAAGCAGTCGTCGGCACGATAGGCTGGTTCGGTGGGAAGGACGCCACAAGCTACCTGGAGGCTTACCGAGCCGAAATGGTAATGAGGGACATCCCGGAGGACAGGCGATTGGCCGGATTCCCTCGGGTGGCGATGTCGGGCATCCACGTGGAGGTGCTTGAGGTACGGGCTGAGAGTCAGATGTGGGATTAGTTTGAAGGTCGGCTCCTTGAAAAATACGGGATTGATGACGTGCTTTGGCTATCGAAGTGGGACTTCATGGAATGGGTGGAGACCCCCGAAAAGGGGAGAAACGCGTCGGTGCTCCTTCAGGAGTTTGAAGAACGCTTCGCACGTCTTTCGGCGTTGGACCAGACCGTACTGGACACAAGTCATGTCCTATTGTTTGTTAGATCGGTGGACGTAAGGGACCGGGAGCAAGTGGGCTTCATGTTGGATACCGATGACGGCCTAACAACCGACTAGGTTGTGGTAAAGAGAGTCTACGGCTGTTCTGACAAACGGCATGAGTGGGTCGATAAAGGCTTGAGGGGGGCAGGTTCTGTTGCGACAAGGAAGGTCGAGGTACCCCACCGGCGCGAAGGGAAGAGACCCGAGACTGGCTCGATTTCGACCAGCATGGTCAAAGGCTCGTCCGGACGAGCTGACTCAGATGGTGAGGGACCTCCAGATTGCACAAGCACGGAGGGATGGTGGCGAACAAGTCCGTGACCGAAGGCCTCCGACTGGGAACCGGTGCTTGTGGTGCGATGCGGTCGGCCACGCCCGAAAGGACTGCGGGGACTTCGCTGAAACGATAAGAGCTAACGTGGTGTACCTATGGAATGCTCGGGTGCACGCTAGCGAGACCTGAACGGCCCTGGATCTGAATGTCGGACGAGGGGGTATGAAACGGCTGATGGAAAAAGTGGCGGCTCGCCACGCGGAGACTGTCCACTATTTGGCATCGGCTCGAATCCGGGTCAGAAGTTATGACGTCCGGAAGACAAAGGAAGCTTGATTCTGGCCGTTGATGTTGGAAGGCCTCGCCGGCATACAACTGAGGAAAGAGGAAGCGGACCGCACGGAAAGACAGGTCCGGGAGGCAACCGGGTGGGGTGACCCAGTCGAAGAGAAGACGGGCTTCATTGAAGCCGCTTACGAAAACTACGAGATTCTAGTGGAGGACAAGCGTGCGGGTAAGACCGGAGGGGCCGGACCCTCACAACGGTATGAGACCCGGTTCGGGCAAAAGCAGAATGATGCTTGTGCGACCGGCGCACCAAATAAAGCCAAGAGGGCCGGGTACCGATTGAGCACGGACATCGAGAGCACCACGGACCTGCGAAAGGTCCTCGAGGAACGTATCCTCGACAGCAAAGTGAAGTTGTCACTGAGGGAAGTGCTCGGAATTGCCAAGAAGGAGTTCCACGACTCCATCGTGGACTTGGTGAAGCGGAAAAGGCTTTCGATAGAGCCGAAGCCGGAGAAGCCGGTGGAGGTGCGAACGACGCACCTAGAAGACATGGCTCTAGAAGACGAGTTGGCGGAGAGCCACTATTCAACGCCACATTGGGCCAGAGCAACCACGGAGACCCCCTTTAAGATCAGAGATGTTCAGGAGCCGGTGGTGGTGTTGATGGACCACGGTTCAGAAATCAACTTGATGTCCACGGACTTCTAGAAGAAGGGGAAGTGGCCGATCAACACCAAGCACGGGTGGAAAATACGGGCAGCAATGTGCGCCACGGAAGAGCTGCATGGAGCCTGCCCGAATGTACGAGTGAAAATCGGCGATGTCGAGATTAATCAGCACTTCTTCGTGCAGGACACGTCCTCGCATCCGGTTATACTCGGGGAACCGTACATCACGGCGGCATGAATGGAGACAAAGGTGTTGGACAACGGTTCGGCATATGCACGAGTCAAGAGCCAGGATGGGCGTCACTCGGCCCAGTTCCTAACGGTGCGACCAAACCATCATTGTAACCGCGAGACCCTTGGTGGCGAAAACCGAGGGGATTTTTAGAGAGGGCTATCAAGGCGTGGGACCGTGATAGTCTGGACACCCCGGAAAAACCCCACAGATGTACTATAGGCAAAAAGACCTGTACCATAGGTAGGAAATTTTGGTTCTCCGATAGCGGAGGTTGTACGATAGTCGGCGTAGTTGGCCAGGAAAAGAAGCGGGCAGAGGAGCAACTTCAGGCATGCAGAGTCCTCAGCCCTGAAGAGGAAATCAATGAAACCGTGGAGGCAGGCTCTTTCGACAACACCTTAGGGAAGTTACGGGAGGTGTTCGGAGAAGGCCTTAATGAGGACCGGACGATTCCAGTAAATTCAGAAAGGATGTACGAAGTCATCGCCGACTTCGGTAAGGGACTCGAGTCAGATCGGACGGCCCGAGTGGATACGAAGTACAAGATTGTGGACTGGAAGGTGAGGCCAGTCACGACACCCTTGCCGGAGGGCAGCGAGTTACGGATAAAGGGGGTCACATCGGACCCAAGTTTGCAAGATCCGGCCAGCATAGGATGCATGTTCACCGACATAACACTACGGGAGCTCAAGATCGGTGGGGGTGGCTTTCTACTGTCGGCGGAAGAGGACCGGTTTCGGAGAATCTCGGGAGGCACGAGAAGGCTTTCGCATTCTCATCGGAGGAGATCAGGTACGTAGACCCGACGGTTGTGGAACCAATGGTGAACTTCACGGTACTGCATGTGCCGTGGAATCTCAAACCGATTCCGATACCCAGAGCTCACATCCCAAAGCTAATGGAGCTGTTGAAACAGAAGGTGGAGATGGGCATCCTCGAACCGTCGAGTACCCCATACTCGAATAGGTGGTTTACCATGCCAAAGAAAAACGGCACGTTGTGCTTTATTCAAGACCTGCAGTCGGTCAACAAGGTGACCATTCAGAATGCAGGAATCGGACCGACCATAGACGATTTCACGAAGGCCTTCGCAGGAAGGTCGATTTACTCAGTCGGTGATCTGTACTCGGGGTACGATCAATTCCAACTAGCTATGGAGAGCAAGGACATTACGACGATGCGGACTCCCCTTGGCCTACTATGGATGTGTACCCTCCCGCAAGGAGGGACGAACTCAGTAGCCCACATGGTGAACGCAATGAACAAAGTGTTGGGGGATTGTATCTTGGGCATCACCATGCCATTCTTAGACAACATCTCGATCAAAGGATGCCTGGTGGAGGAAAAGGATGAGACAATCGGACTGGACGGATGTCGGAAATTCCTGGCGGCTCACGTTGATGACTGCGAGAAGTTACTACAAAGACTAGAGGGCGCGAGGCTCGCCTTCTCCAGGGAAAAATCGGCCTTCAGACAATCAGAGATCCTGGTCATCGGACACCTATGCAGGCCATACGGTCGGAAACCGTCTCCGGCCAAGGTGGAGGCCATCTCCACGATGAAGCAAGACTGCAATTCGGTTACGGAGGTTCGGAGATTCTTGGGAGCATGTGCGTTCTACCATATCTTGCTCCCGCATTACGCCCACGTCGCGGAGCCGCTCTATGGGTTGCTGAAGAAAGGGCGTAAATTCGAGTGGAGAGGCGAGCATATGGAGTTGGTCCAGAAGATGAAAGAAGCACTTGTTGCGGCACCGGCACTCCGAAAGGCTGTCTACGGCAAAGACACTCCGATTTACATGACCGTAGACACGAGTCCGACCGGTATTGGATGGGTGATCAACCAAGACGATGACGATGGCACGAGGTTCCCCATCCGGTTCGGCGCGAAAGTCCTCAGTGAGCGATAGCGAGGATATGCCTAGGTTAAATGCGAACTCTGGGGTATCGTTTCGGCGGTCAAGGCCGATAAAGACTACCTGATCAGGACAAAGGTGATAATCGAGACGGAATCCCTGCCGATTCTCGGCATGGTTTCCGGATGCGCGATGCCAGACCAAGGAATGCTCAGGTGGATAGCATACATCAAGTCCCTGAATCCGGAAATACGACACATTTTCGGAAAGGACAATGCCATGGCCGACATGCTTTCAAGAGCGAGGTTCGATCACGAGGACGGCATAGTTTCGGAGGATGAGGACGTTGGCGTGGACTTCCTCAAGGCACGAGAGCAACTACGACGGGGAGTGGGTCCAGATCGGCAGGTTCCTAAAGACAATGACACCGGACACAGCATGGACGAAGGAAGAGACTAACCGGATTCGGAAGAAAGCGTACTGATTCTTCCAACGGGACGGGAGCATATGGAAGCACCCAAAGAAGAGAAATTGCATCCCGCTCAGAGTGGTGGCGAAGAAAGAGGAGCAGGAAGAATTGTTGACGGCATAGAACGAGAGTCCCTAAGCCGGACACCGCGGGACGTGGGCCACATTCGAGAAGCTAAAGGGGAAGTACTGGTGGTCGGGACTATACCGGGACGTGCGTCAGTTCGTGACGACTTCCGAAAGCTGTCAGGTGCACTCCATAGTCCGACATCGGGACGAGCTTCACCCGACCTACCCGCCGACTGTCCACTTTAAGTGGATGGTGGATCTGGTGACGATGCTTATGGGGGTAGGGCAGATGCGGTATTTGGTGCTAGCTTGGGAGGACCTGACGAACCAAGTGGAAGGTTGAGCGTTGGAAAACAAAACGACCGCAGCCGTGTGGCGATTTCTGATCGAAGAAATGGTATGCCGGTACGGGTGCGTAGGTAAGATCGTGTCCGACCGCAGAGAATTGGATGCGCAAGAGGTGGAAGAGTTGTTTGACTGGCTAGGGATTAAACTCTCGCTCACCATAGCGTACAATCCGGAGGCTAACAAGAAGGTGGAGCGCGGACACGGGCCGATCGTCAAAGCGTTAGTACAGGCGTGTGGAGGCCAAGTCGGGAATTGGCCGCGGCTCTTACCCTATGCGTTGTGGGCGGACCAAACCACGCACAGTTCGGTAACCGGGTGGGTTCATGCCGGCAGAGCTAATGTACGGGCAGAAGCCGATCATGCCAACGGAGCAGACAATCTCCTCATGGGCCACGGTGGACTGGAAAGACGAGATGAGCCGGGAGGAGCTATTAGCGGCACGGATTCGGTAGCTGGAGCAAAGACTGGAGGACGTGGACCGAGCCGCGGAGAAGCTACGGGTGGCGAGGGTAAAGAACAAAGGACGGTTCGACCGGACTCATCGACTGAGACCGAAGAAGATCGAGGAAGGCGACTAGGTTCTAATGCATGACAGCAGCCTCGACAACCAGCACAGGGCAATGCAGAATTTTGCAAGAAGGTGGTTCGGGCCTTATGTGGTGACAAGTGCCAAGGACAATGGGACCTACCATCTCGTGGAGCTCGACGGGACAAGGATGGCGGTACCAGTGGCGGGGAAAAGGATCAAAGCATTCAAAAAGCGGCACGAGGCTGAACCGGACCTGGACAACCTGGATAGCGACAATGACCGGCTTAGAACGGATGTCGATCCGGAAGACGAAAGATAAGCGTGGGTCGGTCTTCTCCGGCAAGAGTCTAATTTTGGCGCATACCAGTGGATGCGCGGTTAGGTGGGGGCGGATGTTGTGGAGAAAACCGTCCCTAGGCGGAAACCGGGTATAACATGCGTAAACCGGCCCTTACACGTGGGCACAAGTTTTGTTGTATAGTACGTAGACAGGTACAAGTCGGTTGAGGTGAAATCCTAGGTAGCACGCATTCATTAGGGAGAAAATCGAGGCGTATCCCTGTCCGAAAGGATAGGGAATAAACATGATGTAACGGGTGGAAACATCCTCCCTCCTTGGGCTTTAAAAGAGAGGGAGAGGTATTGTAAAAGGGGGTATCGCGTTTGTGGAGGACGAAGTGCTACCGGACTGGAACCAAGCTCTTCTCCTCTGTCTTCTCCATAGTCGTTCTCCATAGCCTATCACTCGCCGGCTTGCCGGTTGTAACTCCTTAATTTGAATATACCTATGCATTCGTTTTGTCTCCATTGTTCAGAGTTAGTTGCAACTCCTGTGAATCTGTGTGTCTGTGCGCGTGTGAAGTACATCGGTAGTTTCCTTCCCCTCTTCTTATTCGGTTATTTCTCGGTCCAAGGCCCCCTGTGGTCCCGCCTTGTTCTCCACGCACGCGCGTAACAATGCGACAACGTGTCAGTACTTCTGTTAGTCCATATGGACTTGTATAAAAGTGCTCTCTGAGCACATCCTATGTACAGAGTTTTACACATTATTTTGAATTCAGTTTCTTTTGTGTGTTTTTTCCCTCTCTATCTCTCCCGCGTACATCGTGTCTTAAGCTCTCCATTAAACCTATATTTTCTCCTGTTGGTATTCTCTGTGTCATATAGCTTCCGCACGTCACATTTTACAGTCATATAATGCGTCTCCAACAAATACTCCAACATCGATGGAAATCGATAGCACACGTCATCGTGGTCCATTATCGGAAGAGGAAGAACAACGACGTCAAGCAAATGGACTATGTCTTTATTGTGGAGGACCGGGGCCTATTGCAGTGAATGGTCCCCATAGGCCAAGAAGATAGTTAATCAAATAGTTGCTAGTACTAAACCCGAGTCTATTTCATTAGTATCTGATAGTCCTAATAACCCAAACCTACCAAACAAATTTGAAGTCATTAGTCAACTAGAAGAAGAGTTAAACAACTAAGTCCAGCCAAATAGGAGCCGTTTGGTTGGACATGCCTAGATTTCTGCAGCCCATTAGTGGTTCCATTCCCTCTAAGCAAGTTAGCAATGTCTTCCTAGCTCGAGTAACAATTAGTACTAAAAGTAACCCTCCAGTACATATCTTAGCACTCTTAGATTCTGGAACCAATTCTTGCTTCATGGATAAGAATTTTGCCCAAGTTCGTCAAATCTCCCTAAGAAAACTCCCTTGCTCAACTTCTATACTACTCATTGATGGACGCCCCATTGTTTCCGGAGATATCATAGAAGACTCAGAGCCGATTAGTGTAGTCCTAAATAATTTGGTGTGTGTAGTATCATTTAATATATTTAGTAGTCTAGAGAATCCAATTATCTTGGGGTTACAATGGTTCGAATAACAAAAACCAAACACGGAATGGAGAACAAGAGAAATCAAGTATCGACAACCTCAAGGATCTACTCATAGAATTTCAACCATTTCGCTACATCAATTGCATGAGGAAGTACACAGGGAATCAATGTTTGTATTTGCAGTATTAATGAACAAGATTAAATGATGCAAGATTAAACAAGGTCATCGACCGGATCATCGATATAGCGGGCCAATTTGGTGGAAGAAATATTACGAATTTCCTCATTATATACAAGACAGAGATGCTACAACGAGATTTCATAGAAGAGAAACAAATATCAAACTTCAAGCGTGTCGTGGCAAATGGGTTACAACGCCGTATAAGGGAGATTCAACCCACACAAACAACATGGGCGGGATTCGAAAGGGAACTTTTGGCCAAATATATGCTTGAAGATGCATGAAGGATGACTCGACACACGTTGATGAAGTGGATCGAGAAGAAGGGGAAGAAAATAAATGCATTGGGGGTGGCAAATGATATATTCCGCGATCTTTTGGACATCTGTTTGATCATCTACTTGGATGATCTACTAGTTTATTCAAAGACACAAGAGGAGCATGATTCTCATGTACTATTAGTACTAAGGCGACTATGAGAACATGATCTTTATGAATAACCGGAAAAGTGTAGTTTTGATTGTAACCAGGTGGAATTTCCAGGCTATGTCATCTCTTTGGAATGCATATGTATGGATCCAACTAAAGTCCAAACTGTGTTAGGGTAGCAGACTCCACGTTCATTGCGAGATATGCAATGCTTTTTAGGATTCACAAATTTCTATCGCAAGTTTATACAAAACTACTCAAAGCAAATTTTGTAGCTCACACAGCTTACAAAGAAGGGGTAATCGTTTGTTTGGACTAAGGAAACGGACACTGCTTTTGAGGGTCTCAAGAAAGCATTTACATCAGCTCCTGTTCTACCCCATGTTGATCCGCAAAAACCATTTATCGTTGAGGCAGATGTGTCAAATTTCACCATCATTTAGTATTTTGTCACAACAAGGCGACTATGAGAAGGTACATCTCATGGCTTTCCACTCGCGCAAATTTGAAGCCGCTGAAATCAACTACGAGATACATGACAAGGAGCTATTAGCAATAGTGGACTCTTTTGCACAATGGAAGCCTTTTTTAGAAGGATCTCCTCATCAAGTCCTTGTATTTAGTGATCACAAGAATCTTGCATACTTCCAGAATGCTCGCGTTTTAAATAGACGACAAGCTCGGTGAGCCCAGTTCCTCACTCGTTTCGACTTCAAGATTACATCGTCCGGGTAAGCAACAGGGGAAGGTAGATGCATTATCACGACGCTCGTATCTAGCTCCTCGTCTTGGAGATCCAACCTTCGACAATCAAAAGCAAGTAATCATGGGTCTGGCACGACTTCAAGCAACGTGGGTTTTTGACACTCCATTGGATTCCCGCATTATCGATACCATATGTGAAGATTTGAAGACAGATATTTTTGCTCAAGCTATTCTAGATCAAATCGATCCCTCTCGGGCATCTTGTTCACGGTCACAACAACCAAATACAGATTATGGACAATTCAAATGGCATGATGGATTACTCTTCTTTAAGAAACTTTTGTATGTTCCCAATGGTTCTTGTCGCCTTTGAATAGTACAAAATTATCATGACCATACACATCCGGACATTTTGGTAGTACTAAAACATTGGATTTAGTACAAGCATCTTCTTGGTGGCCTCGTATGAGAAGATTTATCCAAGACTATGTTTAGACATGTGATACATTTTGCAGAGCGAAGATGCCTAGACATCATCGATCTGGCCTGTTGGAGCCATTACCGATTCCAAGCAAACCGTGGCAATCTATTTCCCTAGATTTTATCACAAATCTTCCGGATTCAAAGGGCTTCAATGCAATCTTAACATTGGTAGATCGATATACTAAGATGGCACATTTCGTGCCCTGTACTAAAGATGTCACTAGTGAAGAAACCGCAAGAATTGTTATGCGTGAAGAATTTCGGTATCATGGTCTTCTCAACGGTATCATCAATGATCGTGGACCTCAATTCGTCTCTAAATTTTGGAAGCATCTCTTCAAAATGCTCAAGGTCACCTGCAATCTCTCCTCTGGGTATCATCCCCAAACAGATAGACAAGCAGAACGTAC
The DNA here is from genome assembly GCF_043228905.1 of Azolla caroliniana. NCBI lineage: Eukaryota > Viridiplantae > Streptophyta > Polypodiopsida > Salviniales > Salviniaceae > Azolla > Azolla caroliniana. The sequence continues at coordinate 12,767,184 of NW_028230440.1, forward strand.
CAATCAAAAGTTGGAACAGTATCTTTGGTGTTTCCTAAGTTGTCAACAAGATTATTGGGCAAATATTCTACACTTTGCTGAATTTTCTTATAATAATTCTATCCACTCTTCTACTAGGGTTACACCATTCTATGCTTATACAGGCTATCATCCTCGTTGGTTTGTGTTAGAAACTCCCGAGTTAACCACAAATTCTACTGCAAATGATCATTTGGAGCGGTTACGATGAATTCAGGCAGAACTATCTACCCACTTACATCACGCCCAACAAACACAGAAGGATTATGCGGATCGTCATCGGCTTCCATCCTATTTTGATATTGGCAATCGAGTATGTCTATTACAACGGCATATCAAGATTACTCGACCATGTGACAAACTGGATTATCGACGGTTAGGCCCTTACCGCATTAACGGAAAAAAATAATGATGTCACTTTTCACCCTTATCTACCTCCACAACTACGGATACATCTAGTATTTTATAGCTCCCTTCTAGAACCCTATCAGGAAAGCACTAGTCCAGATCATATTACACCACCTCCACCCCCGATCGAACTTGAAGATGGACCTGAGTACAAGGTTGCCACCATCCTTGATTCCAAGATTGTTCACAACACGATCTACTATTTGGTCAATTGGCTAGTATATAGTCCAAGCGAGCGTACTTGGGAACCTGTGGCGAATGTGGAGAATGCTCAAGCTCTTCTTAAGGACTTCCATTATCAATATCCAGACAAGCCAGGTTCCCAATCAACGATGACTTGTAACACTCGTCGTTTAAAGGGGGGATTGTGTCATGATATGGCTTCAAAAGGACTTGAACCCATGACCTTGTGTTACATGGGTGAAAGTCATACCATTAAGCCATGCATAGTAATAAAAAGATATTAAATTTCATTCTAGGATATTCATGTATATTCTAGATTACTGTGGAACATTCTAGAAAATTCAGGAGTACTACTGACAATACTATAAATAGAGGCACATGGCATTATTCAGAACCGATTAGGTTCAACGCCAGACTTAAGCCCCTTAGTAGTTGTTCTTGTATATCTCCTCTCGTGAGTCCCACACACTCCCTTCCTCTTATTACTGATCCTCATAGTACTTTCCTCCTCTATCTCTACTATTCTTGACAATAACAATTAAGTGCGGAAGCATAGACACAACCGGCTTCGCCGGACAACAACAGATAATACTCAAATTTAATGGAAAGCTTCAAATGCACTTAGAGTATATGGGAGGGAGAGAGAGAGAGAGAGAGAGAGAGCAGAACATAAACTCAATTCAAATAAACACTCTATACATCGAATGTGCGCAGAGATCACTTTTATACAGGTCCTTAAAAGGACTGACACAAGTATTGGCAGTACTTGAATTCTCATAAATAAGCTCCTACGCTAACTCCCAAATATATTCCTTCGTAGAATATCTTTCAAATGGACTTCCGGCTCCCACCGATCTGGCCTTGCCGATCGTTCTCTGTCTGATACGGCTCCCAACTTCTTAAGTCGATCAGGGCCTAACCGATCGGTCCAATCCGATCCGGTTCTCGGCTTCTTCAACCGATCCTGCCCAAGTTGAGCTTGCTTGCTCAACATTAACCGACAGTTACAAAAGGAGGAGGGTGCTTTATATAATGTCACCGTCTCACTAAACCACTCACTCTCTAGCAATTATAGAAGCTCATGTGTCATGGGGAATGTGAAAACTCATTAGTTATGTGTCATCGAATATGATTCGATGACACATAATTAATGGTGACTTTTGACCTTTGAGTGTAGAACATTCTCAAAAAGGTGTGTTCACACACTAGACTTGGGTTGAGTTTGATTCTCAACATGGACAATGTGAATACGACCATTATATGCCCGTATTCGACACATGCCACAAAGGAGTGTGTGCAACTTTCGAGAAACTAAAGGAGAAATATTGGTGGTCAAGAATATACACGGATGTCGTCCATTTCGTGGTGACATGTGAAAGATGCCAAGTACATTTGAACATACGACATAAGATGCGTTACACCCCACCTACCCAGTCACCATACACTTTAAATGGATGGTAGATCTTGTATCTATGCTAATGGGAGTGGGGTAAATGAAATGCTTGGTGTGCACAAGAGAAGACCTGACAAACTAGGTAGATGGAAGAGCCCTAAGAAACAAATGACAATGTGTAAGTTATTGATCAAAGACATCATCTGCCAATACGGTTGTGTGGGGAAGATAGTGGCAAATAGGGGAGAGTTGAACACTGTTGAGAATCAAGCTCAACATAGTGCAATGTGTGAACACACCTTTTGAGAATCTATGATTACTGTTATTCGCTTAGCCGGACCAGGCCTAACACAAGGTGTCACGGAGACACTTCACCAAAGGGTGATTACGGCATAGGATTAAGATTCAACGATTACACCGACTTACGTAGTTTACACGATTAGATTGCTTAGGTCAATTACACGCGTAAGATATAACAATGATTACAGAACGGAAATCAAGACAGAAGTATAAACATCATAATCTCTATTAATTATCCGCTGTCATTACAATAGGGTCCGGGCCTTTAAATAGGTTTCCGGCCCGTAGTACAAAACGGTGCCTCTCGCACCTATTCGGAATCCGTCCGGATCTGGAACGGCATACCGTTTCCAGTCCGTCCGTCCACACTATGCTCATATACAACCATATCTAATTAATTCCTTCACTCCGTATTTTGGACTCCTTGCCGGCCGGTAACACATGGCACGCCCGTGGGACAGTACCTTGTACGTCGAACCCTTCTCGGCCCCTTCATTGTTCACCCAAATTGTCCAAAATACTTGGTTCCAGAATTTCCGCTTGTTCTTTCGGTTGTGGTTGTTGCGGCTGTGCTTGCTGCTGCTGCTGTGATTGCGGTTGTGACTGAAGTTGGTCCGGCTGCTCTGCTTGCTGCTCTGGCTCCGGCATCTCCGTTTGACTCTCTGGCTCCGGCATCTCCGTTTGACTGCTTCCGGTCCGGTCTCCTTCCAGTAACGGTTCCTCATCACTGAGGTTGACGGTAACTGGTTCTCGTTCTTTCTCTCCCCGGATCCGGGACCTCTCGTAGCTTTCAAACTGGATCTGCGCCTCCAGCCTGTCGTCGTCCAGCTGAGCTACAAGTTGCCGGACTTGCTCTAATTGGTCTTCTGCCAAGGCTTGAAAGTCTTCGGCCAGCTCATCTCTTATGCCGGTGAAGTCTTCGGAAGTCAGCATATAGCAATCATCTCCCTCCTTCCGCCGGTTCTCTACGTCAGCCCGGAGCAATTGGAGTTCCGCCGCGTTTGTGGCCCACTTGGTCCACCATTTGACGGAGCCGTTGTCAATCAAGCTCTTGGTCTGGTTCAACCAGGCCCGCATTATATCCTGGATGCGACTTGCTCCCATCTGTGCTCTGCTTTCCACCACTTGTCGCTCCTCCTTCAACTGCTTGATGAGGTTTGCCGTATCCTCCGCCTGCTCTCGGTAGCGCGTCAGCTGCCCTTGATATGTCGTTTGCAGCCTCTGCAGTACCTCCGCCGCTCTTTCTTTTTCCGCCTGCTGTTGCCTGAGGAGCTCTGTCCGAACTTTCTCCGCCTCTTCCAACCGTCTTCTGTTTTCCGCTTGTTCCTTGGCGAATGCGGTTGCGGTCCGATCAACTGCTTGCCGGAGCTCATCCATCCGTTCCTTGTGCTCCGTTTGCAACCGTTTATACTCCCGGTGCAAGTTCTCAAATTCCTCTGTTTTTAGTTTGAGCTTGCCGTTGATCTGGCGATGGTTCCGGTCCTCCCGGTCCTTTACCTGCCGGAGTTCCTCTTTCAGGCGCTCTACTTCTGTTTCGGCGTTCCTCCGGAGTTTCTCCTTCTCTTGCAGCATTTTCTCCTTCTCCTCCTTGAGCCGGTCGTACGCTTGGTGGCCTTTCCGTAAGCTCTCCTCGGCCCGGCGTAGATTCTCAGCAGTCTTTTTGAGTTCTGCCTCCGCTGCCGTTTTCAGTTCTCTTTCGCGGCTCCTCAGCGCTTCTTGGGCAGCAAGCTCATCCTTTAAATCCGCAAGCTCCTGGGCTTGTGCCGCATTTTTCTCCGGAACGGTTGCCGTTGCCGGGGTCTGATTGCTATGTACAGGTTGATCCTCTTTATTCTGTACATTGCCCGGAGTCACCGGTGCTTGGACTTGTGTTTCCCTTGTGACCCTGTCCAAGTCTTGTTCAAGGCTCCGGATTCTGGACCGGGCCGTCTCTAGATCTACGGTTGTGACGAGCAACCGTTCCTGGTGCGCTCTCTCTTCCGCCTCTATATACTCGACCACTCCGGCGATTTGCTCGCCTACCCACCGTAGCCACATGCTACTGGTGCCTTGTTGCTGTATTGGTCGGGTCGGCTCATTCCCTGTGGAATTGTCTGGCCTGAGTGCCTGCATATGCCGTTCTGGTTCTGCTCCTTGGCCGCCGTGTGCTCTGGCTGGGCTCTCCGGCTGTTGAGTTCCGGTTCTCGCCGTCTCCGGAGCCGTTGGACTGACTTCTTCTATAGAAGTCGACAAGACCGGTTCCCTGCGCACCGGTTCCGGTTCTTCCCTTGTGGTTTGCTCTGGTTGAGTTGGGGGCGTTTCTGCCTCTCGCGGGTACGACCGCTCCCCTCCTGTCGCGGCGGTCCTACTTCTTGACCGTCGCTGGAGGTGCTCTTCTGGCTCCTCCGTTTCCTCTTCCTGTGCCACGGCCTGTTTCTGTGCCGTCAAGGGTTCCGGTTCCTTCTGTCCCGGTCTCCGTAAGGTTATCTTGACAGGTCGGACCGGTGACACCTCCTCCGGTTCTGGGACCCGTTTCTTCCCTTTCGTCGCCTTCGACGCCAGCAGCTGCTGTCGTTTGGACGCCGGCTTCGAGGTGCTTCCTTCCGATACTCTTGGCCGCTTCTTTGGCTGGGCGGTCTCGACCGGCGGCACGAGCAATGTGATCCATTGAGCTACGGCGTGCCACAGCTTCCGGCCCTCCTTGCCGTCCTTCCCTCGTACCATGTCGATTGCCATGCACAACCCGTCTGCAATCAGCACCGGCCAGTCCACCTTGACCCCTTCATAGGTGGCTATGATCATCCCTGCCCGATTTTTTGGCATGACAGGGGGTCGGGGGTACACGTGACCGTACTCGTGGAGCACTCGAGCTATCTCCCTGAATAGCGGATCTTCGCCGCCCTGCGTCCGATAGCCTTTGCCGGCAACAGAGTACTCACCGAAATATCGGGTGAGTTGCTCCGAGGTTGGGTTATCGATCTGAAAGATTCCTCCCTCCGGAAGGCCTGTTAGCGCGCGGATCGCTTCCTCGGTGATGACCTCTGTGGCGAGCTCCTTGATGACCCGGTCTGCTTCTCTGTGCGGCGGTGCCTCCATGATGGCCAAGAACCCCTCCAGTCCGTTTTGCCTGAACCATTTCCTGGCCGCTTCCGACAGCGTTTGTGGTTCCATGTCTGCTTCAAGGTCGAGGGACGATGGCGAGGTAGAGTGGTGATGAGGGTGAGAGCGAGAGAGAGAGCGTTCTGAGCGCGGGGGTTCTCTGCGTGCAGGTTCGCGTTTGCTCAGCTTCCACTGCCTTGGTGCTTCTGTGCTTCTTGGCTCGCGAAAAAAGAAGGTCTCCATGCGCTCTGTTTCTTCTTTGTGCGTTTTGGCGCCTTTTTCGAGCATGCACACGTCGTGTACTAATTTAGTATTAAGTGGCGTGGCGTCTCTTAAATGCCCACTACGTACCTTTTCGCGCCTCGCTTTCACACCCGTTCATACCTCGATTTTTAATAATTTTATTTATTTATTTTTATTTTTTTTATTTTTTTTTTTTAAATTTTTAATGACGGTGTGTGACCTTACACATCCGTAGGTCCCTCCGGACCCTGACCGTTTTCCTTACGGGTTGCCGTGTCTTCCTTCGTGTTTACTACGGGTTCCCCGTCGTCTTTTTCTTCCGGATCGATCTGTACCGATCCCGGACAGGTTCCTGGTGTAGTGCCGGTGAGCTGCATAAACGGGTTCTTTGGCATCGGTCCTTTATAGGGCTTTAGTCGAAATCCATTCACCCACTTGCCTAGTACTTCCCCGGCAAGTGTCCCTATCTGATAGGACCCGTTGTATTCCCGTGTCAGCCAATACGGGCCTGTCCATCTGAACCGGAGTTTACCCGGCATCTTGCCCATCCTTGTTTGGAATACTAGCACCGGCTTTCCGATTTCGAACATCTTTTCGTTACCTTTCCGGTGACGGTCAACGAACGCTTTCCGTCGTCGTTGCTCCAGTTCCATGTGGAGGATGCTGGCCAGCCGTTGCTCCTCCAGTTCGCATAGTGCTGCTAGCCGTATTTCCTCCGACTTCTTTTCATTCAGCCGTTCCCGTAGTTGGATCCGTAAGCTTGGTACCTGAAACTCGACCGGCATGACCGCTTCTAAGCCGAATGCTAACCGGAACGGCGTTGTCCGGATACTCGTTTTGTATGCCGTTCTGTACGCCCATAGCGCACTATGGAGCTTTGTGTCCCAGTCCGTCCGATTTTCATTGACAATTTTGCGGAGAATGTTCTGCAGCGTTTTGTTGGTGGACTCTACTAACCCGTTCGCCTGTGGGTAATACGGTGTGCTTCTTTTATGGACCACGGCATAGAACGTTGTTAAACTTTCCACTACCTGGCCGAGGAAATGCCCTCCTTGGTCGCTGATCAGTTCAATCGGACATCCATATCGGCACCAAATGTTCTCGTACAGGAATTTTGCTGTGGATGACGCGGTGTTGTCTCTCAGGGCCTTAGCTTCCACCCATTTCGTGCAATAATCCGTTGCCACGATGACATAACGATTACCCGTTCTCATTGCCGGTGGCTTGAACGGTCCGACAAAATCCAATCCCCACTTCTGGAATGGCTCTAGTGGAAGTACCGGTTGGTGTGGCATCCGTGCTTGCTCCGTAGGCTGGCCCATTCGTTGGCATAGGTCACATTCCTTAGCATACCTGACGGCATCTTTTAGCGTCGTGGGCCACCATAAGCCGCTCTGCCATACCTTTCTTGCCGTCGCTTCCCCAGCATAGTGTCCTCCGGCAACCCCACAGTGTGCTTCCCGTAAGATTACTTCTTTCTCGTCACTACGGACTGCCCGTCTCCATATTCCATCTGCTCCTTTGTGGTAGAGAGTGTCCCGTAACAGACAGAAATTGCGGCTCTGCACCGCCAGTCGTTTCCTCTCGTCCCGGTTCATTTCCTCCGGTGGCAGGCCCGTGCTTAGGAACTGGTGCATGTTTGTCAGCCATTTATCTTCTGATGCCACCGTGTCGTCCGCTGCCGTTTCCGGGGTGATACGGAATAACTCCGCGTCCGGGAATTCATCCGCTACTCCGTCGCCTGGTTCTCCGGACTCTAATCGGCTCAGGTAGTCTGCTACGGCATGCTGGATACCGGGCCGGTGGAAAATCTCGAATTCGAACTCCTGCAACAGCAAGGTCCAACGGGCCAACTTACCGGTCAGGGACGCCTTGGACACTAAGTACAGAAGCGCCGAGTGATCCACATGAAAGGAGAACTTCCTTCCCAATAGGTAGTGCCGAAACTTTGTGACACTGTAGATCATGCCGAGGGCCTCCCGTTCCGTCGTTGAATAGTTCTTCTCCGCTTGGGACAGCTTCCGGCTGGCGTAATATACCGGCCGGTACCATTTGGGTTCCGTAAGTTGCATTAAGGCGCTGCCAATAGCGATGTCGGACGCGTCCACGAACACGTGAAATTCCTTGCTCCAATCCGGAGGCTGCACGACGGGTGCTTGCGATAAAAGTACCTTCAGGGCATTGTATGCCTTATCCTCCGTATCCGTCCATTGGAACGGTGTCCGATGTACCGCGGTGTGTAATGGTGTAGCCAAGTCAGCCAAGTGACGGAGCATCCGGCTGTGCCACCGGATCTGTCCTAAGAATCGGCTTAGTGCTTTGGCCGTTTTCGGCGCCGGTGCCCCTAGTATGGCGTTTACTTTGTCCGGGTCGACCGCAATGCCCTCCTTACTTACAATGTGTCCCAGCAATATTCCACTTGAAACCCCGAAGATGCATTTTGCTGGATTTAAGCTTAGCCGGTATAACCTACACTTTTCAAGGCATAACCGTAGGTGCTGCAAATGGTCTTTTCCCCGGCTATAGACTGCAAAATCATCCAGGAAAACTTGCATGAAGGCAGGGATGTATTCTCCGAAGATCTCCATGATGATTCGCTGGAAAGTTGCTGGTGCCGTTTTTAGGCCGAACATCATGACTTCGGCCACAAACACCCCCCATTCGGTGACGAACGCTGTCTTCTCCTGGTCGTCCGGGTGCATCCGGATTTGATTGTACCCGCTGAACCCGTCTAGAAAGCTATAAACTTCATGACCGGCGACGGCATCCAGTACTCCATCCGTGAACGGAAGAGGGAATGCATCCGTAATTGTGGCGGCATTTAGTTTCCTGTAATCTACACACACACGGATTTTACCGTTCTTCTTGGGGACGACGACGATGGGGCTCAGCCACGTCGCTTTCTTTACCGGCCGGATGAAGCCCACTCTTAGGAGTTTGTCGATTTCCTCTTTTACTTTGGCGGCGTAGTTGGGGTTCATTCGGTATCGTCGTTGCGCCACTGGTTTCGCGTCCTTGCCTAAGTGGATCTGATGCTGATATAATTGAGGGTCCAGCCCTCGCATGTCTTCGTATGACCAGGCGAATACGTCGCGAAACTCCGTGAGAAGTTTGATCATCGCCGCTTTATCTTCCGGCTTCATTTCTTTGGCGATGTGTACCGGCTTTGATTCGTCCTTGCTTCCTAGGTTCACTTCGTCGAGCTGGGATGCTTTTACCCGTTGGGAAACGGCCATTTCCCGTTCCAACGCTTCCTGTGCTTGCCGTAATTCCCGAATCGCATCTTTGTCTGGTTCGGCTTCGGTGTCGTCCCGCTGCGGCAAGTATGCGGCTACGGCTTCAGCTATGTCGATCTCGAAGAGTGGTACGATCTTCGGATGTTCCTCCAAGTACTGGGCTTCTTCGTCGTCTGCCAATCCTTCAAGCATGTTCACACATTCCGCGTACAGCGGTGTGCATTCCTTACCGTTGCTCGTCCGTGGTTGTGTCGGAACCCGGACCTTGGCTTTTCCGCGCCGGAAGGTGATCATATTTTTCCGCCAATTTTGCTTGATGTGTGCAGTTTTCAACCATGGTCTGCCCAGCAACAGTGGGTACGCGCCTTGCGCCTGTAGCTGCAGCACTACAGCCGAGATGTGAAATGTGTGGCCTCCTATGGTGACTTCCAATTTCCGTATTAAGCCCGTCGGCCGTACCGAGCTCGTATCCGCCATCCGTAGCCAGAACGGGCATGGCTCCCATTCATGTATACCCAAGGCATCACACGTACGGAGGCTTATTACGTTCACCCCGGAACCTCCATCGATTACTGTGCCGGGAAGTTCGTGCCCTTTGACAATAGCTGTAATCACCGGACTGCTAGTGTCCACTACCGTCGGTCCCTCTTCCGGGTTCGAGAAGAGGACTGGTGCTGGTGGGGCTATGCCGTCTGTCATGCCTGTTTTTAGCCCTTCCGTAAATCGCGGCACGAGCTGCAAGAGTCTTCCTAACGGCAACGTGATCTGACATTCTTGCAGTGCTTGCCATGTCTCGTTTTCTGGGTGGCTACCGCCGGCACTCCCTATGGTATTTGCCTTTTGCCGTTCCGCGTCCGCGACGTTCTTTTCATTGGCTTCCTTCACCCATTCCGTCGCCTGCCTTCGTATGGCCTCTTGTGTTTCCCACTCTTTGGCCATGCCTTTCGACCGTGTGGTTACTTGCTGTACATCCGTCACTTCCGGAACCACCATATTAACTGCTGGTCGTTTCTCGTAGCTCTTTACCGGGCACTGGTTACTGTAGTGGCCTTCCTGCCTGCAGTAGTAGCAGTACTCTTTACGGGTATTGCTGGATTCAGCATTGCTGGTAGCCGGATTTGGTCCCGTAGCGAGTGGTGTGTTCTGTGCCGGTTGGCTCCTTGGGATTCCATGTTCCGGGTCCCTAGGGTGACCACCTTTCTTGAAGTTTCGTTTCTTATTATTCTTATGTTTATTTCGGTAGTCCGGCCGTGGTGGATCGTAACATCGGCCGTAGTCCTCCTGGTGCCTTCGGTAACCAGGGGAATGGTCTCTATCGTATTGCTCGTGTCGCCTGTTGGGCTCCCGATAACGGTCCGATCGCTCATACCGGTCGTAGTTATCACGCCGATTCCCGTACCGGCCATCATTCTCTTGCCTGTCTCCGTACCGGACATCTTGTGCCGGTGGGTACCGGTTCCCTCTTTGCCAACGATCGTCATCTTCGTCTCGGCTGCTTCTTGGCTCGATCCGTCGGACGGGTAGTGCTTGTCGATTTAACAGGTTGTACTCGCACCGGTCCGTTGTTTGACTCTTGGATTGACAAATCACACACTGAGTGCGCATGGTGCACTCTACTGCCGAGTGTCCGGCATTCAAGCAGATTGTGCATTGAATTGCCTGCCGGAACCGGAGATCTTCCTCGGTGGGTAACGCCCGTTGCAGTGTTCCCAGCGTAAGCCATGAGCTTGTCTTTTCCATTTCTCTGACCCGATCAATGACCTGATCGATGGTGCATCCTCGAAAGTCGATCACCGTACACACCGTGCGTAACGGTTCTCGGAGTGCGTTTAAAAATATCGTCCGTAATTCCTCCTCCGGGGGTGCACGGGCAAGCTGGCTATGCATTCGTTGCAAAACGGATGACGAATTGGGGAATGCTTTCCCCTGCCTCCTGCCGGATCGTATAAAACAGCCCCACCATTGTCGTCTGGTCGACTTCCTTGTGGAAAAAATGCAAGAATTTTGCTTTTAATTCTGCAAATGTTGTGATGGTCGCCGGGTCCTGCGACCGCCGCCATCGTGTCGCTGGTCCCTCCAACGTGACTCCGAATTCCGCTATCTTCGAGCGTTCTTCTTCCTCCGGTGTCATTCGCTGGGACGTGTGATTTGCTTCCCATGTCTGCTCGAAGTCATCCACATGTGCTTCCGCATCCGGATCATCGCGGTACTTTGAGTATTGGAACGGCATGTCGTCGTCCAGTATTAAGCCGCGGTTTAGTGGCGTTTGTTGATATTTTTCCGGTTCTTTCTCCGGTTCCACTTCCGGTTCTTTTGCCGGTCCTTCTTCCGGTTCTTTTTCCGGCCGGTTCGTTGGTGTTGGTGGCTTTGCTTGTTCCACTTCCGGTGTTGGTGGGTTGACGGCTTCCGGTTCTGGAGTCGGCACGTTATCCGACCCGTCGTCTTCCGGGCCGCCGGGGGTATCGTTGCTGCTCCGGTAGTTCGTGTGCACGCTGTATCCCCCTTCGGAATCCGATTCGTAGGCTGAAAAGGCTTCTGCCTCGTTTTCTCCGCTTGCCAGCGCCTCCAGGAGTCGTTCGGTTTCCCGGAGACTACTTAGACTGCTTCCGTCGTCCTGGTCGCGAGTTTGCCGTAACCGGAGAGATTCCTCCGCGACTCTCCGGATCTCGTTGGAGAACGAACGATCCGAGCGAATTTCCTGCGCTGCTTGCTGGAAAGTCTCACGCCGTCTTTGCCGTTCGGCGAGGCGTCGAGCTCGGTCTGTACCCAAGTCGTGCGTTGGTCTAGTCATCCATTACCGTCGTTCGCTGCGAGAAAGCAGGAATCGTGGTCGCCAAAACTGTGTTATTCGCTTAGCCGGACCAGGCCTAACACAAGGTGTCACGGAGACACTTCACCAAAGGGTGATTACGGCATAGGATTAAGATTCAACGATTACACCGACTTACGTAGTTTACACGATTAGATTGCTTAGGTCAATTACACGCGTAAGATATAACAATGATTACAGAACGGAAATCAAGACAGAAGTATAAACATCATAATCTCTATTAATTATCCGCTGTCATTACAATAGGGTCCGGGCCTTTAAATAGGTTTCCGGCCCGTAGTACAAAACGGTGCCTCTCGCACCTATTCGGAATCCGTCCGGATCTGGAACGGCATACCGTTTCCAGTCCGTCCGTCCACACTATGCTCATATACAACCATATCTAATTAATTCCTTCACTCCGTATTTTGGACTCCTTGCCGGCCGGTAACAATTACTCAAAGCTCAAGAGTCACACCACTACTCTCTACACATTAACTATGTGTCATAGAATCATATTCTATAACACATAACTAATGAATTATATACTCCCCATGACTATGAGTCTTCACATTCCCGACGAGAGAGTGGTTGTTGTAGTTAGTTAATGAAGAGAGAGGATGACTATATATAAAACACCCTCCTCATACTTCATACTAAGTCGGTTGTGACTCCTTGTAATGCTACATTTTTGTATCTCTTACTTTACTTGTGAATATACATCTTCTTCTTGAGTATTTCATTGTGTTCCCATTCTATCTAATCTATCTTGTTTTTCTCTTCTCTTCTCTCTTTCCTCTCACACATACACATAACACACATCTCTTCTGCTACACAAGAATCATACCCGATTCTTTACATGGTATCAAAGCGGTTTGGTAGCTCGATCTAGCCCATCCGTGTGTGATGTGTTCTACACCGACGTTCGAGAAGAACCGATCCATCACTATCGTAGTGTGACTACATAGCTCGTATTTGAGAGAGAGAAGAAAAAGAAAAGAAGGAAGAAATCTTCATCAACAATGAATACTCAAATGGGGAGCGCTCTCCCTAGGGAGAAGCTAGATCGAAACAACTTTGCATCTTGGGAGTACAAGATGCACCAATACCTTGTCGGCCAAGGCTATTGGGGTTACATCAAAGGAGCACAAGAAAATCCACCTGACCCAAAGGACGCCGACTATTCAACATGGGAGCAAGCGGTGAGTCGAGTAATGTATTGCTTGGCGACATTTGTTCACGACCACATGCTCAACTACATTCGAGAAGCCGAGATGCCAAAGGAACCGTGGGAGAATCTACGAAAGATTTTCGCCGCCAACACAACCTCGAGAAAGCTTCAACTCCGTCAAGAGTTGAACAACGTCCAACAAAGGGATATGTCCATCACAAGCTACACCTTGAAGATCAAGGAGCTTTGTGACTCGCTCAGCTCGATAAGCGTCAATGCGACCTTGCACCACGATTTGGCGCAATGAGGACCGTCGTTTTAGCACAGGACAATCCGCCCTCCTTCTTCAATCTTCAATCCATGTTGTTGGTCAAAGAAAACCATGTTCGAACAAGGAGCAACGCCTCGGAAGGCCACATGCTTTACTCACACTCGGACGGAGGAAGAGGACGCAGTCGTGCAAGAAGAGGCTGATTCGGCCAAGGACGAGGCGGACGAGGCCTGACTTACGAAAACAACTCGCAATTTCGGCATCAAGACGGAAGCCATCGAGGAACTTTCAGAACAAGGGGCAGCTTCCATTCCAGTCGAAGCCGACAAAACTCAGTCGAATGCGGATATTGCGGAAAAATCGGTCACCATGAAGAAGAGTATCCTAAGAAGATGTGTGAATCGACTTCCATTAGTCGACAACTCACCAATTATGCCACCAACTCCAACTATGACGATCATGGTGGAATGTTCATGATGAGACATAGAGCAAATTCTATGTCGGCTTCTACTTCAACTAGTGCCTCCGGTCCGGAAGACGTATGGTTCGTCGACTCCGGTGCCTCGAACCATATGACGTCTCATCAAGAATGGTTTCAAGAACTTCGAGAGCCTAAACGACCTGGTTATGTCGAAACTAGAGACGACACTACTCATTTGATCCGACACATCGGCAATGTCCCATTCGGCAAAGACGGTGTCGTGATGTTTTTGACACATAGTGTGAAACCACCCTCAAAAGAGAATAAAATAGTGGTCCAAATAAACTAATTTTCTTAAGTCAACTATAGTAATAAATGAAAGGATAAAAAGTTAGAAGAGGTTTTCGAAAGTAGACAAAAATAGAGAAAAAGATGGGAAAAGAAAAGCTAGTCGTGGATATGAGATTTCAATTCAATCGTTTATTTCGATTGGGGATTGTACATTGGAAGATGTGGTTGATAATGAATCGCAAAGGTTGTCAGATTTTGAAGATGCGAAGCGATGGTTATGTATTCCCCCAAATTATGGATTTATTTGGGAGAAATTACAAGATATACCATTGTTGCAAGGATCTTTGCCATTGAAAACAAATTCTGCACCTTGGGTGGATTGGCGGTTACAAGATGGTACACACTTGTTACAGGTCACTACAAATATATTGTATCATCATGTGATGGTATCCTTATCTTGACTATCTCCTAACACAGCGAAGTTGTGGAATGTATGTAAGTCAATGCAAGGTGGTGGAAAATATTACAACGTAGTTGGCATTCCCATCTACCATTTTGTGCAAAGGTATTCATATGGAGAGTCATGATTGGTGGGCTCCCATTAGGTTCGGCCTTAAAGAGACGAGGACTAGGGTCTGGCACTTGTTTCTTTTGCACCATTCCATTGGAGGATAGTACACATAGGTTCATTAAATGTCCTATAGCGTGTACCATTTGGAAGTACTTATCGGACATTTAGCAAGTTTTAACCCATTGTTGTTTGAGACCTCAACAATGGGTTTTTTCTCAATATGTTCAAAATGGTTCAAATGATGAGATGGAGATATTGTTCCAATTTTTACGTTATTGGGGTCTACAACACAATTGGAATATGCGTAATGCTTTCCTGTTTGATAATAGACATGGGGTGAAAGCCTATATAAAGAAGCTGAAAGGTATTCTCATGTGAAATTTTTGGATCTTAGAGCATGTGGGGATCATTTCCTCAAATGCATATTCAAGTTTTTTAATAGCATTACAGAACGTCCCTCTCCCTACATAGGTATATGATATGTAGAGGAGACTAAGAAGTGTTGTAACTAAGTGGACTTTACATACAATTAATATAATTGTGTGCTTTTACCAAAAAAAAACAATATATATATATATATAGGAGAGGAGGGACAGAAGGAAGATGAGAGATGAGAGAGAGAGAGAGAGAGAGAGAGAGAGAGAGAGAGAGAGAATGTTGAAGGGGAAGGTTCCAAATTCTCACCCAATGGTCTGAATCATGATCCTAAAAATCCGGCACAAACCTCGCAATGAAGTCTTCCAATCAACAATATGATTTTATCAATGTGGTGATTTGAGGACTCATTTATATGCCAAATTTTGCTATGGATCATGTAAATTTGCTTTCCGAGCTCATGATCCTTGTTCGATAAGAAATAGCACTAGATAATAGATTATAAAATTTAATTTTATATGGGTATTAAAAAGAAGAATACATCAACGAATTAATCAGAATCACATACAACGAGATTATAGCAACTCTGTTAGATAAAGTGGCTTAGAAGGAGTAGATAGATAAAGAAGTTGGAGATCCTCAAGTTTTTGTTTGGAGGACCATCGAGACAGTTGCTTTGTTGCCTCTATCATTGGTGGTCATTAATGTCCTCTTCATTTGCTACTCAAAGCTTGTTGGAGATTTTGACAACCTTTCAACTTGATCCAAAATTCATCCCCTTATAATGAGCTCTCTTGTCCCCTTTTGTAAGGCTAAAGCACATCTCATACAAATAAAAATAGTAACTATCCAGACCATTTACCCTAAACCATGTTGCAAACAATGTTTTCTTCATCCATAACCACCATCTCTCCCAACTCGCTCCTTGTCAAACCTTCTTATTATGGATCTCAATAGGTGGAGGATGATGTTGGCAATTAGCCATGAAGTGTCCCCATTCACCACATCCCAAAGCAATGACATACAAATAACGAAGTTGTTTTCATACCATGTGCATTCATACACTTCCGTCCTACCCTCCTACAACTTCGATCCCATAACACCCAAAACGTATATTTGTTTGATACATTTGCATGTGAGTGTGTTGTAATATGCAAGCTAGAGCATTGCGACATTGCGATCTCATAAATGAGATAGGATTCTGCCCAAAAGAAGATCTGAGTATTTTCCATAGTGACCAAGCCATGCTTCACCATGTGATTGAATTCAATGTGTGAGACTTTCTTTCAACTAGCAACAAATAGAAGCAAGACAAGCACTATGTATTCTTACAAGATTATGTGAAGGATAGGTTGATCGTTTTGTTTGCAAGTTCTAATCTCGAAAGAAATAAAAGAAAAGCATTTCACATTCATGCGAATGTCATCACCATTCGACAAATGATGGAGAAGGTTGGCCAACAACACAGTGGTCTAAGCTTTCTCAAGCTTCAAAAACACAAAGGAAAGAACCCATAAGTTAGCACATGTATGTAACAAGAATCACACATCATTGACTTCTTTCATAGGACCATGTCTCTAGAGTCCACTATCAACACATAGAGGAGTCATTATTGTGTGAGCTAAGGAATGCCAACAAATTGGAGACAACAAGTAGCACGCCACAAGGCACATGGACCATACCATCACCAAATCATGGACATAATTGCTCACTATATCTTATACTCGTGGCAGCACCTAGATGCACTTGTCAAGCTTCATTACAGCTTTAATGCCCTACAACAATCAACCTCATATACAATGTTTCCCCATACAATCACTCCAACCCATACATATAATGCCCCATCATCGTCTTTAGAATCATTCCACTACAATGCAATGGATAATATAATCACTCAAAACTTGGAGCTTTTATTTTCTTCCTTATGGATTACAATAATTCATTCCTATTTGTAGTTATGATTTATGTTGATATTTTCATTTCCATTTTTTCACCTTTTGATTTCCTCTAAATATGTAATGTACCTTGTTATTTTTCATTCTGAATCTTCTTCTTAACTACTCACTAGGCTGATTACCATTGATCTTTATTAAATTTTCCTTTTAGAGTAAGTTTTGATACCAACTTTGAATTGTACATATCCTATATAAGATGATTTAGAAAGCAATCAGTAAACAAAATTGTACATATCCTATATAAGATGATTTAGAAAGCGATCAGTAAACAAATTTTGGCACCTCCACCACTTTCTCAATAGCAACGTATTTGCATGAATGTCATCAAATCATTGTATGAACAAGAGAATACCACTAAATGCATGGATAAATGCAATTACAACACAGAAGAGGATAAGATGTCAGTACTACCTACACCTATGGATGATGCAATTGGATGAAAAAGAGAGCCCCTCGACTAACAAGTGCCATGCACATCATCAGATGCTACCCAAGTATGTGATGAATTATTCAAGTGCCATCACTAACATGGTGAATGGATGGAATGATGAACTGATGGGGACCACCGCACTCAAGAAGAAAAACGAACGAGCTATTGCAATGATCCACTGAATAGTAGAAATAGTAGACAATTCCCTTTGATTCCACACAACTGTTTTCGTATTATGTACACAATTATTTCATATTCCTTATTGCTTTGCTTGATGAATGAAGGCAAAAAAAATCTTGAATGCTGCAAAATAATTAAGAGAAACAGCAAAATCATTTCAAATCTATTCATCGGCATCATCTTCATCAACCTGACCATAATTCTCTACAGCCTCTACTAATTCATCCTCTCCAGTTTCTATGGGTTCATCTAATATAGTGTTGATTTTTTCTGTGGTGCCAGCTTCTTCAGTTGCCTTCACCTCATCCTCATTCTCTTCCTCCATGTCCAATTTCTTCATGGACGCAAAGCTTTCTTCCGTAAACAGATTGTGATATGGTTTCATTACCTGGTCAAATCTCTCTCTCTCTCTCTCTCTCTCTCTCTCTCTCTCTCTCTCTCTCTCTCTCTCTCTCTCTCTCTGTTTGGTGGTTTACATTGTGGCACATAAAATTGAGAGAACCCATGTTCGATCCTCACCATGGGCTAGATAGAACCTGCCCATCATTTTTTATCACAATAGATCTTCCTCTCTTTCATCATGATGGGCTTAGCTTGTGAAATGCAGGGGTTGAAAACCTGACCTTTTGGTCTCCACCCAACAACCTTAGCAATTGAGCTACATCTGTCTAGTCTCTCTGTAAGCCCACATGGGATATTTTATGCTTTCAGCACAAAAACCACAAAAGTGAATTTCACACAGCTGTGTCCAGTTTGTGTCCAACCGCAGCCACATCAATCAATATTGGGAAAGTAGGGCAGTAGACCAATGCCCGAGAGGGCGAAACAAGCCATCACACTGTAATTAGAAACTTGGAATTGGCAGAACGTTGGTAGAAAATGAAAATATGCAACCTTTATCACCTCAAAGTACCAGAAACAAAAGAACATGTGACTTTGAAATGCCCTAACATGTGAGGACATTAGGCATGATTTTCAGGAATAACTATAGGGTCGTACTAGATTTCACTGGCACCGAAATTAGACATGATCTTTGCTCATCTATTCATGCACAGAGCCAAATACAAAAGATCAAAACAGTGAGATCCCGCAAATTAGTTTCTCATTGCGCCTTTTACATTTTTTGTTTTCTTCTATCATTCTAAAATTCTCCACCTACACGTCTAGGGAGGGTGGCTTTACTAATTCCAACACAACCCTTCTGTGTCTCTATTTTTCTACGCACCCTCTCTCGTATTCTTTGTTCAGAATGCCTTGGGTTTTGTAACGCTATCTTGGTGTTAACTCGCTTAAAAGACTATTTAGTTGCTAGCTTATACAAACCTTAAACAGGCGTTTGCGCTTGCGGGCACTTGCAACAAGATTGCCCCAATGTTTGTCCTGCATCAATGTAGACGCAGAGCCTACAACCTGTAATACAATAAGAATTCATGATGAATTTTACACGATTAATGATTCCCTGATAACCAGGTTCACAGTACATACCAGCATTGAGGCTCTTGCTCTGGTTAATCCAACATTCATACGTCGGAAATCTGACACAAAACCTATTCCTTTCCCTTCGTTGGCTCGAACACATGAAAATATTGCCACATCCTTCTCCCTACCCTGTAGAACAACCATAGGTGACAACAGAATTCCAAACATTATTTGAAATTTAAAGATCCATCAAGCAATAATCCAGAGAAAACAGTGTAACACAAGATAAATCGGATGTTCACCTGAAAACCATCTACTGTGTTGGTATCAATAAGTCTAGCATTTTCTACCCCAACAACCTCCTTGAAACGTTCACGGAAAAGTTTCACTTGTTGCTTGTAGGGAGATATCACAGCTACATGTGGTCCTCCTTTAAGCTGTGGGAATCTTGCAACCAAGTGTCTATAGAGCACCAATACAAACTCCACCTCGTCAACATTTATCCAGGATCCACTGCCTACAGGTTGTGTCTCTTGCCCGTCTATATCAAAAAATGCAAATGGTCCAAAACACCGATGGATGTGCCACGGACGTTTTGTTTGTAATTCAACATCTCTTCCATCTTCCAAAGCTTCTCCATAGAACTCTGCCGATGGAAATTGTCGTATCTAGCAGCAGAATAATATCCTTGATAAGTCATCTCTTCAAAAATCATAGGAGGTTTTTGAGAAAGCCATCATGCAAATGTTTAACCTGGGGATGCATTCTATACTGTGTGGTCAACATTTGAACAGGATAACCAGATTGCTGAAACCTCTTGAATAAACTCATTGAGTATCTGCATTGACAAACGGCCCTTTTATTATATATAATAAAGAAACTCTAAAGTGCAAAAGCATACATTCATGTAGCTGACCCATGCTGTATAGCTTTGGTTGATAAAACAGTTGCTGGAAGTTGTAATGGATCCCCTACCTGTTCATAATCAAGAGGTTTTCTAGATAATTCTATTTACCAACAGGAATAGAAAGCCTTAATAGTTCATCTTCCAAAAGCTCACAATATTGACTGACATGAACAATGAGAGGGTAGAATCATGCCAGAAACACTTGCTTGCATCCATGAGCAAGAGGAACCAAAGTTGCTGGCTCTACCTATGGAATAATGGAAACGTTAATTAAATCATTCAGAGTAGTAGCAAAAAATACATGATAGGTTCAATATAATTTTGTGCGTGTATCTGCAATAAATACACAAATAAACACCACATATATCTTATGATCATATGCATCAACGAGAAAGATAACCTAGAAATAGGTCTTTGACTATAATTACTTACAGCTTGTGCAGCTTCATCAATGACAACCACATCAAACCCTCTATTCATACGATGGAAAACTCCAGATCCACTGAAACTCAACGTTGAACAAACCTGGAAAAGGAAAGGGTGTTTTACCGTCATTTTTATGGTTAATTATTCTGTTACCTCCATGTTTTAATCTGAACAGTTAAACATTGAACAGATTCATTTAAATACTAACGATAGCAGCTTCACTAAGGATGGCAAGTCTCATGCGTTCACGTTCCATCCCAGCACTACCTGCACGAGGTCCAGCAGAGGAAATACCTCGATCCATGCTACTCAATCTTTGTTCAACCTTGATTGTCGCATAAAAATACAAGCGGTCAAATTTGATATGTATATGATAATTAAATCAAGATTACATATTTACCCACTTTACTACCAGATAATCCATAGATACGGATTGAATTGAGTGGTGAGGGTTCACTCCAATACGTACAATGCTTGGGATGAATGTTTGGCCAGTTTCATCACGAAGACCTGATGAATTCAGTTTAAGACAATGGAATCCCTGAGTAGACATGAAGGCATAAAAAGAAGATTGAGGCAAGATTTTACCAGAGCTCATCAGACGTAGGACAATTTCATCAAGTGCAGAATTGGAAGGAGCACATACAAGAACATGAACACGATGTTTGCGTTTTGCAGTCACCACCTCAGGCCTCTGGATTGAAAAAGCAGATCATATTTAAGTCATCAAAAATCAATCAGATGAGAATCAATTAGCTACGAACAACAATAACTGACAAATTCATTGTTAGCAGTGGGAAAGAATCCATCATCTCCATCTAATGGCATTAAAATGTCTCTGGGGTTGCCACGTGTACCAAGCCAAGGAGAGGATTTTAACCAATGATTCAACCTGAAAGAAGAAATACACCAGCATTTACAATCGTCTGAAATCAATAAAGCAGTGAATTTTGGATTTATTTATATGCCTTCTTACTTCTTTTCAAAAGGAAGTTCCTCTTTTGTTTGTAAATGCCACTGTCCATCCCTACCAGTGACAATATTAGCATGTTCTATTTCTAAACCCCTGAAAATATTAAGAGAACCACAACAAATCATACTTTGCAGGTCTTGCAGGAGTTGCATGTAGAACGACGCTAAGAAGTCCAAGAATTGTTTGTGTTTTTCCGGTCCCGGGGGGGCCCTGGGTATTGCCATCATCAGGTGTTAAAAGATTTTGAAATAGTTTCTGTTAAAAGACATTAACCCATCAGTGGTAATACCTGGATGAGGATCACAGGGCTTCGAGTGAGGCCTGCCTGCACAATGAACTGCAGCATTAATATAAAAACACAGGCATTAATGAATAAAGTGGACAAAGTAGATAAAGAGAAAAATACTTTGACAGCCTGCAATTGAGAATCATTATGAGTTTCCTCCAAGTATCCCATAAGCTTAGGGGGTACAACATAAGGTAGAGTATCATTTGAATCACTCGCAGGAGCTCTAAATTGACCACTCAGAATGACATCCGCAAAAGGAAGGTGAGTAATTGATTGAAGCGCAGTATATTCTCGCACAATCGTCGACAAATTGCTTAGCTGTGAATTTCCAACATAAAAAAAGGAAAATTCACAATATTTTCATCCACAATATTTTCATCCAATCAATTAATTAACTCGTTTTTTACTCCATGTTAGTCTTCCACTATAAGGCACACTTCTAGAACCTAAATTATAAATTCTTGAGATAATCATACATTACGTTACACTCTCATGGTGTACCATAAAAAAGCTACATACTCCTCAGTTCTAGGGCAGTATGCATAGTCAAATGTTATCCATGAATAAAAATCATATAAATATTCAATTTGATTTTTACTATATGATTTTAATTTCATTCTTTAGTTTTCTCTGGCTATACTATCTTGCCAGTATCATAGTTGCGTAGTTATGCTTCTAGATGCATTGCCTTTATTGTAGATAATGAGTTAGATGTAGACTTTCCTAAAGACCATGCTCTCGGTGATTCTGTTACTCTTGTTGCAGTATACAATATGGAGTTGAGGTTAATCTAATTCAAAGGGCCATACCTTATGAGGATAAGCAAGAGATTTGAGATTAGAATGAGGACTGTGCTTCAATCTCAACATTCATGTGCCAAGATAGATTTTTTCAGATGAACATTGGACAGTGGTATGTCTTTTTAGGAGTCCATTTAAGATGATAATAGGCATGTTGCTTATTTGACAATTTTAAGTGTATTCTCGTTTCCTCTTTAGTGTGTTATGAATCCTCTTCTCAGTTGTAAGTATCTGCGGTGGTATTTTTTGTGGTGACCTGTCCTGTTAGTATAGTTTGGACATAGCTTTCCTGGCGAACTTGAATCCCGAGCTTCAATAGCTGATAGATCTCCCAACACTTCCGCTTGAAATACTATCCATTTTGTGGAAATACCCTTAGTATAGATAGTTATAGAAAATCAATTGATATTCCTCAATATCTTCTATGTTTTGTTTAGTAGCTCATTTTCATCACTTGGGTAAGAAAATTCCATTGGTAGGATAGGCTTGCCACTAATTATTTCATTGTCTTCTCATGCTTTACTTATAAAATACTTTCTATTAATGATTTGTAACCAATTTTCAATACACAACAATTTCAATATTTTTCTGTATTGCACCATAATGCTTTGAATTCGTGTTATTCAAATCCAGATTAAACTCTCCAAATCCAAAACGTTTTGAATTTCCTTTTGCCAATGATCCATTTAATTCCTTTTTTAGATGAATGAAATCTCTTTACTCCTTTGCAAACTCACAATTTCTTCTTCCATTACTCTTCTATTCATTAGTTCATTCCACATTTTCATTTAGATAAGAATTTTAACCTTCTTTTTCACTTCTTCGCATTCAACATCAAACCAAATATCATTAAGTAGCCATTCACCCTTCCCTTTCCTGTTTTTCAATTGCGATATCTCCAATTTCATATGTTGCATTCATTTGATCATGCAATAGTTTCAGATCCATGAAAATAATACACATACATACTTTTGTAAGGCAACAATATCCTTACCTTGATCAGCCACCAAGCAGAATTAGCAACTTGCAATGCACTTCTCATTTTTGAGAGTCGGGTACTTCGAGTCCAAGTGTTCTCATTTAATCCAGTGAACTCTCCATCCAGAAATAGCCTCAGTTTTAATATTTGTTTTCCTTCACGACCCTCAATACTTCCAAATCCATAAGCACTTGGAATAGCTGAACCTTCTTGGAGCTAACAGTAGAAAAAATGCCAATCTTCATGGCAGCAATAGCTAAAGTCTGATTTTCAAATAACACGCAAATGGCTTGATTTCATAAACGGGAAGATATATAAGAAAACTACCTTCTCTTTGCTGAGCAAAATGATGTCGTTATCAGTAAGCTGTTCTACCATGTGAGCTTGGACAGCAACTTGAGCAAAATAAAAATCATTGGCTTCCTCACATTTTATTACAGCAGCCATTTCCCAATCCAGGGAGCCTGCATCAAGTTTATATCCATTATCAATGTCATAAAAGGCTAGTTGAATGAAGAAATGAAAGTATGTACTTGAAGCATAACTTACTTCCTTCTTCTTCTCCTCTGCATATTTGAGCCTTTACCTCCTCAAATAGAAGAGGTTCAAATATCTCAAGGTATTGCTTTGTATCCTTAAAGGTGAGGGGCACGTCTTTTAAAGAATTTTTGTCTTTTTTCCTCTTCTTTGTATTAGCCTATACAAAGAACCAGATTGGACCCAATGCTTTCTTTACCTCATGTATCGTGAAAACAAAGTCTTTAGATATTCATACGAAAGACAAACTGACATACTACACACAGAGCAGTATGCTTAAAACTAAAACTAAAACTGATTTTAAATTTTTCAACTGAGTCCTAAAATCTTTCAAATGTTGCAGAAACAGAACTAAGATAAATGCCAAAAGTTTCGAAAATTATTAAATATGTAAAGATCACTTGGAGTAATTAAAAATTTTGTAGCTTCAATCTTCAAATGTAAAACCTTGGACCTAAACCCTGAACAGAAGAAGGATCCTTTATTCTCTTGACAAAAGTATACCAACCCAGCCTAACCCAAAACTCGAACTGAACCAAGACAAGGAACGGAAAAGGAAATACCTTGAATTCTGAGAGAAGGCGGAGATAATCCCAACTTAGAACGATTTTCTGCAAGCGGGTCTGCAAAGAGGTGATGAGGGAAGCCTTGTCGGTGGTAGCGGAGCCGGCGCAGGAGCCACTACCAGAAACTACACCCACCATTTTTTTGCTAAAAAACAGAACACAAGACTACGGAGCTTCTGGTGAGGCTATGGCGGAGGTTGTTTGTATATGCAATGATGTCTAAACAAACACAGAGAGAGAGAGAGAGAGAGAGAGAGAGCCTTAGAGGGAGAGGGGGAGTTCAAAGGGTTTGTTTGTTTATGTTGTTTATGTTGTTGGGGCTAAAGAATTAATTAAGTACAGTAGTGTGTAATGTAATGTAATGTAATGGCCCATGGGTGAGGAGTTGTTGCTATTGTTGTTGCTGCTATTGCCATGATGATGATCATTGATGACTATGAGTTCGAATCCTGATTCCCCAACCCACACCCACACCCACACCCACACCACCACACATGTGACACTTCAACTCTCACTCGTCCCAATTCATCCCCACGCATATATTGGTTTTGTCCCAGTTTGGAATTGTTGTAATATTTGGCGTTGTGAACATAATATAAGAGCATTTTTTGTCCCATTTTTGCTTCCATTCGCATATTCTTGTATAATCTTGAAAATATGGGCGTAAGTAACACTTGGTGTCGGAGCACGAATGTGAATTGGAGGAGAGAAAATGTTGATGAAGGAGGAAGCTTACGAGGAAAGAGAAAGTGATGAAGACTATGGACTGGAATCTGTAACAAAGGCGATCTAGTAGGAGCCACGGAAGGCAGCTAACCTCGTGGAGATTGTGATTACGCAACTCATTGAAATCTTAAAGGAGCTAAAGACGGAAGCGACGCTCACTAAGAAGGAGGAGCCAAAGGGAAAGGGTCGAGGAGGAAGAGTCCAGGGTAAAAGCATGCAAGTGGAAATACTATTATAGCTAATTAGCTACTAAAATGGTCACAGCTAATTAGCTATTTGTTTAGCTAGTTTTTTGTGGGAAAATCATAAGGATGGTTTACGAAATTTTATGTTTTATTAGTTAAATACATGTCATTTTATTTATGAGAATACTCAAATATTTGAACTATGGTTTCTAACGTAGTGGAACATGAGGAATAGTGCCATCATCTTAGGTCGACTTGATTGTCATCAAATTCTTGATAATCCTGAGTTCGAGTTTGAACTCCAAACAGATGGAGTACTCTGAGCATGAACGCAGACGAAGCTCCTGCAATAGCACAAAAACTCTGAGATCGACATTGCACCTTCAGAACTACAACACACGACCAAGTCGATCCTCGTCCAGGTATGTATCAGTTACATATTAAAAAAAACTCTTTTTTTCCTTTCTGATAACTGTTTGTAACTTTGGTGCCTATTCATCTTTCCCTAAAATCGAATAGGGCGAAGTCATTGGAGTCCCAAAGAAGGATGTTTCGAAGATCGGGGTGTAGCAGCAAGTGTGTTTTTTATTGACAGAATTTTGTAGTAGAATTGATTTCTGCCTTTAGTGATGATTAGGGTTTGTGTTTCCCTTAAGTGGTTTAGGGTTTCTGATTACTATCACAATGTGTTGTAATTTTGCACCATTTCTCATGACAAATTCTGATTAGGGTTTCTTATTTTTTAAGTGGTCGATTTCTAATACATGTTGAAAAGGACATATTACAAAATTCAGAATACTGTCTCAAAGTGTTGTAATTTTGCACCAAATTCACATTAAAAATTATGTTTTTGCACTAATTCTGATTACTAATTTTCTATTTCATGTGGCTCGTTCCTCCGTATCCTAGAGTGGTGAACTTCGCAAAATTTTGTGAGACAAACGAGGACTTTCACAACATATATGGTCTGTCACTCGAGGGTATTGACCCTGCTATTCTAATAGATAGATTGATTAGTGATGTAGACTGGATGTCAATATATAAAGTGCCTAGAGTGAAAGGCAAGGTCAAGCTCAAGCATGTACGACCGGACCTGTACGACGACTGCATGAGACTGCACCGAAAGTACATCAAGAGATCCCGATCAACAACGAGTTGTCCATTTCATTTGTCAGAGCTTTTGCATACGAGTATTGCAAAACAAAGAAGGAATCTCGTGACCCTGAAATGTACAGGGTAGCTGGTGAGGCATTGGTAGAAAGATGTCGGAAGATGGGGAGCTTGCAACAAAAAATGGCAAGATTTTGGAGCATGGCAGTTAATGATGCAACTGCAGACTCCCAACAAACCCGCAAGTATACGCCACACCGACACACAATGAAAGCCAATGTCGATGATACAGGTGAGACATTGATTAGCTATATGCTAAAAAATGTCCATGAAGCTTGTGAGACATTGGAGTTTTTTAAGACTGATTTAGAGAAAGCAACATTGGCTACTGCGATGGAGAACAAAGTCACTTTGGCAGTTACAACAATCAGAAATAAGATTCAGGTACCTATTGTTTTGCTAGTATGTAATATGTTATAAATAACTTGTACATGAAAATGTGCTACTGAGGCAGGATCTGGAACAGGTTGCTCAACATGAGCTTGAAATTGAGGGGTCGTTGGATCCCCAACGGAAAATTCAATTGCAGACAGAGATCCAGTTTCTTTCAATGAACATGGACCTTCTAGGTGTAAATATTGTCGTAGATTACAATTTGGACAAGCTAAAAGTAAGTTAATGATTATTGTTTCTTGTTGTTGTATCTTCCTCATTAAGGAATAATTAATCGGTAAATTTATCGGTTGCGTTGAAGGAACAATACTCCCGTCAAGAAAAGGTAGTTAGTTGCCTTAAGAAGCAACTACATTTTGCGGAGGGGATGGTAAGGAGTAGACAAGAATTGAACCTCAACATTCTTGCTCCCTTACTAAATGAAGGAGAATCAAGAAACAATATATTGATTGTTCAAGCACATTACATCGCTTGTGGATTACGTGTAGAGGACAAATCTGCTACTCTATTGGTTCACCTACAACCATGCCAGCACACATACCATATCATTTGTTTTCAATATGTTTGTTGCATTGTTGCATTCTGTTTGGGGGATTGTAGTACAACTCTCCCAGATGACTAGAGAAAACTAACGGGTAAAATTGTTGCTTGTGACCATAGTGTAGCTAATTAGTTCCATCTTTGGTAATTAGGTAAGTCATATAAAGTGTGGAAACTATTTAGCTGTTATGGTTGTAGTGTAGTAGCTAATTAGCTAACATGTAGTTAATTAGCTAAGTGGTAGCTAATTAGCTACTACCATAGTTTAGTACAATAGCGAATTAGCTACTACCATACTTTAGTTATAGTGGCTAATTAGCTAGTACCATACTTTAGTTGAGTAGTTAATTAGCTAATTGGTAGCTAATTAGCTACTACCATACTTTAGTAGAGTAGCTAATTAGTTGCTACCATATTGACAAAGAGTAGCTAATTAGCTAGTACCATACCTATGTGAAGTAACTAATTAGCTCAGTGGTAGCTAATTAGCTACTGTCATAGTCTAGAAGAATAACTAGTTAGCTAAGATATAGCTAATTAGCGACCATGTTGTTGTAGAATCTTGTGGATTAAGGAGGGCACACGAGGTGTCTAGTGCCGATGACACTACAACCGATGAGATAGTTGCCAACGTGGTTGAAAGTAAGAGTCATGCTATCACATCTCCTTCAGATAAGCTCCACCCTATTCTTTTGGAAGATGGTACTGAATTAGGCAACGACGTGAAAAGCCATGAAATATTGGAAACAACATGTAAATCTAAGGTTCGCAACAATAGTGTTTTTGAACACTTGATGCAACATTTCTTCGAATCCCAAAACCTTGATTCCACCCCATTGAGCCTAACTATTGATAATGTCCAAACGGATCCCACTGTACTGGAAAAGCTAGCGCAAGACGCGCCTGATGTGCAAGTCGTTGCTAAGGTGATGGAAAGGTTGTCGGCGAAGGACACACTTGCACAATGGGTCAAAGAAGCAAGGCTAAATGGGCAACCGACTAGAAAACGGTTGAAGAAGGGGCCACGATCGGGGACAAGACCAGTTACTCGGTCAAGGGGCTCTTGAATTTGAGAGAAATACTTATTAGTGGGATATGATTGTTAGCGATTTTCCTAGGGTTTTATGAAGTTTTATTATGATCTATTTGGACAAGTAAAACCTCAGATTGGTTGTTGCTTGATCCACATTATGTAATGGAACTCTATGATGTTTCTCCAAGATAATTATGTTCATGTTGTTCTATCATGGAAAATATTTTATGTTCATTATGTTGTTTTGTGAGACTGTTGGTTACTTTGTGAGTGTGAATATGTTGGTGTTTTCTGATGTTGCAAAGTCTAAAGGGTTTGAATCTATTGCTCCTAAGGCTGATGGAAGTGTGGAAATTGTTGATGTTGCTTCGTGTTTAGAGGGCCACATCTTGAAAGTAGATGTAGCAACTGACACAAATGATCTAGTCACGTAAGTAGATCAAGCATGTTGCAGAGATGATCTGATTTTGCAGGTAGATGCAGCATGTGATACCAGTGGGCAGATATCAACCAGATCAGTATCTACATGCACCGAGCCAATGACTAAGTCGACAACACAAGAGCACCAGAATGTGAAGCCAGTCCCAACATAGTTGACCAAGGGTTTGAAGAGGAAAAGGACACTAGAACCTGAGTTGATTGAAATTGATCGTGTGCTACCAGTAATTGGTGTAACAAAGGCTCCGTTACAGGAATGGAAACCTAAACCATTAGAAGTCAAAAGAAGAGCCTTGATCTTGGAGCTTGATAAAGTCCTAATGAGTGTGCGGTTTATGACACCAAGCAGGGACGCAAATCAATTTCTTGAGTGGGCTATGCAATACTTTGATTTGTTTATTTGGAGTGAAAAACCACGTACAGATGTGTGGAAGTGTGTAGAAAGATTCTTCCCAAAGTGGCGACAACATTTCAAGGTTCAGTGGACACGAGAGAATTGTGAGCAGAAGGATGTTGCAAGATTCAAAAGACTTTCTGATTTTTGTTCCATTTGGCTAGATTATAATGCCGACAATACGTTGATTCTGGATATAGAACATTTTCAACATTACTTCAACATTCGTAGATGCTGTCTCATTCTACCCGATGAAATGGCTGAACACTACTTGGAGAAAACATTGAGCTACCAACTAGCTACATGGTTGTGGACTCCATACCGAGCTCAGTATGCAGATCATATATGTAGAGAAGTTCCACTGACCAGCAAGAGCTTAGCTGTTTATAGGCGATTTGAAGACATTGGCAATGGGATGTTATAAATATGTAATTTGATGACAGATTAATCAATGAAGAATTAAATTGCTTGTTTTGAGTAACTTATCTACTGTGTAATTTTAAGAGAATGTACAGGATTGCTGATTTCATGATAATGTTTTTTCTTAAAATTATGCAAACTATTTTAACTTGTACATGGTTCACTTGAGTAAATCTGTATCTTAGAAAGAAGAACCCTAAACAATATTATTAAACTGTAGAAAGTAGCGTGCGGAAGCAGGTATGAAGACAGAACAGAGGAAGGAAACACGGGTTTAATGGAGAGCTTGAGCTTACACGGTATACGCAGGAGAGACAGAGAGAGAGAACACAAAAAACTATATTTCACAATAATACTCAATCTCTGTACATAAGACGTGCTCAGTGAGCACTTTTATACAAGTCCTAAAAGGACTGACCGAAGTACTGACAGTACTTCAATGTTCATCAAGAGCCCCTACACTAACTCCCAAATATATTCCTCACGGAATATCTTTCCTAACGACCTCCCGGTTTACGCACTCGGCCTAACCGATCGGTCCCAACCGATCCGGTCCTTGGCTTCTTCAGCCGATCCGGCCGATGTTGAACTTGTCTCTCAACACTCCCCCTCAAGCTCAACTTGAGGCTCTTCGGGATCTTCACAACACCGGTTCCTCCTGGCTTCACGCCTCGCTCGCGCTCCTGGACCTGTTCGACTCCGCGCGCTTCGACCCTTCCGGTCGGCTTGTCTGCTCATGCGGCCCTTAGCTCTTCTGCTGTTGCGGTGTTGACGCCTCTCCTGCTGCCTTTTCTTCCGCTTGGGCCTCTGTTGATTCAACGTGTCTGAATCAAACATCCGAACCGACTCGGCTACCTTCGATCGGTCTTCGCTCTCGTCCGAGTTGGCTGTCTCCAACTCGTCTTCGGTCTTCTCGCCCTCGATGGCATCATCCTCCTCATGCGTGGTTGGCTTCGGCTCTCTCCTTCGGTTGCTCCCCTTCTGTTTGCTTTCGAACTTTTCCGCGGGTCCGCCCTCGGCTTCTTCAGCCGATCCGAAGTCGAACTTGTCAACCGACTCGGTGTCGCGGTCTCCGCTCCCTTCCTGCTGCCTTGCTTGGTCGTTCGAGACTGTTCTCCCCCTCAAGTTCGGCACGTCAAGGTGACGCAATTCGAGCGCACCTGAGAATTGCCGCAACTTGTCCAAACCAAGAGGCTTGGTGAAGATGTCGGCAGCCTGTCGATCCGTCGGAACGTACTGAAGTTCGACTTCACCGGAAAGGACACGCTCACGGACGAAATGGTAATGCACCTCAATGTGCTTGGTCCGTGCATGGAAGACGGGGTTCTTCGCGAGCTGGATGTTGCTGAGGTTGTCGCAGTAGATCGTCGTCGGATCTGACACCTCCACTTGCAGATCCTTAAGTAGCCGCTTCAACCAGATGGCTTCGCATGTCGCGACAGCCGCTCCTCGGTACTCAGCTTCGGTGCTCGACAGTGCAACTGTCGGCTGCTTCTTACTACTCCACGCGATCGCGGCACTCCCGAGGAAGAACGCGTATCCGGACGTGGATCGGCGATTAGCGGCGTTGCCAGCCCAATCAACATCAGTGTAGCCGACTAACTGCGCGGCTGCACCAGTCCGATATAGCAGTCCCCGGTTCTTAGTGCCGTTGACATACCGAAGTATGCGTTGCGCACATTGAAGGTGCTCCTCGGTAGGTCGCGCCATGAACTGACTGATCACCCCGACCGGGTAACTAAGGTCGGGTCGGGTGATGGTCAAGTATATGAGGCTTCCGACAATTTGTCGGAACCTCGTCGGGTCGCATACCTTTCCCCTATCGGGACGAAGCTTGACGGTTCTGTCCAGAGGAGTCGAGACGGACTTACAGTCGGACATCCCGAGCTTGAAGAGCATACTCAGCACGTAATGACGTTGGCTGATCAATATGCCTTCGGGGGTACGGATCACTTCGATCCCAAGGAAGTAATGAAGGTCTCCCAGATCCTTCATGTCGAACGATGCCGCAAGCTGGAGCTTCACGCGGTCGATTTCACCTAGGTCGACGCCGGTGATGACCAAGTCATCAACATATAGTAAAATACTAACCAGTCCGAGTCGACCTTTTCGGATGAACAGGGAAGAGTCCGATTTTGACGTGACGAAGCCCATCCGACGCAGTTGTTGCGCGATCTTCGCGTTCCAAGCACGCGGGGCTTGCTTCAGTCCGTAAAGGGACTTCTTCAGTCGGCATACTGCCGAGGAGTTCGTTCCAGAGTGAAATCCGAGGGGCTGTACCATGTACACCTGTTCCACAAGGTCACCTTGTAGGAACGCATTCTTTACATCCATCTGATGTAAGTGCCACCCCTTCGCCGCAGCTACTGCCAGCAAAACACGGACGGTCGTCATTTTCGCGACCGGCGCAAAAGTCTCATCGTAGTCGATGCCGTGTTTCTGTGTGTAGCCCTTTGCCACTAGCCGAGCCTTGTACCGGTTGACCGAGCCATTGGTGTTGTACTTGACCTTGTACACCCACTTACACCCGATCGGCTTCACACCCTTCGGTGCGTCAACCAGGTCCCAGGTCTCGTTCTCCGCCAATGTGTGCATCTCTTCCTCCATCGCGGCATGCCAATTCGCGTCTTTAGCCGCTTTTGCGTAGCTCTCCGGCTCACGCACTTCCGCTACACGGGTCATGTACGCATAATGATGCGCCATGTACTCGTTGTAACCGAACCGCACAACTGGGTTCTTTTGACGGGTAGATCGGCGTAATCTCACATTAGCCGATGTCGAGGCCTTCTCGGTCGACGCGGTCTTCATCTTTAAAGACCTGTCACCGGTTCCCTCGGAGTCGGACTCGCGTCGGTCTGACTCGTTCCTTTCCGTGCCGGAATCCGACACCTTCTTCTTCCCTTTCTCTTTGCGTGTAAGCCGTCTCCTCGGCTTCCTACGCGGGGAATGCACGGTCGTGTCTCCACTACTCGCCGGCTCCTCATCGGACTGGTCGTACCGACTCAGTCGTCCAATCGGTCCACTTAACCGGAGTGAAATCGGACTCTCTTCGCGGGTCTCGATTTCGGGCTCATCCGGAGGCATCTCGGCCTCGCTGACCTCATCGTCAGAACTCGGATTGGAGTCGAGGTTCGTAGTCGGGGGCAGGTACCAAGACGCGGACTCGTCAAACACAACGTCGCGGCTGACACGCACTTGTTTGGTGCGAGGGTTATAGCACTTATAACCCTTCTGCTCGTCCGAGTAACCGACCAAGATGCATTTCTTGGCCTTTGCGTCTAGCTTCCTCCTTTTCTCCTTCGGTATATGCACATACGCAATGCTACCGAACACCCTCAAGTGTCGCAAGTTCGGCTTCGTTCCGAAATATAGCTCATGCGCTGACATTTTGTCTCCGATCCGGTTCTGGATTTATACCGCGGTCCTTACCGCCTCGGCCCAGTAGAACTTGGGCAAGCTCTTCTCCTCCAGCATTGCCCATGCCGCTTCCACAATCGACCGGTTCTTTCTCTCGGCCACGCCGTTCTGCTCCGGCGTGTATCTACAACTGAATTCGCACCGAATTCCCATTTGTTGTAGATAACCGTTGAATTGACCGGAAAAGTACTCTTTCCCGCCATCCGACCGCAAGCACTTGATCTTTTGTCTTGTTTCGGTTTCCACAAACCCCTTGAGGTCCCGGAAACAGTCGAAGACTTCGCTCTTTCTCTCAATGAGGTAGATCCACATGCGCCGCGTGTGGTCGTCGATGAAGGAGACGAAATATCGGCTCCCGCCAAGACTAACGTTTTGTGCCGGTCCCCACACATCGGAGTGTATAAGGTCGAGCTTGTTCCGGCTCTGGTTTCGCTCGTTGGGGAAGGGAAGTCGATGTTGCTTCCCGAGCTGCCAGGCTTCACAAATTTGTGCCTTTCGGCCACTAAATTTGGGCAATCCGAACACTACCTATTTCGTTTGCAGATCTTGAAGCCACTGGTAGTTGACGTGGCCTATCCACTTGTGCCACAAGTCGATGTCCGACTCGGTCTTTTGTCCCTTCGCGAACAGTGCGGTGCCGCCGTCAGTGGAGTCAAGGATGAACATCCTCCCGTCTCTGCGCCCTTGCGCAATCACACGGCCTTCTTCCTCAATGAAGCACCCGAGGTGTGTAAACCGAACCTCCATCCCTTGGTCGACGATCTGTCCGACCGAGACCAAGTTTTTCGTGATTGTCGGGACGTGCAGCACGTTCATGAGTTTCCCTTTCTGCCCGACATGGCTAAGGGGAACTTCTCCGACATTCGCGATCGGATGCGGAGTGTCGTCTCCTGTTGCGACTACTCCAGGTTGTATCGGTTTTTCAAGGTACGAGAACCACTCCTTATGGCTCGTCATGTGGTTTGACGCGCCGGAGTCTACGTACCACACCTGGTCCGATCTCGGGGTGGTCTGATTCATTGAGTTTGCTTCGTGTCTCGTCACGAAGGTAGTCCCTTCTCCGGCTCTCCCGGAGTCTTCGGCATAGTGCGATCGCTGCCAATTTCCCTTGTGGGTATGTCTGGAGTCGTTTCCGGAACCGGTTCTCTCCAAATCGGCGTGCTTCTTCCAACACTCGCTTCCCCTATGGCCTTTCTTGCCACAATACCAGCACTCCGTGATGGCCTTCCCTTGCTGGTTCTCATCGCTTCGACTCCCCCTATTTCCGGAGGGTCCGGAGTTGCTGTCGGCATCACATCAGTGCCTTCTTCCTTGATCTCGTCGGCCGCTTCCATTGCGTACCGACTCGCCTCGTCCGCCACGACCACGGGGCCTTTCTCCCTCCGTGTACAACATCTTGTTGTCGGTGTGCGTGCTTGTCAACGCACCCACGTGGTTCTCCTCTACCAGGAGCATCGACTGTAAGTCGAAAAAGGACGGCGTATTCTCCCGGGTACACACAACCGTTCGGAACGCTCCGAACTTCAACGCCAAATCTCCGAGACAGATCTGGACCATCTCGCTCTTCTCGATGTTCACCTCTATGGAGGCGAGGGAGTCGTAGATATCCTTGATCTTCGAGGTATAGTCCGCCACCGACAAGTCGCGTTGTCGTAGGTTGCTCAACTCCTGTCGGAGCTGAAGCTTCCTGGCTGTGGTGCTTGCGGCGAAAATCTTCTTCAGATTTTCCCACGCACCCTTCGACGTCTTTGCATCCCGAACATAGCTCAATAGTTGTTCGCCCACACACGACGCGAAGCAGTATAGTACCCTGCTCGCTGATTGCTCCCACGACGGGAAGTCTCTGTGTGTCGATTCGGGTGCCGCGTCATTAGCTCCTTCGACATAACTCCAGTAGCCATGCCCGAGCAGGTACTGGTGCATCTTGTAGGACCAAGACGCGTAGTTGGTTCTGTCGAGCTTCTCTGTTGGAAGCGAGCTCGCCATGCCTCTATCCATCGTTCTTCTTGTTCTTCTTCGTCAAGCTGTGTCGGCTACAGAGAGGTTCTCAACCCTCACGCTCTGATACCATGTAGAAAGTAGCGTGCAGAAGTAGGTATGAAGACAGAACAGACGAAGGAAACACAAGTTTAATGGAGAGCTTGAGCTTACACGGTATACGCAGGAGAGACAGAGAGAGAGAACACAAAAAATTATATTTCACAATAATACTCAATCTCTGTACATAAGACGTGCTCAGTGAACACTTTTATACAAGTCCTAAAAGGACTGACCGAAGTACTGACAATACTTCAATGCTCATCAAGAGCCCCTACACTAACTCCCAAATATATTCCTCACGGAATATCTTTCCTAACGACCTCCCGGTTTACGCACTCGGCCTAACCGATCGGTCCCAACCGATCCGGTCCTTGGCTTCTTCAGCCGATCCGGCCGATGTTGAGCTTGTCTCTCAACATAAACTATATATTAGAAAGAAGAATGTATATAGAAAAGACACACGATTTTATTGAGAAAGAAGCACAAAAAGTAGACTGTATATAATAAAAAAACTCCCAAACAGGTCCATTAAACTGTTTATTTGCAATACATGTGCTTTGTTTGTTTTACAAGAAAACTAGTAATTGCTACTTGTAGCTACAAATTCCATGGCATACTATTGTAAATACATTCATACACATTAGCACTAATTGTGTATAAACCTGAGCAGTTATTGTATTGCGACATTGGGACATTGATGCACCTAACCAAATGAGAGTACATGTACGCCACTGGTTTGTCTTCTAATAGCCTATACACATAATCGTAATAATCTAATCTTGCATAAAATATACCTTCGATGTAGAATGTCCCGGTTGATACAACATTTCCCCAAGCATCTAATATATTCTGCGTTGCACATTGTTTACTAACTATTCACTTCAATATATAGAAATCAACACCCTCTTAATTGCCTTCTTAAACATTTATAGTGAAATTATCCCCAACATTTAAGACATCACTCAGAGTATCTCCATGTCCTTGATATGTGAAGTCAACATTTTTTTCTGTTTCTCCATCAACTACTTCCTTATCGTTCAATGTATGATACTCCCAATTCTGATTATATGCTTTGTTTAAACAATACTTCCAATGTCCCTGCACACAATGGAAGCAAAAATAAGTTAATTCTCTAACCGCAATACAATGACCATTCAACCTAGAATAACCACGAATAGCATGGAGAGATCACAATTCGGGAATTCCTTGGCACTCCCACGTCTTCTCCCTATTTACTTCATCTATCTTCCCAAAATTCACGTTTGATATCTCGGACTTGCGAGGAATAAACACCAGTTGCACTCGTTGACATATTAGCTCTTAAAAATTCAACTACATGTGCTGCACAATTCATTTGCACACCATCTGCCTTTAGTTGTTCATGGGTAAGTGCCCACTTTATAACAACACCTGCACCATCATGTTCACCTTTACCATGGCCAGACCCAAAAATATTCCATCTCATCTCCAAACCTGTTATAGCAGGTTACCTCCCCACAAAATAAAATGGATGTCTAGCCTTGAATTGTGACGCAACTCCATCAAACCAGACCCAATGTTGAGTAAGCTCCAAACGTTTAGCTAATAACAATTGCCAATGTAAGTTAAAACAATGTTGGACGAACAAGGTATCATGCTTCTTATCATCAGAAATAAAAAAATGAATTACTTTTTTAACATCACCTGAATCTCGAAAATATGTTATGTGCACAAAAATGGTTACATGCGTTGAACACCAATGCATAGATTGAATTTCATTCTACTGCTTGAAAGTATAATTCTTTGCGAAATCTACTATTGAGACTACTACATCATTTGGAAAATCAGATATGCAAGTCTTAAACTGACGGGCTTGCCATGAATAAACGAAGTTGTGTTTAATGAACTTTCCTAGAGATACTACAAATAGGGACGCCAAATCCCTTGGTTTAAGCAACTTCCTAACTAGGTCCTTTCTTTTACACACCTTTCCTTCAAAATTGGTGTCAACTGACTCAAATAACTTAACAGAGATTAATATTTCACTACTCAATTCATTTGGACACCACCTAAATCTATTAGGGCCACAATCTTGACATAAACCCATGACACATATATGACTGTGGAAGATGGCCTCAGTTTCTCTCAAACACAATACTAAATCTAAAAGACAACTCATGGAAGAGATAACATGCTCAGATGATTTACAGTGCTCATGCGGGCTCAATCGACAAATTGGGCACTCACAAGTGCAAATTGCATTAGTTAGGGAGGCGCTATGGTGACATAGTAGATAAATAGAGTCCTTGAGAAAACCCATTTGTCCATGGTAAATGTAACATGTGTATCGATCCTTCAAGCATCTCACAAAGTGTGGCTTAAGAGACGCGAATGTTCGTAGTTGAACTTTGATATTTGGATGCATTTGCCTGAACCTAATAAATAAATTGACCTGCATAATAAAATAGACATACTGATTAGCTCTATAGCTAAGTGGTAGCTAATTAGTTACTACCATAGTTTAGTACGGTAGCTAATTAGCTAAGTGCTAGCTAATTAGCTACTACCATAGTTTAGTACAATAGTTAATTCGGTAAGTGGTAGCTAATTAGCTACTACCATAGTTTAGTACAATAGTTAATTCGATAAGTGGTAGCTAATTAGCTACTACCATACTTTAGTACAGTAGCTAATTAGCTTTAAGTGGTAGCTAATTAGCCACTACCATAGTTTAGTACAATAGCTAATTATCTAGTACCATAGTTTCGTACAATAGCTAATTAGCTAAGTGGTAGCTAATTAGCTACTACCATACTTTAGTTATAGTGGCTAATTAGCTAGTACCATACTCTAGCTGAGTCGCTAATTAGCTACTACTATACTTTAG
The DNA here is from genome assembly GCF_043228905.1 of Azolla caroliniana. Lineage (NCBI taxonomy): Eukaryota > Viridiplantae > Streptophyta > Polypodiopsida > Salviniales > Salviniaceae > Azolla > Azolla caroliniana. The sequence continues at coordinate 12,805,035 of NW_028230440.1, forward strand.
TTGAGTAGCTAATTAGCTACTACCATAGTTTAGTATAGTAGCTAATTAGCTAAGTGGTAGCTAATTAGCTACTACCATACTTTCGTTGAGCAGCTAATTAGCTACTACCATAGTTTAATATAGTACCTAATTACCTAAATGGTAGCTAATTAGCTAGTACCATAGTTTAGTACAATAGCTATTCTAGTAGGGGATTAGCAATTTTGGTAGTTAATTAGCTATAGTCATAAGCAACTAATTAGCTACTCTAGTAGCTAATTAGCTATTGTTATAGGCAACTAATTAGCTATTGTGGTAGCTAAATAACTATGAATGGTAACTAATTAGGTATTTTGGTAGCGATATTCTTAGGGAGCTAATTAGCTATTATTGGTAGTTAGTTAGCTATGGTTATATTCTGAGGTAGGTAGTTAGTTAGTTATTCGGGTATGGTCATATTCAGTGGTAGCTAATAAGCTAACTAACTAAGGTCAAAAGTCAAAACAAATGTTGAGATAATTGTAAATACCTGAGGTACATCAAGAAGATGAATGGGATGCTCATCGTATTGACTCCTTCCAACACGTTTCCTGCATAAATCCTTCTTATTGGGTGAAACCCTACTCTCATTAGTCCAAAATATTGTGATTATATCCTTGATTTCTGGTGGTATGGGTGTCATTAGCTTACATCTTGTTGTTAGCTTTAGTAGACTAGTTCCTTTACCCGAGGAAACTATCTGGTGCAATGTATTGTGCACATTTTTTCTACTAACACCAATTACCTTAGATAGCACACTGTTGTTAATATTGTCAACATCACTATTAAGTAACATCATTAGACTAGAACTTTTTAAGACAAGATTGTCTTCTAACCTGCTCATGGATACGAAATTATTACGGAGATTATTTACTAGTACAGATGTTATGTTTGCATTAAGACCATCACAATCAACTAACTCCTTTATCGATGGATCATTTACTATTCCATAAAGTACTACCTTCTGGTCTTCATTGCTAATGTGCTTGGTTTGAACATTGAAATAGTCTACAACCTTTCTCTCTATGATAATAGTCTTATTACTTCCATTCTCAATGATATTTAGACCTATATCGCAACCAATACTATCTTTATCTTTAGTGAGTGTGGCTTTTGTATCCTTCAACAATTGACAATGTTTTCTTTTTTTTTTCTGCCCAATACTTTTGTATCGCTTGTTGTGTTCTGATAGCGTCATCCTTATCCTGATGATCATTGAGGGGTAATTCTAAACACCCTCCTTCCCCTTCCATTTGACTTGACGGGTTTAAACCCTAATTTTCCCGAAAAAAAGACATGTATTAAAGATGGCTATGGGCAACAACATGTTGTTGGGGTGGGGGGTGAACCCCCTCCCAAGGGGGTTACGATAGAGAGAGAGAGAGAGAGCAAGAGTTAAAGAAAAATACAAAATGACACAAAATGAGAGGGGAAAAATGTATATCTCATTACATACCCCATAGGGGGTTTATATAATACATCTAATGTAACGGTTACATGACCGTTATAAATAAGACCGTTACACATTCTTGTACACATGCACATAATTGTGCATGTGTCCATACACATACTCATCCTCACACACTCATTTGCTTTACACATACACATCAACCACATCATTACACATACCCTTATGCCTCCCCGTATATTCTTACGGGTAACACATGGCACGCTTGTGGGACAGTGCATTGCACGGTGAACCCACTCGCCATGGCAACTCTTCTCGACCGGAACTCCATCGGTCGTCTCAACGGTCGGAAATCCCTCGACCGGATCACTGCTCTACGATCGATAACTTTGATTGGAGCTTTGCTTGACTCGAACCTTCTCGTTCGGTCAACACAATGCACGATTGGATCATACACCAATCGGTTAGTTCACTGTGGCATGGGTCGTGAAATCGTGTTGTGTGTTTATGTATTTTTTCTTTCGTCATGTGAAGTGAGTTTTATATTTTGTACCCTTTGGTCTTTAAAATTTTGCCCTTAATTTATTTTTTTATTTTTAATTTTATTATTATTGTCATAGGCCCTCCTGTTCTTTTTTGAAATATCCTCTTCTGCCCTCTAGTTTTTTTAAATTTCATCGTCTACCCTTGAGCTTTTGAAATTCCATTGACATGCCTTTATGATTCTGAAATTCGGATTTATGCCCCTCTGTTTTCAAAATTTTGTTTTCAACCTCTTTCGTTTTCTCTATTCTTCTGTCCATAGTCGTCTTTGTTCATTTCTTCTTGTTTTTCACTTCTGATTTCTCTCTTCTTCCTTTCTGTTTTCTTCTCCGTCTCTGTCTTCTTCCTGCGTTCTTCTCCTTGCTTTCTTCCATTTCTTCTTCATCTTCATCTGTTTTTCCTCCTTTAGCCATGGCAAGAGCTCGATGGAGCTCTCTCTCTACTCTGTCTTGGTCTATGTCTGTGTCTGTGTTCGTCAAAGTCGTTTCTGTTCGTCGGCCGTCGGTCGTGCCTGTCCGTTGGCCATCTGTCGACCGTCGCCGTCATGAACTGTCCGACGACCATCTCTCAGTTCGGCCGGCTGTGTCTGATTTTTGTTGTCTGGCTCATTGGTTGTCTCTCTTGGGTGGCTGCGCGTCTCGGCTAGGCTTTTCGCTACGCGTCTCGGTCGTCATTTTTCGGCCATCACTTGGCCGTACTCTCGGCCGCGCATCTCGGCCATGCGTCTGGACTGTCTTCTCGGCCGTGCTCTGGCCATGCTCTTGGTCACACGTCTCGATCATTGTCGGCCATTGTCTGACCAATCGGCACTACCATTTGGCCACTATCGGCTACTGCCCTTCGGCCATCAGCCGCCGCTATTCGGGCTTGTCCATTCGGGCGTTGTCTGACCACTACCCGACCATTGTTCGGCCGTTGCTCGAATGGCTGTAGCGGCTTCAACTCTTGCTTCTCGCCACTGTGCTTCTTGGACTTCTTTTATGAAAAATCAAACTTCCAAGGTTTCCTAACAAAGCAACCATACTGAGCCTTAATAGTATCTATGCTGATGGAGAGGGTAGTGGCATTGTACTCATCGATTTGATGGGATCAACAATGAGTATCTCCATAAATGCCTCTTCCTTTCTTTCCCGTTAAATTTGCTTCGTCTTGATTGAGAAGGATCATATTCACCACAACAAGCAACACAGTCATATTCATTAGTACTAGTAATTCCATCTATGCTGTGAGAGAGACATGCTCCCATTTCTACTCCACTTTCGGATGATCAGATCAGACTTCTGAGTGAAAGATTAATGTAGGACAAACCCCTTACACATAAATTGTAACTTATATTCCCGCCATCATACCGATCTGCTACCGGTGATGGCAGAGCTGCTGGTCCACATACCTCAATCTCCCCCATCCCACCAAAGGAGTTGCTGCTATCCAGAGGAGGAGGGTATCTGATGATGGTGATGGTGATTATGGTGAAAATGATAACGCTGACGAAGAAGCCAAAACTTCCAAATATCCACAGAATCGTTCTCTTTCCTTTGCAGATAGTTGCTTTCTATAGAGAGAGAACAATATAGCTACGCCTAAGCACAGAAAGATTAGGGTTTCTTTCTTGAAATCAAAGTAAAGGTCGATTTGGAAAAAAGAAGAATGACATATTACAACACACAAAAGATAAGGGGAAGAGCAAAAAGATAGTCATCTCACTAAATCTCTAGATCCTGATTCCCAACGCACACGAAGAACCTTTAATAAAAGAGATCACCATACAGAGAGTCTATGCATAAAACCACTCTCTCTAACACATATAGTAACAATACACAACAAAGGAGAGAGAGAGAGATTAGTGATGGAGAGGAGAGCGAGGGAGGGAGGGAGATGTGACTACTTCTCAAAGGAGGGTCGTCCCACGAAGCGTGCCAAAAGTGTTGTTGGGGTGGGGGGTGAAGCCATTCCAAGGGGATTACGATAGAGAGAGAGCAAGAGTGAAAGACAAATACAAAATGACACAAAATGAGAGGGGAAAAATGTATATCTCATTACATACCCCATAGGGGGTTTATATAATAAATCTAATGTAACAGTTACATGATCGTTATAAATAAGACCGTTACACATTCTTGTACACATGCACATAATTATAAATGTGTCCATACACATACTCATCCTCACACACTCATTTGCTTTACACATACACATCAACCACATCATTACACATACCCTTATGCCTCCCCGTATATTCTTACGGGTAACACAACAATACACAAAAATATTCCGCAATACACAAGATTATACACAACAATACACAAAAATATTCCGCAATACACAAGATTATACTCAAGATTATAGACAGAATAGTTCTTCAAATCCAAGACCGAACAGTGGTGGTAATCTAGGGCCAAATAGCGGCAACTTAGTGTAGAATGGCAGCAGTGGAGGAGTGACGACAAGTGAGAGTAGAATGGCAGCAGTGGAGAAGGAGTGAACTCCTTCGGATCGAAAAGTGGCAGCAATACATGACTGAATAGTAGCAGCAACTGAGTGTAGAATGATTGCAATGGATGAGTGAACTCCGTCAAATCGAAAAGTGGCAGCAATCCAGGACCGAACAGTAGCGGCAACTTAGTGTAGAATGATGGCAATGGAGGAGTGAACTCCGTCAAATCGAAAAGTGGCAGATGATGCTTGGAACACACAATGACGACAACTGAGAGTACAATGGCGGTAGTGGAGGAGTGAACTCCCTCGGATCGAAAAGTGGCAGCAATACATGATGGAACAGTAGCGGCAACTAAGTGTAGAATGATGACAATAGATGAGTGAACTCCGTCAAATCGAAAAGCGGCAACAATCCACGATCGAACAGTAGCGGCAACTAAGTGTAGAATGATGGCAATGGATGAGTGAACTCCGTCAAATCGAAAAGCGGCAACAATCCACGATCGAACAGTAGCGGCAACTAAGTGTAGAATGATGGCAATGGATGAGTGAACTCCGTCAAATCGAAAAGCGGCAACAATCCACGATCGAACAATAGCGGCAACTAAGTGTAGAATGATGGCAATGTATGAGTGAACTCCGTCAAATCGAAAAGTGGCAACAATCCAAGACCGAATAGTAGCGGCAACTAAGTGTAGAATGATGACAATGGAGGAGTGAACTCCATCAGATCGAATAGTGGCAGATGATGCTTGGAACGCACAATGACGACAACTGGGAGTAGAATGGCGGTAATGGAGAAGGAGTTAACTCCGTCGGATCGAAAAGTGGCAGCAATATACGACCTTCACAGTAGCGGCAACTAAGTGTAGAGTGGCGGCAATGGAGGAGTAAACTTGGCAAATGATGCTTGGACTGAATAGTGGCGGAAACTAAGTGTAGAATGGCAGCAATGGAGGAGTGAACTCCATCGTATTGAACATTGGCAGATGATACTTGGACCACACAATGTCGGTAATTGAGTGTAGAATGGTGGTAATGGAGGAGTGGACTCAATAGGGTTTAGCACCAGTGGTAGTAATCTAAGCCAAAATACTCAACTAGAGATGACCCACGTTGTCGAGGTATTCCTCGCGGATGCGTGGAATGAGGCGGGACCTCGGGGGTCCTGTACCGAAGAGCAAGAGAGAAAGGAGAAGAGACCCACTACGTGTGAGCGTAGATCCACAGGGACACGGCCCTTCGACACGAAGACGCGAGCGTGGAAACCAACACAGAGAAGCACAACGGTATGTAAGTATATATTAACAGAGACAAACAACAAAATGCGAAGTCGGTTACAACCGAACAGGCCGACGAACAAATGCCGATGCCTGTTCGTAAACGCACAGAAAGAAAGAAGCAAGTTGGAGGTGCTGCCGGAAGCACTCGGGCATTCCTCAGAGCAACGCGAGCCTCCCGAAACCTGCACAGAAAGAAGCTATGGAGTTTGGAAGAGAGAGAAGCCTTCCGCCCACAATCCGACAGCACTTCGTCCTCTCTTACTTCGCGATCCTTTCTCCCTTCTCGTCTCCCTCCTTTTATAGGCATGGAAGGAGCCGTTTCCTATTAACTTCCTACCTACCGAATCTACCTACCTAGGATCTCCTATGTCCCTAATTCTCTCCTATGTACAACACAAGGCGTACGTGCATGAAGAGCCGGTTCCTATGCTCCGGCGCACCGATTCCGCTCGTGGACGGTTTTCTTCACGACATCCGCCCCCACCTAACCGCGCATCCACCGGCATGCGCCAAATTGAGTTGGGACGGAGAAAACCGGTCCAGCCTTCATTCCCCGCCCGTCGGTTCTTCCTCGGTTTCGGATCGTTCGTCGTTCCGGTCCAGGTTAACCGGATCTGGCTCGTCGTCGTGTCGCTTCTTGAACGCTTTGATCCGCTTCCCAGCTACCGGTATCGCCACTCTCGTGCCGTCGAGTTCCGCCAGATGGTACGTCCCATTGTCGTTGGCGCTTTGTACCATGTAAGGCCCGAACCACCTTCTTGCGAACTTCCGTGTCGCTCGGTGCTGGTTGTCGAGGCTGCTGTCGTAGCCTTCCTCAATCTTCTTCGGTCGGAGCCGGTGCGTTCGGTCGAACCGGGCTTTGTTCCTCATCCTTGCTTCCCGAAGCTTTTCCGCAGCCACGTCCTCCCGTCTTCGCTCGAGCTGTCGTATACGCGCCGCCAGCAGTTCCTCCCGGCTCATCTCGTCTCTCCAGTCCACGGTTGCCCACGAGGAGATCGTACGTTCCATCGGCATGACCGGCTTCTGCCCAAACATGAGCTCTGCCGGCATGAATCCGGTTACCGAACTGTGCGTAGTTCGGTCAGCCCACAATGCGTAAGGCAGCAGCCGCGGCCAGTTCCCGACTTGCCCCCCGCATGCTCGAACTAACGCCTTGACGATCGGTCCGTGTCCGTGCTCCACCTTCCCATTCGCCTCCGGATTGTACGTAGTGGTAAGCGAGAGCTTGACTCCTAGCCGGTCGAACAACTCCTCGGCCTCTTCGGCGTCCAACTCCCCGCGATCAGCCACGATCTTCCCGACGCACCCGTACCGGCATATCACGTCCTCGAGCAGGAACCGACATACGGCTGCGGTCGTCTTGTTCTGAAGGGCTTGGCCTTCTACCTGGTTCGTCAGATCTTCCCGAGCTAGGACCAGATACCGCATCTGTCCTACTCCCATCGGCATCGTCACCAGGTCTACCATCCATTTGAAGTGGATGGTCGGAGGGTACGTAGGGTGAAGCTCGTCCCGATGTCGGACTATGGAGTGCATTTGACAGCTCTCGCAAGTTGTCACGAACCGATGCACGTCCCGGTACAGTCCCGGCCACCGGTACTTCCCCTTTATCTTCTCGAACGTGGCCCACGTTCCACGGTGTCCAGCCCAAGGGCTGTCGTGGTAGGCTGTCAGCAGCTCCTCCTGTTCTTCCTTCATCACCACCACTCGGAGCGGGACGTCGTTCCTCTTCTTCGGGTGCTTCCATAAGTATCCGTCCCGGAGAAAGAATCGGTAAGCTTTCTTCCGGATCCGGTTGGCCTCGTCCTTCGTCCATGACGCATCCAGCGTCATTGTCCTCAAAAATCCACCGATCTGGAGCCACTCGCCGTCGTACTTGCTCTCGTCGAAGTCGTTAAGTGCCGGAGTGCTCGTCCCATCGGTCGTCACGTATGCTGCCTCGAAGAAGTCCACGCCGACTTCTTCGTCCTCCGAAACCATGCCGCCCTCGTCATCAAACCTCGCCCTCGAAAGCATGTCGGCCATGGCGTTGTCCTTTCCAGAAATGTGCCGTATTTCCGGGTCCAGGGACTTGATGTACGCTATCCACCGGAGCATCGCCAGGTCCAGTGTCGCGCATCCGGAAACCATGCCGAGAATCGGCAAGCAATCCGTCTCGATAACCACTTCTGTCCCGATCAGGTAGTCTTTGTCGGCCTTTACTGCCGAAACGATACCCCAGAGTTCGCGTTTAACCTGGGCGTACCCTCGCTGTCGCTCACTGAGGACTTTCACGCCGAATCAGATCGGGAACCGAATGCCGTCCCCGTCTTCTTGGTTGATGACCCATCCGATCCCGGTCGGACTCGTATCCACCGTTATGTATACCCGGGTACCCTTCCCGTAGACAGCCTTCCGGAGCGCCGGTGCTGCCGCAAGAGCTTCCTTCAGCTTCCGGACCGACTCTGTGTGCTCGTCTCGCCACTTGAATTTTCGCCCTTTCTTCAGCAACCCCTATAGTGGCTCCGCAACGTGGGCGTAATGCGGGATCCATACGTGGTAGAACGCGCATGCCCCCAGGAACCTCCGAACTTCCGTAACCGAGCTACAGTCGGTCTTCATCGCGGAGATGGCTTCTACCTTTGCCGGAGACGGCTTCCGGCCATATGGTCCACATAGGTGCCCGATCACCAGGATTTCTGATTGCCCGAAGGCCGATTTCTCCCCGGAGAAGGTGAGCCTCGCATCCTCTAGCCTTTGTAGCACCTTCTCGCAGTCGTCGATGTGTGTTGCCACGAATCGCCGGCATCCGTCCGGCCCGAGTGTCTCGTCCTTCTCTTCCACCGGGCACCCCTTGATAGGGATGTCGTCTAGAAACGGCATGGTGATGTCCGGGATGCAATCCCTTAGTATTTTGTTCATTGCATTCACCATGTGGGCCACCGAGTTGGTCCCTCCTTGTGGCAGGGTACACATTCGCACTAGGCCGAGGGGAGTTCGCATCGTCGTAATGTCTCTGCTCTCCACGGCTAGCTGGAACTGGTTGTACCCTGAGTACAGATCACCGACCGAATAAATTGACCTTCCGGCGAAGGCTTCCGCGAACTCGTCTATGGTCGGTCCGATTCCTGCGTTCCGAATGGTCACTCTGTTGACCGGCTGCAGGTCCTGAATGAAGCGCAATGTTCCGTTTTTCTTTGGTACGGTAAACCATCGGTTCGAGTATGGCGCGCTCGACGGTTCGAGAATACCCATATCGACCTTCTGCCTCAGTAGCTCCATCAACTCCTGGATGTGAGCTCTCGGTACTGGAATCGGCTTGAGATTCCATGGCACATGCGGTACCGTGAATATCACCATCGGCTCCACGATTGTCGGGTCTACGCACCCGATCTCTTCCGGCGAGAATGCGAAGGCTTTCCCGTGCCTTCCGAGCATTCTCCGAAACCGGTCTTCCTCCGCCGTCAGTAGGAACCCGCCCCCACCGATCTTGAGCTCCCGGAGCGTCCCGTCGGTGAAGGTGTGTCCTATGCAGGCCGGATCTCATAAACTGGGGTCCGACGCAACCCCTCTGATTCGGGACTCGCTGCCCTCCGGTAAGGGTGCCGCGACTGGCCTTACCTTCCGGTCCACAGTCTTGAACTTCGTGCCAACTCTGGCCGTCCGATCCGACCGGAGCCCCTGGCTGAAGTTCGCGATGACTTCGTACATCTCTTCGGAACATACCGGTATCGTCTGGTCTTCGTTAAGGTCTTCTCCGGCTACCTTCCTCAGCATTCCCAAGGTGTCGTCGAAGGAGACCGCCTCCACGGCTCCGTTGATTTCCTTGTCCGGGCCAAGAACTCCGCACGCTCGAAGTCGCTCCTCCGCCCTTCCCTTTTCTCGGCCAACGATGCCGACTATCATACACCCTCCGTTGTTGGAGAAGCAGAATTTTCTACCTATCGTACAAGGTTTCTTCGGTTTCGGTTCTATCGTACAGCTGTGGGGTCTTTCCCGAGTGTCCGGACTGTCTCGGCCCCACGCCTTGGCAGCCCTCTCTAAAAATCCTCCCGGTTCTCGCCACCGAGGGATTCGCGGTTCCGCTCGTGGTTCGGCCGCACCGTCAGAAATTGGACCGAATGGCGCCCGTCCTGGCTCTTGACCCTCGCGTAGGCCGAACTGTTGTCCAGCACTTTTGTCTCCATTCGTGCCGCTGTGATGTACGGTTCCCCTAATATGACCGGATGCGAGGACGTCTCCTGTACGAAGAAGTGCTGGTCAATCTCGACGTCGCCAATCTTGACTCGCACGTTCGGGCAGGCCCCGTGCAGTTCCTCAGTGGCGCGCATCGCCGCCCGTATCTTCCACCCGTGCTTGGTGTTGATCGGCCACTTCCCCTTCTTATAGAAGTCCATGGACATCAGGTTTATTTCCGAACCGTGGTCCACCAATGCCACCACCGGTTCCTGAACATCTCCGATCTTTACCGGGGTCTCCGTGGTCGCTCGGGCCCAATGCGGCCTTGAATAGAGGCTCTCCGCCCACTCATCTTCCAGCGCCATGTCGTCGATGTGCGTCGTCCGCACCTCCACCGGTCTTTCCGGTTCCGTCTCCGTCGACAGCCTCTTCCGTTTCACCAGGTCCACAATGGAGTCGTGGAACTCCTTCTTGGCGATCCCTAGCACCTCTCGCAATGACAGCTCCACCTTGCTGTCGAGGATCCGTTCCTCTAGGACCTTCCGTAAGTCCGTAGTCCTTTCTATTTCCGTCCCCAGTCGGTATCCGCCCTTCCTGGGGTTATCTTGCGAGCTGGACCCACCGGCATCGTTCCGTCGTTGCCCGAATCGGGTCTCGTACCGTTGTGAGGGCCCGGCCGCTCCGGCTTTCCCCACTCGTTTGTCTTCTACCAAAGCCTCGTAGTTCCGGTAGGCGGCTTCTACGAAGCCCGTCTTCTCCTCGACCGGATCGCTCCACCCGGTTATTTCCCGAACCCGTCTCTCAACGCGGTCCGTTTCATCTTTCTTTAGTCGTGCGCCGGCAAGACCTTCCAGCATTGCCGACCAGAATCTGTCTCTGCCCTCCTTTCGGGCCTCGCTGCCCCCGACCCGAATGCCGGCCGACGCCGAGTAGTGGATGGCCTCCACGTGTTGGGCCGCTGCCTCTTCCATCAGTCTCTTCATTCCCCCTCGCCCGTCGTTTCGGTTTAGGGCCCTTCTGGTGTCGCCGGCGTGCACCCGACCTTCCCACAGGTACACCACCCGGTTCCTCAACGCTTCTGCGAAATCGCCGCAGTCCTTCCGGATGTGGCCGACCTCGTCGCACCACATGCACCTGTTCCCTGCTACCGGCCGTCGGTCACGAGCCGGTTCGCTGCCTTCCCTTCGAGTCTGGGCGATCTGGAGATCCTTTATCACCCGCGTCAACTCGTCCAGCGTTGCTCCTCCGGACGAGCCACTGACCATGCCGGTCGAAGCCGGACCTGTTTCGAGCCATTCCCGGGTTTCTTCCCTTCGCCCTTGCGGTGCCGGTTCAAGCCTCCTTGCTGTGACAGAGCCCGCACCAGCCGCCCCGTTGTCAGCCCATTCTCGCCGTTTGTCGAAACGGCCACAGACTCTCTTAACCGCAGCCCAGTCGGTCGTCAGCCCCTTCGGTCGTCAGCCCCTTCGGTTTCCAGCAAGGAGCCGACTTGATCCCGGTCCCGCTCGTCCACCGACTTGACGAACAGTAGGACCCGACTCGTATCTAGAATGGTTCGGTCAAGCGCCGAAAGGCGCGCAAAGCGTTCTTCAAACTCCCGGAGGAGTGCCGACGGGTTTCTTCCCTTGCCGGGGGACTCCACCCACTCCATGAAGTCCCGTTTCGAAAGCCGGAGCGCGTCGTCCAGCCCGTATTTTTCTAGGAGTCGACCTTCGAACTCCTCCCAGGTACGGCTCTCCGCCCGCACCTCGAGCACCTCCGCATGGATGCTCGACATCGCCACTCGAGGGAACTCGGCAAGACGCCTCTCTTCCGGAATGTCCCGCATCAGCATTTCTGCTCCGTAGGACGCCAAATACTTCGTGGCATCCTTTCCGCTGAACCGGCCGATCGTACCGACGACCGCCTCAATGGCTCTGTCGAGGGCGTCGGAGCCCTCTCGTGCGCTCAATATCCGATCCACGGCCGAATCCATGGCCTCCGCAAGATCCGACCCTTTCATCTTCTGCTCTTCTGCCGCCTCTTTCACGTCGGGTTCACCAAAGATGTCGAGGTATTCCTCGCGGATGCGTGGAATGAGGCGGGACCTCGGGGGTCCTTTACTGAAGAGCAAGAGAGAAAGGAGAAGAGACCCACTACGTGCGAGCGTAGATCCACAAGGACATGGCCCTTCGACACGAAGACGCGAGCGTGGAAACCAACACAGAGAAGCACAACGGTATGTAAGTATATATTAACAGAGACAAACAACAAAACGCGAAGTCAGTTACAACCGAACAGGCCGGCGAACAGATGCCGATGCCTGTTCGTAAACGCACAGAAAGAAAGAAGCAGGTTGGAGGTGCGGCCGAAAGCACTCGGGCATTCCTCAAAGCAGCGCGAGCCTCCCGAAACCTGCACAGAAAGAAGCTATGGAGTTTGGAAGAGAGAGAAGCCTTCGGCCCACAATCCGACAGCACTTCGTCCTCTCTTACTTCGCGATCCTTTCTCCCTTCTCGTTTCCCTCCTTTTATAGGCATGGAAGGAGCCGTTTCCTATTAACTTCCTACCTACCGAATCTACCTACCTAGGATCTCCTATGTCCCTAATTCTCTCCTATGTACAACACAAGGCGTACGTGCATGAAGAGCCGGTTCCTATGCTCCGGCGCACCGATTCCGCTCGTGGACGGTTTTCTTCACGACAACGTGATGTGGCAAAGGATCATGCATAATGGACTTAGGAATTCGGTATATAATTTATGGTGCACATATCAATTTATGTTGCACGTTTATGTTGCACATTTATGGTGCTCATTTATATAATTAAAACTCTCTACTATTTTCAATGGTAGCTTTTTGCATAGCTAATTTATCAATGGTAGCTTTTTGCAAAAAGGACTATATATCAATGGTAGCTTTTTGCATAGCTAATTAGCTATTTCAAGGACATAGCTAATTGTTTCCACTCTCATGCTTTCACCCTCCAACTATAGGAGCTACAAGCCAAATCCCCCATAGGAGTATGTAGGGACAATGCAGTCCTTAGTACTAAATAGGTGGATCTGCTACATGGAAGGTTATCTAGAGCAGTGTCGAGTAAAGCCACGACCATGGGTGGACGTTGGCGCAAAGTTACATATGTACATGTGCTACTTGAGCGGGACCATCGAGGACTTGAACCAGAGAAGATGGATGACTCGAACGCTCATTTGAGTCAAATGATCGTTAGAGTTGAAGGTAGGCCAGAGTCGAACGTATCGTAGGTAAGGCAAATCGAAGGCAAGTCAAAGTCAAAGGTAAGGCAGACTTGAAGGTAGGTTAGAGTCAAAGGTATGACATGGTCAAATGTAGGTCAAAGTCAAACGTAGGTTAGAGTTGAAGGTAAGTCAAAGTCGAAGGTAGCCTAGAGTCGAAGGTAGGTTAGAGTCAAAGGTACGTCAGGGTCAAACGTAGGTCAAAGTCAAACGTAGGTTAGAGTCAAAGGTAAGTCAAAGTCGAAGGTAGGTTAGAGTTGGTCAGAGTCGAAGGTAGCCCAGAGCCGAAGGTAGGTTAGAATCAAAGGGAGGCCATAGTTGAACGTAGCTACGATTTGAACAATGAGTTATGCCCGAGATTAACACATAATTAACCCAAAGAACTTGAGATTATGAATGGATTTTACAATATGAAGTCTAGATGGTCCTTTTTATAGGCTAAAACGTTGGATTATAGAAATTTCCTTTATAAAATATGGTCTACAAGATTTTGGAGTTTTTTTATTCCAACGATGATAATTTTTCAGAAATTAAACACGAACAAAGAACCCTAAATTTCACAAAAAAATGTAAATAAAACCTTAAAGCAACAAGTATGTCATGGAGAAGAAGAAGAAGAAGAAAATAATAATAATAGGAATGAAGATTTAGGGGGAAATCCTCGAGTTTCGATGTAATCTCCCTAAGATCAACGGTCACGTCGCCTCGTGTCAATGCTAGTCTTACACGTGTTGATTTGCTTCCCCCAAGCTGGTAAAGCTTCTTTGTCTCTCTTTTTCTCGCCCCCTCCCATCATTGTTTGCATTTAAAGGAGGTGTTCTTCTCAAATAAAAGTATGTACTTTTTTATTTTAGCAGACGCCATGCTTTCTCTTTCCTAAAGAATAATAATAAAGTCACAAAATGTTTTCCTCTTAACACCTTCGATCTATCAATCAACCTTTTTAATAACCATGGTTTAACTAAACTCCTCCTATGCACACCCCACATCACGACATCCACACCTACCAAACCTACACATCCTCTAGTATGGACCAAGCGTGGTATCGAGGGGAGCAATCACTCTTCACTTCCTTCACTCATCATGTCCATTTCTTCGTTGTTATCATCGATTTTAAGACCTTCAATGCATGGTTCTTTGTCATGTCGTTTCTTGATTGTCTTGATTCTCTTCTCGGCTATTGGTATTGCCAACCTTGTTCTGTCCAACTCAGTGAGCTGGTAGGTAGGTAGCATTATCATTAACTTTGATTACCACATACGGCCAAAACCACTGCTTTGCAAACTTCCTCATTGTACTATGATGGTTGTCCAAACTACTGTCATAGACAATCACCCAATCCCCTTCCTCAATCTTCTTCAGAAGTGGATGATGCGTTCAATCAAACCTCCCCTTATTACAGAGTCCAACCTCGTTTATTTTGTCCAATGCCAGCTCTAAGTCCTTCGGGCGTTGTTAGAGATCATTCTTAATGTAAGCGTAAGACAAGGAATTATAAGTCTAGATAGGTAGATAAGAAAAGAGAGAGAAAGAGGGGTGTTGATCCACCCGACCACCCCTAAGCAAAGGGATCAAGACGGACCCGAACCTTGATTGGCGTCCCATACCACCGCCATGGTGTCGAGTTGTAATTGGTACTGGCACGCTTGCTACAAGAGTATGTTCACCACAAGGTCACAGTCTCAATGTAGTTGAATGATGTCCCTCATGAGGGTAGGTAGGCCTCATATTTATAGCAAAACTTAAGACCCCCATGCAAGTTCACACTTGGCCCTTATGGGTTGTCTCAATTCCTAGGATTAAAAGTAATCCTCCCTTCTTTGCACTCTCAATTAACCCTCACACTTTATCTATGTGTGTAGAATACTACAGGACAATTGGTCGCGAGATAAATTATGGTCATGCTCGTAACATGTTCCCCCTCTTTAAAACATTGAACTCTGATGTAAAATGGGGTTTGGCCACAACCAAGATTCGAGCACAAAGAAGAGAAAACAAAAAATTAGAAAATGATTAACTTACATAGAGACACAGGCTGTGAGTGTGGAAAACCCCAACCGGGTAAAAAACTGTGGGAGCCGAAAGACTCCGAACAGTTCACTATGAGAGGCAATACAATGAGACTCACATGCAACAACCTCAAGCTTGTCTTCTTCGCCTACATGCGGTTACAACAGAGATGCTTCACTTCTTAGTCTCTCTCTCTCTCTTTCACACAGTTACACAATCAAAACTCTACTATAACTCTCCATAAAGTTTTTGCCCTAGTTATCTTTATACTTATACAAATTAGGACTATTTACAAATCTGGCCTAAATAGCCGCAACGAAACCTATTGACAAATATTGCCATTTTCGGATGCCTCTCCGAAACCGATCTGAATCTAGATCCAAACTTGCTTCTTCTTCTGATCTTACTTGTCCTTTACTTCCCATCCGAAGGGACCTGTTTCCCAACAAACGCCCCCTTCACTTTGGCATGGGATGTTTTGTCAATCCGACGTGTCTTCGACACACGTCCAACTTCTCTGCCGACAACACCTTTGTCAGCATGTCCGATCCGTTCTCCGATGTGTGGATCTTCATTAGAGCAAACTCATTTACTTCTACCCTCTCCCGAAGCCAATGGTATCTCCTCTGGATGTGCTTGGTTGTCGCAGTAGAGTCGGAATTCTTCTTGCCGAATCCCCAATCTCCAATGAACTCCTTCATCCAGATTATCTCCTTGTCGGCTTCCGTTGCAGCCATATACTCCGCTTTCGTGGTTGACAGTGCCACTGACTTCTGCATCCTCGTCTGCCACGATATGGCTCCCCCTGCATAAGTCATGACATATCCGGACGTGGACCGGCTGGCATCCACATTAACTGACATCTCTAAATCAGTAAAGCCTTCTAATAGGGGTTTACCTTAACCGAATCAAAGGCACACGCTTGAGGTGCCTTTTAGGTACCGAAGTATCCACTTGATAGTTGCCCAATGCTCTTTGCCAGGATTTCTCATGATTTGGCTGACGACTCCGAATGCATATCCGATGTCCGTCCTGGTACACACCATTGCGTACATTAGGCTTCAGATCGCTGAGCCATAGGGTACCTTTGTCATCTTAACTTTCTTTGAGTTTGTCTTTGGACTTTGTCTCCCAGACAGCTTACAGTTTCTCAGAAGTGTCGTTGTCCATGTAGAATCTCTGGAGCACCTTTGTAACGTACTTCTCTTGTGACAACCACAATAGCTTCTTTGTCCGGTCCAAGACGATGTGCATCCCCAGGATTTGCTTTGCCAGACCCATATCCTTCATTGAGACTGACCTACTCAAGGCCTTCTTCAAGCTTTCGATTTTCTTCGGGTCTCATCCAACAATCACCATGTCGTCCACGTATAGTAAGAGAATGAGGAAATCTCCTTCGTCGAACTTCTTCACAAACATACAATGATCGGCCTGCGTTTTGTTGTACACTTGATTTGTCATGAAGGATTTGAATTTTCGGTACCATTGTTGAGGCACCTGCTTCAACCCATACAAGATCTTTCTCAATCGGCATACCAGGTTATGTTTACCTTTCTCCTCGAATCCTTCTAGCTACTACATGTATATCTCCTCTTCGAGATCGCCATGTAGGAACATCGTCTTGACATCCATTTGTTCGATTACGAGATCCATGTTGGCTTATATTCTCAACACCGTTCGGATCAATGTCATCTTCACGACCGAGGCAAATATTTTGTCGAAATCGACACCGTTCTTCTGTTAAAAACCTTTCACCATGATTTTAGCTTTACACTTGGGTGGATTACCACCATCTCCGGTTTCAATTTGTATACCCACTTATTCCAGAGTGCCCTTTTTCCTTTCGGCAACTCGGTCAATTCGTATGCGTAGTTTTCATGCAAGGAATCCATCTCCTCTTGCATGACACTTAACCACTTTCAGTTGTGGGTATCTCTCTTAGCTTCTTCGAAGCTTTCTGGCTCCCCCTAGTCGGTTAGCAGTACACGTTTTTCATTTGGAAATCTCTTGGGGTCCCTTCTCTCTCTCAAGGGATATCTTTTGCCTCCACTCGGCATAGTCGATTCTTCTTCGGCCGAGGTGAATTTGGTTCCTTGTTCGGTCGATTCCCCTTGTTCTTCAGTCGGTTCTCTATTTTGCCGAGTATTTAATCGGCCGACTGGCTCAGATTCGATTTCGATCGAATCAACTTCTTCTAGATTCGGCCGAGCATCGACTCGGCTCGATTTGGTAGCTGAAGGCCTACTTTCAATCTCACAAACTGCAATTATCTTTTTCTCCATGAAGACAATATCTCAGCTCCTAATCACCTTCTTGTTGATTAGGTCCCATAGCCAATAGTCGAATTCATCTTCGTCGTAGCCGAGAAATAGGTATGACCGGCTCTTGGAATCGAGTTTCCCCCTGTGGTCCTTAGCTATATGCACGTAGGCTAGGCAACCGAACACCCTCACACTTCTTTGCCGGACCATACCCTTTGTGGTATGTCACCTTCTAGTGGGACCGATGGAGACCTGTTTAGAACATAAATGCCTATCATCAACGCCTCGGCCCAATAAATCTTCGGCAATTTCGCATGTGCCAGCATACATTAGACTCTCTCCATGATAGTCTAGTTCATTCGCTTGGCCATTCCATTGAGCTCATGCGTCTTCGGCATTGTATACTCTAGTCAAATACCTTGGGATTAGTAGTATTCTTCAAAAAGCCCTCTATACTCTCCGCCATTGTCCGTCCAGACTACCTTCAATTTTTGGTTGGTTTCTCTCTCGACTCTCACCTGGAACTCCTTGAAGACACCTAGTATTTGATCCTTCATCTTCAACATGTAAGCCTACAACTTACGATTGTAATCGTCAATGAAGGTGTATTTTCCACCAGAATGCGATTTTGCATTTACATAACATACATCGGTGTGTACGAGTTCCAAGGCAATTTTCCTCCTAATGAGAGGCCTCGATTGGAATGCGGCTCTATTTTGTTTGCCGGCCAGGCAATCAACACATTTGTCCAATGCACTTTCTTCATATCCGGTAGGAGATCTTTCTCGGCTAGCACATGGATTCCCTTCTGGCTGATGTGGCATAGACTCTTGTGCCATAGCTCACCGGCTGTGTCGGCTGCCACGTTGACTTCATTTCGGCATAATTGAGCATTCATTATATAGAGTGTGTTGGTTTTTCGGGCTCGAGCCACAATCAAGCTCCCCTTACAGAACTTCATGACACCGTTCGGATGCTACCCATGTAGCCTGCATCATCCAACCTACCGGCTGATATAAGATTTAATCTGACTTCCAAAACATGTCAAACATCTTTCAGCACTAGTCGACATCAAGTTGACGTTACCAGACACACATCTCCAATGCTGACAATTCGACATGCTCCTTCATTTACCATCTTTACAGATCCGAGATCTCTGGCTCTATAAGATGAGAAGCACTTCTGAATGGGGGTTAGGTGGAATGACGCACCCAAATGATCCACCCAAATGAACCACCCAAATGAACCACCCATGTTGATTCATCGCCGACAAGGTTCACTTTGTTTTTCTCACTGATGAGCAACAACTCCTCACTTGTCACGATTGCCGATGTGTTCTTGTTGTCTGAAATATTATTCGACTACACATTGTCGGCTCCCCCCATTTCCTTTTGGAAGTGTCGACAATTCTTTTGGAAGTGCCCTGACTTCCCACAATAGAAGCACGTGGGCCTTCCCCTCGATTTTGACCTTGTCCCCAACTTATCTCGATTCTAGGGACTTCGATTTCAGCCTCTTCCTCAATTCGTGTCACTTTCCGTGACTAAGACCTTTGGCTCGGCTATAGACTCTCGTTCCTTTTGGCAAGCTTCCTCATTTAGTAAGCTTGGCTTCACCTGCTCTAGGGATAGATGCTTCCCTTCAAGTTCGGTGTTGCCCAATGTGACAACAAGCATTTCCTAGCTATCCGGAAGGGATCCCAACAACAATAATGTTAATACCTCATCGGCAAGAGGTACTTCTAGAGAGGTGGTTTGATTCATCAGTCCTTGGAAGGCATTAATATGCTCCACCATGATGGAGCCGTTTTGATATCGGAGTCTCACGATTTTTCCAAAAATTGAGACTTTGTTCACGGCGTTCTTGTTTTCGAACATCACGCCAATCTTCTTCCAGAGGTCGTCGGCACTCGTCTTCCAGAGGACGTCGACACTCGTCTCTTCATCAAAGTTGTTGTATAGACTCATGTCTATAAAACACCTTATATATGCAACCGACTTCAGATGCATGGCTTCCCAAGTCGATGCATCGATCTTGTCTGGCTTCGTCTTTCCGTACTGCACCGACGGCCACATGTCTTTGCACACAAGCATATCACGCATTTTCGACTTCCACATGGAGCCGTTAACTTGAACATTCCGCCGAAATCTTCGCCCATTGCTTTGATACCAGTTTGTTATGATTGTGACCGGCCACAACCGGTTACTCGTATGTATGTTCGGGTGCATAAACTGAAAATGATAGTGCAGAGATACAGAGAACACCAAATGTTTTACGTGGAAAACCCAAAAGGGAAAAAAACTACGGGGGTCCACAAACCCCAAGAAAACAAATCACTATGTGTAGAGGGAGGAATACAAGGAGACTCGGAGGCAACAACCTCGAGCTCGTCTTCGTCTAACAAATGGCGATAGAGTTACTACTCTCACACACATTCTCATTGGTTATTGAGGCAACAATTGCGTTCAACTATACAATAGTAATAATGATCAACTACCCTAATAAAGTTTGCCCTAGTTGCATTTATAATTATACAACTTTCTAGCTATTTATAGATATAGCCCACATGGGGCACATTTAGACTATTTGTAAATATAGTCTCTCGAATCGGTTATATAATCGATTCTCGATTTCGGCCTCAGCCGAATTACCCATTGGTTCCATCCGATTCTACTTGTACTTGTCTTCCCATCTGGAGGGACCTTTTTTCCCAACATCGACTGACCTACTTCAAGAGTGATTTAGCTCTATGAACTACTGGTTTTTCAAGTGTTTCTTCTTAGGGAGAATGATCTTGCAGATGTTGCCGAATAGAAGACTTCAATTGGGCTGAAGTCTCAAAGTCTATTTTGTCAAATGAAGTTAATAGAAAGAACTTCAAAGAATACTAGAGAAGAGGTGTTGATGAAGACAAGAAGACAGTCTGTCAACAGGATGCAAGAAAACCTTGCTCTGATACCAGATGTTAGAAATGCGATCGTCATATGCACAATAAGGTTAGCACTCTTCAAGTAAAGAACACCCAATTGATATTGATATAAAGGTGAGAATAGATTGAAGACAAAGTAGGCAACTGAATCAAGAATCAAGATTAAGAAAGACAACAAGAAGAAGACAACAATGGGCACAAGAACAATGTAATTGTATTATTATCTTAGAGAGTTACAATGGCACAGTGTACAATATGAACAACCACTAAACTAGGTTACAAAGGTCACTTTAAATACCAACTAACCTAGGGAAAATGCCCTTTCCAATATTTACAATTATGGCCTAAACCTAGACTATCCAATGGGATAGTGTGAATACGTCTATATTGTCCCGTATTCAACAACCATTGTCTCTAGCCGGTGCTCCGGTCCGGTTTCTCCTGGTTGCTTGCCTCCTTGTGCGTGCTCCTCGACCCGTCTGATCGACTTGTCTACTCCTAAGGCCTTTGAAAACCTTCTCCTTGCCCTTACGAAATTGGTGCCCCTCAACCCGTCAGCTCCTCCGCATCGGCGTTGGCATCGGTTGCCTCCTTATTTTTTTGGCCTTCATATGATTCAGCTTGTATGAATCGGTTGCCTTACTTATTCGTTTTCAATCCGGCCTTCAACTATCTTAGCCCAAGCCTTCCTAACTTTCTTCTCCTTTCCAGCTCCACCCCTACATTTGGTTGGCTCCAGCTTGCTCGTCCGGCCACTCCTCCTACAGTCGGTTGGTCTTCCCTTAGCCAACTTTCTTCTAGTCTGTTGAGAGATCAAGCTCAACTTAATTTAGTTATTTAGTCAACCATGCAACTTCGTAGTTACCTAGATAGAATCTAGTTATAATTGTTGATTATAACGCCTTAAATAGGACCTTGTACTTAAGTGGGATATTCTAGATCCTCCACTCCTAAGTACATTTAATATAGGACTTACACCTTAGTACCTATATTCTACTCACACATGTGCACCTTTGCACATGAGACCTATATATACCTCATTGTGTGGGTATTTTTGTATTTTTGATGATGCTTTTTATATAATTAATCATCCCCCATCTTGTCTTGTTGTTCATAAGTGTATCCTCCTCTCTCTCTTCCTTATACACACACATATCACATAATCTTCAGCGCTTAATTTAATCACATAATTAGGTACTAATTAACCCTTTCTTAATTACCTAATTCTTAACATAGTTGTTCTATTGTCCAATTCGGCTTTCTCAATCGATTCAAGACTCTCTTTTTCGACTCTCTCTCTCAACGGCTCTTTCTACCGTCTACCGTCGTCACTGTTTGCAGTCGTCATCGTAGTCGTTGCTGCTGCCATCGTCGTCATCGTCTATCGTTGTCTGCCTGTTGTCATCGGATGTCGTTGTCGCCGCCGTCTGTCGCTACAACCACCGTCTGTCATCGTCGACTATCGCTGCAGCTACCGCCGTCTGTCACCGTTGCCGTCGACTATCGCTGCAACCGCCGCCGTCGCAATCTGACGTCGTCGTTGTCATCATTTGTCGATGTTGTCCTTCGCCGTTGTTTGGTTTGTGGCACAGTTGTCGTTGTTACCTACACCTCTTACAACATCGTCAGTTGCGTAGACGAGAGAGTACAAATGTGCTTCTACACTTGTACCTATCGCGCAAGACATCGATGCTCGGCTAAGATTTTTCTGTCCTTTTTGACTTTTTCTTTCTTTTATCTTTTGAATTACAACATGACTTCTCGACGAAACCATAAGGAAACACATGACGAAATTATAAGTAAGGAAGAATTTTTAGATGTCCTTAACCGGTTAGTTAAAATGGAAAAATGGGCGAATGAGATTGAAGCTCAAAAACAAAAAGATAAGGAAGAAAAAGAATTACTTATTGTTGAAATAGCGAAACTTAAGGAAGACAACGTGACCCTTCAAAAACAAGTTAAGGACCTTGAGACATCTAGGGAAGATGGTGAAATATCTTCCCTAAAGGATATTAAGGACGAGATAAAAAAGGTTAAGGAAGAGGTTAAAAGTGATATGGAATTAGCAAAAACTGGGTGGGTTGATGTAGTAAAACGTAATATTAAAAAGGAACTAAAGGATGAAAATATTGTAAACACCACCCTTGAGGAGGAAAAAATGTGTCAAGCTCGACGCTTAAACGTAAGAGTTACTAGGCTCAAGGAAGGGGCATCTCCCGATGAAGATGCACAAACATTAGGGAAGATGTTGGGGTACGAAGCCCTACCAATCACTAAAACTTGGAGAGTAGGACGTGACACCACTAGGAAAAGAGCATTAGTCCTTCAGTTTAAGGACTCAGAATCTAGGATCACCTTTTTTAAAAAGAGACCAATTCTTCGAGGATTGGGAGGGGATCCTATCTACCTCGATGAAAACTTGACCAAGATGCAAATTGACATCATATATGCTCGAGAGTGCCTAGTCTCCCGTCTCACTCTAATCTTCAACCGTGCCTAGCCGAGGGTTTTCCACCACAATGGGCCATGAACACAGTGGCTCCTATACATAAAGGAGGGGACCTAATGGACCCAAATACATATATGACCATTATGATAGGTCATACACTCGCTAAACTATATGGTGCAGTAATGGAAGCAGAGCTCAACGATTATATGGAAACGTTAAGTCTTCGCGCACCTGAGCAGGCTAGCTTTAGACGAGCCTTCTCCACTATTGACCATATCTTCACACTTAGGTGCTTAATTGACTAGACGAAGGCTCGTAAGAAGAAACTATATTGTTGCTTTGTGGACTTCCGCAAAGCCTTTGACACGGTTCCTAGGGAGAGGTTATTTGATACACTTAAGAGCTTGGGGATACCAAATGACATGATCTGGGCCATTTATGCCTTATATGAGCAAGTCTCTAGGTGCGTACGATGCCCAAGTGGCCTATCTGATTGTTTCACTAGCACCATTGGTGTAAAACTGAAGAAAGTAGCATGCGGAAGCAGGTATGAAGACCGAATAGAAGGAAGGAAACTCAGGTTCAATGGAGAGCTTGAGCTTACACGGTATACGTGGGAGAGACAGACAAAGAGAGAGTGAGAGAGAAGACACAAAAACTATATTCAACGATAATACTCAGTCTGTACATAAGACGTGCTAAGTGAACACTTTTATACAAGTCCTAGAAGGACTGACCGAAGTACTGACAGTACTTCAATGCTCATCAAGAGCTCCTACACTAACTCCCAAATATATTCCTCACGGAATATCTTTCCTAACGACCTCCTGGTTTACGTACTCGGCCTAACCGATCGGTCCCAACCGATCCAGTCCTCGACTTCTTCAGCCGATCTAGCCGATGTTGAGCTTGTCTCTCCGAACGCTCCGAACTTCGACGCTAAACCTCCGAGACAGATCTGGACCATCTCGCTCTCCTCGATGTTCACCTCTATGGAGGCGAGGGAGTCACAGATATCCTTGATCTTCGAGGTATAGTTCGCCACCGACAAGTCACGTTGTCGTAGGTTGCTCAACTCTTGTCGGAGCTGAAGCTTCCTGGCTGTGGTGCTCGCGGCGAAAATCTTCTTCTGATTTTCCCACGCACCCTTCGGCGTCTTTGCATCCCGAACATAGCTCAATAGCTATTCGCCCACACACGACGCGAAGCAGTACAATACCCTGCTCGCCGATTGCTCCCATGACGGGAAGTCTCTGTGTGTCGATTCGGGTGCCGCGTCATTAGCTCCTTCGACATAACTCTAGTAGCCGTGCCCGAGCAGGTACTGGTGCATCTTGTAGGACCAAGACGCGTAGTTGGTTCTGTCGAGCTTCTCTGTTTGAAGCGAGCTCGCCATGCCTCTATCCATCGTTCTTCTTCGTCAAGCTGTGTCGGCTGCAGAGAGGTTCTCAACCCTCGTGCTCTGATACCATGAAGAAAGTAGCGTGCGGAAGCAGGTATGAAGACCGAACAGAAGGAAGGAAACTCAGGTTCAATGGAGAGCTTGAGCTTACACAGTATACCCGGGAGAGACAGACAGAGAGAGAGTGAGAGAGAAGACACAAAAACTATATTCAACGATAATACTCAGTCTGTACATAAGACGTGCTCAGTGAACACTTTTATACAAGTCCAAGAAGGACTGACTGAAGTACTGACAGTACTTCAATGCTCATCAAGAGCTCCTACACTAACTCCCAAATATATTCCTCACGGAATATCTTTCCTAACGACCTCCTGGTTTACGTACTCGTCCTAACCGATTGGTCCCAACCGATCCGGTCCTCGGCTTCTTCAGCCGATCCGGCCGATGTTGAGCTTGTCTCTCAACAAAAACAGGGTTGCCCCTTGTCACCGACTCTTTTTGGGATCTACATTGATGAGATCACTCTTTTTATTGCTCGGAAGGGAGGCAAGGGAGTAGTTATTGGGGACACGCAAGTTAGTCTCTTACTCTACGCATACGACATTGTCTTGCTCTCGAAGTCGGAACACGACCTACAAAAGCATCTTAATGCCCTAGATGCTTTTGTACACAATGAGGACTGGTAGTGAATCTAACGAAAACTAAAGTCCGTATCTTTCATACATCATCCCGAGTTAGGAGTAAATGTCACCTAACCCTCTCTCATAAACTAGTTGAGGTAGTGGGATCATATGTATACTTGGGAGTCACTTTTAGTGCTCACTCAGGTAAATTCTCGATGACCCAAGTAGCCAAAGATAGGCTAACGAGAGGGTATGCATCCCTCTCACTCTTAGAGAGACAATGCCACCGGGCATACTTTCAAGAGCCACGGACTAAGGGATGGCTCTTTGACTCATTAGTGACCCCTTCCCTCATGTATGCATCAGTAGTATGAGCTCCAGGTCTACCATCCTTCAAGTGGACACAATTAGAGAGACCTTTGGTGACGATGTTATCACCTCAACTCCGAAGCAAATCAACAGTACCACATGACATTATTAGAGCAGAGTTTAGCCTACCCCCGATGTTAGTAGAAGCACTCTTTCAAATGGTAGTTTTTATTCATCGAATACATAGCCAACTACAAGATAGGATATCACATCGAGCCTTTGAGGCATCCCGATCCCTACATGCATCTGGAGAAACTAGCTCTTGGTATAACATTGTGGTGAGTTGGTTACTTGCAAACGGCATAGACATTAATAACCTACCTCCCCTTAAGTACAACCATGGGACTGATCAAACTTTAATCTCTCATGAAGACCGTAATAAAGTGATACGCCAAGAAATATGGCAATTTTACACTCGATATAAATGGATCACCCCACGAGAGCCACCCCCATCTAAAATGTTGTACTATAAGGAACATTTCTTGCACTTCTCTAAGTCAGGTTTTATTACACGACCAACATATCTAGATACATTCTTATCAAATGCACTAAGGGTGGCCATTGGACAACTTAGGATATCATCTCACCAACTTGAGATTGAGAATGGTCGAGCTAAGAGAGTCCCTAGAGAGGAAAGGCTATGTAGGTTATGCCACATAGAGATAGAGGATGAGTATCACTTCACATGCAAGTGCCCAACTTATGTTGAGATATGGGCGGAATACCAAGACATATTAGGACCCTCTCCCACCCTCTCCAAACTATTAGATACCACGAGTGTAAAAAGACTAGGTAGGTATATCTTAGAGCTAAAACAACATAGGGAGAATCAATTACAAAGTGTTAATCATAACCCTTTTACTATTCATCAACATGTAACTAGTGTAATTTTTCAGGAACAAGGGGAGATGATGAATGTGGATACACTTACGCCGCTCAACCTCTCCCTTGAGGAAGCAGAAATACAAAGAATAATCAAATGCCCTCGGATGTTGGGCTTCAAAACAAGTCGACGTGGAGTAGAAAAGATTAAGAAGATAAGGGAACGTGAGCTACGTCGACTAGAAGCTATGGTTGGGGTACCTTTTACATTGGGACCACGGGCCACATCCACATTGCAACCCTTTGACCTCCCGCTTCTCTTCGAGAGACTTGGATGGAAATGAAATTAGGCCTAGTATAACATCTTTTCATTGTAGAACATGTTTTTTTAGAACTATTTTTTATCTTATTTTGATTTTTTACTTTGAACGATGAATGGGTAAATATCCCATTTTTTGTAAACCATTTGTCTCATGGGCCAAATTTGGCCTTAGAAGACGTTAATATATCTTTCTTTCTTTCTTTCTTTCTCATCAAGTCTCCCTCGACTCTCCCCCTCAAGTTCGGCAAGTCGAGGTGTTATAGACCAAGCATACTCGAGAATTGTCGCAACTTGTCAAGGCCGACATGTTTGGTGAAGATGTCGGCCACTTGTCGATCCGTTGGAACATACACCAGTCTCACTTCACTAGAGAGAACTCACTCATGCACGAAGTGATAATGCACTTTGATCTGCTTCGTCTGAGCATGGAAGATGGGGTTCTTCGCTAATTGGGTACTGCTAAGGTTGTCACAATATATCACCAGATCGTCAGGTAGGTAAAGCTTCTGACAATCTGCCGCAATTGTGTCGCGTCACAAATTGGCCCCGATGGATGGCCAAGCTTGACATGACTATCCAAAGAGGTTGAGACGGATTTGTAATGCTGAATTTGAAGAGCATATTCAGGACATAATGCCTTGGGCTGATCAATATGCCTTCCGGGGTGCGAAACACTTCGATCTCGAGGAAGTAGTGAAGGTCCCCTGAGTTCTTCATCTCGAATGATGTCGCCAACTAAGACTTTACACGGCCGATTTCCTCCAAGTCGGCGCTAGCAATGACTAGATCATCTACGCACAACAACATGCTAATTGGCCCATTCTAACCTTGTCGAATGAACAACAAAGAATCCAATTTTGATGGCTGAAACCCCATCCGATGGAGTCTCTGCGTGATCTTTGCGTTCCAGGCACGGTGTCGTGAAGAAAACCGTCCCCAGGCGCAAACCGTGTATAGTGTGCGTGAACCGGCCCTTACACGTGGGCACGTCCCTTGTCGTATAGTAGATAGGTAGGCACAGAGGTTAAATCCTAGGTAGCAATATTCTATAAGGGAAATCGAGGAGTATCTCTGTCCGAAAGGACAGGGAATTAATGTGATGTAAACGGGTGAAACGGCCTCCCTCCTTGAGCTATAAAACAGAGGGAGACGGGGGAGAGAAGGGGGGCGCGCGCTAGAAGGAACGAAGTGCTGTCAGACTGGGACCGAGCTCTTCTTCTCTGTCGTTCTCCACAGATTTCTTTTGCGCAGGTTCTCAGGAGGTTGATTCTGCTCTGTGGAACGCCCGTGTGCTTCCGGTAGAATCTCCATCTTGCTCTCCTGTGTGCGTGGGTGATCAGGCGTCGACATCCACCTCGCCGACCTGGTCGGCTGTAACGGTTCGAGTCGTCTGCATACATACAAATACATGCCTATATTTACATACACACTCTAGTGTTCTCAACTCGCGTCTCCTGTGTTGTTGTGACGCGTCCCCGTGCGCTTCTTTGTCTATACGTGAGTGAGGGTCTCTCTCTCTCTCTCTCTCTCTCTCTCTCTCTCTCTCTCTTCCTCACCTATTCCTCGGTCCAAGACCCCAGTGGTTCCGCCTTGTTCTCCACGCACGCGCGTAACAATGCGACATATTTGGTGAACCCGACGTGAACAGGCGGCAAAGGAGTAGAAGATGAGGGGGTCGAACCTCGCAGAAGCCATGGCTTCGGCTGTGGACCGTGTAGTGAGTGCGTGCGAAGGCACCAGCACCCTTGATAGGGCTATCGAGGCGGTTGTCGGTACGATTGACCGGTTTAGTGGGAAGGATGCCACGAGCTACTTGGTGTCCTACCGGGCTGAGATGGTAATGAGGGACATTCCGGAAGAGAGGCGTCTAGCCGGATTCCCTCAAGTGGCGATGTCGGGTATCCATACGGAGGTGCTCGAGGTATGGGCCGAGAGCCGGACCTGGGAGGAGTTCGAAGGTCGGCTCCTCGAAAGATACGGACTTGAAGATGCGCTTCGACTTTCAAAGCGGGACTTCATGGAGTGGGTGGAGACCCCCGACAAAGGAAGGAACGCGTCAGTGCTCCTTCGGGAGTTTGAGGAACGCTTCACGCGCCTCTCGGTGCTTGACCGGGCCGTTCTGGAGGAGCTGACGCGGATGGTAAAGGATCTCCAGATCGCCCAGGCACGAAGGGATGGTGGCGAACAAGCCCGTGACCGACGACCTCTGGCTGAAAACGGGTGCATGTGGTGTGACGCGGTTGGGCAAATCCGAAAGGACTGCGGGGACTTCGTTGAGGCGATGAGAAGCAACGTGATGTACCTGTGGAACGGTCGGGTGCACGCCAGCGAGACCCGAAGGGCCCTGAACCTGAACGTTGGGCGAGGGGGTATGAAAAGGCTGATGGAGGAGGCGGCGGCTCGTCACGCGGAGACTGTCCACTACTCGGCGTCGGCTGGTATTCGGGTCGGAGGTGGCGAGGCCCCGAAGACGAACAAAGTCGGGTTCTGGCCGACAATGCTGGAAGGCCTCGTCGGCGCACGGCTAAGGAAAGAAGAAGTGGACTGCGCGGAAAAACGGGTCCGGGAGGTAACCGGGTGGAGTGACCCGGTGGAAGAAAAGACGGGCTTTGTTGAAGTCGCTTGTCAAAACTACGAGGCTCTGGTAGAGGACAAGCGGGTAGGGAAAACCGGAGGGGCCGGGCCCTCGCAGCGATATGAAACTCGATTCGGGCAAAGATGGAATGAGGCCGGTGCAACCGGCACCTAGGATAATCCCAGGAAGGGCGGGTACCGGCTGTGCAGAGAAATCGAAAGATCCACGGACTTGCGAAAGGTCCTGGAAGAACGAATCCTCGACAGCAAGGTGGAACTGTCACTGAGGGAAGTGCGCGGGATCACCAAGAAGGAGTTCCACGACGGAGGAAGAGGTTGTCGACGGAGACAGAACTGAAGAAGCCGGTGGAGGTGCGAACGACGCACATAGAGGACATGGCGCTGGAAGACGAGTTGGCAGAGAGCCACTATTCGAGGCCGCACTGGGCCAGAGCGACCATGGAGACCCCCGTGAAGATCAGAGATGTTCATGAACCGGTGGTGGCATTGGTGGACCATGGTTCAGAAATCAATTTGATGTCCATGGACTTCTATAAGAAGGGAAAATGGCCGATCAACACCAAGCACGGGTGGAAAATACGGGCGGCGACGCGTGCCACCGAAGAACTGCATGGAGCCTGCCCGAACGTACGAGTAAAGATCGGCGATGTCGAGATTGACCAGCACTTCTTCGTGCAGGAGATGTCCTCACATCCGGTTATACTAGGAGAACCGTACATCATGGCAGCACGGATGGAGACCAAGGTGATGGACAACGGCTCGGCCTATGCAAGGGTCAAGAGCTAGGATGGGCGTCACTCGGTCCAGTTCCTGACGGTGAGACCGAACCATGAGAGGAACCGCGAGACCGTCGGGGGCGAGAGCCGGGAGGATTTTTGAAGAGGGCTATCAAGGCGTGGGGCCGCGATAGTCCGGACACTCCGGGAAAACCCCACAAGTGTATGATAGCGAAGAAGACCTGTACTATAAGTAGGGAATTTTGGTTCTCCGACAACGGAGGGTGTACGATAGTCGACATTGTTGGCAAGAAGAAGAAAAGGGCGGAGGAGCAACTTCGGGCATGTGGTATCCTCGGCCTTGGAGAGGAAATCAACGGAACCGTGGAGGCGGTCTCTTTCGTCAATACCTTGGGGGAGCTGCGAGAGGTAGTCGGAGGAGTCCTTAAAGAGGACCGGACGATTCCGGTATGTTCGGAAAAGATGTACGAAGTCATCGCGGACTTCAGTAGAGGGCTCGAGTCGAATCACGGCCCAAGTGGACACGAGGTACAAGACTGTGGACCGGAAGGTGAGGCCAGTCGCAGCTCCCTTGCCGGAGTGCAGCGAGTTGCGAATAAAAGGGGTTGCGTCGGACCCGAGTTTATGAAATCCAGCCCGCATAGGACACACGTTCACCGACATAATGCTACGGGAGCTCAAGGTTGGTGGGGGCGGCTTCCTACTGCCGGCGGAGGAGGACCGGTTTCGGGGAATGCTCGGAAGGCACGGGAAGGCTTTCGCATTCTCACCGGAGGAGATCGGGTGCGTAGACCCGACAGTCGTGGAACCGATGGTGATATTCACGGTACCGCATGTGCCGTGGAGTCTCAAACCGATTCCAGTAACCAGAGCTCACATCCCGAAGCTGATGGAGCTGTTAAAGCAGAAGGTCGAGATGGGAATCCTCGAACCATCGAGTGCCCCATACTCGAATCGGTGGTTTACCGTGCCGAAGAAGGACGGCACGCTGCGCTTTATTCAAGACCTGCAGCCGGTCAACAAGGTGACCATTCGAAACGCAAGAATCGGACCAACAATAGACGAGTTCGCGGAGGCCTTCGCCGGAAGGTCGATTTACTCGGTCGGTGATCTCTACTCGGGGTACGATCAGTTCCAGCTTGCCATAGAGAGCAGAGACATCACGACAATGCGAACTCCTCTCGGCCTAGTACAGATGTGTACCCTGCCGCAAGGAGGGATGAACTCGGTGGCTCACATGGTGAACGCAATGAACAAAGTGCTGAGGGATTGTATCCCGGACATCACCATGCCGTTTTTGGACGACGTCCCGATCAAGGGATGCCCGGTGGAGGAAAGGGACGAGACGATCAAACCGGACGGATGCCGGAAATTCGTGGCGACGCACATCGACGACTGCCAGAAGGTGCTGCAAAGGTTGGAGGGAGCGAGGCTCACCTTCTCTGGGGGAAAATCGGCCTTCAGGCAATCAGAGATCATGGTCGTCGGACACCTATGCGGGCCGTACGGCCGGAAACCGTCTCCGGCTAAGGTAGAAGCCATCTCCGCGATGAAGAACGACTGCAGCTGGGTCACGGAGGTTCGGAGGTTCTTGGGAGTGTGCGCGTTCTACCACATATGGATCCCGCATTACGCTCACATTGCGGAGCCGTTATATGGGTTGCTGAAAAAGGGGCGAAAATTCGAGTGGAGGGACGAGCATACGGAGTTTGTCCGGAAGATGAAGAAAGCACTTGTCGCGGCTCCGGCGCTCCGAAAGGCTGTCTACGGAAAGAGCACTCCAATTTACGTAACGGTAGACACGAGTCCGACCGGGATCGGATGGGTCGTCAACCAAGAGGACGAGGACGGCATGCGTTCCTCGATCCGGTTCGGCACGAAGGTCCTCAGCGAACGACAGCGAGGATATGCCCAGGTTAAACGCGAGCTCTGGGGTATCGTTTCGGCGGTAAAGGCCGATAAAGACTACCTGATCGAGACAGAGGTAATTATCGAGACGGACTGCCTACCGATCCTTGGCATGGTTTCCGGATGCGTGACGCCGGACCTGGCAATGCTCAGGTGGATAGCGTACATCAAGTCCCTGAATCCGGAAATACGACACATTTTCGGGAAAGACAACGACATGGCTGACATGCTTTCAAGGGCGAGGTTCGAAAGCGACGGCGGCATGGTTTCAAAGGACGAGGAAGTCGGCGTGGACTTCTTCGAGGCGGCTTACGTAACAACTGGCAGGGAATGCTCTCCAACGCTTAACGATTTCGACGAGAGCAAGTACGACGGGGAGTGGCTGCAGATCGGCGGGTTCCTGAAAACAATGAAACCGGACGCGGCATGGACAACGGACGAGGCCAACCGGATTCAGAAGAAAGCCTACCGATTCTTTCTTCGGGACGAATACATATGGAAGCACCCGAAGAAGAGGAACGACATCCCGCTCCGAGTGGTGGCGAAGAAGGAGGAACAAGAGGATTTGCTAGCGGCGTACCACAATAGCCCGTGGGCTGGACACCGTGGAACGTGGGCCACGTTCGAAAAGCTAAAGGGGAAGTACTGGTGGTCGGGACTATACCGGGACGTGCATCGGTTCGTGACGACTTGCGAAAGCTGTCAGGTGCACTCCATGATCCGACATCGGGACGAGCTTCACTCGACCTACCCTCCGACCGTCCACTTCAAGTGGATGGTGGATTTGGTGACGATGCCAATGGGGGTAGGACAGATGCGGTATCTGGTGCTGGCTCGGGAAGATCTAACGAACCAGGTTGAAGGCCGAGCCCTGCAGAACAAGACGACGGCAGCCGTGTGCCGGTTTTTGATTGAGGACGTAGTATGCCGATACGGGTGCGTAGGGAAGATCGTAGCTGACCGTGGTGAGTTGGACGCAAAAGAGGCCGAAGAGCTGTTCGATCGGCTAGGACTCAAACTTTCGCTCACCACAATGTACAATCCGGAGGCAAATGGGAAGGTGGAGCGCGGACACGGGCCAATTGTCAAAGCGCTAGTACGGGCATGCGGAGGCCGAGTCGGGGACTGGCCACGGCTGCTACCTTATGCCTTGTGGGCGGACCGGACTACGCACAGTTCGGTAACTGGGTTCATGCCGGCCGAGCTGATGTTCGGACAGAAGCCGATCATGCCAACAGAGCGAACGATCTCCTTGTGGGCCACAGTGGACTGGAGGGATGAGATGAGCCGGGAGGAACTGTTGGCGGCGCGGATTCGACAGCTCGAGCGGAGGCCGGAGGACGTAGAGCGAGCCGCGGAGAAACTTCGAGTAGCGAGGATAAGGAACAAAGCCCGGTTCGACCGAACACACCGGTTCAGGCCAAGGAAGATCGAGGAAGGCGATTGGGTGCTAGTCTACGACAGCAGCCTCAACAATCAGCACAGGGCCACGCGGAAGTTTGCGAGGAGGTGGTTCGGGCCTTACGTAGTAACAGGCGCCAACGGCAATGGGACGTACCATCTCGCGGAGCTCGACGGTACGAGAATGGCGATACCGGTAGCAGGGAAGAGGATCAAAGCGTTCAAGAAATGGCACGACGGGGAGTCGAGGCTAGGGGGCATGGACAACGACGACGAGCAGCCCGAGGCGGAGGATGAACCGGTAAACGAGGAATAAAAGCAAGGATCGGTTTTCTCCCATAGGAACCCAGTTTTGGCGCATACCGGTGGATGCGCGGTTAGGTGGGGGCGGATGTCGTGAAGAAAACCGTCCCCAGGCGCAAACCGTGTATAGTGTGCGTGAACCGGCCCTTACACGTGGGCACATCCCTTGTCGTATAGTAGATAGGTAGGCACAGAGGTTAAATCCTAGGTAGCAATATTCTATAAGGGAAATCGAGGAGTATCTCTGTCCGAAAGGACAAAGAATTAATGTGATGTAAACGGGTGAAACGGCCTCCCTCCTTGAGCTATAAAAGAGAGGGAGACAGGGGAGAGAAGGGGGGCGCACGCTAGAAGGAACGAAGTGCTGTCGGACTGGGACCGAGCTCTTCTTCTCTGTCGTTCTCCATAGATTTCTTTTGCGCAGGTTCTCAGGAGGCTGATTCTGCTCCGTGGAACGCCTGTGTGCTTCCGGTAGAATCTCCATCTTGCTCTCCTGTGTGCATGGGTGATCAGGCGTCGGCATCCACCTCGCCGACCAGGTCGGCTGTAACGGTTCGAGTCATCTGCATACATACAAATACATGCCTATATTTACATACACACTCTAGTGTTCTCAACTCGCGTCTCCTGTGTTGTTGTGACGCGTCCCCGTGCGCTTCTTTGTCTATACGTGAGTGAGCGTCTCTTTCTCTCTCTCTCTCTCTCTCTCTCTCTCTCTCTCTCTCTCTCTCTCTCTCTCTCTCTCTTTTCCTCACCTATTCCTTGGTCCAAGACCCCAGTGGTCCCGCTTTGTTCTCCACGCACGCGCGTAACAACGCGACAACGGGGGGGCTTGCTTCAGTCTGTAGTGGGACTTCTTCAGTTGGCAGACTACCAACTTGGTCAATTCAAATTAAAATACGAGAGGTTGCACCATGTACACATGTTCCACAAGGTCGACTTGGAGGAATGTGTTCGTGACGTCCATCTGATGCACGTGCCATCCCTTTGTCGTTGCTACAGGTAGCAACACCCGGACGATCGCCATCTTCGCGGTCGGCGCAAATGTTTCGTCGTAATTGATTCCGTGTTGTTGTGCATGGCCCTTGGCCACCAATTGGGTCTGACGGAGCCGTTGACATTGTATTTTACCTTGTACACCCATCAGAAGCCAATCGGCTTGACTCCTCGTTCCAGCCGATCTCCTTGAACTTGGAGGTGTAATCGGCCATCGACATGTCTCTTTGTCGAACATTGCTAAGCTCTTGTTTGGGCTACAACTTTCTGTCTGTTGTGCTTGTTGCGAAGATCCTCTTTAGGTTCCCCCAGGCTTCCTTTGGCATCTTGGTATCCCGGATAGCTCAATAGTTGGTCGCCCGCACAAGATGCGAATCAATACAACACTTTGCTCGCCGCCTGGTCCCATGCTGGGAAATCTATGTGTGTCGAATCTGGTGTTGCATCGTTAGTTCCTTCAACATAGCTCTAGTACTCGTGTCCGAGCAGGTACTGGTGCATCTTGTACGACCAAGATGCATATTTGCTCCTGTCGAGCTTTTCCTTCGGAAGGGAACTACCCCTTCCTCTCTCCATGTTCTCGTTTGTTCTTGTCCCGAAGACGAAGGCTTGTCTCTGTGTTGGTTCGCTTTCTCGGCCACAAAGGATCTTCAACCCTCTCGCTTTGATATTGTTGGCATAAAAGGCCGACTCCTTCCAATTTGTATCCTAATGTGAACTCGTCCAAAAGAGTTATGGCTTAGTATATAAGCAAGAACCTAACGGTGTAAATGAGAGAGAACTTCTTGATCATCTTGTATAGCGATCTCTGAGTGAGAGAGAGTGAGAAAGAACGTAATATATCAAAGCTTCCATTAAAGCTTAGAACGTGTCCATTCTTTGTTTATTCTCTTGCCTTCCTTCTGTGTTGTTTGTTGAACACTACGACAGATCCTCATACATACATTTCCGCACATATTCGATCAACAGATACCATGTAAAACAATAGTGTGCAGAAGCTCATGCAAAACAGAACACAGTCGGCTCAGTCGGACACATGTAGACAATTAGGTATACATAGAGAGAGAGAGAGAGAGAGCAAACAAAAAAAAACTTCTATTACAATAACTTAGTATTCTATACATACAATAGTGCTCAGTGAGCACTTTTATGCGAGCCCTCTGACAATGGATTGACTGAAGTACTGAAAAGTTCTTCAATGCTCATAAAAGAGCATATGGCGCTAATTGCCTATTATATTCCTATTACTAAAATAGGAATATAGGCCTCTAACGGCCTATCGGCTCCCAGCCGATTCGGTATCCAGTTTCTTTGGTTGACTCTACCCAGTCGATCCGACTATCAGCTTCTTCAACAGACTTGTCCTTTCGGCCTTTAGCTGGTTCGGCTTATGTTGAGCTTGTCTCTTAACACTTTGAAGGTGTTTAACATACTCGAATGGTTCATACTATGGTTTTAGTAGCAATAAATCTGGCCATTTTAGTTAGTTTATCAACTACAACCCAAATGGCATGATGACCTTTGTAGGTGCAAGGAAGGCTAATGTTGAGAATCAAACTCAACTTAGCCTAGTGTGGGAACACACCTGAGAAAATGTAAAGTGTGTGAACACACCACCACTATGTAACATAACATGAGTTACATTCTGGGACACATAGTTATTAAGGTAGTTAAGGTTTCCCCCCTTTTTCAAGAGGGCATTTTTAGTAAGAGAATGTAAGAGAAGGTGATTATATAAGCACCTCCCTCTCTCCTTTGTAACAGTTGGTTGGCATTCTTGTGAATATACAGTTTTCTGTTTTTCTATCTTGTGTCTATTTTCTCTTCTCTCATACACATACACACATACATCCCTAATCTATTTCTGTTGCACATAATCACATAGTTGATTATTTACAACTAACAATGAAATCCATGGATATACTTTTCCATTTATTATTAGGAATGTCCAAGGGATGTAAAAGTCTAGCAACTTTAAGTCGCTCGGCTTTGTTAACCTGACACCAACCTAACATTGATGACATTTACTCACATAGTTATGTATGTCAGGATGCATCTTAAGCCAATAAAATTGAATGGAGATGAGAGCGAGTGTGCAATGTATTCAAGGGTGCATTGTGGGATTTGAAAAGAATTCTCTTTTTTACCTCAAGCAAATCTGGAACACAAACCTTCCCATTGCGCTAGAGCAGACTGTTAGCAATGTAGAAGGATTCCTTCGAGGTTGTGGTGTTGTTTGTTCTAGACTCAACTCTTGCCCAATATTTTCCAAAATAATTGTCATCAAGGTTCTTTCCTCGAACGTGATCATAAAGATATGAAGTTATTTCAGGGAATCTAAACATCTTAACTTCATGGATGTGACAATGTGTTCATGGAACCTTTACAATATTGTATGGGAAAATCAAAGTCTTGGATGAGATCTACCCATCATTCCTTATGACCCTTAAGGTATTTTTTGTCACAAACATATTTCAACGACTTGTGGTTAGTAGTTACCATAAAATGATTTCCATAAAGATAATGGCGCCATGACTTTAGTGCATGGATAACTGCAAATAATTCCTTTTCTTGAACTCTATACTGACCTTGAGTAAGATCAAGTTTCTTACTCTCAAATGTTATTGGTTTGCTATCTTGATATAAAACAACACCTATAACATAATTACTTGCATCAATTTCAACTTGAAAAGATTTTGAAGGATCTAGTAAACGAAGCGACGGAGCCTTGCACAACTAGCCTTCATTTCCTTAAAGGTGAGGTCTAATGTAGCATTCTATACTATCAGTTTTGTAGGCTTGCACGTTGTCGCGAAGATGCTCGTGTGCGTGTGCTACTTGAGCAGGACCACCGGGGCCATGGACCAGGGAGGACGTTCACGAATTTGTCGAAAAGATGACGGTGTGGATGTTACAGTCGAGGAAACCCATGTTACATTTTTAAAAAACAAAGATTTTTTTAGACTCGAGAAGAAGATTATATTGATGGTGATGATAATGATATCACATATTGAGCTCCCCCCTTTTGCACAAGCCGTACTAGGGGTTTTATAGGTTTGTCCATGCACAAAACCATGGGCTTGGAGCCATGGTTTCTGTGCACATAGTTTTGCTTCGTGACATGCAGAAAACCAGGGGCTTAAAACCATGGTTTTGTGTACACGGTTTTGTACGTTTGTTTCCTACAAAATACTGAATATGAGAAAGAAATATAGAAAATTTAAAGCACTTAGTAGTAGCATTAGTGGTAAGGTAATTGCCTCTTATCTTAGAGGTGCAAGGTTCAAATCTTACTTGCAACCCTCTACATGCACTCAATGCCATTGTGACCTAGGTTTATTTATTACTGATTTATTTTCATTTTTACAAGTATTCGTGAAATGTGTGTGGATCCTCAATTTTTGACTTTTTCTCGCATTAGACATGTCACACCACGACAACGTTTGACCTTTAAGAAGATCAATCAATGTCATCATCAATTGGTGCTTGGTGCGAAGAGATTTTCGCAAAAACCCAATAAAACCAAGGAATGATCGAACTTCTCGAATATTTCAAATAGTGGGCCAAAGTTTGACTTTCTCGATGCGAGAAGGATCAATTTCAACTCCTCGTTCGGTTATGAGATGTCTGAGATGTGGAATTGATTTCTTGAAGAACTCGCATTTCGAGATCTTCGCGTAGAATTGTTTGTCTCGCAATGTTTGTAAAACAAAGCAAACATGTTTACCATATCCTTCTAATGTATGACTATAAACTAGAATATCATCCAAGAAAACGACGACAAATTTTCTAAGTTATTCTCAGAAGATGTTATTCATTTCTTGTTGAAATGTGGTCAGAGCATTGGTCAAACCAAAACGCATGAACAAAAACTTATGGTGGCCATAGCGCGTACGAAATGTTGTTTTAGGAACATCCTCCTTACTTATGCGAATTTATGGTAGCCCGTACGGAGATCAAGTTTTTAAAATTATCAAGCTCCTTGGAGACGGTCAATCAAATTGTCTGCCCGGGGCAATGGATATAAATTCTTGATTGTCACTTTATTCAAGCGTTGGTAAGTAATAAACATACACCATGTGCCCTCTTTCTTTTCTACCAAGAGAACATGTGCACCCTATGAAGATTTACTACAATGTATATGGGTGTATATAACCCATTCATAAATTATCCTTGAATTACTTAGATACCTCATCCTCTTCAAATTGACTTAATCAATACGAAGGTATACTTATTAGTGTAACCCCAATAAAAGATCTATATGATGGTCTATATTATGTTTAGGAGGTAGTTCACTTAGAAAAACATCATGGAAATCATTTAAGATTTCATTGAGTAGTTGTTCAATATAAGATAAATTATCCAGGACACTATTTATATTATAAACTTGAATGTATGGATTAAGTACACAATAAAATAAAGTAAAACAAGACAACTCGGATACTAATAGAGAGGAAACAATCAAATGAGACTATTTTTTAGCACATTGAATAAAATGAGTACAATTTTTTAGTGTAAAAGTTATTGAACGGTGAACCCAATCAATAGATAAAGAAGAGTTTTTATTAAAGAACTAGGGATAACCCAATATTACATTAGTGGTACAAAGATTCATTGCATGGAAATCTACTTGTTCTATATAAGTATCAATGTAAATTGTCAATAAATGAATCACCCCATTGATGTATTGTACTCTTCCATCAGCCAAGTGCACCTTATAGGTGTGATCACATATGGTAGGTTGGATTCCCCATATCTGAACCAAACTATCATTCACAAAATTATGTGAGCTTCTTGAATCAAATAAGAATTGTACTGGAGATCCATTGATATACTCATTTGTGACAGTTTGCACATAGTAAATCATTGGGTCCCAATACATAGTGAGAGAAGGAACATTTACAACTACTTAAATGATGTGTATAGACCTCAAGGACATCAAGAACTGACCTCTATGGTCTGCAACTTTGTTTTTGTTGTTGTGCTATTTGCATTGGAGCTTCGAACATTGCTCTTTTGTGTGAGTGACTCTTCTTTTTACAAAACACGCAATAAGGATTTTGTCGTTAAAATCATGATCCAAGAATTCGTTGGGTGTCTTGCATTGTCATGATGTGGGAAGCTCAAGGGAGGAACGCATGTTATTGCGACAACATTTCCCAACGAATTGTAGTTGCGTAGTCTCTGACCACTTCAGGTTTGTTATGGTCCTTCTTCGAAGTGCGTTGATAATGAAGGACTATGTCAAAGCCCTCTTCGAAGGATTTGGGGTCCTTATCGTGCATTATCCAATGATAATCCGATTTGGGAATGCCATTGACAATTTATGTAAAGGTTTGATCCAATTTGTGGCCCAATCGTGGGGCGTAAAATGTTTTAATGCATGAGTAAACATATCACTTAGACATGCACATGAGTCCTTTCCCATCAATTTGAGCATTTCAACCATTATACATTGAAAATATCTTGTGTTTCAAGAGGCCAATTTATGAAGTCCTAGGCATATATCTTCAATCATAAAGAAGGGAGGCATATGTGAAAGAGAACCATAACACACCATCTTTCAAGAAATTGATAGCTCATATAACTTATTACAATGCATAAACAAGTCAATAAGAGTTTAATCACCATATCTCTCAACACATTTCATCTTTAGATTTCCCAAAATTTACAACATGCATGTGTTTGGAGAAATATTTGAATAACCTCCCATATTCTTCTCTTATTTGAATAGGTCTTTCGTACCTATGCAAATGCTTTTGATAATTTTCTTTATCCTTAACTACATCCGGAATCACATGGCACTTTCGAGTTTCATGACATTATTTATCAAACCATTTTTTTTCTTTTAGCTACATTCCTTGATGTGTTTCCATTATGTGTGTGCTTGATCAAAAAACATTTGTTTGTGCATGAGAAAATGACTTTCTTGAAAGCTTCCCATTTGCATTCTATTGTGGCACTATTCAAGTGTACCTTAAGGTTCTATTACGAGCATAACCGTAATCAGAGTGTCTTTCTTGAAAGCTTCCCATTTACATTCTAGTGTCTCTTAATTCACATAAGGAATGAAGGGTTAAGATTGAGTTATCTCAATCATACGGTGGAGATAACTTTAGAGTGTTTTATCATTTGGCTACTTTTTATAAAAAAAATCAAACAAGTGTGAACACAAGGGTTTGAGTCTATATAAAAAGGCTAGCTACATTCATGAGGGGAAATTTATTTTCTTCTGGCAAAGCTCTAGCGTCATACACGTGTGCCTCCTTCTTGTTCAAACCCTAGGTACGATCCATGTCTGTACATAGTGGTATGGGATATTAGCAAGGAACTTGGATCTGTTTCTCACCTTCACGAGTGGGTGATTGGTTGGACTGCCGCTCTTTCTTCCTTATTTCCCCTCTTTAATTTTGCTTAACATTAATTTCTAACATATTCATAATAAAGTGTGTTTGTTTATTATCGTTAATGACCTTCTCACAATCAAACATATTCATACATTTAAGGTCATACATAAAGTCCTATGATCAAAATCAGGTGTCCATTCACTAAGTGAGAATTGGTGTATGTGATCCAAGATACCTTCGAAAATTAGCATATTGTCAATCACACTAATTCCATTGTGTTTTCTACATGTAAAACCATTGGTGTTCATGCATAGTGATAGATCATTTGCAATAAACATTTTGGTACTATTGCACATTTGTAGGAGTAACTTCTCAAATTGGTCCTGATCTTTTTCATCAATAGAAGAGTGACTATACATTTGTATATCCTCTTACATCCTTGAGATATATGATATGAAAGATTGGTGTGCATCAAGTTGGAAACTTCTTATAAGGGCATTCATGTCATGTAATGCACCAGAGAGAAAAGTAATGACATATACAATTTGAATTCTTATTCTGCCCCTCTTAAGGCCAACCCCACGAAGGGAGGAGGTTAATTAATGTATTGCCATCATGACTTCAAACTTTAAATTAGCCACATCGAGCAAGACCCCCATGTCTGGAGACCAAGTTTGTTAAAACAATAGAGAGTTACAATTTGAAGCTATGTGCCTCGATATCGCCAAATTCATAAACTAGTCTAAAAAGATTAAAATGGCCTTTGCATTAACGCCACTGTTGGGAGATAGTCTCGAGTCTCCAAATAATTATGTGGGCACAGTGAATAACAAGATGCAACATAGAAGCGCATGTTATTTTTATTCAATTAGGCTTAGGCTTGCTACCAACATTATTATCTATTATTCATGACTTAGGCTGCCATCCTTGGATGCATTCCTTGTGAATGATTTGCAAAAGAGAAAATAGTTACCAAATATTAGTAGGTGAATCAAATTAAAACGCTACTTTTGGCAAAGAAATCACCCATACATGACCCAAAATCTAAGTTAATACTTTTGAAATTATCACGTGATGCGGTACAAAAAGATTTGCAATAGTGAGTTGGAAATGTTAGTTTTCGTTGTTTGGATAAGGTCATAAACACGAGAGGAAATAGTTCATATGATATCACACCAAATTGTGTTAGAAAACAAACTATGCATTCCACATACACATATCAACATATAATGATGTTTTAACATTCAAGGGCAAGTTGTCAACCTATCTTTCTTTTGGATGTTTATCAACCGATAACGAATCTTTTGAATAACCCTGAACAAGGCGTTCTATGTTCTTTTCAAAGCCGTTTCAAAACTCGTCCTTTTGTGGAAGCCATAACAGTCTTTTCGAAAGCCTTTTAAACCTTCAAAATTAGGCATGCAATGCATAACATTTTGGAACTTGGTAGGCTATAAATCTATTGTACAAGTGGAACTACATAAAGACTCAATGTTCATCGTGATA
This sequence comes from Azolla caroliniana, assembly GCF_043228905.1. Classification (NCBI taxonomy): domain Eukaryota; kingdom Viridiplantae; phylum Streptophyta; class Polypodiopsida; order Salviniales; family Salviniaceae; genus Azolla; species Azolla caroliniana. Next base: position 12,847,099 of record NW_028230440.1, read on the forward strand.
TTTTTATTAAACAACATCATGAGTCACATTTTCAATGTTTAAACAATTTCCCTCAATTACCAAGTTTTTCTCAATGTGTTTGTGTGGGTTAGTGTGCCATTGTATGCGTGTGGAAAATAAAGGGGATAGCAGGGAATAAATCTATTTGTGTGTGCATGGTATACAACCGCAACAAAGAGACCAAAAGTAGGCTATGAAAGGGGGGGGGGGGACTCCACCCCAATTTAAAAGTATTTAATGAGACCATTTGAATGCATAGACAACATGCCCTTTCATGAGTAACTAGGAAAAGTAAGGAAAGGAGTAAACTTATCCACACAGTTTCTCATTCCTCATGCTCCTTATGCTAGAGATTTCATTATTAGTGAGTAGATAATGTGAGATGAGACACTCTTTAAGAAATGTGTGCATAATTGAATAATGGAGTAGAGTACATTTGGCTTTCTAGTTCCCCAATAGGCTAAACAAGTAGTTCCACTATGTAACTTGGAACTCACTTTGGGAACAAAATACGAGTTTGTAGACATGTATCCTATTCCATATATTTCAACTTGTGTCAATAGATTCCTCGAAATGCTTACAAAAATTGGAATATTCCTCATTATTGACACATCCATCCATAGTTTCTAAGGGCAAATATTGAAAAAGAAATATACATAAGTTGTGTTGGGTAAACCATGAATAGAAAAAAAGAAACCTTCAGTGAAGTACTCTACTTCTCACAAGTCTATAAGGATTGCTAAGAATGTTAGATTTTAGTGAGGGCAAAACTATGGAATTGTAAGAAAGGTTAAGGGTGCTTCCTTACTTGGATTCCAATGACCTTGGAATAAGTACATCATCCCCCATATGTAAGGACCTTCCCATAGAGCCTTGAAATAACCTTTTGAACTAAAGGTCAAGTTAGCTACATGACATACTTGGTGCATGCGAATAAAAATGTGGTTGCGAGCTACACAATTGAGAAATAGGTTTGGTACTAAATTTAATTTCCGAAGTTTTTCATATCTTTTGGCTTGAGATGATCATCATGTACTAAATAATGTCGTCTAAAAGCATGGCCTTCCAAATTGCTTTCCACAACACAAAAGTTTTTCAAGATATTACTTTAAGGTCAAAGAATATTCTAATAATAATAAATGTTGATTTGTAATCTGGGTCGGGTGTTGTCTATTACACGAGGGATCTATGATGATAAGGGGTTTGAATGAACACCCATCATTTCTATGCATATGCATATTATTGTTGATGGTTAAGACAAGATCATTGGTATTTGGTTGGTCAAGTATGACTCAATGTGACTTAGGGTAAAAGCTAATGTGATTGGTTTGCTTTGTTTCAAGCAAACAATTTGTTGCATTACCGGACCCATTATGTGCGCCTGCGGGGTGTTGTGGTTTAGTATGAATGAACCATGCTGAGTCTGGGTCATTTTATCTGGCCTAGTCTCTAAGATGACTCGGTTGGTTGCAAAGGAAACATGTGTGCCCCCTGCCCCGCCATATGTGATGCTATGAAATTGGGCACTTGCCAACAAATTTATGCATATGCTTGGCTTCCATCTTTCACACGCAAACAACAAATGCAAAGAGTGAAACCGCTTCCCATGAGGAAGTCAAAATCAAGTCAAGTCAAGGCCAGGGTCACATGCATGCATTTTAGAGAGAAGAGAGACCAGACCCAGCCAGGTAAAAAAGAAGTGGGTTCCACTCCACGTCTGCGCTCTCTGTCAGAACAGAACAGACCAGCAGATCAGACGCAGAACGCAGGTGAAATTAGAACAGAAACACAGAGAAAACTCTTAACTTTACAGCAATCAAGAGATAGATAGATAGATAGATAGATAGAGAGAGAGAGCGAAGAAGAAGAAGAAGAAGAAGAAGAAGAAGAAGAAAAAGATAGGAACCCTAACTCTCTCAGAAATTGAATGAGGGAGAAGGGAAATCCTAGATTTTCACCACCAGAATTTTCCCCTCCCTTATAAAAGCATTCACCCCTTGAGTGAAAAATACCTTACATTCTGCTGGCTGTTCGCATTCTTCTTGGTAACTTATCAAAAATAGGTGATGATGAATCCGTTTATTTCCTTCAGTTTTGCCATTGTTTCTTCAGCTTCATCATCTTGCTTCTTAGTTTCTTGGGTTATCCTTTTCCTTGCCATTCTGTACCCAATTTGTATAAATGGTTACAATTTGCTGTTTTTGACGATGTTTCTAGTGGATAAAAAGGTTAAATAGATAGAGAGAGATAGCAGAGAGTTATGCATTCACCTCTACATTCTGCTGGGGCATGCACTAAAGTAATGCATCATATACATAGTGAGGTAGAATCTGAGTGCAGGAGTTAGTAAAAACGTGGCTTATCACGAGGGCACAGCCCTAGAGAGAGAGAGAGAGAGAGAGTTCTGACCGATTTATTGGCCTTCTTCGTCTTCCAGACAGATCTGTCATCAGCTTGAACTTATGGCCTCCTTTTGTGGAATGTAGTTTCCAGTTCATTGCTATTATGCAGTAAAGTATTTATATAGTGAGATTAGAACCTGGGTGCAGGGATTAGTAAAAACTTGGCTTACCACAAGGGTGCAGTCTGTGCGGGGGAGAGAGAGAGAGAGAGAGAGAGAGAGAGAGAGAGAGAGAGAGAGAGAGAGAGAGAGAGAGAGTTGTGACCTATTTCTTGGTCTTCTCCTTCCAGACAGATCTGTCATCAGCTTGAACTTGTGGTCTCTCTTTGTGGTGAATGAATGTAGTTTCCAGCTCATCACATTGGTGGATTCCTTTTTCATCAATATTTGGTTCTGTTTCAAGCATGATTTTCCTCGCAAGGTAATGAATATGGTCAGATACAAGCTTCAAGCATGATTTTCCAGAATTATGGTAACTTTAGGACAGTTAACATTTTCGTTTGTAAGAATTTATATACGATAGAGCTTAAATAGTGGAGAAGAGTTAGTATTTTATAATCTGATTATATACAAGCTTCAAGGATGATTGTCAGCTTTAAGGTAATGCGAAGCTGAAAGAGCATAGAACATGTCTGTACAATCACAAGGTTTCTGTAACAATCCCTTATTCTAATAGAGTTCTTATCAAACTGTAGGGAATGAGCTTTGGAGAAGACTTCCATTTTAGTGTATGATTATCTAAAGTCCCTAGTATTCTGTAAACAAAACTTATTTGTTACAAGTCCTATCAAGCTGGTAGCACTTAAGTTTTGGAGAAGACCGTCTCCTGTTATAGGCAACCATGGTTGACAACAGCTCTGACACTGGACATATTATAACCACTGTTATCGGTGGCAGGGACAACCAACCTAAACAGGTGACTGAAATTACTTGTTAAGGTTATCACGGAAATCCTTTTCAATCCTACTGAAAGTGGGTGATTGTGCATATTTTGTTTTCTCTCAGACCATCAGCTATGCGCCTGAAAGAATAATTGGCACCGGATCTTTTGGTGTAGTATTCCAGGTTGCCTTCAAAGGCTTTTTATTTAATTGTTAAATTGACCATGAGTTCTATGTAAATGTTGTTCCTAGCGGCTTATGAACAATTTTGATCTTTGACAGGCTAAATGTATAGAAACTGGAGAAACAGTAGCCATTAAGAAGGTACTACAAGATAAGAGATACAAAAATCGGGAGATGCAGATCATGCTGCATCTTGATCACCCAAATATAGTTGCATTAAAACATTGCTTTTACTCTACAAAGGGAAAAGATGAGGTCTACCTCAATTTGGTGCTAGAGTATGTGCCAGAAACAGTCTACCGAGTTGCAAAACACTACAGTGATATGGCACAGAAGATGCCTCTAATTCTCGTGAAACTCTACACTTACCAGGTTAGAATCAGCCTTGTTGAATTTTGTTTATGCTGCACCTAATGCACTTTGAATGACATAAAAGTATGTTGAGCTTGCAGTATCCACATAAAGAATGTGTCTACCTCCTCAGTTACCTCTCTTTCTAAACCCTAGTGCCAAAATCTCTTAGAGAATATGTAATTTTATACAATATGGCTAGATCCTGGTACATTTTATAGAGATGCAAAATTTGACAGCCACCAATTGTTTGTTAACAACATTATGGCCTTCTTTTGTGTTTACGCAATTCAAATTTGGTTTCTCTAGTTCTCTCAAGTTTAGGAACACAAAGAGGTTATAATGTGTACCGTTGTATTCCCTGGAAAATTTGTATTCTTGGCTCATTCGAGATCAAACCTAAAACCATAGATGGCCCTTCACTCATGAAATTTTGCCACCTGCTTGTTGGGACTTCAGTAGTCATAACCTAGTCTGCAAGTCAGTTCTCATATACCTTAGGTATGTCGAACAGATTATCTAGATCCTTCATGGTTAGATTCTTCTCTGGGTCTCAGCATGAATCCATGATTGTCGAGTGGGAGAGAGGAGAGTAGAGAGGAGATGGTGCAGATTGAGCTCCATTTTAAAAATTGTGATCTGTAGATATGCCGATCTCTTGCCTATATCCATGGTGCCTTTGCAGTTTGTCATCGGGATTTAAAGCCTCAAAATTTGCTGGTGAGATTTTGAGGTGAGCTAGACAATGTATTTGTGTTTATCTTATCCTTTATATTAAGATATTTCTTTCTGTAGGTGAATCCACATACCCATCAGGTGAAGCTTTGTGATTTTGGAAGTGCAAAGGTCTTGGTAAGCATAAATGTCTTTCATGATTTCTGACAATATAAGTGCCTGAAACAAAAATCAGTTTAGAAAATTGTGTGGCTAGGCGTCCATCTTTTGAAGAAATATTGGATTTGAGTGTTTTTTTGGTTTCTTACTATTAGCTCCAGTGTACCGTAATTAGTTTTATTTATCTCTATTATTCCAATAATGAGCAAAATCTGGTCAAGTGAGAGGCTACAATCTGTTTAGTAGATGTGGTTCAAATTTAGATAGGAGAGCAGTAGATGAATGTCCAAAGTCCCCAACCATGTCGACAAGTGACCAAAGTCACAGATCATGGTCTTGATGGGACTGCTTCGTGAAGCAAGGCATTTGATGTATCAAGCATTGTTGTAGAATACTTAGCATACAATACGCGTAGAATACGTAGGCCAAGTATTCTAACCTTTTTTTTGAATACTTAAGAGTATGTATCTTACAGATAAAATACATTAAAATATGTGTAGAATACTTTAAATATATGTCAAATACTTCTTAAATTTTATTACTTCTTTCTCAAAAAAGTAATTTCTAAAATTTTAAATATTTTTTAACTTTTTTGAAATATTAAATACTTGTTAAATATGTAGAATACGTGGAAAATTAAAAAATAGCAGTTCTAAAATGTAGAATATTTCAGAGTATTCTAAACGTAGAATACTCGTTTTTGAAAGGGCTAAAGAATGACAATAGATCTTGGTTCAAATTTCCAAAAACTCACAAAGAGGTTGTGCAGTAAAGTTCGTTGGAAGGATGATTGAAATGATGAAACTAATTGAACTACATGCAGATGATTTGACAGAGCTCTTACATGTTGGTGGTATAGTTCATTAAAAGCAGTCATTCCAATGTGAGTTAACATACCAAGGTATGTAAAGTCCCTTGATCTAAGAGGGACAGTTCTCTCCAGAATAGTAGGCCAGGAAGTGGAGTTGGATGATCTCTGAAGGGGAAGTAATGTTAGATGAACTCTCAAGGGGGAATGATGTGCCAATGAATAAAAAGATATAAGTTGATCAGACGACAAGGTTCAGGAGACCGAGTGGCAAATCATTCTGCGAACTGCGAATCAAGTTTGAATGTCAAGAGAGACTTAGAGGAGTCAGAAGAGTCTTGGGAGGAGACATTAACATTTTGTAATGTCCTTATGAAATGAAGATTGAGATCAGCCGAAGTATGGATCAGATATATCCTGATCAAGAAAGACAGCTTTGTCATTTGGATAGGAGTGAAAGAGTTGGTCAAGATCGTCATAGAATAGAACCCAAGTCCCATACGAGTCATGCAAGAGACCAAAATCTGCAAACTGCTTGTGTCTACCAAAATTGGATTGAGCTTTGTGACAGATTGAGACTTGATATAGAGATAGGAGATGCAGGTAGAATGAAAGGTAGTGGTGGTTCTCCAAAGGATGAATGAATATCAGGATACTGACCTGGCAGAGATTGCAAGGTGCAAACATCATTTGTGCATGAATCTGGAGCGTGGGTCTCTCAATTACCAAAGAAATAAACCAGATACACTACTCACAACAAAGACTGCTGGTATGCATCATGAATACAAATAATTCTCTTAAGAAATAAAAAAACCATAAAGCATCTTGAAGAGAGAGAAACACCTACAGTACTGATTGAACAAAGAGATGATTAAGTTTCAGGTTCAACAACAGGTTTAGGAAAGTTCCAGTGAATCTGGATGTTAATGATGTTCCGATAAATGAGGCCAGACAAATAAACGGTCTAGAAATGTTTTCAAATTTCTTTTGTTTCTTGCAATCGTGGCATTCAGAGCTTTTTTGGGATTATGAGCCAAAATAAATGAGTTATTTAGTATTTTTCTGATTGTTTTGCGTTAAACTTATTTCATTTTGAGTAACTATTTGGGTACTGATATGCTCTCATATATGGATTTTATGTTCAGGTTAAAGGAGAAGCAAATATCGCATATATATGTTCTCGTTATTACCGTGCTCCTGAACTAATTTTTGGGGCAACGGAATATTGTACTGCAATTGATATGTGGTCTACAGGTTGTGTCATGGCTGAACTTCTTCTTGGCCGTGTAAGTAAAATGACTACATGTCAAGGTTGTGAATCTATAACCTTACGCATTTTTATTTAATGTTTCTGCTTGCTTTACAGCCACTATTTCCTGGAGACAGTAGCATAGACCAACTTGTAGAAATCATTAAAGTAAGTGAATTTGAAGCAAGTGCAAATTAATTATTCAACAATTTCAATAGGAATCACTTCCAGTTATATTTATTAATGCCTACAGGTGCTTGGTACTCCAACAAGAGAGGAGTTGAAGTGCATGAATCCTCAGAACACTGATTTTAGGCTTCCCCAAGTTAAGGCCCATCCTTGGCATAAGGTATGAAGCATACCAGCTTCTTTTCCTCACCCTGTGAAAAAGAAGTTGCATTTAATGTTTTTCATTCTTTCACAGGTTTTTCAGAAACATATGCCACCAGAAGCAGTGGACCTTGTTTCGAGGCTATTGCAATATTCTCCAAGCTTCCGCCCTACTGCTGTAAGTATCTCTCTTCAAACTTATCTTGTTGCATGAAGCTATTGGTGTTAATATATTATACAGTTATATGATACTATACTGACTTCATAATTGTCTTTTCAGTTGGAGGCTTGTGCACACCCTTTTTTTGATGAGTTGAGAGATGCTAACACTCGACTACCAAACGGACGGGTGTTACCGCCTCTATTCAATTTCAAACCCCAAGGCAAGAAAAAGAGCTAATGAATTAGATTAGTACCATTTTGCCCTGCTAATGAATTCTTCTACCTCTTTTAAGTGAAGGAGAATTTTCAAATCTTGACCAGTAATCTGTATTATTGTATATCCTTACTGGTAACAAGGTTCTTGCTTATTGAGAAGGAACATGAATGTGCTATGATCATATGGCATTTCTGATTTGTTGACCCTGCCTTTGCAGAACTTAAAGGAGCAACATTGGAGTTGCTGCAAAAGCTAATTCCTGATCATGCTCGGAAGCAGCAATCAATAGCCATGTCATCAACTTATAAGATGGTACTCGAGTAATGTTATCATTAGTTGCAAAGAAACAAGAAAGCCAGCAATTGGCTTGCATTGACAATGGTTGGAAAATGGAACTAGCTTCCATCAATTATGTTTTCTGAAGCAAGTCTATATCAGTGAAGTTATTTTGAGGGCGAACCCTTTTTTCTCTGCCTTATCCTGAAGTATGTGCCCAAGACGGATAAAAGAGTGCAAGGGTCATCATGTTATCTCAGCATGTAAATTGATAGCCATGAAATATGTAATGTTTTGACCCAATTTTGTATTTTCTGAATCATATCCTTGTTTTGAGACTGGAAGAACATATTCTGTGTTTTGAACGTCATCATGTATCATCCTCTGGCCAAGGTCACATCATATTTTTTTATCTAATAAATGCATCACTTCCACGAATCTGGAGTTGGTGCATCTATTCCCATTACTGAGTCTTTGCATTTACAAGCTCATGTGCAATCATAGTTGCTTTTTCATTTCTGTGCAATCATGTTTATTTCAGTACTAGCTCTGGTTTCATTTAAATAAGAACAGTTTTTTTGTCTCCAAACTAACCTTCTAGCATATATGTGAGCAACCCAAAAAGAATTGATACCATTTTTTGTTAGGTTTGCAGCTTGAATACAATAAATTCTATGAAGATCGGTTCTCATTGTAGTTCTATTAAACCTAGTGCTTGTTAAATTACGTATAGTAGTTGCCAGCTAAATAAATTAACTTGATATGATTATTTCTCATAGATCTTTATTTGTAAGAAGTAAGATTTGCTCGTTCAATCAAAATAAGAATGAATTGTGTTCTGCTAGTTGTATGTAATAACTCTGTCAGTGCTTAAAATTTGATCTACTAATCTAGAGACACCACTGATTACTAATTCTTTGCAGAATTCTTTGAGGATTGATATCATATTTTATGAGGTTTTCTGGTACATGTAAACAGTATGATACAAAACGAGATGAAATGTTCACGAAAAAGTAAATTCCAATGTCATTGTAAGATAGTTAGGATGTAACTATATTCTTGAGCCAAATGCTTGTAAGACTGAGACGTGTTTGCCTTGGTTGTGATTTAACTTATTTATAATAAACTTAGGAAATTGGTAAATTCACAGTTTTTTCTGTATTTTCACAGTTTTTTGGGGGGGATGGAATCTGGCTATCATTTGTAATCATATTTCTGAACTCAAAATAAAAACTGTGAATTTACCAATTCCCTAAACTTATCTCTTTATTAACAATTGACAACAGTTTGAGTGTCAAACTCAAACAGCTTGACACTCAAACCACTTGAAACCGAACCCTTAATTTTTTTTGAAACTTAACCATACCAAACCACGAAACCATTACAAAACATTCAAGCTCCAACCAAACGGTTTTAGAGACTTTCAAACCTTTAAACTGTTAAACCATTAAAACTATGGTTTTGCAGTTCAGTTTTGGTTTTCACGTCAAAATTCAAATTTTCACATTTTAATTTTAAAAATTTAAAAATTTTCAATCGTTTCAACAATTTGAGTTGCAGTTTCAAACCGTTAAACCGATAAAGGTTCAAACCAAACCGAAACAAGCTGATAAACCCATTCAGCCACGGTTCTGTGGTAAGGACATTAAGATTACCAGCCTTATTTTGAACTGAAGAGCATAATTTCTTCCAACCAAAATACATCCTTGGTTTCCAAGAGTTCCTTAAATACATACTCAGGTGCATCAGACACAATGAGAAATGCAACATGGACTATTTAATAGAGCTTGAAATGTTTTTATTTATTTTTGACCAACCAAAATGCATGCTTGGTTTCCAAGAATTCATTACTTACATACTCAGGCGCACATCAGACACAAATGCAACATGGATTATTTAATAGAGCTTGAAATGTTTTTATTTATTTTTTACAATCATCAAAACATGGTGACACGACAAAATTAATTGGGTACTAATATAATGCATCTAACAGAAGTGTCAATTGACCGTAAAATGTAAACCCTGAAGTGTATAAGTTCCATATCCACCATGGTAAATACATGGTACTCATATACTTAAATTATGTGAGGCCATATAACAGAATCACTAGACCAAACTAATTACTATATTATCACAAGGACGGCTACCATTTTCACAAATACTATAAAAGCCTCTTACCTCACAAGATCAATGAACATCAGTCAATATTATTAAGAAGAGCATCTCCAATAAACAAGTTAAGTATGCCAATACTAAAGATGCCAAAAAGCTTTTGCGACAAAAAGGATGAAATAGAAAACTAATACAGTTAGACTAATTCTGCTTCCATCCGAAGGTACTCATACAAGACAATATCCATTAAAACAACATATAAACTATCAATAAACCCTGATATCCAATACGTGTTTGCGACCCTGAAGTTCACACAGTAAAACAAAGGATAATTACCTCACAATACAGACAACAACGTGATTTGATATTTGAGAATGTGTTCAAACAGCCTAAATACAAAATATGCACAGAGTCCATCATAAGCCATGTACAAATGCAATCTCAGCATTTCTGAGAATTGCTCAATGGAAGGTGAACTATTCTGAGAGATTACACAATGGAAAATGTAGTACATTCAGTTTCTAAGCATTCTAGTCATTCATGTCATTCAGGCTTCGGCCTGGATAGACATTATTAATTATATATATATATATATATATATGTAAACACAGAATACTAAATATAGTATTATCTTAAGAGATGATAGTATGTATGTATGGACCTCCATTACATAGATGTTTCATGGAACACGAATTATTTTCCGAAAATCTTTTTACACTGGCTCCATTTGTATGGCACTTTTGAGTGGTACATATTCTCCCATGTAGGCACCAAGATGTTCAGAGAGTGCCATCCAATCGATTTGTTCATGATGAAATGCCTTACAAGAGAAGTAAAAGACAGTTTGAGCCAACATACCAAAGAGGGTGACAAAGGTGAGGATAGCAACCAAAAGAGCACCCAACAAGACACGGCCGGCCAATGATGATCCATGAGCACCCATATCTTCTTTAGGATGAGCATGATGATGCACAACATAGGCATGGAAGAGAAGACCCACAACACCAACTGATATCAAGTATAAGAAAAAGAGGCTAAATCCGAGCCTCTGATTTCCCTTGATGAGATAGAAACTTTTCTTAAGAGCAGAGATACCAAAACTCTCTTCTAACACTGAGATTACACTCGCGAGGTGCCAAACACAACTTATATAGACATGGGCAGACACGAAGATGGACACAAGCGCCACAAGTGTTGAGACAAAGATGAAGGAATTAGAGTCGGCGAGCCATCGGACGGCCATGTGGATGGAAAAGATGCTTACGAAGTGATATGCAGCAATGATGAGGAAAACCCACAAGAAGGTGATCAATAGTCGTTTCCACACCATTGGAACAACCGACACAACATTTGTGTAAGACACGGATCTCTCAGTGTAAATACAGGCCACCGAGTATACAATGGCGGCGGTGGAGAGCAAAGAGAATGCCAAAACAAAGAGAAGATAGGAAGCAAAGAAGAGGAGGAGTCTTGTCCACTCACCTTCAAGATCTGCTTCATGTTTCTCCTCCGCCGATGATGATGATGATGATGATCCTTCCTGTGATTCTATGAATCGTTCATCAGAACGGATCTTGTGGATTAGAGGGCCGGATACTAAATGATGGGCCAGAATCATGAAGCATAAGGGGAGAACTAAGGTTGAGGAAAGGGAGAGGAAGAGCTTCCAATATTCTCGCAGAATCCTCGCAGATTCTGCTATAATTCCTGTCAGATTCCGCTGCTGGTGGTGTTCTCTATCCATCGCGTTTAACCTGTCTCTTCTCTTAATATGTGGTTTTCCTGTCTTCTTCCTCTGTGGCTTTCACTGCCTCTGCCTCTGCCTCTGCCTCTTCGTGTGGCAGATACAAACCCTAATTCTCTTGCTTTGGGCATGAGGATGAAGGATCGATCCCATATCTATTCATCCATCCATCCATCCATCCATCCATCCACAACATGAAATAAAAATGGATGGAGCATTGACCAAACAAACAAACATGTACATACATATGGGATTGGATGGGATGGCCGTCTCCGCATTCACATTCACTCATTCGATTCATTCGCCCGCCCAACACACACCCCAACCGAAACAAACATCTTGTTTTGTTACCGAAACAAAACAAGACACCCATGGGATGTATGTATACATATTGTACTAGTGTCGTGTTGCATGCGTGCATATATACATACATGCATGCATGCATGCATACGTACGTATGTCCAACATACATCGATGTCCTCGAGTCCCTACATACTACTTTATGGCTTTCCCCGTTGTCGTGAAGGATTCTGGCCATAAAGAGAAACGGAGCCAAGTGCATGTGAACGGATGTGTGCACCGATGCACACGAATAAAGTATTATGTACCAACATAATGTAAATAGCATAGGACTAGTAAGTACTAGGTAGTAGAATTTAATGAGGTACTTTAAAGTCCCACACGCACAGAAAGAAATCAGGGAAGGGGGAAATCTCAAACACCGATCACAATGTAACGGTCTCCCCTTGTGCTATAAAAGGGGAGGCTTGAGCCTGTTTTAGGGATCTGGTTTGTGGGTTGAGCTCTCTGTCTGTCTGTCTGTCTCTTTGTCTTGTCTACGATTATGTAAGGAAGCATTTGCTCGCGTAGGAAGCCCATGAGCTCCGGACCAGAGGCTCCTTGATCTGTCTACGTGCGTGCGTGTGTGGGGGCTGTGTTTCGTAGAACGTACGACTTTGCTACCGGTCGAGCCCAGTTGTAATTTGCTTACCTTAATCTATTAGCTTCTCGTTTCGGGTTTTCCTCTCTATTTTTGTTTCGTCGTAACTAGTTTCCCGTTCTACCCGCGAATTTCGCGACACGGCTCCTTCCGTAAACCTACACACTCGTTGTCCGGTTTCCGGTAACTGACCAGGCACACCGTCACGGTTGCTCTTCCTACTCCCTCAGACTCCTTGGTTCGAGACCCTCAACACTTACTCGCGGAAAACCGCGACATCTTTGGTGAACCCTACATGAAAGGGGCAATAGAGGAGTCTGAAGATGAGAGGATGCGAACTTGCTGAAGCAATGACGATGGTTGTAGACCACCTAGTTAACACTCGCAAGGGCACGAGCGCCCTTGATAGGGCCATAGAAACGATGGTCGATTTAATGGGAAAGACGCAACAAGCTACCTGGAGGCCTACAGGGCCGAGATGCTGATGAGGAAGGAATGCCCCGGAGGACAGACGGTTGTCCGGGTTCCCTCGGGTCGTAATGATGTCATGTGGTTCTTCACACACGATATGAAAAATAGTAAATTAATTATTTAAGATTAGCTTAATGGATTGATATGGAAAGATAAATGTCATCAAGAGCTTCATAACGCATTTTACTACACATGAAACGTGTTGAGAGTCGAACACAACTTCCCTTAGATAGGTTTCACACTAGTTCATGGACATGTTGGGCTAGTTTTGTAAATAATAGAAAGGGCACTTGCCCTAGCTTAGTTGGTATATAAACCAACGCATTGTAACTTAGTTGTTGTTGGATGTTTTATGCTTTGATGTAATTTTGGTTAATATATAGTTTGTCTATCTCTGTCGTAAGAGCTCTCTCTCTCACTCCCTCTCTCTATGTCTTGACACACACACACACACACACACTCACACTCATCTTCCGCTGCATTACAACCACTCTTGCCTCCTCATTTCTTTACATGGTATCAGAGCGTGTGGTTGCCTGATCAAGCCTATTCGATTGTGTTGTGCTGCACGCCGACGATCAAAAGAACCGGCCCATCGACAGAGAAGAAATCACCATGAATACTCAAATGGGAAGCATTCTTCCTACTGAGAAGCTTGACAGAACGAACTTTGCATCTTGGGAATACAAGATGCACCAATACCTTGTCGGACAAGGCTACTGGAGCTACATCGAAGGAGCTCATGAATCACACCCCAACCCCACACATGCTGACTATCCCGCTTGGGAGCAGGCCACAAGCCGTGTGTTGTATTGCCTTGCATCATGTGTTCATGATCATATGCTTGGCTACATTCGAGAGGCAAAAACGCCGAAGTAGGCGTGGGAAAACCTCAAGAAGATCTTTGCAGCCAATACGGCCACACGAAAGCTCCAACTTCGACAAGAGTTGAACAATCTTCAACAAAGAGACATGTCAATGGGCAACTACACCTTAAAGATCAAGGAGTGGTGCGATGCACTTGGATCGATCAATGTTAGCATTAATGACGAAGAAATGGTGCAGATATGCCTCGGTGGCTTGGCACCGCGATTTGGCGCAATAAGATCGGCCGTTCTCGCGAGAGAGAATCCTCACTCCTTTTTTAATCTCCAATCATTGTTGCTAGTCGAAGAGAATCACATGCGTCAAAGGAACAACGCGCATGACGGACAAATGCTATATTCGAACTTCAATGGAGGAAGAGGACAAAGCCGCGGACGGAGAGGTCGTTTCGGCCAAGGCCGACACAACCATGAGCGTAACTCCCACCAATGGCAAGGGGACAGAAATGGCCCCAGAGAGTTCGGCGGAAGGGGGAGTCATCACGCCGAACCAAGTAACCATAGGAACCCAGTTGAGTGCGGGTATTGTGGAAAACCTGGTCACTACGAAGAGGAGTGTTGGAAGAAGAAGTGTGAGCAAGGCCGACAACTAACAAATTACGCCACAAACTCCAACTACGGCGACCGCGACAGAATGTTCATAATGAAGCACGAAGCGCACTCAATGTCCGCACTTGTGTCAACTACCGCTTCCACTCCGAACAACGTATGGTTTGTCGATTCGGGAGCATCCAATCACATGACGTCCCATGAAGATTGGTTTCGGGAACTTCAGAAGCCTGAACGTCCCGGATATGTCGAAACAGGAGATGACACGACTCACCCCATATAGCATATCGGGAACGTCCCATTCAGAAACGACGGCAAACAGACCTACCTCAAGAACGTGCTGCATGTCCCCACCATTACGAAAAACCTGGTCTCAGTGGGTCAAATTGTCGAACAAGGAATGCAAGTATGCTTCAATAATTATGGATGCTTCATCGAAAAAGGCGATCAAGTCGTAGCTCACGACCGACGAGAAGGTCGTATGTTCATCCTGCATGTCCCTACCATTACGAAAAACCTGGTCTCAGTCGGTCAAATTGTCGAACAAGGAATGCAAGTATGCTTCAATAATGATGGATGCTTCATCGAAAAAGGCGATCAAGTCGTAGCTCACGACCGACGAGAAGGCCGTATGTTCATCCTGCATGTCCCCACCATTACGAAAAACCTGGTCTCAGTCGGTCAAATTGTCGAACAAGGAATGCAAGTATGCTTCAATAATGATGGATGCTTCATCGAAAAAGGCGATCAAGTCGTAGCTCACGACCGACGAGAAGGCCGTATGTTCATCCTCGAATCGAGCGAGGTAAACTCGGCCATGTACGCAAAGGGCCAGAAAGTCGAAACCGACTTAAAACTGTGGCACAAGAGAATCAACCACATTAATCTCCAGAAGCTACAAAGCATGCAACCGAAAGGAGTCGTAATCGGACTCCCGAACTTTACGGCAAAGGAGATTACATGCTTATGTGAAGCATGTCAGTTCGGAAAGCAACGCCGTCACCCATTCCCTAATGAGCGGAATGTGAGCAAAGGGATCCTGGATGTAATACATTCAGATGTATGGGTACTAGCTTAGACAACAACATTCGGCGGATGCCGATACTATGTCACGTTCATCGACGACTTCTCCAGGAACACCTGGATCTATCTGATGAAGTAGAAGAGTGAAGTGCTCAAGCACTTCCAGACATTCAAAGCCAAAGTCGAAAAAACTGCGGGATGACATGTACGCTGTCTTCGATAAGATGGAGGCAAATAATAATTTTCGGTGTATCTCCGAAAAGAAGGAATCCGATGAGAGTTCTCGTGTCGACACACGCCTCAGCAAAACAACGTAGCAGAGCGTAAAAATCGCCATGTAGTAGAAGTCGCACGAGCCATGTTAAACGAGAAGAACCTGCCGAAATCATATTGGGCAGAAGCGGCAAATACGACCGTATATCTCATGAACAGGTGCACAACCTCGGGAGTACATGATATAACTCTGCATGAGAAGTTCTTTGGAAAGAAGCTGGACTTGTCACATGTTCGCATTTTCGGTTCTATCGCCTATGTACATATTCCCGATGATACACGGCAAAAGCTTGACCCAAAGTTGGAGAAATGTATCCTCGTAGGATACTCACTTGAATAGAAGGGGTACAAATACTACAACCCCTCTACCCGTAAGGTTTGAACAAGTCGAGACGTAGTCTTCGACGAATACGCATCTTGGTACGCACCTGAGAATACTTCAACTCCAACCCCGCTCGATGCGGATGACACTGAAATAGAAATAGAAGCTAAGGATCGGCTCACACAGATGTTAGAAGACAACCCAATTTTGACACGACTGAGTGGGCCATCAGAGCCACCGAGTGATGAAAGCACATCTCGGCCGAGTCCGAAGCTGGACAAAGGGAAGGCGAAAATGCAGGAATATGAAGATCAGGAAGAGACCGAGATGCTTCACTCTTTTGATAGTGAATTTGAAGATCTCGACATTCGCATAGATGGAACAAAGAAAGCCATACTCCCCACGGATCGAGAGTTACGCCGATCCATACGTGAAAAGAACCCCGTAAACCGCTACGGCTACGACGAGTACATGGCGTATCACTACGCTTTTATGATGAAAGTAGCGTCAGTACGGGAATCGGAAACGCTTTCCGAAGCCGCAAAGGATCCGCGATGGGTCGACAGGATGAATGAGGAGATGGAAGCTTTATGCAAAAACGAGACATGGGATCTCGTTCCCTCCCCTCGAACAAGAAAGTGATTGGCTGTAGATGGATATACAAAGTAAAATACAATGCTGATGGATCCGTAAATCGCTTCAAATCACGGCTCGTTGCGAAAGGCTATGCGCAAACGCACAACATAGACTACGAAGAAACCTTTGCCCCAGTGGCAAAGATGACAATTGTACGGACAATAATTGCACTCGCAGTAGCGAAGGGATGTGTTAAGAGTCTATTACTAATCAATAGACCAAATTAAGTAAAAAGGAAGAAAATAGATTGGATAGAAGAACCCGTTCCACCCGACCACCCCCGAGCTATGATCTAGACATAGCCAACCTACCACCGACGTCCCATACCGCCGGATATTAGGATGACTAATACCTTGGAAGAGATAAACACGATCGTCGAGACGAAAGCCTAGCCCGCACCACCGGTGTCTACGACAGCAGCCTTCCGACGTGATGATCCTTATGAGGGTAGCTAAGCCTCATATTTATACCTTTTCCTAGGCCCCTTGAATAGATGTGCCTTTCTAAAAGGCTCTCTATTCATTGGTTGTCTAAATCATGATAGTGCATGCACATATCATTCATTCTATCCAATCATTAGTCCCCTTTTTAATAATAGTGAACATACCCTTCACTAATGTAAATATTAGTGACCTACCCTCACCAACGTTATGTGTACATAACATACTCCCCTACTTCAAAAGATTGCACTCTTGCAATATAAAGTGAGGAAATTGTGCCTTAAGCGAATGCTCGCGTTCCCATGTGGCATCATCAATAGGTTTATCCATCCATTTGATCTTGAATAGCCGAATCTCTTTAGAACGTAAACGTTTAGTACGAGAATCAAGAATTCATTCAGGAACATGAGGTTTGTAAGAAAAATCCTCTAATGTTACAAGATCTTGGATTGTGATGGTGTTATCACCAGAGCCTAAAAATGGTTTTAGACGACTGACGTGAAAAACAGGATGAATACCAACGTTACGAGGTAAGGCAAGGTGATAAGCAGATGACCCAACTCGCTTAAGGATTTCAAATGGGCCACAATATCGTGGGGCTAACTTAGCGCACTTGCCCGTAGATAATGACGTAGAATCAGTCGGGACACGCAAAAAAACTTTTTGACCAATAGTAAATGCACGAGGACGTCTATCCTGATCAGCATAAAATCGAGCACGATCTTGAGCTGTCTTGACATTTTCTTTGGCAATATGCAACATTTGGTTCATGTCTTGCAAAAAATTGCGTGTACTGTCTAATGTATCACGATGAATCGTGACATCAACTGGGGCACGTGGCTGAAAACCATACATCAACATAAAAGGACTATATCCAGTGGATGTATGTTTAGAGCTATTATAGGCAAATTCTAAGATAGGAAGGTATTGCTCCCACTTAGAAGGGGTTTTTGCTACATAAGCTCGAAGCATGTCCTCAATAATTTGATTAACTCGTTCAGTTTGTCCATCAGACTAAGGATGATCTGCGGAACTCATGCTCAACGTAGTTTCTATTTTCTTAAAGACCTGAGTCCAAAAGTCACTAGTAAACTTGGAATCTCGATCACTAACAATATCCATCGGTAATCCATAAAAACGAAATAACTCATCAACAAATTAATAAGCCAACTGTTGAGCGGTTACCGTGGTTTTTGTAGGAATAAATCTAGCTAATTTTGTTAGCCTGTCAACGACAACCCATATGGCATCATGACCCCTCTGTGTACGAGGTAAACTAACAATAAAATCCATCGAGATACTTTCCCATTTATTGTTGGGAATATCTAAGGGATGTAAAAGACCATCAGCTTTAAGTCGTTCCGACTTATTAATCTGACATTGTAAGCATTGAGTTACGTATTTATGCACGTCAGAGCGCATCTTAGGCCAGAAAAAAGTACACGAGATGAGAACGAGTGTGCGTTGTATTCCAGGATGACCAGCAGATGGTGCATCATGACATTCATGAAAAATTTTCTGTTTAACATTTGGTAAATCTGGAACACAGACCTTTCCACTACGGTAGAGCAAACCGTTTGTAATGTGAAAGGTCGCCTTCGAGGGTAGGGTGCTAGTATCGGCATCTAAACCAGATTCGGCTTTCGTCTAGTATTTTGAGAAATAACTGTCATCAAGGTATTTCCCTCGAAGGTGATCTAAAAGATCAGATTTTATTTCCGTGAAGCTAAGCATGTTAACTTCTTTAATGCGACTAAGAGCATCAGCAACGGTGTTCATAGAACCCTTGCGATATCGTATGGAAAAATCAAAATCTTGCATAAGGTCAGCCCAACGGCCTTTACGACCAACAAGATCGGGCTGGTCACAAAAATACTTTAATGATTGATGGTCTGTTGTAACCACAAATTTATTTCCATAGAGATAGTGCCTCCATGTTTTAAGTGCGTGTATCACCGCAAACAACTCTTTCTCTTGAACCGAATACCGAGATTGAGCAGCATCAAGCTTCTTACTTTCAAAAGCAATAGGGTGACCACCTTGATAAAGAACGACACCAATAGCATAATCACTAGCATCGGTTTCAATTGAGAAAGGCTTAGAAGGGTCTGGTAATAGAAGAGTGGGAGCCTGACACACATGCTCCTTGAGTGTCTCAAATGATTTGTCAAGTTGTTCATTCCATGAAATTGGTTTGACAGACTTACGTGGATGACCTTTTAAAAGGTCAGTTAATGGCGTAGTCAATTTGGAATAGTTACGAATTGATTTTCGTAAAAATCCAACAAACCCTAAGAATGATCTAAGTTCACGAATATTACGAGGAATGGGCCAAAGTTTAACCTTTTCAATACGAGAAGGTTCAATTTCAACGCCATTTTCTGTAATTAAATGACCTAGGTACACAATAGATTTTTGGAAGAAGTCACATTTTGAATGTTTTGCATAGAAAGAGTTGTCACGCAACTTTCGCAAAACAAATCGAACATGTTGAACATGATCTTGCAAGGTACGGCTATATATCAAAATATCATCCAAGAAGACGACAACAAAATCACCGAGTTGATCTCGGAAAACATCATTCATCGCTTGTTGGAATGTGGCTGGAGCATTAGTCAACCCAAATGGCATGACTAAAAACTCATAATGGCCATAGCACGTACGAAAAGCGGTTTTAGGAATATCATCCTCGGCAATGCGAATCTGATGATAACCAGTTCGTAAGTCAATTTTCGTAAAATATCGAGCCCCGTGCAAACGATCAATCAAATCATCGGCACGAGGTAATGGATATGCATTCTTAATTGTCATTTTATTCAAACGGCGATAATTGATACACATTCGCCACAAACCTTCCTTCTTCTTGACTAATAGAACTGGCGCACCCCAAGGTGATTTACTATACCTAATGTGGCCCATACTCAAGTATTCCTTAAGTTGTTTAGCGATCTCATCCTCTTCTAATCGACTAAGTCGGTAAGGTGGAATGCTCACAGGAGCAGCCCCAGGGATGAGTTCAATTTGATGGTCCACATTACGTTTAGGTGGTAAAGTAAGCGGTAATTCAGTAGGAAACACATCTTGAAAATCCTCTAAAATAGAGTCGAGTAATCGTTGCTCAAAATGTGGTAATTGTGTGGCGTCAATATTAAAATAATAAAATTGAACCGCAGGATCAATTACACACGAATAAATTAATGAACTAGAATACTCACTTAAAGATTTAGAAGACACAAGTGAATGAGAAGGAAGTTTGGAACATTGAATAAAATGTTTACAATTATTAAGTTCAAATGTGATTGAGTGATTAACCTAATCAATGGACAAAGAAGGGTTTTTATTAAAAAACCAAGGATATCCTAAAATGACATCTGCGGATTGTAATTTCATAACATGAAAGTCACGCTTCTCCAAATAAGTATCTATTTGAATTGGCAGTTGACAAACAATGCCACTGATGTATTGAACGTTTCCATTTGCCATGTGAACTTGATAGATATGATCACTTGCGTTTATGTGGAGCTCCATTTGCTGCACAAAGTGATCATTAAGAAAATTGTGAGAACTACCGGAATCAAACAAGAAATGTGCTTGTGTTCCATTGATATATCCGACTGCTCGGAGTAAATCATTAGGTCCAAGTAAATGTGAAGGAAAAGTGCATTCACATAAACTTAAGTGATTGGTATGAACTTCAACAATATCAAAAGACTCACCTGTGTGACTCGTAGATTTGTCTTGAGGAGGGGTGTTCATTGACTTCCTCTCAAGACGAAGACAGGTATCCTTTGTGTGGCCCCGCTTCTTGCAATATGCACAGAAGAGATTCAGTTTCTTTGAGTCGCGGTCAAGAGTGTCACTGGATTGCTTACGTTTCCCAATGAACTTGACATTCGGAGTTTTGGCGAACTCAGGTTTATTGTGGTCTTTCTTGGAAGTCCTATGGTATCGCAGCACAATGTTGACGGCTTCCTCGAAAGTTGTGGGGTCCTTGTCATGGAAGATCCAATGATAATCCCCATTGGGAATACCATTCAAAAAACAAGCGACAAACCATTTCTCACCCGTAAGTCCCGATTTTTGGATCTGGGTCCGAGCGTGATGCACATAATCCTCGAGAGAGGTAAATGGCTTACTAGACAATGTGAGCAAGTGTTGCGCTTGTTCGGTTTGAGAAGGTGGCTGCAAGAATTGTTTCTTAAAAACATCAACGAAACCTTCCCAAGTTGTGGGTAAGTTTTTTGCGGTCCTTAGGCCACGCCACCAAGCAGCAGCTCGGCCACCTAACTCACGACCGACATAACCAATTTTTACTGCATCGGGCTTGGGATGAAGCTCAAAGTGAGACTCCCAACGACCAAGCCAAGTGCTAATAGCCTCCTCGGTTCTTTCTTTCTTATCTCCCTTGAAAGGCGTGACTACGAAGGAAGGTTCACCTTCTTTCTTGGACTCAATAGTTAATTCTTGGAATTTCTTTTCCAATGCCATATTGGCCTGTCTCATTTCGGCCAATTGATTCAAGGTAGTAGTGAGCAATTGCTCAATAGTGATCTCAGCTTGTGTGCGAGATGCGGATTGGGGTTGAGAGGTCTCATTTGGAGAGATCGTTCCAACTGCGTTCAAAACTTGTTCCATGATGCACGCTGTGGGTATGCAATAAAATAAGGAGGTTCAGAAAATACACAAGCAAAATGAATGCTTGAAATTTTGATTGAAAGAACTTTATCCAAGAAAGTATCTCATGTCTTTACCCCTCTAGACATATGAGATGTGATTCGAGATCCGATAACTATGGTAACACTATGGTGTTTTAAAAACCATGGGGGACAACATAGCTAAGATGTATTTCTCGGATCTCTATCTTGAGTAATCATGGCGGCTCCCCGAGGCTCAACCATGGTTCTTACATCAATGAAATTTCTTAGATAGCCTTATATTAATGCCAACCCATCATGTATTATATGGTCGAGAAAGTGTATTACGTGAAAAAACAAGTGCACTCACAAGTAATATTCTAGTCTTGCGAGCAATAAGCAAACGTGATGATAAAATGATAAAATAAGGCACTACTCATAAGAGTTAAGTAGTGACGAAAACAAGGGTAAAAAAAAAGAACCCATGTGTTACCTACGAAAAAAACAATGTCACAAATAAATGGGAAGTGCAAGGTATGCACATATACATCCCAATATGATTGTTATAACTTGCACAATTGTGACATAAGCCACAAATTGATACAAGTGATGACGGTGTTGTGCGCAAAGATGTAATACTCAAATCCATGAGTAAAACATCAATAAGGGAACTCATATGGTTTTACTCGTTTTCTAAGGCTTGATGATAAGAGTTAAACCTAGATGACCCGTTGAAAAAAAATCGTTCAACAAGCCACTCCATACGAAAAAATAGTCTACACGTAAAGGTTACATTAAAAATAAACGATGTAAATACTTTATACATGAAAAGGAAGTGGAAAAAGGAGAGTTAATTGTGGGCGGGTAAATAATAATTACTAGAAAATCATATAAGTGAAACAATACTTATGAAATTAAAATTTAATTAGAATAATCAACAATTAGGTGTATGGAATCAAACATGCCCTAAGATACGAAACCCTAGGGTAGTTGACATGGACCTCCTCAAGACCACCACATATCCCTAGAATCGGCCAAGTAATGGCTAATTAAAGAGGAAAGTGGCATAGGTAAGTGACATATACCTCGTCAAGGCCACATCATCCCTTAGAATCGGCCAATTGATGGCTAATTAAAAAGGAAAGTGGCATATGTAAGCTACATATACCTTGTCAAGGCCACAACATCCCATAGAATCGGCCAATTGATGGCTTAATAGAGAGTAGAGTGGCATAGGTAGGCAACATACACCTCGTCAAGGCCACATCATCCCTTAGAATCGGCCAAGTGATGGCTCAATAGAGGGGAAGAGTGGTATACTCAACATCATATGCAAAACGGCCATGAGATAAGCGTGTGCGATTAGAGCAAACACGCTCGACCCAATGCACAAGAATAATTATTATCGTAAGAGTTCAAGAGAGGAGAGAGTGGGATATATATCGCAATATGCAAAAGGCCATGAATTGAGCGTGTGCGATTAGTGCAAACACGCTCGGCCCGATGCATAATAATAAGTAAAATCGTAGCGTAGTAGGAGGTAGAAAGAAAGAGAATAAAACGTAATACCAATTTGATTCGACCATAAAGAACGCATAATAGAAAAAGAGAAGAGATCAAAAAAGAAGAATACCGGGTTTAGAGTGTTGTTTTGATCCTGAGAAGAGCATGACGAGCCTTGTTAGATCCCCCTCGCTCACACGCAAAAAACATCAAAACAACAAAAAAATTGTTAGTAAAAGCTCTGATACCACTGTTAAGAGTCTATTACTAATCAATAGACCAAATCAAGTAAAAAGGAAGAAAATAGATTGGATAGAAGAACCCGTTCCACCCGACCACCCCCGAGCTATGATCTAGACATAGCCAACCTACCACCGACGTCCCATACCGCCGGATATTAGGATGACTAATACCTTGGAAGAGATAAACACGATCGTCGAGACGAAAGCCTAGCCCGCACCACCGGTGTCTACGACAGCAGCCTTCCGACGTGATGATCCTTATGAGGGTAGCTAAGCCTCATATTTATACCTTTTCCTAGGCCCCTTGAATAGATGTGCCTTTCTAAAAGGCTCTCTATTCATTGGTTGTCTAAATCATGATAGTGCATGCACATATCATTCATTCTATCCAATCATTAGTCCCCTTTTTAATAATAGTGAACATACCCTTCACTAATGTAAATATTAGTGACCTACCCTCACCAACGTTATGTGTACATAACAGGATGGCACCTCCACCAGATGGACGTGAAAAATGCTTTCCTCCAAGGAGAGTTAGAAGAAGAGGTGTACATGATACGACCACCCGGATTCGAATCGCGTAAACATCCGCACGCCGTATGCCGACTCAAAAAGCCACTCTACGACCTCAAACAAGCACCGTGTGCTTGGCATTCGAAGATCACACAATATCTTCATCAAGTCGGATTTCAGATGTCAAAATCCGATACTTCTCTGTACATCCGAAATGAGTCGAATAGCCCGATCATCATCATCCTATTCGTGGATGACTTGGTCATCGAAGGAAAGGATCTCATTGAGATCAACAAAGTCAAAACACTTCTCTCCTACAGATTCGAAATGAAAGACCTGCACGAACTCCATTACTTCCTAGGCATTGAAGTAATTTGGATACCAGTTGGGATAATGATCTCACAACGGCACTATGTCCTTAACTTACTCTACAAGTTCGGAATGACCGACTGTAAGCCTATGTCTACCCCTCTCGATCGTAACCTAAAGATTGATGCCAATTCCGGAACTGCTGAGAGTGAGCCGACTCAGTATCAACAACAGATCGGTAGTTTGATCTATCTAACCATTACGCGACCTGACCTCAGTTATTCAATCGGCCTACTTAGGCAATTCATGCAGAATCCACGAAACCTTCATCTTGATTGTGCTAAGAGGATACTACAGTATGTCAATACGACAATGGCCTACGATATCATGTATAAGTCGAACACGACTATTCGACTTGAAGGGTACACCGACGCGGACTAGGCAGGATATAAAGTGGATAGACGATCCACCTCAGGATTTGTCTTCTCCCTCGGCAGTGGAGAAATCTCCTGGAGCAGCAAGAAACAACTGACAGTCGCACTGTCGAGCACGGAAGCCGAATATAGGGGCGCAATAGTCGCCGCATGAGAAGCCGTATGGCTTAAACGCATACTAAAGGATCTGGGCGTTCCCATCAACGATCCAATTCGTCTCTACTGCGACAACATGAGCAGTATCTACCTGGCGTGGAACCCCGTCTTTCACGCGCGGACTAAACATATCGAAGTGCATTACCACTTCATTCGTGAGCGCGTAGCATACAGGCCGGCGAGATCGATCTACAACATACCAGTACACACCTCCAAGTTGCTGATATGTTTACGAAGGCCTTGGGAATTGACAAGCTCGGGCAATTTGCATCGGACATTGGTCTCACAACATCTACATTGCCGAACTTGAGGGGGAGTACAGGTACAGGCGACATGGAAGCAATACACAACGATACGCAACACATACGCAATTGATCAAGTACGCGAGTATGCAACACAGTTGACTAGACAAGTCGAAGTACGAACCAAACAACCTTCTCGATAGATAGAAGTTGTGCTCGAAGGGGCGTGTTGAGAGTCGAACACAACTTCCCTTAGATAGGTTTCACACTAGCTCATGGACATGTTGGGCTAGTTTTGTAAATAATAGAAAGGGCACTTGCCCTAGCTTAGTTGGTATATAAACCAACGCATTGTAACTTAGTTGTTGTTGGATGTTTTATGCTTTGATGTAATTTTGGTTAATATACAGTTTGTCTATCTCTGTCGTAAAAGCTCTCTCTCTCACTCCCTCTCTCTATGTCTTGACACACACACACACACACACACACACACACACACACACACACACACACACACACACACACACTCATATTCCACTGCATTATAACCACTCTTGCCTCCTCATTTCTTTACAAAACGGATAAACAAGTATCAAGTTATGTGAGTGTGAAGTTTGAGAAGATTGGGAAAAACAAAACTATGAGATATCCCACATAGATAGGACAACATTGGATCCCATATTATATAAGGAGATCTAGAACCTATTACTTTATGTCTATGTGTGAAGCATAGAATGTTTACGGTGACTTGGCCTAAATTGTGTGGATGAATGGCTCAAATGATTTTGGGTCACGGCGTACGGCCCGGTCGGGACGTGCGTGCCTATGTGTACACGGTGCGGTCGGTGTGCATGGACACGTACATGGCGCATGTGCGCGTGTGCATACATGGCGCGGTCGGGACGTGTGCATGTGGATGCGTCTACGGTTTGGTTGCGATGCACATACGGATTATGCACGGGCTGAACTTTATGGATCATGTGGCCGAATTATGCAAACGGTCGCATGCAACTAAAAGTAAAGACGAAGCAACTAAAAAAAAGAGGCCATGCAACTAAAAATAAAGGCCAAGCAATTAAAAATGGAGGCCATGCAACTAAAAGCCATGCAACTAAACGTGGGGTAGGGAAAGGAACATGAAAGGGGGAATCAACAAAGAAACCCATATAAAATTTGCATTTTTTTCCTACACTCGGGGCTCTCTCCATTTTTTTTTCTTTTCCTTCTCTCCCTTATCTTACGGAAGCCATAAGACTCAAAAACCCTAATTTTCCCTACGGAAGCCATATCTCTCAAAACCCCTAATTTTTCTTTTCTATTAATCTTAGTAAACCTAAAACTTCTAAATCCCAATCTTGGGACATATTGTAATTTTTCTCTTTCTTTACTAATAAAATTTATCAAACTTTGTCATATCGATTAATTCTTAATACAAAAACGAACGAATTTGATATCCTCTGGTAGTAGGCCCCGGGGTCCTGCCTCAAGTTCATGTGTCCTCGTCGTATTTTCGTGACAACGCCGAGCATCCATGCGGAGGTGCTCGAAGTGCAAGTGGACTCTCGTAATTGGGTAGACTTCGAGGGGCGGCTACTTGAGAAGTACAGCTTCGATGATTCTCTTCAGTTGTCGAAGAAGGACCTTATGGATTGGGTCGAGAGCCCCGACAAGGGAGGGAATACGTCAACCGTGCTTCAGGAGTTTGAAAGGCGGTTCACATGACTCTCGACACTAGACTGGACTGTGCTCGATACAAGCAAGGTCCTACTAGTTGTGATGTCGGTCGACGTGCTCGACCGCGAGAAGGTTGGTCTCCTCTTGGAAACGAATGAAGGGCTCATGGCTGACTGGGCCGTGGTCAAAAGAGTTTGCGGCCGTTTTGACAAGCAGGTGCCAGGAGGAAACTAAAGGAACCGCTTTTGACGAGAACGAACGAAACGAGACGGTGGCTTGAGTCGGGCATGACGCCAACCAATGTGGTCGCAGGACCGTCCGGGGGCGCAACTCTAGAGGAGTTGACGAAGATGACGCGCGATCTCCAGATCGCGCAAGCTTGGAGAGATGGCGGGGGACAATCGCGTGTCCGGAGGCCTCCGGTAGAACAACGATGCATGTGGTGCGATGTCGTCGGCCACATCCAAAGGGAGTGCGCCGATTTCGTAGAAGCACTCAAGAGAAATGTAGTGTAACTCTGGAACGAGCGAGTACATGCATGCGATACGCGAAGGCCCCTCGATGTGAACACCGGACGAGGTGGCATGAAGAGGATAATGGAGGAAGTCGCGGCCTGGAATGCTGAGGCCATACACTATTCGGTGTCGGCAGGGATCCGGGTAGGTGGAGAGAAGGGTGCCACATCCGAAAGCAGCACGAGATTTTGGCCGCTCGTAAGTACTGGAAGGCCTATCGAGAGTGAGGCTAAGGAAGGACGAGATGGCCCGCGCGGAGAGACGGGTCCAAGAGGGCATTGGGTGGAGTGATTTGGTAGAAGAGAAAACCGGCTTTGTAGAGGCCGTGTGCCAGAACTACAAGGCTATGGTTGAAGACAAGCGGGCTGGAAAATTCGAAGGGATCGGACCTTCGAACCAATACGAGACCCGAAGCGGTCCAAAGAGAAATGACGGAGGCCCGTCCGGCCCACAGGAGAGGACGAAGTTGCTGAGCTTCCGGTTGAGCTCAGAGATCGAAAAGGTGACGGACCTACGAAAGGTCTTGGAGGAGCGGATCCTTGAGCGTTGAGTGGAACTCACGCTACGGGAAGTGCTAGGGATAGCAAAGAAGGAGTTCCACGATTATATCGTGGACCTGGTAAAGAGGAAGCGGCTCTCGACAAAGCCAGAGCCGGAGAAGCTGGTTGAAGTAAAGGCGACCCACATCGAAGAGGTGGCAATGGAAGAGGAGTTCCCGTAGAGCCAATATATGAACCTACACTGGGATAGAGCGACAACGGAGACCCCTGTCCGAATCGGGGACGTGAAGGAGCCGGTGGTGGCGCTAATCGACCATGGGTCGGAGATTAACTTAATGTCCATGAACTTCTACAAGAAGGTAAATGGCCGGTCAATACAAAGCATGGGTGGAAGATACGCGTGTCGACTCGCGTTACCGAAGAGCTTCACGGTGCGTGCCTAAATGTTCGAGTAAAGATCGGCAATGTCGAGATCGACTGTCACTTTTTCGTCCAGGAAACATCCTCGCATCTGGTGATACTCAGTGAGCCTTAAATTACGGCGGCTCATATGGAGACCAAAGTGCTGGACAATGGGTTGGCATACGCAAGGGTGAAGAGCCAGGACGGTAAGCACTCCGTCCAATTCCTGATGGTGAGGTCGAATCATGAACGAAACCATGATTCTCTCGAAGGCGAGGTCCAAGGGGATGTTTAGAGAGGATTATCAAGGCGTGGGGCCAGGATAATCTGGACAACCGGAAGAATCCCCACACTTGTACCATAAGTAGGAAAATTTGGCCCTTTGTTAACGGAGGTTGTACCATAGCCGACATCGATGGCGGGGAGAAGAAGTGGGTCGAAGGATGCTTGAAGGCCTGCGACGCCTTAGGCTCCGACGATGAGATCAATGGTGCCGTGGAGGCGGTCTCATTTGATGACACTCTTGGGGAGATCGAGAGGTTGGCTAAAGAGGACCTACCCGAAGACCGGATTATCCCGGTCAGTTCGGTCAAAATGTACGAGGTCATTGCGGACTTCGGTAGGATGGTCGGGTTGGATCAAACGGCCCTAGTAAGCACGAAGTACAAGACTGTGGACCGGAAGGTGAGGCAAATCGCGGCTCCCTTGCCGGAGGACAGCTCGGAGCAAATGAAAGGGGTCGCGACCGACCCAAGTTTACGAGATCCGGCTGACATAGGACACCGGTTCACCGACGAGACGCTATGAGAGCTCAAGATCGGTAGGGGTGGTTTCATACTGCCCGCGGAGGAAGACCGGTTTCGAACAATGCTTGGAGGGCACAAGAAAGCCTTCACACTCTTGTTGGGGGAGATCGGGTGCGTCGACTTGACGATCGTGTAGCCAATGGTGATCTTCATGGTACCGCGCGTACCGTGGAATCTCACGCCGGTTCTGGTGTCGAGAGGTCACATACCGAAGTTGAAGGAGCTGCTCAAACAGAAGATCGGGATGGGAATCCTCGAGCCGTCGAGCGCCCCATACTCGAATCAGTGGTTTACGGTGCTGAAGAAGAACGACACGCTACACTTCATTCAGGACCTGCAGCCGGTCAACAAGGTGACCATTCGAAACGTAGGGATTGGGCCGCCAATTGACAGTTTGCGGAGGCCTTCGCAGGGAGGTCGATCTACTTAGTCGACAACTTGTATTCCGGATGTGACCAGTTCCAGCTAGCCGTGGAGAGTAGGGATATCACGACCATGCAAACCCCTCTCGGCCTAGTTCGAATGTGTACCCTGTCACAAGGAGGGACCAACTCGGTGGCGCACATGGTGAATGCAATGAACAAGGTTTTGCGGGACTACATCCCGGACATCACCATACCTTTCTTGGATGACATCCTGATCAAGGGATGTTCGAAGGAAGCTTTGTTGTGGACCACATCTCCGACTGCGAGAAGATACTACAGAGGATTGATGGTGCTCGGCTTACCTTCTCCGGGGAGAAGTCGGCTTTTGGACAATCCGAGATCCTAGTCGTGGGGCACCTGCGCGGACCATACGACTAGAAACTGTCTTCGGTGAAGGTAGAGGCCATCTCCACGATGAAGGAGGAATGCAGGTCGGTCACGGAAGTTCGACGATTGCTGGGGGCGTGTGCCTTCTACCACATTTGGATCCCGCACTACGCTGTCGTGAAGATTATGGGCCATAAGAGGAAATGGTGTGAAACACGCAGGAACACGGGTGTGCACGAGTGCACATCCATGCTGAATTAAAATATGTAAATACTAGGTATTGGTAGGATGAGGGGTGCTAGGTGGTCATAATAGGAATTATGACCTCGCGAAGGGAGGGAGAGTTACGAGGAGTGTGAATCGAGGAGAACATCTAGGAAGGATAATGACAGGTCTTAAAGGCTTTTGTAACGGTCGCTCCTTGCGCTATAAAAGGGGCGGCCTCAAACTGTTTTACGGGGGGGCCCGATAGAGAGGAGAAGAGGGGGAAGCAGATGAGCTCTACACTCCATCACCAGCTTTGATCCGGTTGTAATCGATTACCACGCCGTGCGCGCATTTTGATTAATATAACCCTATCTACTTGATACAAGCTGTTCACTGCGTCTCGGTCTGTCTGTCTGTGTGGGTGTCCGTGGCTACGCACGACTCTCTCTCTCTCTCTCTCTCTCTCTCTCTCTCTCTTTCACTACAGTTCTCTGTTTGCCCGTGGTCTCCGTGCCTATGCGAAGTGTGAACTCTTCCCCCTTCATTTCCCTGATTCCTTGGTTCAAGACCCCCGTGGTCCTGCCCCATTTTCTATGCATCTGCACGGATTTCCGCGACATCTTTGGCGAACCCGACGTGAACGGGGGCGGCAAAAGAATCCAAAAATAAATAAATAAATGAGAGGGAGCGAACTTGCAGAAGCAATGGCGGTGGCGGTAGACCGCCTGGTTAGCGCTTGCGAGGGCACGAGTGCCCTCGACAGGGCCATAGAAGCAACGGTCGACAAGATAGGCCGGTTCAGTGGGAAAGACGCCACGAGCTACTTAGAAGCCTACAAATCCGAAATGCAAATGAGGGATATATCGGAGGATAGACGGCTGGTAGGGTTTCCACGGGTCGTGACGCCGAGCATCCATACGGGGATGATCGAAATACAAGCGGGTTGCCGTGATTGGGTGGATTTCGCGGAGCAAGTTCTCGAAATGTACAGCTATGATGACTCACTCTGACTGTCGAGAAAGGACTTTGTGGATTAGGTTAACAACCCTGACAAGGGTCATAACACTTCGGTGCTCCTCCAGGAGTTCGAGTCGCGGTTCACACAGCTCTCTACGTTGGACCGGACCGTGCTCGAGACGAGTAAGGTCCTATTGTTCATTACATCGTTCAATTTGCGCATCCGCGAAAGCGTGGGCCTTCTTCTTGAAACAAACACCGGTCTCACGATTGACTGGGCTACTGTCAAAGGAGTGTGCAGCAGGATTGACAAACGCAGAGACTGGAAAGAGAAGGGGTCCTCGCCGGCCGGACCAACTGTCAAAATTGGGGCTAAGCCGACGCCGACTCAAACGGAAGAAGCGAGGAGGTGGCTTGAGTTAGGCCCAGCCTAAGCAAATGTAGCCGCGGGGCGGGGCCTTCAGGCGGCGCAGGACTGGAAGAACTGACAAGGATGGTGCGCGACCTCTAGATCGCCCAAGCCTGACGAAGTGACGAGGGTCAGCCGCGTGACCGGCGACTGCCGGCCAACCAAAGGTGCATATGGTGCGACGCCATCGGACATGCAAGGAGAGATTGCGCCGACTTCGGCGAAGCACTCATGAGTAATGTGATTTATCTTTCGAATGGCAGGATTCATGCGAGCGACATGCGAAGAATGCTTGATGTAAATTTTGGATGGGGTGGCATGAAGAGATTGATGGAAGAGGCTGCGGCGCGGCACGTCGAAACCATCCACTACTCGGCTTCGGCCGGCATCCGCATAGGCGAAAAGGTGGCTAAGAACGATACAAAACCCGGGTTCTGGGTGGTGGTACCCAAGACCTTGTCCGGGGGAAGGCTGCAAAAGGAAGAAGCGGACCGCGTAGAGGAGCGTTGCATGAGGTCACTGGCTGGAGTGACCTAGTTGAAGAAAACACCGACTTTGTGGAAGCTGCGTGCAGGAACTATGAAGCTCTGATTGACGAAAGGCGAGCCAGAAAGACTGGGGGGGTGGGCCCTTTGGGGAGGTATGACACCTGAGGTGGGTCCTAGGAGAAGGAAAAGGGCAGGGGTCCAAGCTTCCGATTAAGCTCGGAGATCGAGAAAACGACGAACCTACAGAAGGTTCTAGAGGGACGAGTTCTCGATAGTCGCATAGAACCCACGCTAAGGGAAGTGCTTGGAATAGCGAGAAGGGAATTCCACGATAGCATCGTGGATCTTGTACAAAGAAAGCGTCTCGCAATGGAACCGGAACTCGAGAAGTTGGTTGAAGTAAGGGCGGGCCTCCTTGACGAGATGGCTGTGAAAGACAAGCTTGTGGAAAGCCACTACACCAGGCCACACTGGGGAAGAGCGACTACGGAAACCCTGGTTCACATCGGGGATGTGAAGGAACCGGTGGTAGCGTTGATCAACCATGGGTCGGAAATTAACCTAATGTCTATGGACTTCTACAAAAAGGGGAAATGGCCGATCAACACCCAATACGGGTGGAAGATACGTGCGACTATGAGAGCCACAGAAGAACTACACGAGGCTTGCCTGAACGTCAAAGTGGGCGTCAGAGAAGTCGACATAAACCAACACTTTTTCGTGCAAGAAACGTCTTCCCACCTGGTCATCCTCGGCGAACCATACATCACGGCGGCTAGAATGGAGACGAAAGTGCTGGACGATAGCTCGGCTTACGCAAGGGTAAAAAGTCAGGACAACCGTCATTTCATCCAGTTTTTTACTGTGAGGAAGAATCATGAGCGGCATAGGGACACCCTCGGAAATAATGACCGGGTGGATTTTTAGGAAGGGCTATCAAGGCGTGGGGCCGCGATAGTCCGGATGGCCGGGAAATTCCCCACACCTATAATATAGGTAGGAAAATTTTGTTCTCCGACAACGAGGGTTGTACCATAATCGGCATTAGTGGCCGAGAAAGGAAATGGGCCGAGATGTGCTTAAAGGCGTGTGGAGCCTTGAGCCACAACGAAAGAATTGGGGAAGCCGTGGAGGCGGTCTTGCTTGATGACACCCTTGGAGAAGTCGGGAGGGTAGTCGAAGGAGGCCTGAGCGAAGACCGGGTCATACCGGTCATCTCGGTTGACATGTATGAAGTCATTGCGGACTTTGAAAGGGAAACTAGGGTGCATTAGATCACCCGGGTAGACACCAAGTACAAGATTGTGGACCGAAAGGTGAAGCCTGTCGAGGCTCCCTTACCGGAGGGCAGATGGGAACGAATTAAGAGGGTCGCTACGACCCCAGCTTGCGAGATCCGGCCAGCATAGGACACCGTTTCACCGACAAAACGCTACGAGAGCTGAAGATTGGTGGGGGTGGCTTCCTACTGCCGACGGAAGAGGACTGATTCAGGAGGATGCTCGAGAGACACGGGAAAGCCTTCGCATTCTCGCCAGGAGAGATCGGGTGCGTCAACCCGACCATTGTCGAACCGATACCGAATCGGGAGACCGGGGACAATATCTTCGGGAGCGAGGAGTCGGGTGGGGATTGGACCAACAGCGGATCGGGAGAAGATAAGTAAAGGTTGGGTTGGAATCTCCACCATTACACTACTTGGCACATGCTGGAGGATATGCGGTTTGGTGAGGGTGGATGTGGTGAAGGATTCTGGCCATAAAGAGAAATAGAGCCAAGTGCACGTTGTCGTGAAGATTTTCGGCAATAGTGTGAAAATCCCATAAAACGTACAAAATCGAGTATGAATCATGTAATACAATAATTGTGAAGATAACATTTGTAATATCTAAGTACAAAATGATGGAGGTTTCGAATGCACTTTATTACACGAGAAATGGACAACTAAATGTCAAGATATGAGGGTATAAAGTTTGTGAAAAGAAAAGAGAAAATTGTGAGATATCCCACATAGGCACGACAAATACGGCTCTCATCATATATAAGGTGGAGCAAAAGATATTATCTTTGTGTCTATGTGTGGAGCATAGAGAGTTCAAGGTAACTTGAACTTAGAGTGGAGGTGGCTAGCTACTCGTAAAGGGTTTTGGCCAACCAAAACCGGACCGGCGATGGAGCCGGTGATCCGACGGCATCCGACCGCAATCCGATGGCGGCATCCGGCGTCGATATCCGGTGTCGGTGTCGGCATCTGGCGGCGGCACCGGTATCCGGCATCCGGCGTCGGCGTCGGCATCCGGCGTCGGCATCCGGCGACGGTATCCGACGAACCGGCGACTAGATAAAATAAATATATAAAAATATATACATATACAAGGAGGGCAAGTATGGATTTGAGCCTTGCACCTCCAAGTTAGGAGTCAAATGGCTTACCATTAAGCCATAGTATTTAATTGAAATTATATTTCTATCATTGTACTTTTACATGTAAATTCTCATCCATGAGTGCTAAAATGAGTGACATGGTTAGCATGCACCACATGTAATACTTAAGCGCCAAATGGCAAACATGCAATTTATGCATGTCTTGTACCCTCACATGCATCATATGCATGAGAGCATCTATAAAAGAGGGAAGGGGGAGGAGAAAAACACGGTTTTTTTGTATGAAAATTAAGAGGAAGAAATTCGTTATCAAATCAATTGTGTAATCTCAACTTCTCTCTTTCCCAATCTATCTTAAGTACTTTCTCGCCAAAGCTTGTATCGACTCTAAATCCTTCCGGTCCAGAACCCCGGCGGTTCTGCCTCACGATTCGCGCGTAGTGACGGATCTTCACGACATAATTAAGTGGTGAATCCGACGTGAAAGAGGCGGTAGGAAGGATCAAGTCGAGATTAATACTTGGAGATGGCGTCCTCAAGCAACCAAGCAGGAGAGTTCGAAAGGATGATGCTAATCGTCGAGCAAATGATGAGATCTCGAGACAACGACGCGAGCGTGGAGAAGGCTGTCGATCGTGTCGTAGAGCTCGAGGGCCAATTCAATGGAAGGAACGTTACGAAGTTCCTTGATGCATATAAGAGGGAGATGAATCAAAGGGACGTGTCCGAGGCACGTCAAATCGCAAGCTTCAAGAGAGTTGTCGCCAACAACATCCAAAGACGCGTCATCGAGCTTCAAGAAGGAAAGACAACATGGTCCGAGTTCGAGAAAACGATACTAGCGGAGTTCGTGACTGAAGACTCAACGAGGATGACTCGACATGCCTTGATGAAGTGGATAGAGACGAAGAATAAGAAGATGAGCGTCTCGAGGGTGTACGACGAATTCGACCAGATGTTTAGTCGTCTCCCAATACAGACCAAGTGTTGCTTGAAGAGGACAAGACTTTGTACTTCTTGAAGGCCGTGGACATAAAGGATAGACGGGAGTTGGGGACTCTTCTCGAAGATGATACCCAAGCAAATGGGCTCGTAGCAGACTGGATCGCGGTGAAGCGGGCATGCAATAGGCTCGACAAGCGTCGCCAATGGGTTGATGACACCGACTTGATGGGACCGACTACCACGGAGAAAGCAAGACCGCCGAAAGTAGCTGAGCCGCCGAGACAAAGTAACATGGAAGAAAAGAAGATTGATGACGACATTATTGAAGAGCTAGCGAAGAAGTTCGAGAAGGTCACGCTAGCCAACATGAATCGTCGGGGCCCTAAAGGAAAAGAACCCTTTAGATGCGTGTGGTGCGATAGCATGGACCACATGAGAAGGGATTGTGCGAGCCTTCGAGAGGCGATTCGACAAAATATCGTATACATAGAGGACAACATGATCTGCCCAAGCGAGACTAGAAGACCCCTACGGGTGAATTTCGGAAGAGGAGGAATGAAGAGATCTATGGAGGATGCCGATGCGACTCATGTGGATGCGATGCACTATGCTGCGTCGGCCGGAATAAGAGTCGGGAAAGACAAGACTGAAGCTGCTAGAGCGGGAGCAAAGTTTTGGACTTCCGTTCTCGAATATGAGAAGAAGGGAAAAGTCACATCGAACGAGGTAGAGCTTGCAGACCGAAACGTGCAAAGCATAACCGGGTGGTCGGATCCGGTGGACGACAACACCATACTCGCAGAGGTGATGTGCGACAACCACGAGGTGTTCGTCGAAGAAAAGAGAAAGAGAATAGAAGAGCATGGCCCATCTAAAAGACATGAAACAAGGAACGCGAAAAAGAAGGATGATGCGGAGATGAGTCGACCTTTACAAACGGAGGAACGAGAATCAAGCCGAAAAGGGGAGCCGAGCGAACGAGTTGAAGAAACGGTTCGGCCCGTGAAGGTTGGTGTCGAAGACCCCGCTCGGAGGACAAGGACCATACCTACCTATAAGCTAAGGTCGGATATAGAGCAGACGACGGACCTAAAGAAGATTCTCGAAGAACGAGTTCTTGATAGCCACGTAACTTTGTCCTTGAGGGAATTGCTTGGCATTACGAAGAAGGAGTTCCATGACACGATCGTGGACCTTGTAAAGAGAAAGAGACAACAATCGGACGAGGAAGAAGAGAAGCCGCAAAAAGCAAAAACGAATGCCATAACAATGGCAAGAGACGAAATCGATGAAGATATGGTGGACAGCCACTACACTCGACCTCATTAGGCACGAGCGACAACGGAGACGCCGGTGAAGATCGGGGAGAAGAAAGAGACAGTCGTAGCCTTGATCGACCACGGCTCGGAGATCAACCTCATGTCAACCGACTTCTACAAAAAGGGAAGATGGCCAATCAATACAAACCACGGATGGAAGATTCGCGCGGCAACAAAGTCTACGGAGGACTTGTACGGAGCTTGTCCCAATGTCAAAGTCACGATCGGGGATGTGGAGATGGATCAACACTTCTTCGTACAAGAATCAGCGTCGCATCCTGTCATCCTAGGGCAACCTTATATCACATCATCTCGGATGGAGACCAAAGTGTTCGATAATGGAGCAGCCTTCGCACGAATAAAGAGTCTTGACAACCAAAGATCGGTCCAATTCCTAACGGTGCGAGCCAATCATGAAAGGAATCGAGATAGTCTCGGAGGCGAATTCTCGGATTTTTAGAGCGGACTATTGAAGCATGGGGCACAAATAGTCCGAGCAATCACAAGACCCCACAAGAAAGAAGAGCATGTGGATTGCAAGGAGAAGCAACATGTGTCACACCTAGTGGCGCATGTAAACTAGTACTACCCGACAAGAAGCACAAGAGCTGGATACAAGAATTCGAGAAGATGCTGAAAGAAGAGAACATAATAGAAGAAGGGGAGTTCGTGACTCATATTATGGAAGAAGCCTCATTTAACGACACCATCGGCGAAATCGAGGACGTCGTGGACTTGAGCTATCATCACAACCAATGCGTGATTTCGGTTAACTCCGTCAACATGTACACTATCATCGATGAATACCGTCGTGGCATCTCGATGAAGGAAGCTGACATCAACACGAAATATAAAACGGTGGATAAGAAGATCAAGCTAGTTGCGGTTCCACTACCGGAAGATAGCTTGCAAAAGATGAAGGAAGTCGCTAACGATCCAAGCTTAAGAGATCCGAAGAAGATAGGTCATGACTTCACAAAAGAGACGAAGGGGAAGCTATGAGTTGGAAAGGAGGATTTCCTTCTCCCTGAAGAGGAGCGAATGTTTCGCGATATGCTTGAGAGACATGGGAAGGCTTTCGCATTCTTCCCACGAGAAATCGGATGCGCCGACCCAAAGGTTATAGAGCCAATGGTGATCTTCACGGTGCCCCATGTGCCTTGGAATTTGAAACCGATACCGGTTCCGAGAGCACACCTTCCGAAGCTGATCGAGCTCTTAAAAGAAAAGGTGAGTATGGGAATTCTAGAACCGTCGAATGATCCTTATTCCAATAGGTGGTTCACGGTGCCGAAGAAGAATGGATCATTGCGATTCATCCAAGATCTTCAACCCGTCAACAAGGTGACAATTCGAAATGCCGGAATCGGTCCGAGCGTGGACGAATTTGCCGAAGCGTTTGCGGGCCGGTCCATCTACTCCATTGGCGATCTCTACTCCGGATATGACCAATTCCAATTGGCGATCGACAGTCGGGACATTACAACCATGAGGACTCCGATTGGGCTTGTGCGGATGTGTACCTTACCCCAAGGCGCAACGAACTCGGTGGCTCATATGGTGAATGCCATGAATAAAGTCTTGAAGGATTGCATTCCGGACATCACGATGCCATTCTTGGATGATATTCCGATAAAAGGATGTTCAGATGAGGAGAAAGATGAATCGAAAGATAAGGAAGGTTGTAGAAAGTTCGTTGCGGATCATATGAAAGATTGCGAGAAGGTGCTTCAAAGGCTCGAAGATGCGAATTTGACATTTTCGGGAGAAAAATCC
This sequence comes from Azolla caroliniana, assembly GCF_043228905.1. NCBI lineage: Eukaryota > Viridiplantae > Streptophyta > Polypodiopsida > Salviniales > Salviniaceae > Azolla > Azolla caroliniana. The sequence continues at coordinate 12,885,353 of NW_028230440.1, forward strand.
GCATTCGGGCAACCGGAGATCTTGGTGGTAGGTCACTTGTGTGGAGCATATGGCCGAAAGCCCTCGCCATCCAAAGTGAATGCAATCCAAGACATGAAAGAAGAATGCGAAAACCAAACGGAGGTTCGAAGGTTCCTTGGAGCGTGCGCGTTTTATCATATATGGATTCCTCACTACGCTCATGTCGCCGAACCGTTATATGGACTACTAAAGAAAAGAATAAAGTTCGAATGGTGAGACGAGCACACAGAGGCGATGCGAAGATAAAAGAATCTGCTTCTTGAAGCTCCGGCACTAAGGAAGGCCGACTATGCTGAAGGGAAACCAATTTACGTGACCGTAGATACGAGCCCAACCGGAATCGGGTGGGTCATCAATCAAGAAGGTGAAGATAATGCGCGATATGCCGTCCGGTTCGGAGCAAAGGTTCTCAGCGAACGGCAACAAAGATATGCCCAAGTCAAGCGGGAACTTTGGGGTATTGTGTCGGCAGTGAAGACGGACAAAGATTACTTGATCGGGTCAGAAGTGATAATAGAGACAGATTGTCTCCCAATTCTCGGAATGGTCTTGGGATGTGCGACCCCCGATCTTGCTATGCTAAGGTGGATTGCCTACATCAAGTCTTTAAACCCAGAGATCCGTCACATCGTAGGGAAGAAGAACGCCATGGCTGACATGCTGTCGAGGGCAAGATTTTCAAATGGAAGTAACATGGTTTCGGAAGATGAAGATGTCGCCCTCGACTTCTTCAAGATGGCTCGATTGTCAGCGGAAGACCAGGACACGCAAACCCTCCACGCCTTCAACGAGAACGAGTACGAAGGAGAGTGGTTACTCATCGGTAGATTCCTAAGAACATTGACGGCAGATGCTTCGTTGACAAAGGAGGAGGCCCTACGAATCCGAAAGAAAGCTTACCGATACTTCTTGAAGGGAGGATTCCTTTGGCGACATCCAAAAAGAAGGACAGGAATACCACGTCGAGTGGTGGTAAAGAAAGAAGAGCAAGAGACACTAATGAACGAATTCCACGAGAGTGCTTGGGCAGGTCATAGAGGAACATGGGCGACGTTCGAAAAGTTGAAGGAGAAGTACTGGTGGCCAAGCATGTACAAAGATGTACTCCATTTCGTGTCCACATGCGAAACTTGCCAAGTATATTCAAATATACATCATCGTGATGAGTTAAAGCCGACATACCCACTCACCATACACTTCAAATGGATGGTGGATCTGGTCTCGATGCCAATGGGAGTGGGACAAATGAAGTACTTAGCGTTGGCAAGGGAAGACTTGACAAATCAAGTGGAAGGACGAGCCTTAACAAATAAGACGACTTCAGCCGTTTGCAAATTTCTACTTGAAGCTGTTGTTTGCCGATATGGATGTGTAGGGAAGATAGTGGCCGACCGAGGGGAGTTGGACGCGCAAGAAGCGACGGAGCTCTTCGAAAGACTAGGCGTGAAGCTCTCCCTCACGACTGCCTACAATCCGGAAGCAAATGGGAAGATCGAGCGAGGGCATGGACCTATCGTTAAAGCCATCGTACGGGCATGCAACGGTCGAGTCGGGAATTGGCCACGACTATTACCCTATGCCTTGTGGGCCGATAGAACGACACATAGCTCGGTGACAGGGTATATGCCGACGGAGCTTATGTATGGACAAAAGCCGATTATGCCCATCGAAAGGACGATCGCCTCATGGGTAGCGATACCGTGGGGGAACGAGATGAGCCGAGAAGAGTTATTAGTGGCGCGGATAAGGCAACTTGAAAGAAGACCTGAAGATTTAGAAAAAGCGCGAAAGATGATGAAGGCAGCCCGAGTAAAGAACAAAGTTCGGTTCGACAACACGCATCGACTTCGTCCCAAGAAGATTGAAGAAGGGGATTGGGTTTTAGTTTACGACAGCACCCTTGACAATCAACATAGTACAACAAGGAAGTTCGCAAGAAGATGGTTCGGGCCGTATGTAGTGACAAGTGCCAACGATAATGCCACATACCACCTTGCGGAACTAGACCGATCAAGGTTGGCCATACCCATTGCGGGAAAAAGAGTAAAGCTTTTCAAGAAAAGACAAGACAAGGATCCTGACCTCGATTACCTCGACGATGAACATAATAGGCCGGATGAAAATAAAGACATGGAGGAATCTAATTGATTATCGTAGCCGAAATCTCACTTCTTCTCTTCTTGGCACGTACCGGAGGATGTGCGGTTTGGTGGGGGTGGATGTCGTGAAGATTTTCGGCAATAGTGTGAAAATCCCATAAAACGTACAAAATCGAGTATGAATCATGTAATACAATAATTGTGAAGATAACATTTTTAATATCTAAGTACAAAATGATGGAGGTTTCGAATGCACTTTATTACACGAGAAATGGACAACTAAATGTCAAGATATGAGGGTATAAAGTTTGTGAAAAGAAAAGAGAAAATTGTGAGATATCCCACATAGGCATGAAAAATACGGCTCTCATCATATATAAGGTGGAGCAAAAGATATTATCTTTGTGTCTATGTGTGGAGCATAGAGAGTTCAAGGTAACTTGAACTTAGAGTGGAGGTGGCTAGCTACTCGTAAAGGGTTTTGGCCAACCAAAACCGGACCGGCGATGGAGCCGGTGATCCGACGGCAATTCGATGGCGGCATCCGGCGACGGTATCTGGCGAACCAGCGACTAGATAAAATAAATATATAAAAATATATACATATTTACATATACAAGGAGGGCAAGTATGGATTTGAGCCTTGCACCTCCAAGTTAGGAGTCAAATGGCTTACCATTAAGCCATAGTATTTAATTGAAATTATATTTCTATCATTGTACTTTTACATGTAAATTCTCATCCATGAGTGCTAAAATGAGTGACATGGTTAGCATGCACCACATGTAATACTTAAGCGCCAAATGGCAAACATGCAATTTATGCATGTCTTGTACCCTCACATGCATCATATGCATGAGAGCATCTATAAAAGAGGGAAGGGGGAGGAGAAAAACACGGTTTTTTTGTATGAAAATTAAGAGGAAGAAATTCGTTATCAAATCAATTGTGTAATCTCAACTTCTCTCTTTCCCAATCTATCTTAAGTACTTTCTCGCCAAAGCTTGTATCGACTCTAAATCCTTCTGGTCCAGAACCCCGGCGGTTCTGCCTCACGATTCGCACGTAGTGACGGATCTTCACGACAACGTGAACAGGTGTATGCACCGATGCACACGAATCAAGTATTATGTACCAACATAATGTAAATAACATAGGACTAGTAAGTACTAGGTAGTAGAATTTAATGAGGTACTTTAAAGTCCCACACACACACAAAGAAATCAGGGAAGGGGAAATATCTGACACCGATCACGATGTAACGGTCTCCTGTTGTGCTATAAAACGGAAGGCTTGAGGCTATTTTAGGAATCCGGTTTTGGGGAGGACGAAGTGCTGTTGGTTTGTGGGCCGAGCTCTCTCTCTCTCTGCCATTCGAACCATTGCTTCCATGTGACTTAGCTCACTATTGTCTGCCGGAATAGTAACCGACGGATAGAAGCGAAGAAGTATTATAATATAGTAAAAGCGTAAGAAACGTATGTAACGGTTCACGCGGGAAGCATGAACGGCTAAAAGACCCTGTGTATATAAAGGGCAAAAAGCCTCTGTAAGAGGTAGCGTGTAATTTAGGTACATAGAGCGTTATTCTAATAGAGTACTATCTTCTCTGATTTTTGTGCATATCTGTGGTTGATCTACTGTGTTCTTCGATTCTCTGTGGCATATTGTAATCGTAAGGGCGTAGGCGTAAGTGTGGTTACTAGTGCATTGTCTAAGGAGTTCGGTTGTAGCCGTCTCCCTTATACACTACTAGGATATGGGGAAGTATCCCATTACGTATTACGGTACGATGGTACCATTCTTTGCAACGCGGGCATCTTGAGGTCTAGGTTGAAGGACTGACCGTAGACAGTGTTCCTAATCGGTAACATGTTTGGCACGCGTGGTGATCTGTGTCTTCTCACAGACGAACATCGACGAATGGATGTTTATCCGTAGATGTCCTAGAGAACCAACATGACAAGACCGACCAATCACAAGGTCCATCACACGCTAGGCAGAGGAATGCGCAAGGCGAAAACCTCGCCTTAGTGACCTCAGTGATATTTGTTGGAACCACAAAGTCGATTTCCCGCTCACCAGATACCCCGGCGACAAGCAGTAAGTTCGGTCACCACATAAGCAGTGTGGTCTTTCCCTGGTCACCGTAGCTCCCCGCTTCAACGACGAAACAGACGCCGCAACCCACATTCGCCTGTTCCTGAATGTTTGGAATGAAAATCACATGGTGCAGAGACGTCCTGAAGAGGTGGTGCACCAGTCCAGAATGACAGAGTTCGGATTAACTCTGGATGGGAGAGCGACATTTGGGCATTCACAGATGGATCTGCCAGCAATCACGACCTTCGACCAACTACAATCGGCCTTTTTGCGTTTCTTTCATCAGAGGGTGTTGCAACACGAAATCCTCGGGCAGTTCTATACAATCAAACAGTTGCCGACCGAGACTGTAGCAGACTTCAGTTTACGTTCCAAAATCTGCGGCGGAAATTAGAATGGGGCCCGATAGAGGACGAGGCTCGGGAGACATTTTTGGCAGCTTTACGACGGCCGATACGGATGACGCTCAACAACAATAGCGTGAAAGGAGAAACAATCAATATGGTCATAGAACGGGCGCTACATCTCGAGTTGGGCAAAGAAGAGGAAAGGTTTTCCATTTCCTCATTACGACAAGCGTTACCTCAAGACGACGAACGACATTTTTGCCAGGAAATCCAGTGCACGATTTGCCTCAATTCTGGGCATTTCGCAGTAGAATGCAACATGAGAATCCACTGCCCAATTTGTCACTCGAAAGCACACACGGTCAAGCAGTGTGAGTACAATATGTGGAACAGACCCACGCCCACAATATGAAGCGTGGAAACACAACGCCCACCTCGCCGTAATGAGCAAAGGTGCCAAGAAGAACGACCCCGGTATACGGATCGGAACCCACACAATGACCAACACTACCAGAATCGCCGTAATAACAACGATTCCGAGGAAGAAGAGCCGGAGGACGAAGACTACCGGGGCAACCACAGATATAATAAAGGAGGCAGATGCTACGAGAATTACCGTTCGACGAACAAACGTGGTGGCTTCAATGGGCCTCGCGGGAAACATCGTCAATATCGGGACCAACGGCGGTACAATGAAAGTTCGGACGATGATCGGCACCAGTAGCCGCGTCGGAGCCGGGACCAACAACAACCACCACGAACGTTCAGAAGAATGAACCAAGACCGGGAGGAGCAAGTCACACCTGGGGATAGGAACACGCCACTAGTTGCCGAGAAAGGCAAATCCAGCATCCATTGTTTCATTTTCCAACAGCCCGGACATTACGCCACTCAATGTCCACTCCGCAAGGGCAAGGGGCCCGCCATCAATACGATTATGGCAGAAGTTCAACAAGTTACGACAAGACAGCAAACGAAAAATGTTGATTGGGCCGCACAAGATGAGATACGTCAGACGGCCCAAGCATGGGTCGAAAAAGCGAACGCGGAAAATACGGAACGCATGCGGCAGGAGTTCGCGAACAATGTGGGGCCATTGGAGGAAAATGTAATATCTCCGGATCCCATATGGCTATCATGAACACATGACCATTATGGCGTCACCCGGACTTGAACCTCGAACCTTGTAATTCATACTTGAAAACCTCAACCATTAAGATAGCTTATTGTTATATGAAACAATAAAAGCTATTTCTTGTATTACATTGATTATTGTAAAAACTCTAGATTATTCTAGAATGTTCTAGAATGTCCTAGAGCATTCTAGGTCTAGAACATTCTAGAACATTCTAGAAATCTCTAAGCTATTCTATAGGAACCTATAAATAAGCGCATACATGTATTCTCAAATCAATTCGAATCAACACCAGTCTTTAGCTCTCATTACATATCTTGTATCCATTCTCTTTCTTTCTCTATCTTATACATCCATTCTTCTCTATCCTTCTTCCATCACTCTATCTTTTATCCTTGGTTCTGACAGTTTGATTCGAATTCTCTCTCTCTCTCTCTCTCTCTCTCTCTTATCCTCCTTTGTAACCATCCTGAAACCATGGCTGCCATTAACTCAGAAGAATATCTCACCCTTGTTGCAGAAATGGAGAACCTTAAATCCAAGTTCGCATCTCTTGAAGTAGAGAATCAACGTCTACTTGGGGATCTACAAAAGGTTACTATAGAGAAGCAACAACAACAAGAGGAGTTCACGCGACGAGTGCAACAGTTAGAGTCGACAATCGTCGTGTTACAACAACAAAGGGTTGAAGGTCAGGGACTTATCAAGGAGCCCAAAATTAGCCTCCCAGCTAAATTTGATGGGTCGAGGGCGCATTTCCGAGGTTTTTTGAATCAAGTACGGTTGGTGATTCAAATGCATCCCACACGTTATCCAACAGATGCATCACGAGTCGGGCTAGTGGGCACTTTATTGACTGGCATAGCGTTGTCGTGGTTTGCTCCATTGCTAGAGACCAATTCTCCTCTACTGAATAATTTCGGGGAATTTATCAAGGAATTTAAGGCTTGTTTCGAAGATACTGATGGGGCGAGAACAACTATCAACAAGATTCGTACACTTCGTCAAGGTGATCAACCAGCTTCAACATATGCTGCCAATTTCCGTCTCATCGCAAGCGATATTCCTTGGGATGAACAAGCCCTAATGGAGCAATTCCGTTCAGGCCTTCGTAGTGATGTCAAAGACTTACTTCTTACCTTCCCCGAGGATCCAAGGTCACTTACAGAAGCTATTAGTCGAGCAATACGGTGTGTTAATCTCCTTTTTGAGCGTCGATGTGAGCGACAACAACAAATAACAAGATCTCGATTCACACCAACTTATGCATTAGTAACGGCGTAATCATCCCCAAGGCAAATGTATAGCCCTGCTCCAACTCCAAGGCAAACACGTAGTCCAGTCCCAATGGATAGTCCTACACCCATGGAGATCGATATGACTCAACGACGAGGACCGTTGTCAGACGAAGAGAAGCAACGTCGTCGAGCAAACCATCTGTGCTTATATTGTGGAGGTCCAGGACATATAGCCATTCATTGCTCCCGTAGGCCGAGACGTCAGGTAAAATCAAATTCACTATGACAATAAAAATGAGTCCAACATTTTAGAAGTAGTTAGTGAATCTAATATTATGAATAATCCACCCTTGTCCAATAAATTTGAAGTCCTAAGCCAATTAGAAGAGGAGTCAAACGAATAAGTCCGGCCAAAATAGGAGCCATTTGGTTGGACAACCCTAGATATGTACAACCTAGTGTGGGTTCCATTTCTTCCAAGCATATTAGTAGAGTCTTCTCAGCCCTAGTACAAGTTAGGACACCCAGTTGTCAACTTCAAGTCCAAGCCCTCTTAGATACTGGAGCCAATTCTTGTTTCATGGATAGAGATTTTGCCCAAAAACACCAAATATCCTTGCATACACTTCCTTGTCCAGTTTCCGTAGTAGTGATTGATGGACGCCCCATAGCTTCCGGGAAGATATTTGAAGAGTCTGAGCCAATACACATACTCTTGGGTGATTTAGGATGTGTAGTTTCCTTTAACATAGTCCGTAGTCCTGAGCATCCAATTGTCCTCGGTTTGCCATGGTTCGAGCTACATAACCCTAGAATCGATTGGAGGAAGCGAGAAATTAGGTGCCCTTTAGCAGAAAATATCATTGTCAAGGATCGAACTCGAGATTATCCTCCCAAAGTATATAGTTCTACCGATGCACCATATCCTTCTCATCAAATTTCAGCCATCACATTGCAACAATTGCACCAAGTGGGAGGCAAGGAGGACCTTTTCTTATTTGCAGTATCAGTGACACCTTCTAGTGTCACTGAAGGGAATTCAGACATCCAAATTCCCAAAAAATATCAAGACTATGCTGATGTTTTCGACAAAGTCAAAGCTAGTGTTCTTCCAAAGCATCGGCCGTACGACTGTCCTATTGATCTCCAACCAGGAAAAGAGCCTCCGTGGGGTCCGATTTACAATTTATCACCCACTGAGCTTGAGGTTCTTCGAGAATACATCGAGGAAAATCTTGCACATGGGTTTATTCGACATTCAAAGTCTCCAACTGGCGCTCCTATCTTTTTTGTGAAGAAAAAGGACGGCTCCCTTCGTTTGGTCGTGGACTATCGAGGCTTAAATAAAGTCACCATAAGGAATAGGTATGCTTTACCTTTAATCTCCAATCTCTTAGAACGCATTGGTGGGGCAAAGCATTTTACCAAAATTGATCTAACGGGTGCATATAATCTTGTTCGAATTCGGCCAGGAGATGAGTGGAAAACAACATTTCGTACTCGGTATGGTCATTTTGAGTATACAGTCATGCCTTTCGGGCTCACAAATGCACCTGCCGTATTCCAACATATGGCAAATGACATCTTCCGGGATTTCTTGGATATTTTTCTAATCATCTACCTAGATGATCTATTGATTTACTCTAAAACACATGTGCGGCAAGTACTTGAACGCCTAAGGAAGTATGGTCTTTACGCCAAACTTGAGAAATGCAATTTTGATTGCAAACAAGTCGAATTTTTGGGATACACTATTTCATCCCAGGGTGTTTTCATGGACCCGGCAAAAGTCCAAACAATATTGGAATGGAAACCCCCATGCTCAGTTCGGGATGTCCAGTGTTTCCTCGGATTTGCGAACTTCTATCGCAAATTCATACATAATTATTCAAGCATTGTGTTGCCCCTTACTCAACTCACCAAGAAAAATCAAGCATTTTTTTGGAGTATCGAAGCGGATAAGGCTTTTACGCAGCTAAAAGAGGCATTCACATCAGCACCCATCCTAGCACATATTGATCCTGAAAAGCCATTTACTATTGAGGCGGATGCATCGGACTTTGCATTGGGGAGTATCCTATCGCAACCAGGCGAGGACGGGCAGATACATCCAGTCGCGTTTCACTCGAGAAAGTTTATTGTTTCGGAGATAAACTATGAGGTGCATGACAAGGAGTTACTAGCTGTGGTCGACTCATTCGAGCAATGGCGTCATTTTCTAGAAGGATCACCTCATCAAATTATCATTTATAGTGATCACAAAAATCTCACATATTTTCAAACAGCTCGAGTATTAAATAGACGACAAGCTCGGTGGGCCCAATTTCTAACGCGTTTCGATTTCAAGATCATTTTTCGCCCCGGAAAACAACAAGGGAAAGCAGATGCTCTGTCTCGGCGTTCGTATCTAGCACTTCGACCTAGAGATCCGGCCTTTGACAATCAAAAGCAAACTCTCCTCGGGCCATCAAAGCTACAGGTAACAACAATTTATGCCACACCACTTGATTCTACCCTTCTTGACACTATTCGGCAACAACTTCATTCGGATGATTTTGCTAAGGATGTCTTAGCCCACTGTGGTTCAAGTCGTCCATCTTGCTCCACATTGCCAGGGTCATCTCAACATTATAAGGACTTCAAGTGGCAAGATGGTTTACTTTTCTACAAGAATCTCCTTTACGTCCCCGACGGATCACCCCAACTTCAAGTGTTGGAACATTGTCATGATACCCCCATGGCTGGACATTTTGGTATTTCCAAGACCATTGAGCTGGTGAAACGTTCGTTTTGGTGGCCTCACTTGCAAAAATTTGTCGAAGATTATGTTCGCACTTGTGACACCTGCTGTCGCGCCAAAATACCCCGGCATCACCCTTATGGCTTACTACAACCATTACCCCCTCCCAACAAACCATCAATAGTGAAGAAACTGCAGATCTCATTATGCGTGAAGTGTTTCGCCATCATGGTCTCCCGAATGATATTATTAGCGATCGAGGTCCTCAATTTATCTCACACTTTTGGAAGCACCTATGGGCAGGCCTCAAAATCTCTTGCAAACTCTCTTCGGCTTATCATCCACAAACTGACGGACAAACAGAGCGCACAAATCAAACGCTCGAGCAATATCTTCGATGTTTCATTAGTTATCAACAAGATGATTGGAGTAAAATTTTACATCTTGCTGAGTTTGCATACAACAACACGGTCCACTCTTCTACCAAAGTTACACCTTTCTTTGCCTACACCGGCAACCACCCTCGATGGTGTATACTGGATCTTCCCGAGGTGTCACGAAACCCTAGTGCGGCGCATCACCTCCACCGACTACAACAAATCCAGTTCGAGTTATCGTCACATCTTCAGAAAGTGCAAGCACACCATAAGACCAATGCCGATCGACATCGTCTTAAGTCTCCGTTTAAGGTTGGTGACCGTGTATGGTTGCTTCGTCGTCACATCAAGACTACCCGACCGTGTGCTAAGCTTGACTATCAATGCTTAGGTCCTTTTGTCATCACGGCGCAGATTAATGATGCAACATTTCGTCTTAACCTTCCTGCACATATGCGGCTTCACCCTGTCTTTCATAACTCTCTTTTGGAACCTTGCCACACCTCTTTAATTCGTGATCGTGTCCTGGCACCACCGCCTTCTGTACAACTTCTGGACGGCCCCGAATACGAGGTAGCTGCTATTCTCGATTCTAAGATTGTGCGCAATAAGCTTTATTATCTAGTTGATTGGCTTGGTTATCCTCCGAGTGATCGCACTTGGGAACCCATCGATAACGTTTGTAATGCTGAAGCTCTGGTCAACGACTTCCATCGTCACTATCCAAACAAGCCCGGCCCAACAATGTTAACGCCGACTTCCACTCGGCGTTCTCGAAGGAGGGATAGTGTCATGAACACATGACCATTATGGCGTCACCCGGACTTGAACCTCGAACCTTGTAATTCATACTTGAAAACCTCAACCATTAAGATAGCTTATTGTTATATGAAACAATAAAAGCTATTTCTTGTATTACATTGATTATTGTAAAAACTCTAGATTATTCTAGAATGTTCTAGAATGTCCTAGAGCATTCTAGGTCTAGAACATTCTAGAACATTCTAGAAATCTCTAAGCTATTCTATAGGAACCTATAAATAAGCGCATACATGTATTCTCAAATCAATTCGAATCAACACTAGTCTTTAGCTCTCATTACATATCTTGTATCCATTCTCTTTCTTTCTCTATCTTATACATCCATTCTTCTCTATCCTTCTTCCATCACTCTATCTTTTATCCTTGGTTCTGACAATGGCAAGCACTGGCAGGTTGCTAGATAACACTAACCATGGAGAAGCTACTTCAACTAGTCCCACGGTTCCGCCAGGCCGTAGAGGATCGCATAACGGGCAGACCTGGGGGTAAGCATCTCCGCCAACTTTACGGACACCAGCACCGGACCAACGGTGGTGGATCACCACAATCTGGCTCTTAAGTTGATATTACCTGGTCAAGAAATCACAGGATGCGTAATCGACGACGGCTCTGGCATCAATGTAATTAGCGCGAAGACATGCAAACAATTGGGAATTTCAGAATGGGAAGCTTGGCCGTTTTGGCTTCACATGGCGGATACTCGCTCAATAAGGCCTTTAGGCTTAATACGAAAATTAGGCATTATCAGTGGCGGACATTGCTTCGACGTCTCGGCCGTAGTCCTCGCCCTCGACGCCCGAGGAGCGTATCCTATGCTGCTTGGCAGACCTTGGCTTCGATCAACAAATATCAAATAGAGCTGGCAACATAAGTGCATCAGTTTTCGACGCGGACGCACCAAGGTTCGCGTACCCACAGAGGAAATGACGGCACAACCCAAGGGCATAACACTGTTATACGCGGAAGATATAAATATGCTGGTTGGGGTGGATGATACAGAATTAGAAGTATACCTCGACGAGCACCCCCGAATCATTCCGCTATTCGAAATCGACGTCATAGAAACCGCGGCGGATTACGCCACGCCTACTGTGCTCCACGACGAGGCTTACAAACCAGACCCAGAGTCAATATTAGAATTAAGCAGAGCATGGGCGGTGTTCGAGAGGGAAATGGAAATTTCACGACGAGTCGCTGCCTCAGCCCTAGAAGAAGTAAACATAGGTACGGATCAAAGAGAGGCGATGATAGCACTACTCAGGAAGTATAAAGATGTGTTTTCTTGGTGCCATGAGGACATGAAGGGATTAGATCCGAAGTTCTATCAACATAAGATCAATTTAGCGACCGATGCGAAACCAGTCTAGCAACGTCGATACCGCATGAACCCAAATTACGCAGCTCGCGTAAAAGAGGAAATTGACAAACTCCTCAAGGCCAGATTCATTCGACCAGTCAAACAAGCTACATGGTTAAGCCCGATAGTAGGCGTACCAAAGAAAAATGGCAAAATACGTGTGTGCATGGACTACCGGAAATTGAACGTCGTAACCATTACAGACGCATTCCCTTTACCTTTCATCGACAACGTACTGGATGCCGTCACAGGGCATGCCATGTACAACTTTCTAGATGGCTTCAATGGGTACAATCAAGTACGCATGCACCCCGACGACCAAGAGAAGACGGTGTTTGTCACGGACTGGGGAGTCTATGTGGTGGTCGTCATGATGTTCGGGCTAAAGACGGCACCAACTACATTTCAACGGACAATCATGGAGATTTTTGGGGAATATATACCCGCCTTCATGCAGGTATTTTTAGACGATTTTGCAGTATATGGGATAGCAATAGAACATTTTATGCATCTATAACTTTGCTTGGAGCGTTGCCAAACTGCACGCTTAAGCCTGAATCCCGCCAAATGCGCCTTCGGCGTCACCAGCGGGGCCCTCCTCAGCCACCTAGTCAGTAAGGAGGGGATAGAAGTCGATCCGAACAAAATCTCCGCGATTACTCACACAAAAACACCGACAAACGCCAAAGCACTCAGCCGGTTTCTGGGACAAATACGATGGCACAACCGGATGATACACTATTTGGCGGATTTCGCCACACCATTACATGCCGTCGTTCACCATAGCCCTTTCAAATGGATAACAACGGAAGAGAAGGCGTATGATACGCTAGAAATAATGCTAACGCAGGCACCGGTCGTACAACCACCAGTTTGGGCGAAACCATTTCACGTGTTTGTGGATGCCTCAGATATAGCAATAGGTAGTGCGCTGATGTTGCTCACGGAGCCGAATTGGTACCGACTAGTGTACTACGCTAGTCGGAAACTATCAACGGCTAAGCGTAACTATTCCACAACGGAACGTGAAGCGTTGGGTATGATATACAACATCAATAAATTCCAGCATTATCTGCTAGGGTGAAAATTCATGTTTCACGTGGATCATATGGCATTGCTATATTTGGTGGGGAAATAGGCATTGATGGGAAAATTGGCCAAATGGATGTTGTTGCTCCAAGAATTCGACTTTGTAATTCAGCACCGACCGGGTACGCAACACGTGGTGGCGGATTTCTTGAGCAGATTAGATAATGGAGAAATGGTGCAAAAACATGACGACGACTTTCCGAATGCGAACATTTTGCGTATAGCAACTTTAGTAGCAAGAACAAAAAAGACTTTTCTGGATCGGTGGTTGATGGAAATGAACTACTTTCTGACCACGGGGTTACCGCCACCCCAATTAAGGACGGACGAGAAAAAATGGCTGACCGTACGGAGTCGTAATTTTTGTTTAGTTGAAGACGTCTTATATCACAAAGGTAGTGACGACATCTAGAGGCGCGGAATACGACAGGATGAGAAGGCAACGGTTTTACGTGAAGTCCATTGTGGTACAGTGGGAGGACATTACGCGGGTGATGTTACGGCCCGGAAAATCTGGCAAGCAGGACTTTGGTGGACGTCTACGCAAAAGGATGCGTATGAATATTGCAAATAGTGCGATTTATGCCAACAGATGGGCCAACCCACGGACGTCGCGAGAATGTCACATCAACCGGTGTTGCTGTTGGATCCTTTCCAAAAGTGGGGGCTGGATTTTGTGGGACCCTTTACCCCGACGACTGCTCGAATAGGCAATAAGTATATCCTGGTGGTTACGGATTACTGCACCAAGAGGGTAGAAGTGAAACCACTACGCTAAAATACCGCGATAGTCATGGCGAAATTCCTGTATGAACATATCTGGTGTCGTTTTGGCTGCCCTATTAAGCTCATTAGTGACCAAGGGAGTCACTTTTTGAATATGGTCATTAGCGAACTGACCCAACACTACGATGTGGTTCACAAAAAGAGTACGCCATATTACCCACAGGCAAATGGCTTGGCCGAATCCACGAACAAAACATTACAAACTATCCTTAAAAAGATAGTCAATGAGAACAGAACAGATTGGGATACCAAATTGCACAGTGCATTATGGGCATATCGAACCACGCCTTTCAGGCTTGCATTTGGGCTGGAGGCCATAATGCCAGTCGAATTCCAGGTACCCAGTCTGCAGATTGAAGTACGAGACCGGCTGCCAGAGGGCAAATTCGAACAAATACGACTACAACAATTGCTAGAACTAAGCGAAACCCGGGTACGCATTATGGCCATATTGGAACAAGAACATCGACGTCGCAAAGCATTCGTGGACCGACATCAGCATGCACGTGAAAAGGATTTTATGGTCGGGAAGGCGGTATTAGTTTTTCAAACACGCATGGGGCAAATCCCAAGAAAATTAAGATTCTGCTGGACAGGCCCGTACTGGATAGTTGGAGCGGAAAATGACACGTTTCAACTTGGCAGCTTGGCCGGAGAGGTGCTCCGACAAAAGGTGAATGGGTTTCGCTTAAAACCCTACCTGGGGCTTACGCCACTTAACCCGTTCCCCGCCGAATAGGACAAAGCCAGCGAATCCGCGGAGTAAGTATAGGGCCCTACTTGTACTATAGTGTAAAAATAATATTGTATGTAACCGTTACGAAAAAAAAAAGAAAAAATAGAAAAAAGAGAGAGAAGATAGCAACGCTATTAAAAGGACTTGATGCATGCACAAACTTCTAGAGCAAGAACACGCGGCACCATGATGGCTCACAAACCAATGAACCCTAGGCCACAGAAAGAAGAAAATCGAAGGTTTAATGCAGAGTACAGAAACCAACCTTCTAACTCTCATCGCTCTCACCGCTCCCCTCACTCACCTTCCTCTCCATCCTACCACAGAGCCCAAGTTCGCCATAGCCAACATACCTCACCCACTATCCACGAGTCTCACCCTCCTACGATGACGATCCCTATTTCTTCCGCCTTGTGTAGATGGCTTGTCGAAAAGCATCTGGATGGATACATCAAAGTCGCCGAGGCACCCGCTCATCTTAAAGCCCTGGACATCGCCACGAAACTCAATATAGACATGGTCACCAACTCATTAATGCGGAAGAAGCTTGACCTGTCATCGCTCAAAGAAAGACATTTTGACATTCCTCTTGTGGAAACCTTGCAGAGATATTTCAGGGCATATTCGGCGTCCGCCAAGGCATACAGGGCAAAGGAAATCCCTGATCCCTTCTTCCGCGAAATAGCCAAGTTCTTGTTGGAAGTCGGATGCGTGCATGTAAATGCCTATGGGATGCCAAAACAGAAGGCAGGCATCATCATTGATACCTTTGAAGGGTGCGTGGTCGATTGGGGGGTCATTACGGGACCAACGTTATGGGAAGGCCTGTACGTATATCAAGGCGGAAAAAAGCTAAGGCCAATCATACAATTGTATCTGATGATACTATTCCCACCCTAGGGTCTGCTCGCACCACAACCCAGCAAGCCCACGCCGCTGCTACGTTTCGCGAAATGGAGGTTAGTGGAATTGGCCACCACAGAATGGGATGATGAACCCCAATCGGCCCAACCCAACACACAGACAACACATGAAGAACGACCGGAGTGCAGGGAAGAAGCCCCGCAAGAGCAGGAAGCCGAGCAACGTCAGGAAAGCCTGAGGCCGAAATGGCGGAGGCTGGACAGGAAAGATGGGCGTGGATTAGTGAAAGACACACTTGCGGCCACAAAGACGATCGTTGTAGCTATGGAGCCCAACACCACTTTCGAAATAATCTAGGAACCATGACTGATCATTATGGCCCAGTCTTAGCAGTGGAAAGGCGTATTTATGGCAGAAAGCGAGGTCCTGAAGTATCCGGACATTCCGGACACAACCCTTGAGTTCGGCGCACTATTACAGTTCGGCACTACTTACGAACTCATGGAATTTTTGGCAACGCAACAAATAAAAGTCTCACAACGAATGACCGAGAAGCATGCAGAGCAACAAATGATTGAGCGCGCACTAACACAAACAACGGAAAGCGATGATGAGGGGCCGCTAGCCAGACTAGGTAGACAACGAAATGTTGGAATACACTGAATGGGAATTGAACTACCCCCATTAAATGCGGCCCTCGTCGAGGTTCATAGGGAACTGGCAAAGGTCAGTCTTGGCGCCAAGGATATGGCGATTAAAAATAAAAATGTCTGGAAAACGGTTAAACAGACCCAAGCCGAACTACAAAAGGCCAACGAATGCATCGCGGAGTTGGAACGTAATGCGATTACGGCGCAACAGGCATCTCGACCAACAGACAATGCCGATGAGGCCCAGTCCCTGAGAGAAGAGGTTGAAGTACATACCGCCATTGCCTCGAAAGCAAAGAGGGTCGTGCAGCTGACGGAATCGGAGATTGACCACCTCTGTTCCGAACCTCACCAATCCTCTGACAGAGAAAAGGATATCCGGGCCAACGGCCGAAAGGCAGTGAAGACCCTTGAAGAGAAACTCGTAGCCGAGGCAGCACAGCACACCCGCACGAAAGAAGAAAACTCCAAACTATGGGAGGAAGCGCAAAAATTGGAAACGATGATCACGGGACTCCATGCGTTATTGGAAAAGAAGAAAGCGTGGTTCGACGAGCAGCTTGTATGGGAATAGGAGGTGAGGCATCAGCTCGAAATCCACCTGAACAATGAAATGGGAAAGTTGGACGAATTACATTCGATGGAAGATTCTCAGTTATGGGTAGGAATGAGGAGCAATTATGAGGAAGTGACGGCGGTCAGTAAACAAGAAATCGAAAACCTCAAGAAAACCATGGAAGAAGCACACAACCGCTGCCAAGCAATAACTGACAACATGCACATCCTTCTTCAAACAAATCGGGAGCAATTACAAGCGGCACTAGACAAACCGGGCGGACTGGGACAACCGAAGAAAAGACGGCTGAGGTTTCTACAAACTCAATGAGGAAAGCATTGCGACAGTACACGAGGACCTAGCACAGGATTATCGCACGCTAGCGGACCAACACTCCGAGGAACTCGCGCAACTACTAGAAGATTTTGGCGAATCATGCAAGCCGACAGCACGCGACCAAATGAGGAATCCACCGTGATACCAGTAAAGGATACTATCGAACGAGAGGAACCTCAGCCCACGTCACCGGAAATAACCACTACGGTAGGCAGCACGGAACAACAAGCAGAGCTCCCCGCGATACTGGAAAGTGAGACCGTCGAATAGGACGAACCTCAGCCCCATTCACCGGAACGTACGACTACGGCCGGCAACACGGAGGAAGTTACAGACAGCACAGAGCCTCAACCTCCCGAGAGCCCACAAGCGAATGAGCCAGCCACAGTAGAGCGGGAGGAGCCAGCAGAGCCCGGACCGCCCACACAGGGAGACCTTAACACCATGGAAAGCCCCACCGAGCACGTACAAGACATGGAACCGCGCAACAACGTGCCTACGGACACTATGCCGTCCCCGGACCAGGACATCAGGGCGGAACCAAACATCCGGGCCATTTTGGAGGTAGATTAAAGGAGTGGGTCCGACGTGCCATGGCACTGTCCCACATGCGTGCCAGGTGTTGTCCGCCAGAATAGTAACCAACGGACAGAAGCGAAGGAGTATTATAACATAGTAAAAGCATAAGAAACGTATGTAACGGTTCACGTGGGAAGCGTGAACGGCTAAAAGACCTTGTGTATATAAAGGGAAGAAATCCTCTGTAAGAGGTAACGTGTAATTTTGGTGCATAGAGTGTTATTCTAATAGAGTACTATCTTCTCTGATTTCTGTGCATATTTGTGGTTGATCTACTATGTTCTTCGATTCTCTGTGGCGTATTGTAATTGTAAGGGTGTAGGCGTAAGTGCGGTTACTAGTGCACTGTCTAAGGAGTTCGGTTGTAGCCGTCTCCCTTATACGCTACTAGGATACGGGGAAGTATCCCATTACGTATTACGGTACGATAGTATCATTCTTTGCAACGCAGTCACCTTGTGGTCTAGGTCGAAGGACTGACTGTAGACAGTGTTCCTAATCGGTAACACTCACATGCATTGCGATGAGAGATAGGGCGTTGGGGCACAAGTGATGAGAGTGGTCGGTTATGCACACTTTGCCCTAAACAAGTTCGCGAATCTGAGTATGACACTTTGATACAATGCTCTGCCTTTGATCATATTCGACTATGCTTTCCACACCTCTTCGACTGAGCCCAATCGTTGCATGAATTCCTCTCACAACCACAATGTGCACTCTCGATTGCAACATTCATTGGTAAAGTTCTTGAACATTGAGAGTCATTACTCACTTTCACACGTATCACGTGAAATGTAATATTTTTGGTCTCATAGGTCATATTTGACCTCTGAAGAAGATAATATAATCTATTTATCTCTCTTTGTCTTGTGTACGATTTTGTAAGGAAGCCTTTGCTCGCACCGAAAGACTGTGAACTCTGAACCAGAGGCTTCTTGATCTGTCTGTGTGCGTGTGTGGGTGGGGGGTGTGTTTCGTAGAATGTACGGCTTTGCTACTGGCCGAGCCCGGTTGTAATATGCTTACCTTAATCTATTAGCTTCTTGTTTCAGGTTTTCATCTATTTTTGTTTCTTCGTAACTGGTTTCCCGTTCTACCTACGAACTGCGCGATACGGTTCCTTCCGCGAAACTACACACTCGTTGTCCAACTTCCAGTAACCGATCAGGCACACCGTGACGGTTGCTCTTCCTACTCCCTCAGACTGCTTGGTTCGACACCCCCATGGCCTTCTCGTTTCAACACTTACTCGCGGAAAACCGCGACACCGTGCTACACATCCTTGGTTGACTGTGGTGATTGATATATTTCAAACCCGGGTCTCTCCTAAGTGCATCATGGCATTCAAAAGAGCATATGGCACCCAACAATGTGCTTCAACAAACAGTGTAAGGAAATATATGCCACCCAAAATTTGGATGTCCAACAACATATCTTGATATTGTTTGTTCAATTCAAACCTTTTGTTTCAAGCCAATGGCTAAAGCAATCCGTTTTTGCAGGGGTGTGGCCTTCCCACCAAGGATGTATATGTGAAATCTTGAGAGGGACACACAACATTTCCTCTTAAGAATAACGAATAACATATCTAGGATTAAACCATTAAAACTACACTTTGATGATTGACATTAAAAGTCGGGTCATTAAATTCCTAGAGTTGATGAGACAAGTTCATTATTTGATGTCAGTCAACATCTTTGATGACATGGCCTAAAACTATGGTTGGTGTTGTAGCATTGTATGTGTTGATGAAAAAGGGGATTGCTTTGTTGACTAGAAGTTTAATCTTCATTTTCTTGTGAAGGGATTGTTGAGACATTGAGAAGAAGTGACGAATTCAACAATGTTGGGAAATGTTTTGGTTAGTTTTGGATATTGGATGAACCTTTGAAGCAAAGTTGGTTCTTGTGAGGGAGAGACCATGAGGATTGTGTGGAAAAAGACTAGCATGATATTCGAATGGATGCAAAGTTGGTTTTTGTGAGGGAGAATGATTAGGATGATTGTGTCACTACTTTAACTAGGTCCCAAAATAGGAGTAGATTTAGAGAAGTGGCCATGTGCATCATTGCATGCAGTATGGAGGCCACTGCAATATCCCGTACCATTTAATGGCTTGGTTGGTAGAGGCCTCAAGGTTAAGTGTTTTCCTCTTCTCAATCTTTAGGGAATCAAGTTATCAATTCACTTAATGAATCATAATAATCAACGTAGTTCACAAGAGCTTACTTTCTCTGCTCAATCAACCCTCAAACTCCATGTTAAACAAATTGTACATCCCATCCTACGAGGAAGGAAAATCCAATTATGATACTTGGATTGCACTTCAACCCGAGTCATACTCTTCCAAACTCATGTGAGGACCAGTGAATCAAGACAATGCTTGAAAGGTGGCTAAATCTTTGTATGAACCATAGAATGTAATATTCGTGTTCGTGCAAGCATTCAAACGTTTGAAAACGAACACGTTTGAAAAAGGGAAAAATGTGTGTTCTTTATTTTTTTTCATTCATTGTTATTACAAAGTCAACTCACCGTAGTGGTAAGGAGTCATGCTTTTGTTGTCTATGTCTTTTATAGTTATTTTCTTTTCTTTTATCCCCTTATTATTATTAGAAATAAACTCAACCTAGTGGTAAGTTGCCATGCTACTATTGCTTGTGTCTTGGGGTCAATCCTCACATATCCTCTTGTTAGTGTCATGGCAAAATTTTATGTTAGTGTAATGTTCCTTTTTTTTTTCTTTGTTATTAGAAATTAGCTCACCCGATGGTAAGTTGTTATGCTACTATTGCCTATGTCATGGCAAAATTTTATGTTAGTGTCATGTTCCTTTTTCTTTTTTCTTTGTTATTAGAAATTAGCTCACCCTAGTGGTAAGTTATGCTACTACTGCCTATGCCATGTTTTCTTCATATTCTCGAATATACGTTTTATGACTTTTTGAACATTTGATTATAATTTATAATGACATATTTTGATTCAATCTCTATAGTTCATACTCATTTTTTTGTAAAGTTCTAAAGTGAGGATGATAGCGATGTCTTGATTCTTAAGAAGCATCCCAAAGGTAGGCATGTGATACAATGCAAATATTGCAACCATACTTATGTTGGTGGTTCACAATGGATTAGAGTCCACTTATTGGGATTGAGAATGAATCAATCTATAATATAGACCATAGTCAATCCAATCCAACTTTGAGATGATTTACCATACACGTTTGATTGAATCATTCTCGAATGCGAATGCACGTATGATACGTATGGTTCATTCTATGATATGAACTAATAGATCCCTGGTCCCAATGTCAACCTTAGAGTTTTCCTTCCTTTAAAGTTTGGCTTCATTGACTCTTTTGTTCATGCCCGTAACTTACTATCCCTATATACAACAATAGATTCCTAGTCACTATGTTGCGTTTAAAGTTTTTGATCCTTTAAAGTTAACTTCATTGAGTCATTTGTGTGTGTGTGTGTGTGTGTGTGTGTGTTCATAACATAATACCTTAATTTAAGAGTAACAATGTTGCAATACAAAAGGGGAAAATGGGCTCTCAATGACTTTGTGTATGGGTATGTCACATGTGCAAACATATCAATTCACTCGAAGAATTATAGTTATAAGGGCTAGTTCAAGGCAGGTAACATGAAAACTAGATAACAATTGAGATGATACAAAAAGTTTTCCATCAAGATGGGAAAATTTCATTCTCATTGATAGTGTTTTTTATTCCCAATAGGCTAGGATGAATATATAACCATAGAGAACCTAACACATAGGATTGTGATATGGATAGAAGAATGTACTATATCATTCATAGTACATAGTATGAGCCAGGCACACCATACATGCATTCGCATTCGAGAATGTTTCAATCATTCGAGTATATGGTAAACATCCTCGAAGGATGGTAAATACCATACTTTTGTGTTCATTATTTATTATAAGGTAAATTTATTGTTAAATCGGTCCCTCCAGATGGGATCCGGCTATGAATGGAGAAGACTCGGTGAGAACCGGAAGAGATCCGAAAACCGGATCAGTGGACCCGGTGAGAATCGGAAGTAAAGACAGATTTGTAAATATGTCTTGAATAAGCCCTTTTATTTGTAAATAGCCCTAAGTTCATATAACTATAAATATGACTTAGGGTGTAAAAAGTAACGTGTGGAAGCAAGTATGAAGACCGAACAGAAGGAAGAAAACTCAGGTTTAATGGAGAGCTTGAGCTTACGCAGTATATGCGGGAGAGACAGAGAGAGTGAGAGAGAGAAAACACCAGAACTATATTCCACAAAAACTTGATTCACTACTCTATACATATGTGTGTTCCATGAACACTTTTATACAAGTCCTCGAAGGACTGACAGAAGTACTCACCGTACTTCAATGCTCTTTAAGAGCTCCTACACTAACTCCCAAATATATTCCTCACGGAATATCTTTCCTAACGGCCTCCCGGTTTACGCACTCGGCCTAACCGATCGGTCCCAACCGATCGGGTCCTCGGCTTCTTCAGCCGATCCGGCCGATGTTGAGCTTGTCTCTCAACACTCCCCCTCAAGCTCAACTGGAGGCTCTTCGGGATCCTCGGGCTCATAGATCCGGTTCCTCCTGGCTTCACGCCTTGCTCGCGCTCCTCGACCTGTTCGACTCCGCGCGCTTCGACCCTTCCGGTCGGCTTGTCTGCTCTTGCGGCCCTTATCAGCTCTTCTGCTATTGCGGTGTTGACGCTTCTCCTGCTGCATTTTCTTCCGCTTGGGCCTTGGTTGATTCAGCATATCTGAATCAAACATCCGAACCGACTCGGCTACCTCCGATTGGTAGATTCGCTCTCGTCTGAGTTGGCTGTCTCCAACTCGTCTTCGGTCTTCTCGCCCTCAATGGCGTCATCTTCCCCATGCGTGGTTGGCTTCGGCTCTCTCCTTCGGCTGCTCCCCTTCTGTCCGCTTTCGGACTTTTCCGCGGGTCCGCCCTCGGCTTCTTCAGCCGATCCGAAGTCGAACTTGACAACCGAGTCAACAACCGAGTCAACCGACTTGGTGTCGCGGCCTCCGCTCCTTTCCTGCTGCTTTGCTTGGTCATTCGGGATTGTTCTCCCCCTCAAGTTTGGCACGTCAAGGTGACGCAATCCGAGCGCACCGGAGAATTGTCGCAACTTGTCCAGACCAAGGGGCTTAGTGAAGATGTCGGCAGTCTACCGATCCGTCGGAACGTACTGAAGTTCGACTTCACCGGAAAGGATATGCTCATGGACGAAATGGTAGTACACCTCAATATGCTTGGTCCGTGCATGGAAAACGGGTTTTTCGCGAGCTGGATGCTGCTGAGGTTGTCGCAGTAGATCGTCGTCGGATCTGACACCTCCTCTTGCAGGTCCTTAAGTAGCCGTTTCAACCATATGGCTTCGCATGTCGCGACAGCCGCTCCTTGGTACTCAGCTTCGGTGCTCGACAGTGCAACTGTCGGCTGCTTCTTACTGCTCCACACGATCGCGACACTCCCGAGGGAGAACGCATATCCAGACGTGGATCGGCGATCGACGGCGTTGCCAGCCCAATCAGCATCGGTGTAGCCGACTAACTGCGCGGTTGCACCGGTCCGATATAGCAGTCCCCGGTCCTTAGTGCCGTTGACATACCGAAGTATGCGTTGCGCACACTGAAGGTGCTCCTCGGTAGGTCGCGCCATGAACTGACTGATCACTCCGACTGGATAACTGAGGTCGGGTCGGGTGATGGTCAAGTATATGAGGCTTCTGACAATTTGTCAGAACCTCGTCGGGTCGCATACCTTTCCCGTATCGGGACGAAGCTTGATGGTTCTGTCCAGAGGAGTCGAGACGGACTTACAGTCGGCCATCCCGAGGTTGAAGAGCATATCCAACACGTAATGACGTTGGCTGATCAATATGCCTTCGGGGGTATGGATCACTTCGATCCCGAGGAAGTAATGAAGGTCCCGCAGATCCTTCATGTCGAACGATGCCGCAAGTTGGAGCTTCACGCGGTCGATTCCACCTAGGTCGGCGTCGGTGATGACCAAGTCATCGACATATAGTAGAATACTAACCAGTCCGAGTCGACCTTTCCGGATGAACAGGGAAGAGTCCGATTTTGACGTGACAAAGCCCATCCGACGCAGTTGTTGCGTGATCTTTGCGTTCCAGGCACGCGGGGCTTGCTTCAGTCCGTAAAGGGACTTCTTCAGTCGGCATACTGCTGAGGAGTTCGTTCCGGAGTGAAATCCGGGGGGCTGTACCATGTACACTTGTTCCTCAAGGTCACCTTGCAGGAACGCATTCTTTACATCCATTTGATGTAGGTGCCACCCCTTGGCCGCGGCTACTAAGAGCAAAACACGGACGGTCGTCATTTTCGCGACCGGCGCAAATGTCTCATCGTAGTCGATGCCGTGTTTCTGCGCGTAGCCCTTTGCCACTAGCCAAGCCTTGTACCGGTTGACCGAGCCATCAGTGTTGTACTTGACTTTGTACACCCACCTACACCCGATCGGTTTTACCCCTCTTGGTGCGTCAACCAGGTCCCAGGTCTCGTTCTCCGCCAATGCGTGCATCTCTTCCTCCATCGCGGCACGCCAATTCGCGTCTTTAGCCGCTTCTGCGTAGCTCTCCGGCTCACGCACTTCCGCTACACGGGTCATGTACGCATAATGATGCGCCATGTACTCGTTGTATCCGAACCGCAAAACAGGGTTCTTCTGGTGGGTAGATCGGTGTAATCTAGCATTAGCCGATGTCGAGGCCTTCTCGGTCGATGCGGACTTCACCTTTAAAGACCCGTCACTGGTTCCCTCGTAGTCAGACTCGCGTCGGTCTGACTCGTTCCTATCCGTGCCGGAATCCGACACCTTCTTCTTCCCTTTCTCTTTGTGCGTAAGCCGTCTCCTCGGCTTCCTGCGCGGGGAATGCACGGCCGAGTCTCCACTCGCCGGCTCTTCATCGGACTGGTCGTACGGACTCAGTCGTCCAATCGGTCCACTTAAACAGAGTGAAATCTGACTCTCTTCACGGGTCTTGATTTCAGGCTCATCTGGAGGCATCTCGGCCTCTCTGACCTCATCGTCAGAGCTCGGATTGGAGTCGGGGTTCGGAGTCGGGGGCTGGTACCAGGACGCGGACTCGTCAAACACAACGTCGCGGCTAACACGCGCCTGTTTGGTGCGAGGGTTATAGCACTTATAACCCTTCTGCTCGTCCGAGTAACCGACCAAGATGCATTTCTCGGCCTTTGCGTCCAGCTTCCTCCTTTTCTCCTTCGGTACATGCACATACGCAATGCCACCGAACACCCTTAAGGGTCGCAAGTTCGGCTTCGTTCCGAAATATAGCTTGTGCGCCAACACTTTGTCTCCGATCCGGTTTTGGATGTATACCGCGGTCCTTACCGCCTTGGCCCAGTAGAACTTGGGCAAGCTCTTCTCCTCCAGCATTGTCCGTGCCGCTTCCACAACTGACCGATTCTTCCTCTCGGCCACGCCGTTCTGCTCCGGCGTGTATCTACTACTGAATTCGCGCCGAATTCCCATTTGTTGTAGGTAACCGTTGAATTGACCAGAAAAGTACTGTTTCCCACCATCCGACTGCAGGCACTTGATCTTTCGTCCCGTTTCAGTTTCCACGAACCCTTTGAGGTCCCGGAAACAGTCGAAGACTTCGCTCTTCCTCTCAATGAGGTAGATCCACGTGTGCCACGTGTGGTTGTCGATGAAGGAGACGAAATATCGGCTCCCGCCAAGACTAACGTTTTGTGCCAGCCCCCATACATCGGAGTGTATAAGGTCGAGCTTATTCCGGCTCCGGTTTCGCTCGTTTGGGAAAGGAAGTCGGTGTTGCTTCCCGAGCTGGCAGGCTTCACAAATTTGTGCCTTTCGGCCACTAAATTTGGGCAATCTGAATACTACCTGTTTCGTTTGCAGATCTTGAAGCCGCTGTAGTTGACGTGGCCTATCCGCTTATGCCACAAGTCGATGTCCGACTCGGTTTTTCTTCCCTTTGCGAACATTGCGGTGCCACCATCAGTGGAGTCGAGGATGAACATCCTCCCGTCTCTGCGCCCTTGCACAATCACACGGCCTTCTTCCTCAATGAAGCACCCGAGGTGTGTAAACCGAACCTCCATCCCTTGGTCGACGATCTGTCCGACCGAGACCAAGTTCTTCGTGATTGTCGGAACGTGCAACACGTTCATGAGTTTCCCTTTCTGCCCGACATGGCTAAGGGGAACTTCTCCGACATTCGCGATGGGATGCGGAGTGTCGTCTCCAGTTGCGACTACTCCAGGTTGTATCGGTTTTTCAAGGTACGAGAACCACTCCTTATGGCTGGTCATGTGGTTTGACGTGCCGGAGTCTACGTACCACACCTCGTCCGATCTCGGGGTGGTCCATTTCATTGAGTTTGCTTCGTGTCTCGTCACGAAGGCAGACCCTTCTCTGGCTCTCCCGGAGTCTTCGGCGTAGTGCGATCGCTGCCGATTTCCCTTGTCGGTATGTCCGGAGCCGTTTCCGGAACTGGTTCTCTCCGAATCGGCGCGCTTCTTCCAGCACTCACTTTCCCTGTGGCCTTTCTTGCCACAGTACTAGCACTCCGCGATGGCCTTCCCTTGCCGGTTCTCATCGCTTCGACTCCCCCTGTTTCCGGAGGGTCCGGAGTTGCTGTCGGCATCACTTCGGTGCCTTCTTCCTTGATCTCGTCGGCCGCCTCCATTGCACACCGACTCGCCTCGTCCTCCACGTCCACGGGGCCTATCTCCCTCCGTGTACAGCATTCTGTTGTCGGTGTGCATGCTTGTAGACGCACCCGCGTGGTTCTCCTCTACCAGGAGCATTGACTGTAAGTTGAAAAAGGACGACGTATTCTCCCAGGTACACACAACCGTTCGGAACGCTCCGACTTCGACGCCAAACCTCCAAGACAGATCTGGACCATCTCGCTCTCCTCGATTTTCACCTCTATGGAGGCGAGGGAGTCACAGATATCCTTGATCTTCGAGGTATAGTCCGCCACCGACAAGTCGCGTTGTCATAGGTTGCTCAACTCCTGTCGGAGATGAAGCTTCCTGGCTGTGGTGCTCGCGGCAAAAATCTTCTTCAGATTTTCCCACACACCCTTCGGCGTCTTTGCATCCCAAACATAGCTCAATAGCTGTTCGCCCACACACGACGCGAAGCAGTATAATACCCTGCTCGCCGATTGCTCCCACGACGGGAAGTCTCTGTATGTCGATTCGGGTGTCGTGCCCGAGCAGGTACTGGTGCATCTTGTAGGACCAAGACGCGTAGTTGGTTCTGTTGAGCTTCTCTGTTGGAAGCGAGCTCGCCATGCCTCTATCCATCGTTCTTCTTGTTCTTCTTCGTTAAGTTGTGTCGGCTGCAGGGAGGTTCTCAACCCTCGCGCTCTGATACCATGTAAAAAGTAACGTGCAGAAGCAAGTATGAAGACCGAACAGAAGGAAGAAAACTCAGGTTTAATGGAGAGCTTGAGCTTACGTTGTATACGCGGGAGAGACAGAGAGAGTGAGAGAGAGAAAACACCAGAACTATATTCCACAAAAACTCGATTCACTACTCTATACATATGTGTGTTCCATGAACACTTTTATACAAGTCCTCGAAGGACTAACAGAAGTACTGACCGTACTTCAATGCTCTTTAAGAGCTCCTACACTAACTCCCAAATATATTCCTCACGGAATATCTTTCCTAACGGCCTCCCGGTTTACGCACTCGGCCTAACCGATCGGTCCCAACCGATCCAGTCCTCGGCTTCTTCAGCCAATCCGGCCGATGTTGAGCTTGTCTCTCAACATAGGGCAATCACTTTATGAGAGTTTGTGTGCATTGCATGTTGTTGTAACTGTTCTCCAATGAGAGTGATAGAGAGGGAGAGAGAGATACAAAGCGATACTCTATTGTAACCACCACCTGGCGAAGAAACCGAGCTCGAGGTCGTTGCCTACAAGTCTCTGATTGTACCCCTTCTCTTCATAGTGATAGTTTGGAGTTTGTGGGCTCCCACGGGTTTTCCCTATTAGGGTTTTCCGCGTTAACATCTTGTGTTCACTCTTTAGTTCTCATTTCTGTGTTCTCCATTCTCATTGAAGTGATTCATTACTCGGTTGTGGCCGAGCAATATTCCGCGATTCACATCAATTTGGTATCAAAGCGAACAACACAGGAAATGGAAGAATCATTTGGCGGCATGTTCAAGCTCACCGGCTCCAACTACTCAGTGTGGAAATCGAAGATGATGGATATGCTATTGGTCAAAGATCTTTGGTTTCTAGTTCAGTTCCGGGACAAGAGACCGGACAAGATTGATGCCACAGTGTGGGAGGTGATGCACATGAAGACGATGACATACATTCGGTGCTTCATCAACATGAGCCTGTACAACAACTTCAACGAAGAGAGCAAGGCTCATGAACTCTGGGAGAAGATCAACATTATGTTCCAAAACAAAAATGTTGTTAATCGGGTTTTGGTATTCCGGAAGCTAGTGAGGCTCCGATACCAAGATGGCTCCAGTATGGCGGAGCACATGAATGCCTTCAAAGGACTGATACATCAGGCAACCTCGTTGGAAGTACCTCTCGCTGATGAGGTACTTGCTCTACTCTTGCTCGGTTCCCTCGCGGATAGCTAGGAGACGTTAGTTATCACATTGGGCAACGCCGGGCCGGAAGGAAAACAAGTATCCCTAGCAAAAGTCAAGTTGAGCTTGCTAGATGAGGAGGTGCGTCAGAAAGACAAGTAGGTGATCTCCGACGCCAAAGCCCTCCTTACCAAATCGGAACGCGAAAGACAAAGGTATCGGAATCCCTAGAATCGGGAAAAGTCGGGGACATGGTCAAAGTCAAGGGGGAGGTCCACTTGCTTCTATTGTGGCAAGCCGGGGCACTTCCAGAAGAACTGTTGCTTCTTCAGCCAATCCGGCCGATGTTGAGCTTGTCTCTCAACATAGGGCAATCACTTTATGAGAGTTTGTGTGCATTGCATGTTGTTGTAACTGTTCTTCAATGAGAGTGATAGAGAGGGAGAGAGAGATACAAAGCGATACTCTATTGTAACCACCACCTGGCGAAGAAACCGAGCTCGAGGTCGTTGCCTACAAGTCTCTGATTGTACCCCTTCTCTTCATAGTGATAGTTTGGAGTTTGTGGGCTCCCACGGGTTTTCCCTATTAGGGTTTTCCGCGTTAACATCTTGTGTTCACTCTTTAGTTCTCATTTCTGTGTTCTCCATTCTCATTGAAGTGATTCATTACTCGGTTGTGGCCGAGCAATATTCCGCGATTCACATCAATTTGGTATCAAAGCGAACAACACAGGAAATGGAAGAATCATTTGGCGGCATGTTCAAGCTCACCGGCTCCAACTACTCAGTGTGGAAATCGAAGATGATGGATATGCTATTGGTCAAAGATCTTTGGTTTCTAGTTCAGTTCCGGGACAAGAGACCGGACAAGATTGATGCCACAGTGTGGGAGGTGATGCACATGAAGACGATGACATACATTCGGTGCTTCATCAACATGAGCCTGTACAACAACTTCAACGAAGAGAGCAAGGCTCATGAACTCTGGGAGAAGATCAACATTATGTTCCAAAACAAAAATGTTGTTAATCGGGTTTTGGTATTCCGGAAGCTAGTGAGGCTCCGATACCAAGATGGCTCCAGTATGGCGGAGCACATGAATGCCTTCAAAGGACTGATACATCAGGCAACCTCGTTGGAAGTACCTCTCGCTGATGAGGTACTTGCTCTACTCTTGCTCGGTTCCCTCGCGGATAGCTAGGAGACGTTAGTTATCACATTGGGCAACGCCGGGCCGGAAGGAAAACAAGTATCCCTAGCAAAAGTCAAGTTGAGCTTGCTAGATGAGGAGGTGCGTCAGAAAGACAAGTAGGTGATCTCCGACGCCAAAGCCCTCCTTACCAAATCGGAACGCGAAAGACAAAGGTATCGGAATCCCTAGAATCGGGAAAAGTCGGGGACATGGTCAAAGTCAAGGGGGAGGTCCACTTGCTTCTATTGTGGCAAGCCGGGGCACTTCCAGAAGAACTGTTGGCATTTCCGGAAAGACAAGGGAACCGATAGTACCGATTCGAAGAAGTCACCGAACCGAACCGGTTCGGATTGGTGAGGCCCGGACCAGAAGGGAACGACGACGATCGTAGAAAGTGAAGAGGAACTAATGCTCATCACCGAGGAGAGTGAGTTGAACCTTGCTGGCGACAAGACAACGTGGGTTGTCAATTCCGGAGCGTCGTTCCACCTTACTACGGACCGAGAATGCTTCTCATCCTACACAGCCGGTGAGCACGGCTGTGTCCGGATGGGGAATGAAGGGGCATGCCAAATTGTCGGCAGAGGAGATGTGTGGTTGATGACACCAACCGGATGCAAGTTGCTATTGAAGGATGTCTGACATGTTCTGAAGGTTCAACTGAACCTAATATCAGCCAGTCGGCTAGATGATGAAGGCTACATGGGTAACATCCGGAATAGAGTCATGATGTTCAGCAAGGGGATCCTAATAGTTGTTTGGGCCTAGAAAGTCAACACATTGTACTTGATGAACGCCTGGTTATGCCAGGAAGAAGAAGTGAACGTTGCTTCCGACACTGCCGGTGAGTTGTGGCTCGAGCCCGAAAGATCAACACACTATACTTCATGAATGCCCAGATATGCCGAGAAGAAGTGA
This sequence comes from Azolla caroliniana, assembly GCF_043228905.1. Lineage (NCBI taxonomy): Eukaryota > Viridiplantae > Streptophyta > Polypodiopsida > Salviniales > Salviniaceae > Azolla > Azolla caroliniana. The sequence continues at coordinate 12,915,918 of NW_028230440.1, forward strand.
ACATAGCATCTGACACTATCGGTGAGCTGTGGCACAAAAGACTGTGTCACATGAGTAAGAAGGGGATGAAGAGGTTTGCCGAAGACAACCTCATTCCGGTGAAGGATGTGCAACTTGAGAAGTGCACCCATTGCTTGGCCAGCAAGCAAAACCGAACCTCCTTCCGGTCAAGACCACCGATGAGATGGAATGCACCACTAGAGCTGGTGCATACCGATGTGTGTCAAGTAGACATGAAGTCACATGCCAGATCGCAGTACTTCGTGACGTTCATAGATGACCACAACCAGAAGTTGTGGGTCTCATCGTTGAAGATGAAGGATCAAGTGTTATCCGTCTTCAAGGAGATCCACGCGAGAGTGGAAAGAGAAACCGGCCGGAAGCTGAAGGCGATTCGAGCAGATAATGGAGGAGAATACCAGGGGCAGTTTGAGGAATACTGTCGGTCGAAGGGAATCCGACTCAAATTCACCGTGCGGAAGACACCGGAACTAAACGGGTTGGCCGAAAGGATGAACAGGACCATAATGGAGAGAGTCCAGAGCATGCTCGCACATGCCAAGTTACCCAAGACGTTTTGGGTTGAGGCGCTTACGACTGCGACCTACATGATAAACAGATCACCCTCAGTACCCTTGGGAGGAGACTCACCTTAGAAAGTATGTGTTGGGAGACAGGTCCCTCCGGATGGGAAGGGAGAAGAACAGTGCCGAAACGGTGTGATGAGTACCCGGCTACGGAGAGCCGGATGATACAAGCCCAGTATGAACCGGATGAGGAGTACCCGGCTACGGAGAGCCGGATGGTGCAGGCCCGGTATGAACCGGAGGAAGAGACATATTCGTAAATATGTTTCTGAGAGCCCATCGAGGCTATATTTGTAAATAGCCGAAAAGTCCTATTAGTATAAATATGACTTAGGGCAAACTTTTAGCTGAGTGTTGGAGGTTGTTGTTATTCCTTTTCTTGTTGGTGCAAGGAGAGAGAGAGAGAGCGCGTAACTGTACAGAGAGAGAGAGAGAACGAGGTCGTTGCCTCTATTGTAACCGCCGTCTGTGGCGAAGAGCGTGAGTCCGAGGTCGTTGCCTCCGAGAACGCACTGTTTTGTACATTCATACATAGTGACAGTTTGCAGCCTGTGGGCTGCCGTGGTTTTCCCTCCAGTTTGGGGTTTTCCACGTTAATCTCCTGTGTAGTGTGTGTGTACCATTTCTCTTCTCTGTGTCGTGTTTTATTTCCCGTTTTTCTGTGTATGAAAAGAATCTCGATTGTGGCCGAGCGTCGGACATAAGGAACGTTACGTTCCCGTCAATTGGTATCAGAGCGAAATCGACACAGAAAATGGACGAATCATTTGGCGGCATGTTCAAGCTCACCGGCTCCAACTATTCAGTATGGAAGTCGAAGATGAGGGACATGCTCGTTGTTAAAGACCTCTGGCTGCCGGTTCAGTTCGGGGACAAGAGACCCGACAAAATCGACGCCGCGATATGGGAGGTGATGCACATGAAGACAACGGCGTACATACGGTGCTTCATTGACATGAGCCTATACAACAACTTCAATGAAGAGAGCAAGGCTCATGAGCTCTGGGAGAAGATCGGCATAATGTTCCAGAACAAAAATGTTGTCAATCAGGTGTCGGTATTCCGGAAGCTAGTAAGACTCCAGTACCAAGATGGCTCCAGCATGGCGGAGCACATGAATGCCTTCCAGGGGCTGATCCACCAGGCAACGTCATTGGAAGTACCTCTTGCCGACGAGGTACTAGCGCTACTCCTGCTCGGTTCCCTCCCGGATAGCTGGGAGACGTTGGTTGTCACTTTGGGCAATGCCGGGCCGGAAGGAAAACGGTTATCTCTAGCAAGAGTAAAGTCGAGCCTGCTAGATGAGGAGGCGCGTCGGAAAGACAAAGATATGAGCTCTGACTCCAAAGCGCTTCTTACTGAATCGGAACGTGGAAGACATAGAAACCGTAGTCCCCAGAACCGGGAGAAGTCGGGGACACGGTCAAAGTCAAGGGGGAGGCCTACTTGCTTCTATTGCGGCAAGCCGGGACACTTCCAAAAGAACTGTCGGCATTTCCGTAAAGACAAGGAAACCAATGGTACCGATTCAAAGCAAACCCCGAACCGGAACGGTACAGACCGGAACGGTAAAGACCGGAGGGGGCCGGACCGGAAGGGAACGACGGCAATTGCGGCAAGTGAAGAAGAGTTGATGCTCATCACCGAGGAGTGTGAGATAAACCTTGCCGGCGACGAGATGACCTGGGTGGTAGACTCCGGAGCATCGTTCCACCTTACCCCGGACCGGAAATGCTTCTCATCCTACTCAGCCGGTGACCACGGCTGTGTCCGGATGGGGAATCAAGGTACATGCCGGATTATCGGCATAAGAGACGTGTGGTTGTCAACACCAACCGGATGCAAGTTGCTGCTGAAGGATGTCCGACACGTTCCGGAAGTTCGTCTGAACCTGATATCAGCCGGTCGGCTAGATGATGAAGGCTACACAGGTAGCATCAGCAACGGTGTCATGAAGTTCAGCAAAGGGAGCCTAATTGTGGCTCGGGCCCGGAAGGTAAACACCTTGTACCTGATGAATGCCCGGTTATGTCCGGAAGAAGTGAACGTGGCATCCGACACTGCCGGTGAGCTGTGGCACAAGAGGCTGTGTCATATGAGCGAGAAAGGGATGAAGAGGCTTGCAGACGACAACCTCATTCCAGTGAAGAACGTGCATTTAGAGAAGTGCACTGATTGTCTGGCCGGTAAGCAGAACCGGACCTCTTTCCGACCAAGGCCACCGATGAGACGTAATGCACCACTGGAGTTGGTGCATACGGATGTGTGTCAAGTAGACACAAAGTCACATGCTGGAGCTTAGTACTTCGTGACGTTCATAGATGACCACAGTCGGAAGCTGTGGGCCACACCACTGAAGACGAAGGATCAGGTGTTATCCGTCTTCAAAGAGCTCCACGCGAGAGTGGAAAGAGAAACCGGCCGGAAGCTGAAGGCGGTTCGAGCAGATAACGGAGGAGAGTACCGGGGGCAGTTCGAGGAGTACTACCGCTCGAAGGGAATCCGGCTCGAATTTACCGTGCCGAAGACGCCGGAACTAAACGGACTGGCCGAGAGGATGAACCGGACCATAATGGAGAGGGTCCGGAGTATGCTAGCGCATGCCAAACTACCCAAGAAGTTTTGGGCTGAGGCACTGTCGACGGCGACATACGTGATAAATAGATCACCCTCAGTACCCTTGGACGGAGACACGCCACAGAGAGTGTGGACCGGTAAGGAAGTATCCTACCGGCATCTGAAGGTGTTCGGGTGTCTCGCGTACGTGCATGTAGCAAAGGACCGGAGAGGAAAGTTAGATCTAAAGACCCGACCATGCATATTCCTCGGTTACGGTGATGATGAGTTCGGTTACCGAGTGTGGGACCCGGTCGACAAGAAGGTATTCCGGAGTCGAGATATTATCTTCATGGAGGACAAGACGCTCGCTGACTAGGAGTCGGAGAAGAAGATAATGAACTCCGAGTCGACCGGTAAGGATAGACTCTACGATGTGCAGACCCAACCGGCAAGAGACCGGTTAGTACTCAAGGAACCAGCCGGTTACGGTGAGGATACCGAACCGGCAGAAGAAGAAGTAGAGGAAGCTGAGACCGGAACCGGCCAAGACCCCGAATCGGATTCGGATGAAGAGCAAATGGAGGAGCCGGTTACCGAAGCCCGAAGACGTAGATATCCTTTCAGAGAGAGAAGGGCGCCCCAGAGATTTCCGGATGCAGAGCATGTTCTGCTAACCGATGAGGGGGAGCCGGAAAGCTTCGAAGAAGCAAAGGAAGACACCCACAGCAGAAAATGGTTTAGTGCCATGCAGGATGAGATGGATTCCCTGCATGAGAACCATACGTATGAATTGGTGGAGTTGCCGAAAGGAAAGCGGGGTTCCGAAACAAGTGGGTGTACAAGATGAAACCAGGAGATGCCGGCAACCCCCCGAGATACAAAGCCAGGATCGTGGTCAAGGGGTTCCAGCAGAAGAAGGGCATGGACTTCGAGGAGATATTTGCCCCGGTAGTAAAGATGACCTCCATCCGGACGGTGCTGAGTATAGCAGCAAGCATGGACCTCGAGGTAGAGCAGCTGGACGTGAAGACGGCATTCCTCCACGGCGACCTCGAAGAGGAGATCTACATGCAGCAACCGGAAGGATTTGTGGAGAAAGGGAAGGAGCACCTGGTATGCCGGTTGAAGAAGAGCCTGTACGGACTGAAGCAAGCTCCCCGCAATGGTACCGGAAGTTCGACTCCTTCATGACCGATCAAGGGTACCACAAGACGTAGGCCGATCACTGCGTGTTTGTGAAGAAGTTCGAAGGAGGGGACTTCCTGATACTCCTTCTATACGTGGATGACATGTTGATCGTCGGATGAGACCAAGTGAAAATAAGGATGCTAAAGAAGGCTCTCAACCGAACCTTCTCAATGAAAGACTTGGGTCCGACAAGACAAATGCTGGGGATGCACATCATCCGTAACCGGAAAGCGAAGCAATTATGGCTGTCACAGGAGAAGTACGTGACAAAGGTGCTTTACCGATTCAACATGTCAGATGCAAAACCGGTCGGATCGACACTTCCGGCAAACTGCAGGCTATCCGGCAAGCAAAGCCCAAAGACGAAAGCAGAGAAGGCGGATATGATGAAGATTCCATATGCCTCTGTCGTCGGGAGCTTGATGTACGCTATGGTGTGTACCTGACCGGATATAGGATACGCAGTCGGAGTGGTGAGCCGGTTCATGAGTAATCCCGGCAAGGAGCACTGGAACGCAGTCAAATGGATACTCCGGTACTTAAAGGGCACTTCAAATATGTGTCTCCGATTCGGCTCCGGAAAACCTCAACTGGACGGTTTCACCGATTCGGACATGTCGGCTGATGTGGATACCAGCCGGTCTATATCCGGGTATGTAATGACATATGCAGGGGGAGCTGTTTCATGGCAGTCGAGGCTGCAAAAGACAGTTGCATTGTCAACCATGGAGGCGGAGTACATGGCAGCTGTGGAAGCCGGCAAGGAAATCTTATGGATGAAGGACTTCATCGGAGAGCTCGGTATACGGCAAGAGGAATACCGGCTCTATTGCGACAGTCAAAGTGCCATCCACCTTGCTAAGAATGCGGCCTACCATTCCCGGACGAAGCATATCCAGGGAGGTATCACTAGATCCGGGAAAGAGTAGATGACCAGGAGTTCGCACTGACGAAGATCCACACGGCCGAGAACGGGTCAGATATGCTGACCAAAGTGCTGACACCCGACAAGTTGGACGCATGCCGGAAGAGGATCGGATTGGTAAGACATCCCATGCCGGAGTGAAGGGGGAGTTTGTTGGGAGACAGGTCCCTCCGGATGGGAAGGGAGAAGAATAGTGCCGAAACGGTATGATGAGTACCCGGCTACGGAGAGCCGGATGATACAGGCCCGGTATGAACCGGATGAGGAGTACCCGGCTACGGAGAGCCGGATGGTGCAGGCCCGGTATGAACCGGATGAGGAGTACCCGGCTACGGAGAGTCGGATGGTGCAGGCCCGGTATGAACCGGAGGAAGAGACATATTCGTAAATATGTTTCTGAGAGCCCATCGAGGCTATATTTGTAAATAGCCGAAAAGTCCTATTAGTATAAATATGACTTAGGGCAAACTTTTAGCTGAGTGTTGGAGGTTGTTGTTATTCCTTTTCTTGTTGGTGCAAGGAGAGAGAGAGAGCGCGTAACTGTACAGAGAGAGAGAGAGAGAACGAGGTCGTTGCCTCTATTGTAACCGCTGTCTGTGGCGAAGAGCGTGAGTCCGAGGTCGTTGCCTCCGAGAACGCACTGTTTTGTAGATTCATACATAGTGACAGTTTGCAGCCTGTGGGCTGCCGTGGTTTTTCCTCCAGTTTGGGGTTTTCCACGTAATCTCCTGTGTAGTGTGTGTGTACCATTTCTCTTCTCTGTGTCGTGTTTTATTTCCCGTTTTTCTGTGTATGAAAAGAATCTCGGTTGTGGCCGAGCGTCGAACATAAGGAACGTTGTGTTCCCGTCAGTATGGATAGGCAAAGATGTATCTTACCGGCATCTGAAGGTGTTTGGGTGTCTCGCATATGTGCATGTGGCGAAGGACAAGAGAACAAAGCTGGATCCGAAGTCCCGACCATGCATATTCCTTGGATACGGCGATGATGAGTTCGGTTACCGGGTGTGGGATCTGGTTGACAAGAAGGTGTTCCGGAGTCGAGACATAGTCTTCATGGAAGACAAGACCATTGCCGACTGGGAGTCGGAGAAAAAGATGATCAACTCCGGATCATCCAATGAAAACTGGTATGAGGACAAAAGGATATACCCAGATGAAAACCGGATGTTAGCCAGTAACCGGATGACCCTCGACAAACCAGCCGGATATGGACAAGAAATTGAACCGACTGAAGAAGGAGAAGAAGAAGGAGACACCGGAACTAGACAAGATCCCGAATTGTATTCGGATGAGGAATAAACGGAGGAACCGATAGTCAGAAACCAAGGACAGAGATATCCTCTCCGAGAGAGAAGAGGCCCCCAGAGATTTCCGGATGTAGAGCATGTGTTGCTAATTGATGAGGGGGAGACAGAAAGCTTCGAAGAAGCAAAGAGAGACACCCACAACCGCAAGTGGTTGAGTGCCATGCAGGATGACATGGATTCCTTGCATGAGAACCACACATATGAACTGACGGAGTTACCGAAAGGGAAGAGAGCACTCCGGAACAAGTGGGTGTACAAGTTGAAACCGGGAGATGCCGGAAATCCACCCAGGTATAAGGCCTGAATCGTGGTGAAGGGCTTCTAGCAGAAGAAAGGAGTGGACTTCGATGAGATCTTTGCCCCAGTAGTAAAGATGACATCCATCCGGACGATATTGGGCATAGCGGCAACCATGGACCTCGAGGTAAAGCAACTGGACGTCAAGACAACATTCCTCCATGGTGACCTTGAAGAGGAGATCTACATGCAGCAACCGGAAGGATTCATGAAGAAAGGGAAGGAGCACTTGGTATGCCGCCTGAAGAAGAGCTTATACGGACTGAAGCAAGCTCTCCGGCAATGGTACCGGAAGTTTGACTCTTTCATGATTGATCAAAGGGTACCACAAAACACAAGCCGATCACTACGTGTTTTGTGAAGAAATTTGATGGAGGAGACTTCTTGATACTACTCTCGTATGTGGATGATATGCTAATCTTCGGACAAGACCAAGTCAAGATACAGATGCTGAAGAAGGCTCTGAACCGGACCTTCTCAATGAAAGACTTGGGTCCGGCAAGACAGATATTGGGGATGCATATCATCCGGGACCAGTAGAAGAAGCTGTTGTCGTTGTCACAAGAGAAGTACGTGACAAAGGTGCTTCAACGTTTCAACATGTCAGATGCAAATCCAGTTTGATCGACGCTTCCGACAAACTGCAAGCTATCCGGAAGACAAAGTCTGAGGACAAAGGCGGAGAAGACGGACATGACGAAGATACCATATGCCTCTGCCGTTGGAAGCTTGATGTACGCGATGGTATGTACCCGACCGGATATCGAATATGCAATCGGAGTGGTGAGCCGGTTCATGAGCAATTCCGGCAAAGAGCATTGGAGCGCGGTCAAGTGGATACTTCGGTATCTGAAAGGCACTTCGAGTATGTGTCTCCGGTAATCCCCAACTTGACGGATTGACAGATTCGGATATGTCTGCTGATGCAGATACTAGTCGGTCTACATCCGGATATATCATGACCTATGCGGGGGGAGCTGTATCATGGTAGTCGAGGCTGCAGAGGACCGTTGCACTGTCAAGAACGAAAGCGGAGTACATGGTAGTTGTAGAAGCCGGCAAGGAGATAATCTGGATGAAGGACTTCATCGGAGAGTTAGGAATTCAACAGGAAGAATACCGGCTCTACTGCGACAGTCAAAGTGCCATCCACCTTGCAAAGAATGTGGCCTGCCATTCCCGGACGAAACATATCCAGCAGAGGTACCAGTGGATCTAGGAGAGAGTAGAAGATCAAGAGTTCGTACTGATGAAGATCCACACGGAGGAGAACGGGTCAGACATGCTGACCAAGGTGCTGATAACCGACAAACTGGACGCATGCCGAAAGCGGATCAGGTTGGTGAGACATCCCATGCCGGAGTGAAGGGGGAGATTGTTGGGAAATTGGTCCCTTTGGATGGGATCCGGATATGAATGGAGAAGACCCGGTGAGAACCGGAAGAGATCCGGAAACCGGATCGGTGAACCCGGTGAGAACCGGAAGTGAAGATAGATTTGTAAATATGTCTTGAATAAGCACATTGAGGCTATATTTGTAAATAGCCCTAAGTTCATATAACCATAAATATGACTTAGGGCAATCACTTTATGAGAGATTGTGTGCATTGCATATTGTTGTAATTGTTGTACAGTGAGAGCGATAGAGAGGGAGAGAGAGATACAGAGCGATACTCTATTGTAACCACCACCTGGCGAAGAAACCAAGCTCGGGGTCATTGCCTATGAGTCTCTGTTGTACCCCTTCTCTTCATAGTGATTGTTCGGAGTTTGTGGGGTCCTGTGGTTTTTCCCTATTAGGGTTTTCCACGTAAACATCTTGTGTTCACTCTTTAGTTCCCATTTCTCTGTTCTCCATTCTCATTGAAGTGATTCATTACTCGGTTGTGGCTGAGCAATATTCTGCGATTCACATCAAAATTTTGTTTTAAGGTAAGAAAGTTAACATAAAAAGTGTAAAAAAAACATAAGAATGTTTTGATAACTTACACATTTGTTTGCATTCGTATGGAAAAGAGTGTTGGTCAATGCATTCAAGTATATTACGTAGTATGATATCATTCATGACATTGAGAAAATTATGTGGTGCATTGACATAATGCTATAACAACATTTGCACCTAATTCACCTAGAGTATCATTTAGTAATTTACAAACTCCCAAAATTCAAGGGTGTCTTAAGAACTTACACATGGAGTATGCCTATAAAGATATGTTAATCCCAATCACACCAATGTTGTACAAAAAACTTTAGATCTAACCACATCCATATGTAACCCATAAATATGAAATTAACTCCTCGGCAATTGATATACAAATTGTTGAATCATTTAATAATTTATAAGTAACTCCCAAAATTCAAGGGTGTCTTAGGAACTTATGTTTGAACCATGTCCACCGAGAATGGTTAACATGCTCGATGAAATAAATGTTGTCTTGTATAATTATAGCTGATCACATCCATAGGTAACCAATAAAGAAAACAAACCTTTCATAGAAAAAATAAGCAGAAGAACCTTCATAGGTCGATCATGCACTCATGATTCAGAATATACAGGGTTCAAATGACAACGTCACACCATATTTGTTTACTTCAGGAGCTTGCATGTTCACATAAAACATCCAAAGAAATCACAAATTGTACAATAAAACAAGACTCATACAAAACATTCTTTTCTTCCATAATTTCAGGAATCCACATTTTTCGCTCTCACTGATACAAAGACAGATCCTTTGTCGCCACGTCCAATACGCAAATCCTTATCTAGAAAGGTCGTATCAATCCAGCTGTGCAACAGAATAGCAAATATATAGTTTTCTTTTTTTTACTGTACAGTGGCACATATCTAGAAACATACTCATCTGACCACAAATATCTTACCCTTGGGGATTGATCCAGCTCAGTGAAACTATAGGAGATGTCCAATCACCAAATATTACCCTAAATTCATCAAATGTTACATCCACTCTAATTGTTTCTTTTCCAGTGGTTTTTGATGGAGCAACTTTTCCTCTGATTGTAAGGGTGCCTGTCGAATGAAATTCTCTTTGAAAACTCATGAAAAAAGGAACTTGCACAAATTGCCATCCACAAGTACATTATATTTCAGAAATATTAACTTCAATGCAAACAAATTTGAACTTTCTGGTTGGAACAAAATTAGAGGCACATACATACATACATATTAGAGGCACAAAATCTGATATTAAGGTATAGATTTATCGTAATCTCCTAAAATTTTCGTGGTATTTTCTCATCATTTCCTACTATTTCATGCATGTTGAGGAGGAAACTTGACTCACTAATAAAGAAAGCTTTCCAAACACTAGTGTTAGCTCTACATCTGAGGTTGGTTAATGATCATGAGATGGGAATTTTAAACACTTGATCAACTATAGCTTACAAGGCAGAGCACACATACATTTTGCAGCAGCCTGCTATCGATCTTATTTGACAAGAAGATTCTATTTCTTGCTACTCAGAGAGCCTTCAAAAAGGGAAGATAGTTTGCTCCATTGCCAAATAGGAAAGTCAGGGTCTATTTGATTATAAAAGATCATACAATCTTCAAATGACACAATGTTGCAAATGGTGGATGCCAAGGACTTATCCCAGTGTATGCTGATCAAGCTATGGCTTCATGTACAATAGAATTCAAATCCAATTTCATTTTCTTTGGTGTACTAAAGCATGCTTTCTTAAGATACTTTTCGATTCCTTGTACCGTAGTTCTCTTTCTACTTTGGGGCTTTAATGTATATATATATACCTCTATCACACCCATGCTGATTCTACAGGCATCAAAACAACCATGCCATTCTAATCAATGCATAATACCTGAGAAGTGGGAGAAAACGTGTGAGCAATAATACCGTTTTTTCCAAGAAACGAGAATTCTGCAATGTTTTTGGCAATACCATTATCAACATCGATCACCTAAATATTAAAAAAATATTAGCTCTTTCCATGATGTAGAATGTTAATGACCCAAAATAATTTTCCATAATGAAGTTTTTTTGCATGGATGGGATTGATGTTTCAAGGGACATGATGGAGTCTTATGAATATGTCTGCAAGCTTTGTGTTGGTACATTTATTGTTGAAACGCGACGAGTGTTGTGAATAAGGTTTGAGAATAAAGATACTGTACAGAATGAACACTCTTTGCTGTAAAGAACATTTGTCTATGTTAAGTATAAATTTTGAATCCTGGTTTTCACTTTTTATGCACAAGATGTGTTTAAATGTGTACAATTTTCGTTTTCCAGTCTCACTAGACATACATTGAAATATTTGAACGAATGCTATGTCCTCTCAAACTTGTATAACATTTGATATATTGGAGCATTTGAGGAGCCAATCTTAACGGATTGGAATCAGCAGTTGATACTTTTTCCTGTATCGTACAATTGTGTTTTTATAGAAAAATGATTTTGGAAGTTGACGTCTTTTTGCATAGCAGATTGGTTTTTGCAGAAATCAAGCATTAACAAGCTTTTACTGTTTTCCAAATCTGGTTTACTAAAAGACCCCTATAGATCAAGATTGAGGACATCATCATCACATGTTCAAAGCTTGTGATAAATTGAGATTGAGTGTTGGATATCATTTTGCAAAGATCCTATCTTCTCATATGTTAATGAAAATAGTAGATATCAGTTTGGAGAGGGCCTCTATCCTTTATACTTGAAGGTGGGAATTATGCATGAGATTTTAAAACCTAAGAGTAGGTATTATGTATACTGTATACATAATGCATACATATGTGAATGTTGCACAAGGGTAAGAAAAATAGTGGATGCCAGTTTACAAAGGCCTATATTTATATGCATTGTGATGAAAATATGAGATTAATTATGGTAGCTTCTTTTGTTGATCAGGGGCAAACCTGAGAACTTCGTATTTGCTTGACGGATCCAAAAGTTAAAGGCTTAATTCGAGCAAGAAATGGACCTTCTTCTGCCCCGGCGTACTCATCTACAGTAGCCTCTGAGAAAGCCCATGGTTAAAATTGAACTATAAAGCATTATCATTATATTGTAGGAATTCACAATATTGCACATCCATCAAGGAAAAATTTCAAAATTAGCCTCTGACATTTCGCCTGGGCAACTGGCATGTACAACGTATTACAATGAAATGCAGAAACCATACTTCCACACACGATGATAGCCCACAGTAACAACGGGTAATTCTAACAGAATTAAGGGCTCACATGTAAAACGTAACTGTTGCAGCAGTGAATCCAAACTATACTTTACATGGATACAATATATAAATTTATAGGGCTCAATAACCATTGTTTAATTTCTTTAAAATGGAAATCATCTATTCAAAAATGGCATGCCTTGTTTCTCACACATTAATGCACAATAGATACATATAAAGTGAAGCATGGCTTAGTGACTCTAAAATCATCCATTCAAAACATAAAATGTAATCGAAAGAAACAAGCAATACAAACATTCCAACTTCAAAGCACGTTGATCCCAACTCATCATGCTTACTTTTAAACAGCGGGCAACAGCTTACAGAGAGTTACCATTCACTGCGGCAGTGTATAACAGTGACCAGTAACCAGACAAAAAAGGTGAGTTGACAGGATCCTTGATAGGATTCACATTTTCCAAATCCTGAGATAGAAAATTGAATCCTGGTCATTTTTTTGTTCCATGCAAATATGCTTGTGACTCATGTACACATATAAAGAAAGACTCACTATTACGGAAACTATCTTTAATATACTTAGGTATGCTAGTTGTCATTAACCCATGGCAACATCGCATTGCCAAAACACCTAACAATTAAAAGTTCCAAAGCTTTTTAAGCTTCAAAATACTACTTATCAGTGCTGGGAAATTGATTAGTTTTAAACATTCATAAACATTGTATTCAAATACCACCATTGATGGCAATTAACTTTATGATCTCCTAAAGAGACGGTCAAACAAGAAACGAGGATCAATCCAGTTCAGTAGCAAATAGAGTGTGTACATTGATCATTTTTAGAATCTGCTTTCTTTGCTGAGCGGTAGTGTTCTGCAGAGTTCAGACACCTATGTTATTTAACAATTTAAAAGAACATATACCAAATCAAAAGAATCTACTATATCATTATAATAATTATGAAGCACCTTTCCTCGGTTGGTATTAGCCACAATACGTACTAATGCCTTTTTTGCGTCCTCAATATCAAATTCATCTGTGAACCCTGCAGCAGCTTCTGCCTTAAATGCCAATCCTAAGTTATCATCTTTGAAAGATAACATCTTCAACATGTCTTACTTAGTAGTCAAACATATTACAAGTTTGAACCATATATACTATTACCTTGAAACATCTTGATTCCACTACCGTATCTTTTTGACGTTTGGGATGGAAGCTAATAGGTTTAACCATGAACTTTGTTCTCCTATTGAAGAGCATTGCAGTTTTGAATGGCTGTAAAGTTGGAGGAAAAAATCAATTACCACGGCTTTTGATCATGCAAAGAAAACGAACAGAACAGTATATGAAATCTACAAGGACAACATTTACATCTCTTTAGAAACACGAGCTCAATGTACCATGTCTTTTCAGTTAGCATTTAGTTGTGGAATCAATACAAAGATAAGTCGTGGAATTGATACAAGATTCTAACAAACCCCAGGTTCTAACACTTGTGTTACAGATTATCCTGATTGCAAAGGATCGCAAGAGATTATCCTAATCCTTCTATTTGATTTAGCTATGAAATGAAGTGTGTCAACAACCACTACTAGCTCGTTACTACTTACTTTCAAATCTAGGTAGGTTATTTGTAAATTTGATTGTATTAAGGCAGCACTATCCTGGTTTACGTCCATAGAAGAAACCCTGGTTGACTTTTAGACTACAATCAGAATGAAGTTCTGTACGGCAAGGTAAAGCCTATATATATAATAAAAGTAGTGTTGTACGAGAGTACCTAGCAAAAGAGAAACTCTGTCTCAAACAGGTGCACATGAACAGGGTGGAAGATATGTACGATCTGCATGAATTCATTCCAATCTCTAATGTTTGCTTACGAGTTTCATGTGGTAGCTGATCAGAATCAGAAAGGAGGAGAGGTTTAACAAATTACATAAAAAGAGAGAGAGGAAACCTTGTGGTGGTTCCATGCTGCTGATGGAGATGCTTCATTCAATGCAAATGAAGATGCTTCGTTAAACGCCAGACACGCCATTCACCTACATACATACATACATACATATATATATATGTATGTATGTAATTCCTTCTCCGTCTGTGAGCGACCGTGTGTCTTGAGGGGGTAGAAACACAAGAAGAAGAAGAAGAAGAAGAAGAAGAAGGAGGAGGAGGAGGGATATGAGATGATGAGCCGGGGGAAGGGGGGTGTGGACAATAAAGAAATACATATGTTCTACTTCTTGTTATTGTGGATTGGATTGGATTGGATGGGGGTGTATGTATGTGTGTGTGTGTGTGTGTGCATGTATGTATGTGACCTGGTGCAGACATAATGTATCTCATAATGATGAATGATGCTTCTTCACATGTCTCAAGCTCACTCATAATGATGAATGATGCTTCTTCACATGTCTCAAGCTCATTGGCTGGGCTTCACAACAACCCAATCTTTTGGGAGAGGCCTCGGACAAGAATTAGAATTTTTATCGTCCATAAAGAGGCCAATTTTTACCTATGGGACCAGAGTATACATGTGTTCTTGATGCATGTCTCCTTCCTAAGAAGGCAAGAGGTGGGGGGAGAGAGAGAGAGAGAGAGAGAAAGGCATGCCTCGATCTATGACTTATTCGCGTCAACACTCGATGAATACTCCCTAAGCTTTTCGTTCAGCGCCCAATGCCTTTTCGTTGGATTGTAGTTGTAGACAATATGAAATGATGGGTGCAAAGTTCCGCACGTGTGTGTTACTCGAGCGGGACCACAGGGGTCTCAGACTTGTGTTTTGCTGTCGATGAAGACTACTTGCTGGGCAAAGGCTCGTTGCCCCTTTTGTAGGGCCGATGGCTTTCGTTGACCGCAACTCGTCGAGCTTTCGAGCTCACCACACGAGTGAACCGACGAGTACACATGGTGAACGCACAAGGAAAAGAAGAACATACGTTCACGAGTGCCCATGCGCCTTTATGAGGAGGAGAGGTGCATGCTTTCCCGAAACCTTCACCGTCATGAGACGACCGAATGCACAAGAGAAAAAACAAACACGCAAATTATTGGATGGAGGAACAACACAATTTTTTACTATAAGGCTTAGGAACCACATCAAGAGATTACATTGGAAGGTGATTTGAACAAAACACAAGCTCGAATACGAGTATGGAGGATAAAAAAAATGGAAGGATCTTGTGGGATGGGGAGGAAGATGTACTCCATATATACTTCAACGGGCCATCATGCAGCCATTTCGAAATGTCTTTGATCTAGTTAGATGACAAAATGGTTTCTCTCTAGTACGCATTAACTTGTTCATGTAGTCTTGATTAGGTGATTTTGAGATATTGTTGTTGCTTTCATTAGTATGCACTCATAAACTCTTTGAAGGCACATGTGTTTATTGGCCTTCTTCAAATATCTAAGAACATTGTAGAGTGCAGGGTTGTGGTCTTAACCCCCTTAATGATGACGTGGAAATTCATATTGTATTTTGTCTATTTCATTCCATGAGTTTGCTTAACGATTGTCTCTGTGAACGTATGCTCTTTATCTTTTCTCTATAATTTCTAGAGAACAAAACAATCTCGATTTTATTATCCTCCTCAAAGGACAAATGTGATTTAGTAGACAAAGTTGACATATTGAACAAAATAATGTAAATTTTTTTATCATCCTCAAAGGGTAAAATATGATTTATTACTCTAAAGTGAAATATTTTCATCGTAGTGCCCCAACACCCACCTCACATCAAATAAAATATGAGCTAGTTATAGGAATAAATACTTCATATGGAGAACAAAGGGATTGGCTCTAACATTTATGGGCAAATGTGATTTACTCGTTTGGAGAGAAATACGGTCGCGTAGTTCGATGCTACATGTGTTTTATATAAAGTTTAATGTAACATTTATGGGGGAAAGCAATTTGCTCATTTGGAGAAGAATACGGATGTGTAGTTCGGTGTAATGTAAGAATCTAAGTTTACATTAAGCAGAATTAAGGAGAAAAACAAGGAAGAAAGGGTGTGTTACGGGCATGACCTTATAATATCCCGTGGTGAGAATTTACCGTAGTATTCTATACACGTGGATAAGTGTGAGGGTTAAACGAGAGTGTAAAGAATGGGAGGATTACTTTTAATCCTCGAGATTGAGACAACCCATTAGGCCAAGTGTGAACTTGCTTGGGGGCCTTGGGTCTCGCTATAAATATGAGGCCTAATTACCCTCATTTCATCATCTCTTGACTACGTCGAGACTCTATTTCGTGGTGGGTCAACTCTTGTGGCGAGTGCGCCAACACCAGGTACGACTCGATGCCATGGCGGTGGTATAGGACGCTGATCGAGGCTCGAGTCCGTCTTGATCCCTTCGCTCGAGGGTGGTTGGGTGGCACCCTTCTTTCTCTCTCTCCTTTCTTATTTCATATATATTAGATCATTATCATATGCTTACATTAGATCATCACTCTAACAGTTGGTATCAAAGCTCATGTTTCTAATGTTTCTTTTGTTGGTTTTTGTTGTCTTCTTGATGGATGGTAATTGATTGATGTGCAGTTGACCTTGATCCAAATAACAATCAACAAAGGAACTTCGGTAACTCTTTCTTGTTTTTTTTCTATTCTTTCGTCTCCTAATCTAATCATGTATATTCAATATGTTTTTTCTTTATTGATTCAATAAGGTTATAGTGGTAATGGATTGGTTGTATAAAACATATTCATTTGTGTATGATGAGATCAATACCTCAATTGACATATATTTGATATGTGATTCGTGTCGTATCCATACGAGGTTAATACCTCAATTGCGTATTACGTTCACATACATATCTTACGTATGCATGTGAGGTCAATACCTCGATTTCTATGTAAATGATATGCGTTTGGTGTCGTATACGTAAGAGAATACCTCAATTACTCGCCTATACTCTTACCTTTGCTGTGATTCTTTTTGAACCCTAGGGTTAGTGATCGAGTATTTAGAGTATTCGACGACCGGTATGAAGACAGATCCGGATAATCTTCTGCAAAAAAATCCTTTATGGTATGAGCCTGAACTAGCGAAGACAACCCAGAATACTTCATCTCAAGAAAAAACTCCAAAAATCTTTCAAATTTTAAAACCAATAGGCTTAGTTAGTCTACATTCTAGGAGACTCCAATATATTCGAATTTTACTTTTATGGAAATCCCTATCTGTAAAAGTTTCTACTATAGGTAGTGACTCTCCCAAAGGAAACGGTTTTGTTTGTTTGAAAAGTTTTGTCCTTAAGAGACTTTAGGCGCTTACTAGCTTGATAAGCTCTATCCAGGGAACGATATGAAAAACTACGAAACCATCGAAAAACATTCCAATTATATGATCTCATATGTCATTTCGATTTCGGGAGAGGATCCACAAGGTGGAGTATTAATCAAATTAATCTTCATTAATTTACGAATTGTATTATGAAACCCGTAGTACCTGTCCTACCCCGATTTGGTTGATTATTTACCTCTTCATCAACTCGGTGGAATTTCATAAACCTTCAACCGATATGCGTAGGAAGCAGGCGAGTTCGGCTTCTTCTTCCTCCATCCCTCCCAGAGTCAAATCCTAATCAATTTGATTTAGAGGTATATTCTGTCTACCCCGGACTCTTAGATAGAGGCTTCGGCAGGGGTAGGGACCTTCTCGGACATCCAACCCACCAGCCTCTACGTCTTTCAGTTGGAGATTGATGCGAATGCGACGACTAGTTCTGGGAAAGCCCCATCTACGCTTGATTGATTATAAAATCGGTCTACTCAAGTCCATGGAAGACATAGCCGATCAGAATTGATACTCTTTTTTTTATTTTTATATTACAGGTTTCACTCTTTCCTTCCCTTCCTTCAGCAAGATATTTTGGTGGATAAAAGATGGTAATAAACATTCGACCCGACGAAATTAGTAGTATCATCCATAAGCAAATCGAGGGATACATTCCAGAAGCAAAGGTTGTTAATATCGGTACTATACCTTAAGTTGGGGATGGAATTGCTCACATCTATGGTCTTAATAAAGTAATGGCTGGCGAATTAGTGGAATCTGAGGATAGTAAAATAGGCATTGCTCCAAATCTAGAATTCGATAATGTTGGGGCTGTACCGATGGGTGACGGTTTAACCATACAGGACGGAAGTTCCGTAAAGGCGATGGGAAAGATTGCCCAAACACCAGTTGGTGACTCTTTCTTAGGTCGTGTTGTAAATGCCTTGGCTGAACCCATTGATGGTGAGGGTAACATTCAAGCTTCTGAGTATAGACCAATTGAATCTCCCGCTCCTGGAATTATCTCCATACGTTCCGTGTACGAACCCCCACAAATAGGTCTCATCTCTGTCGATTCAATGATCCCCGTGGGTCGGGGTCAACAAGAATTAATCATTGGGGATAGACAGACCGGTAAAACAACAGTAGCTACAGATACGATTCTGAATCAAAAAGGTTAGAATGTTATCTGTGTCTACGTAGCTATTGGTCAAAAAGCCTCCTCTGTAGCCCAGGTAGTGAATACCTTTAAGGATCGCGGAGCCATGGAATATACCATTGTTGTGTCGGAGACAATCAATTCTCTAGCTACTCTGCAATATCTTGCCCCTTATACGGGAGCAACTCTAGCCGAGTATTTTATGTATCGCAAACAACATACCTTGATCATTTATGATGATCTCTCTAAGCAAGCCCAAGCTTATCGACATATGTCTCTTTTGTTGAGAAGACCACCGGGGCGAGAAGTATATCCGGGAGATGTTTTTCATTTGCATTCTCATCTTTTGGAAAGAGCGGCTAAATTAAGTCTTGATTTGGGTGAAGGTAGTATGACGGCTCTACCCATCGTGGAGACCCAAGCGGGGGATGTCTCGGCATACATTCCCACCAATGTAATTTCTATTACCGATGGACAAATATTTCTATCAACAGATCTTTTTAATGCTAGGATTTGACCAACAATCAACGTGGGAATTTCTGTTTCTAGAGTGGGCTCTATAGCTCAAACCAAAGCAATGAAGCAGGTAGCCGGTAAACCAAAATTGGAATTGGCACAATTTGCGGAATTGGAGGCTTTTGCACAATTTGCTTCTGACCTTGATAAGGCTACTCAGAATCAGTTAGCAAGAGGTCAACGGTTACGTGAATTGCTTAAGCAAGCTTCGGGAATACGAAGAAAAGACATTGCAAGTTTTAGAGGAATTGGTCTCCAATTACGCCTATAGCTAGCGGAAGTAACTGAACAGTTTTTTGGAGTAGCCTCAATATTCTGTCGAGTAATCGAACGAACTCTTGTTTACTATCTTAATGAACTTGTTGCATTACAAAGGCAACTGGTAAGAGCGAAAAGTAACACTATTGAGGGTTGGATGAGCGTGCTGGGTTTGATGATGTTTTTGAGGCAAATTCCTGCATATGATGAAATTAAGGAAATCAATCCTTTTGATGGAATTGATGAATTTCGTGGAATTGGTCGAATTCAAATAATTCCAGAATTTTTTGATATTTCTAGAATTGATACATTTCCTGGAATTGATGATATTGAGGATATTCCTAATATTGAGGATATTCCTGATATTAAGGATATTCCTAATGTTGAGGATATTGGTTATCTTAATGAAATAGTGTATGTAGAAAAATTTTATCAACAAAAAAATAACGAATCAGAAATAAAGATAAATTCAATTTTTGATTTGAAGTTATGGATAGTTCCAGATCCTATGGAATTTAACAATTTTTTTCTAAAAAGAATAGAATCTAATCTTAGTTTTTCAAGTACAAAGAAAGGGGATACTGAAAAAAAGACGTCAAATAATTTAGACTGGTCCAAGGCCCCCGGGGATTGGATAGAGCGATCATTGAGATAAATGAGTATGAAACAACGAAGGATCTTTTTATTTTAATTAATTTAGAAATCAATTCAACTATATTTATTCTTTGGCTCAACCCAAACCACAGATAGAGAGAAAAAAATTTCTCCTTTTTTTCGGGTGTAGAAGATTTTTTTTGTTAGACAAGGAGGAGTTCTCTGACTCCTCTTTTATTCATATCGATGCCGAAAGGATCTTATAAAAAAAGCAAAACTGAATTATCAATTCGGAGCGTTATTCGACGCGACGATATCCGCGATACCATAATCCTGGGCTTCTTCCGCTGACAGAAAAACATCTCTTTCCATGTCTTTAGAAATCATCCATAACTATCGACATTAAGACAAGAAAAACGGAAAATGGAGGAATTAACGAATCAACTTGCACAAGGAGCAAGTCTAATAATCATGCTTCAGTACCTTTCGGATCCTTGCCTTCCATCGTAGCTTCTCAACTAAACTCTGAAGTAAGATGACAATCCATTCATGTGTCAGGTTGGTTACCATCCTAGAGGTATGCAAAACTTCCTGCTTTGGGTGAGGGAGTTTGTGTTTGCGGTGTAAACCCTTTCCTGAGCCGTACAGAAACAACACCGATGCGTCAAAGGAGATGTCAGTTGATTGGGGCACCCTTCCCAATTGGTCCCGATGGAACACGAGCCTGGATCAAAAAGATATGCTCAGTTTTTGGTGTGAAACCTCAAGGTTTGGAAAATAGAGAGGCTGATATTTGGAAAAGCTTGAGGGATTACATCGGAGTAGTGACTAGAAAATTCATTTTTTTTATGGGAGATAATCTCCTAGAAGTATCCATAGCAACATTTCTAATTCGATGTGGAATGATCGTTTACGAAATAGGTATTCCCTATATGGACAAAAGATATCAAGCTGCTGAGTTGTTACTTTTGCAAAACACTTGCAAAAAGATGAAGGTACCTATGCCTCGAATTGTGGAGAAACCGGATAATTATAGTCAGGTACAACGTATGCATGAGCTGGGACCCAACCTAGCGATCACCGGAATGGCCCATGCTAATCCTTTGGGGGCGAGGGGTATCGATACGAAATGGTCCGTTGAATTCACACGTGCTCAAATTCATGGATCTACTAATGTCAGAGATGTTCTTGAGCTCGTAACTCGTCCCCTACGATGCAATGACAACTCTCTCCTAGATTGGAAAAATATGTCAAGGCAGATAGTGGAGATTTAGTCATAATTTTTCTGTTTACTCTATATCAAGATAGACGAACTCTATTTCTTCTTTACTAATCGTTATGGAGATATTCGTGCAGACTATAAAGTAAAGTGTCTTAGTCATATGATTGATTCTTCTATTTCATCTTCTTAAATTATGATTAAGAATAACATCTCTGATTTGAATCTTCCTCCCTAGTCCAAAATTACAGTGCTAGTACACACTGAGACTCCCCTCTAACCAGCGTAGGCGTCGCCAACGGATTTACAGTCCGTCCCCATTAACCACTCGAGCATCGACCCACACTTGAAAAAAGAAGAAGTCACAAAATGTTTTCGTTTCAGAATTGGAGTTCTATGGTAATCATAGTGTCCCGACAAGTTGAATCTTATAACTCATCACTTTTTAGGCACGAGCCAAAGGAATGGGATTATTCTATAGAAATATCTCCGATAAGATTCGTTGATGGGGTGGGAGCGCTATGTCGTCCCAAGAACCCATCACACCGTCAAACAAAAATTTAAATTACCCTCAAACAATTTTTTGCGTTTAGATAAAGCTATTCGAGCCGGATGAGGGGAACACTCATGTCCGACTCCGAGGGGGGGACCTTTTTTTACCTATCCTAATCTTTTTCTTGCTAGGCCTATGGCTGAGAGACCGACCTCATCAAGATTGCGAGGCTTGTTCAATTATGAGGATCGATCTTGGAAGAACGTTCTTCCTACTTATTTCTCCACTTGCAATTTCGAGATCCTTCAAAGAAATGAAATAGCTATTGGGGGGGGGGGGGGATGCTATCAGAAAAAGGTTACCTAGTTTAGATATGAGAAGTGTTATGGATCGCGCGTATTTGGAGTGGCAAGCATCAACGAGGCTAGAATCTGTAGGACGTGAGTGGGAAGACCAAACGGTTCAACGAAGAAAGGACCTTTTGGTCAGACGGATGAAACTAGCTAAAGATTTTCTTCAGACGAACTCGAAGCCAGAATGGATGGTTCTGGATCTATTACCAGTACTTCTGCCTAGGTTAAGAACAATAGTTGAACTATATGAAGGCGAGTCGATTACCTCAGATCTTAATGAGCTTCACAGAAAGATAATTCATCGAAATAATACACTTATAGATTTTCTATCGGGCAGTGAATTTACGCTAGAAGGATTGATTTTTTGTCAAAAAAGGCTCGTTCAAGAAGTCGTGGATGCGCTTATAGATAATGGTATACGTGGACAACCAATGAGGGATATCAACAATAGCCCTTACAAATCTTTTTCGGAGGTTATAGAGGGTAACGAAGGATGATTCCGTGAGAATCTACTGGGAAAGTGAGTTGATTATTCAAGTTGTTTAGTTATCGTGGTAGGTCTGTCTCTCTCGTTACATCAATGCGGATTACCCCGAGATTTGGCGATCAAGCTTTTCCAAGCCTTCGTTATTCATAATCTGATTGGACGACATCTTGCTCGTAATCTACGGGCTGCCAGGAGTATGATTAGAAAGCGGGATCCTTTTACATGGAAAGTTCTTCGAGAAGTTATGCAAGGTCATCTTGTGCCATTGAATCGAGCACCCACACTACACAGATTAGGTATACAGGCATTCAGGCCATTCTGATAGAAGGACGAGCCATTCATTTGTATCCATTGGTTCGTGGGGGGTTTAACGCAGATCTTGACGGAGATCAAATGGTTGTTCATGTGATGTTATCTTTAGAGGCTCAAACTAAAGCTCGTTTATTGACGTTCTCACACACAAATCTACTATCTCTTGCTACAGGAGATCCCGCATGTGTGCCAAGTCAAGACATACTTCTCGGTCTTTATATACTGACGATTGAAAATAAACAAGGTATTTATGGAGATAGATACCCTATCTCCAGAACGAGAAGTAACCTTTCTTTCCCCAAAATATCTTACTTCACCAATTATTATGATGTACTTAGGGCCAAATATTTAAAACAAATTGATTTATATAGTTATTTGTGGCTTCGATGGCGGATTGATTTGCAAACGATTGGTTTAGAAATGCGTGATTTACTTGTTGAATCGCAATATGAAGCCTCAGGAACCTCTTTGCATTCCTATGATAATCATCAAATAAGAAAATCTAGAGAAGGCTATATCCTTGGTATGTATATACTAACAACAACTGGTCGTATCTCATTCAAAAGTATGCAAGAGAAGTTATGCAAGGTATATCATGTTGAACCACAGTGTTCGGCCACAACCGAGGAATAGGATCAACTTTCAGAAAACAGGAAATACAAAATGCACGAAGTACAATAGAGAGAAGAGTACACGGGATGTTTTACGTGGAAAACCCTAACTGGGGAAAAACCACGGGAGTCCTCAAACTCCAACTATCACTATAGACAGAGATGTACAATGGTGAAGCTACAAGGCAACAACCTTGAGCTCACTGTCTTCACCACAGGCGGCGGCAGTACACAGAGGCAACGACCTCTTCGTCTCTCTCCCTCTCTCTCTCTCTCGGCTACTCACTTTTTCTTCTCTCAAAATGAGCAACCACATAAACTGTTTGCCCTAAGTCATATTTATACACATATGACTTTCGGGCTATTTACAAATATAGCCTCAAGGGCTCTTAGCAAACATATTCACAAATATGTCCCCGCATCCGGATCTCTCTCCGGGTACATTCGTCATCCGGCTCCGTAACCGGGGTCTTCAGCATCCGGCTCCGTAACCGGGGTCTTCATCATCCGGCTCCGTAACCGGGGTCTTCATCATCCGGCTCCGTAACCGGGGTCTTCATCATCCGGCTCCGTAACCGGGCTTGCCGTCATTTATCTCCGGGGACATCCCATCCGGAGGGACCGAAATCCCAACAAACTCCCCCTTCACTTCGGCATGGGATGTCTCTCCAATCCAATCCTCTTCCGGCATGCTTCCAACTTGTCGGGTGTGAGCACTTTGGTCAGCATATCTGAGCCGTTCTCATCCGTGTGGATCTTCGTCAGCACGAACTCCTGGTCTTCTATCCTTTCCCGGATCCAGTGATATCTTCGTTGGATGTGCTTCGTCTGGGAGTGATAGGCCGCGTTCTTCGCAAGGTGGATGGCACTCTGACTGTCGCAGTAGAGTCGGTACTCCTCTTGCCGGATACCGAGCTCTCTAATGAAGTCCTTCATCCATATTATTTCCTTGCCGGCTTCAACAGCCGCCATGTACTCCGCCTCCGTGGTTGACAACGCAACCGTCTTCTGCAGCCTCGACTGCCACGAAACAGCTCCCCCTGCATACGTCATCACATACCCTGATGTGGACCGGCTGGTATCTGCATCAGCCGACATATCCGAATCGGTAAAGCCGTCGAGTTCGGGCTTACCGGAGCCGAATCGGAGGCACACGTTTGCCGTGCTCTTCAGGTATCGGAGTATCCACTTGACCGCGTTCCAGTGCTCTTTGCCGGGATTGCTCATGTACCGGCTCACCACTCCGACTGCATATCCTATGTCCGGTCTTGTACACACCATTGCGTACATCAAGCTTCCGACGGCAGAGGCATATGGTACTTTCATCATGTCCTCTTTCTCAGCCTTTGTCTTGGGGCTTTGCTTGCTGGACAGCTTGCAGTTTGCCGGGAGGGTTGATCCGACCGGTCTTGCTTCCGACATGTTGAACCGGTGAAGCACCTTTGTTACGTACTTCTCCTGTGACAGCCACAACTGCTTCTTCTTCCGGTCTCGGATGATGTGCATCCCTAGTATTTGCCTCGCCGGACCCAGGTCCTTCATTGAGAAGGTTCGGTGAAGTGCTTTCTTCAGCATCCGTATCTTGCCCTGGTCCCGTCCGACGATCAACATGTCGTCCACGTACAGGAGGAGTATTAGAGAGTCTCCTCCTTCGAACTTCTTCACAAACACGCAGTGATCGGACTGCGTTTTGTGGTACCCTTCGTCGGTCATGAAGGAGTCGAACTTCCGGTACCATTGCCGGGGAGCCTGCTTCAGTCCGTAAAGGCTCTTCTTCAACCGGCATACCAGGTGCTCCTTCCCTTTCTTCTCGAATCCTTCCGGTTGCTGCATGTAGATCTCTTCTTCGAGGTCACCGTGAAGGAATGCCGTCTTCACGTCCATCTATTCTACCTCGAGGTCCATGCTTGCCGCTATGCTCAGCACCGTCCGGATGGAGGTCATCTTCACTACCGGGGCAAATATCTCGTCGAAGTCGACGCCCTTCTTCTGCTGAAACCCCTTCACCACGATCCTGGCTTTGTATCTCGGGGGGTTTCCGGCATCTCCCGGTTTCAGCTTGAACACCCACTTGTTATGGAGTGCCCGTTTTCCTTTCGGCAACTCCACAAGTTCATATGTGTGGTTCTCATGCAGGGAATCCATCTCCTCCTGCATGGCACTTAACCACCTGCGGCTATGGATGTCATGCTTCGCTTCTTCAAAGCTCTCCAGCTCCCCCCTCGTCGGTTAGCAGCACGTGCTCTGGTTCCGGAAATCTCCGGGGAGCCCTTCTCTCTCTTAGAGGATATCTCCGTTCCGGAGCTTCGGTAACCGGCTCTTCCGTTTCTTCTTCATCTGAATTCATTTCGGGATCGGGGCCGGTTCCGGTATCAGTTTCATCTTCCTCGGCCGGTTCTGTTTCTTCACCGTCTTCGGCCGGATCCTCGAGTGCTAACCGGTCCCTTGCCGGTCGGGACTGCTCCTCGTAGAGTTGATCCTCACCGGTCGACTTGGAGCTCTTCATCTTCTTCTCCGACTCCCAGTCGGCGAGTGTCTTGTCCTCCATGAAGATGATATCACGACTCCTGAATATCTTCTTGTTGACCGGGTCCCATACTCGGTAGCCGAACTCGTCGTCGCCGTAACCGAGGAATATGCATGGCCGGGTCTTTGGATCTAGCTTTCCTCTCCGGTCCTTTGCCACATGCACATATGCGAGACACCCGAACACCTTCAGATGCCGGTAGGATACTTCCCTACCGGTCCACACTCTCTGCGGCGTGTCTCCGTCCAAAGGTACTGAGGGTGATCTGTTTATCACGTATGTCGCCGTCGACATTGCCTCAGCCCAAAACCCCTTGGGTAATTTCGCATGCGCCAGCATACTCCGGACCCTCTCCATTATGGTCCGGTTCATCCTCTCGGCCAGCCCGTTCAGTTCCGGCGTCTTCGGCACAGTAAACTCGAGCCGGATTCCCTTCGAGCGACAGTACTCCGCGAACTGCCCCCGGTATTCCCCTCCGTTATCCGCTCGTATCGCTTTCAGCTTCTTGCCGGATTCCCTTTCCACTCTCGCGTGGAGTTCTTTGAAGACGCACAACACTTGGTCCTTTGTCTTCAGCGGTGCCGTCCACAGTTTTCGGCTATGGTCATCTATGAATGTCACGAAGTACTGGGCTCCGCCATGTGACTTCGTTTCTACTTGACACACGTCAGTGTGCACCAACTCCAATGGTGCGCTACGTCTCGTCGGTGGCCTTGAGTGGAAGGAGGTTCGGTTCTGCTTACCGGCCAGACAGTCGATACACTTCCCCAAGTGTACATGCTTTACCGGTATCACGTTGTCTTCGGCAAGCCTCTTCATCCCCTTCTCGCTCATGTGGCACAGTCTCTTGTGCCATAGCTCACCGGCAGTGTCAGCTGCCACGTTCAGCTCCTCCGGACATAGCCGGGAATTCATCAGGTACAGTGTGTTGATCTTCCGGGCCCGAGCCACTATCAGGCTCCCTTTGCTGAACTTCATGACACCGTTCCGGATGCTACATGTAGCCTTCATCGTCTAGCCTCCCGGCCGAAATCAGGTTCAATCGAACCTCCGGAACGTGTCGAACATCCTTCAGCAGCATTTTGCATCCGGTTGAGGTTGTCAACCACACATCTCCTATGCCGGCAATCCGGCACGTACCTTCATTTCCCATCCGAACACAGCCATGCTCACCGGCTGTGTAGGATGAGAAGTATCTTCTCTCCGGGGTCAGGTGGAACGATGCTCCGGAATCGACCACCCAGGTCGTCTCATCGCCGACAATGTTTAGTTCACCTTCTTCGGTGATGAGCATGATCTCTTCTTCACTTGCCGCGAGTGCAGTCGTTCCTTTCCGGTCCTGCCCTCGCCGATCCGGACCTCTCCGGTCCGTGGCTCCCCGGTATGCACCGTTTCGCTCCGGTGACTTCTTCGAATCGGTGTCGTCGGCTCCGTTGTCTTTTCGGTAATGCCGACAATTCTTCCGGAAGTGCCCCGGCTTCCCACAGTGGAAGCATGTGGGCCTTCCTCTTGACTGCGACCGGGTCCCCGACTTCTCCCGTCTTTGCGGACTCCGGTTCCATTGTCTTCCCCGTTCCGATTCGGTAAGCATCGCCTTCGAGTCGGAGGCCGGTTCTTTATCTCTCCGACGCGCTTCTTCGTTCAAAATACTTGTCTTTACCGTTTGTAGGGACAAGTTTTCTTCGGTGCAGGAGGTGCTGAGAGTCACCACCAAGTTCTCCCAGCTTTCCGGCAATGTACACATCAGTATGATGGCTTGCATTGCATCCTCCAACGGGAACTTGATCGCCGCAAGCTGGTTCACGAATCCCATGAACGTGCTTACGTGTTCCATCATACTCTCGCCGTCCCGGTACTTGAGGTTCACTATCTTCCTCATCAGGGAGGTCCGGTTCAACGCATTCTTCCTCTCGTAGAGGCCCGACAGCTTCTTCCACATCTCATATGCGTTGGTGTCATTCGCCACATGTTGCAGAACACTTACATCTACATATTGCCGGATCGTCGCTACGGCTTTCCGGTTCAGGAGCTTCCACTCCGACTCTATTACCCCCTTGGGTATCTCGGCATTGTCGATCGGTTCGTACAGGTCTCGGACGATGAGAAGGTCTTCCATCTTTATCTTCCAGTCGGCGTAGTTCTGTGAGTTCAACACCATCATGCCCGGAGGCCCACTGCCACCGCCTTCCATTTTCTGTGTTACCGTCGCTCTGATATCACTTTGTTGAACCACAGTGTTCGGCCACAACCGAGGAATAGGATCAACTTTCAGAAAACAGGAAATACAAAATGCACGAAGTACAATAGAGAGAAGAGTACACGGGATGTTTTACGTGGAAAACCCTAACTAGGGAAAAACCACGGGAGTCCTCAAACTCCAACTATCACTATAGACAGAGATGTACAATGGTGAAGCTACAAGGCAACAACCTTGAGCTCACTGTCTTCGCCACAGGCGGCGGCAGTACACAGAGGCAACGACCTCTTCGTCTCTCTCCCTCTCTCTCTCTCTCGGCTACTCACTTTTTCTTCTCTCAAAATGAGCAACCACATAAACTGTTTGCCCTAAGTCATATTTATACACATATGACTTTCGGGCTATTTACAAATATAGCCTCAAGGGCTCTTAGCAAACATATTCACAAATATGTCCCCGCATCCGGATCTCTCTCCGGGTACATTCGTCATCCGGCTCCGTAACCGGGGTCTTCAGCATCCGGCTCCGTAACCGGGGTCTTCATCATCCGGCTCCGTAACCGGGGTCTTCATCATCCGGCTCCGTAACCGGGGTCTTCATCATCCGGCTCCGTAACCGGGGTCTTCATCATCCGGCTCCGTAACCGGGGTCTTCATCATCCGGCTCCGTAACCGGGGTCTTCATCATCCGGCTCCGTAACCGGGCTTGCCGTCATTTATCTCCGGGGACATCCCATCCGGAGGGACCGAAATCCCAACATATCAAAAGTAGTTTCTTTTCCCCATCATACTTTGTTTGCACCAGATAGAATAACATAGAACAGAACGTTTTTTTCTTTGTAGTAACGAAGGGTAAGGAAGCCCTTACCCTTCTTATTTTCAATCACTGAATGATTTGATTCTCAATCTATTGGTTGATAATCAATAAGGAGTAGGAGAAGAAGAAAATAAAGTCGAGGTTTTTATCATGGTAGATCAAGCTGAATTACCCTTCTACAACAAGATGATGGATAAGGACATCATGAGGCAACTCATTAGCAAGTTAGTTATTTGTTTCGGAATTGCATCTACAACAAACATTCTAGATCAAGTTAAATTTTTAGGCTTTCAACAAGCCACAAAAGCATTTGTATCATCAAGCATTGATGATCTGTTTCAATATACCTTTAAAGCTATCATCTAATTCTAAATTCTTAGATGTCAAGTCTAAATCATTAGGTGTTAAGTCTAAATTGTTTGATTTTAATTCTAAATTATTAGGTATTAAGTCTAAATTATTTGACGTCTTTTTTTCGGTATCCCCTTTCTTTGTACTTGAAAAACTAAGATTAGATTCTATTCTTCTTTTTAAAAAATTGTTAAATTCCATAGGATTTGGAACTATCCATAACTTCAAATCAAAAATTGAATTTATCTTTATTTTTGATTCGTTATTTTTTTGTTGATAAAATTTTTCTGCTACACTATTTCATTAAGATAACCAATATCCTCAATATCAAGAATATCTTCAATATCATCAATTCCAGAAATATCAAAAATTTCTGGAATTATTTGAATTCGACCAATTGCACGAAATTCATCAATTCCATCAAAAGGATCAATTTCCTTAATTTCATCATATGTAGGAATTGCCTAAAAAACATCATCAAACCTAGCAAGCTCATCCAACCCATCAAATATTTCATATAACCCATTGTTAAAAGCTTGGACTCAATAGTTTGCTTTAGGGAATCTTGTTGTGTAGCAAATTGCTGCGTATGCCCATCTCGCAGAAAATCGGTAAAACTATTTAACAAATAAATATATTTGAAACGTTTATTATAATTGTTAATCCGGTCCTTCAGTAAGGGATTTTTTGCGTAAATGGAATAACTTTGTGATTCTTCTTCCCCTAAGGGTTGATTCTTTTTATTTAGAATCTCTGTTTTGGTATTTTTGAATGTATCAGAATTACATAAATTGAGTTTCCATTTTTATGGTACTATACTATCCCAAACTTCTAGTGGTAAATTATATATGTAAAAAGAATCTATCCAATTATGGGCATCTAAGGCAGATTTGTTTTGGAGAATCCCCAACCCTCTACGGATTCTACTTCACGTCAATCCCAAAAGCCTCCTCAAGACCTTGACCTTGAGGGGTCGGGGTAGGTCTCTTGCCCTCGGGAGGGGGTCGTGGCTGTTGGTGAAGGCATCGGGCTGTAGCCTGGATAATGGCCTCTAGGAGCTAAATACTTTTTGTTTGTTGCATTACCCGGCCCATTATAGAGTTTTACACGAAATGTGTGGGATCAAGCGCGCGGTTGAACCCCCCTATCTTACTACTCCTTCGGAGACATTCTTGAAGAGTCTATTCGATCCAGAAGCATACGTACAGAGGAGGGTTCTCAAGCACGCACCCTATTCTGCAAGAATTAGCTCTTTCTCGGGAAAGAATAGGATGGAGAGATAAGACTTTTTGACTTGGCCCTCTAGCAGGCAACCTCGTTACAAAAAATCAGGTGAGTGACCTACCCCACCCCCAAAGCCTTTCTTGCAGGGGGGGGGGGGGGTGTGCTTAGCCTTAGGCTCCCACGAATCAGTACTCTTATTCTACATCATTGATCAATTTTTACTAGGTGGATCAAGTATTCCCTCATCCTAGAAAGCGATGGTTTGCCTATCCCTACCCACGCCTCTACCTGGGGAGATTCTTTCTCCTCCTCAGACAGAACCCTTTGATCACGTGATCAATAATTTTTTGATATTGAAATCTTTTTAGAGAGAGAAAACAACTACTCTTCATCTTCCGACTTACAAGTGAAAAAGTGGACATTCGTTGGACATTGTTTGGTACCATTCGTATACGTCTTACCGAGTAACTCATGTTGGTAGTAATAACAACTTGACCTCCCCAAGCTCCCGTGGTAAAATCTTATTCTTACGAAACCTGGATTCTTGATCCAGTCCACGGGGGGGAAATAGGACGCATGCCTTGACTCAGTGGCTCATCACGGAACAGGCTGGCTAAGCCAGAATCACCGAGACGAATAACCTCTGTTACCGGCCGGCAAGGAGTCCAAAATACGGAGTGAAGGAATTAATTAAATATGGTTGTAAATGAGCATAGTGTGGACGGACGGACTGGAAACGGTATGCCGTTCCAGATCCGGACGGATCCCGAATAGGTGCGATAGGCACCGTTTTGTACTACGGGCCGGAAACCTATTTAAAGGCCCGGACCCCATTGTAATCGGAGCGGATAATTAATAGAGCATATGGTGTTATACTTCTGTGTTGATTTCCGTTCTGTACTTATTGTGATATCTTACGCGTGTAATTAACCAAAGCAATCTAATCGTGTAACCTACGTAAGTCGGTGTAATCGTTGAATCTTAATCCTATGCCGTAATCACCCTTTGGTGAAGTGTCTCCGTGACACCTTGTGTTAGGCCTTGTCCGGCCAGCGAATAACACAGTTTTGGCGACCACGATTCCTGCTTTCTCGCAGCGAACGACGGCTTAATGGATGACGAGACCAACGCACGACCTGGTTACAGACCGAGCTCGACGCCTCGCCGAACGGCAAAGACGGCGTGAGACTTTCCAGCAAGCAGCGCAGGAAATTCGCTCGGATCGTTCGTTCTCCAACGAGATCTGGAGAGTCGCGGAGGACTCTCTTCGGTTACGGCAAACTCGCGACCAGGACGACGGAAGCAGTCTAAGTAGTCTCCGGGAAACCGAACGCCTCCTCGAGGCACTGGCAAGCGGAGAAAACGAGGCAGAAGCCTTTTCAGCCTACGAATCGGATTCCGAAGGGGGATACAGCGTGCACACGAACTACCGGAGCAGCAACGATACCCCCGGCGGCCCGGAGGACGACGGGTCGGAAACCGTGCCGACTCCAGAACCGGAACCGCAAACAGAAGCCGTCAACCCACCAACACCGGAAGTGGAAGAAGCAAAGCCACCGACACCAACGAAAGAGCCGGCAAAGGTACCGGAAGACGAGCCGGTGAAAGAACCGGAAAAAGAACGGGAAGAGGAACCGGAAAAAGCACCGGCAAAACAACCGGAAGTGGAACCGGAGAGGAAACCGGAAAGATATCAACAAACGCCACTAAACCGCGGCCTAATATTGGACGACGACATGCCGTTCCAATACTCAAAGTATCGCGATGATCCGGACGCGGAAGCGCATGTTCATGCCTTCGAGCAGACATGGGAAGCAAATCACACGTCCCAGCGAATGACACCGGAGGAAGAAGAACGCTCGAAGATAGCGGAGTTCGGGGTCATGTTGGAAGGACCAGCGACACGATGGCGGCGGACGCAGGACCCGGCGACCATCACAACCTTTGCAGAATTAAAAGCAAAATTCTTGCATTTTTTCCACAAGGAGGTCAACCAGACGACAATGGTGGGCCTATTTTATACGATTCGACAGGAGGCAGGGGAAAGCATTCCCCAATTCGTCATCCGTTTCCAACGAATGCATAGCCAGCTTGCCCGTGCACCCCCGGAGGAGGAATTACGGACGATATTTTTAAACGCACTCCGGGAACCGTTACGCACGGTGTGTACGGTAATCGACTTTCGCGGAAGCACCATTGACCAGGTCATTGACCGGGTCAGAGAAATGGAAAAGTCAAGCTCATGGCTTACACTGGGAACACTGCAACGGGCGTTACCCACCGAGGAAGATCTTCGGTTCCGGCAGGCAATTCAATGCACAATCTGCTTGAATGCCGGACACTCGGCAGTGGAATGCACCATGCGAACCCAGTGTGTGATTTGTCAATCCAAGAGTCATACAACGGACCGGTGCAAGTATAACCTGTTAAACCGACAAGCACCACCCGTCCGACGGATCGAGCCAAGAAGCAGCCGAGACGAAGATGACGATCGTTGGCAAAAAATGAACCGGTACCGACCGGCACAGGATGTCCGGTACGGAGACAGACAAGAGAATGAGGGCCGGTACGGGAATCGACATGATAACTACGACCGGTATGAGCGATCGGACCGCTATCGGGAGCCCAACAGACGACACGAGCAATACGACAGAGACCATTCCCCTGGTTACCGAAGGCACCAGGAGGACTACGGCCGATTTTACGATCCACCACGACCGGACTACCGAAATAAAAATAAGAATAATAGGAAACGGAATTTCAAGAAAGGTGGTCACACTAGGGACCCGGAACATGGAACCCCAAGGAGCCAACCGGCACAGAACGCACCACTCACTACGGGACCGACTCCGGCTACCAGCAATGCTGAATCCAGCAATACCCGTAAAGAGTACTGCTACTACTGCAGGCAGGAAGGCCACTACAGTAACCAGTGCCCGATAAAGAGCTACGAGAAACGACCAACAGTTAATATGGTGGTTCCGGAAGTGGCGGATATACAGCAAGTAACCACACGGTCGAAAGGCATGGCCAAAGAGTGGGAAACACAAGAGGCCATACGAAAACAGGCGACGGAATGGGTGAAGGAATCCAATGAAAGGAACGTCGCGGAAGCGGAACGGCAAAAGGCGGATCTACCATAGGGAGTGCCGGCGGTAGCCACCCAGAAAACGAGACATGGCAAGCACTGCAAGAATGTCAGATCACGTTGCCATTAGGAAGACTCTTACAGCTCGTGTCGCGGTTTACGGAAGGACTAAAAACGGTCATAACAGACGGTATAGCCCCACCGGCACCAGTCCTCTTCTCGAACCCGGAGGAGGGACCGACGGTGGTGGACACTAGTAGTCCGGTGATTACAGCTATTGTCAAAGGGCACGAACTTCCTGGCACAGTAATCGATGAAGGTTCCGGGGTGAACTTAATAAGCCTCCGCACGTGTGATGCTTTGGGTATACATGAATGGGAGCCATGTCCGTTCTGGCTACGGATGGCGGATACGAGCTCTGTACGGCCGACAGGCTTAATACGGAAATTGGAAGTCACCATAGGAGGTCACACATTTCACATCTCGGCTGTAGTGCTGCAGCTACAGGCGCAAGGCGCGTACCCACTGTTGCTGGGCAGACCATGGTTGAAAACAGCACACATCAAGCAAAATTGGCGGAAAAATATGATTACCTTCCGGCGCGGAAAAGCCAAGGTCCGGGTACCGACACAACCACGGACGAGCAACGGTAAGGAATGCACACCGCTGTATGCGGAATGCGTGAACATGCTTGAAGGATTGGCAAACGACGAAGAAGCCCAGTACTTGGAGGAACACTCGAAGATCGTACCACTCTTCGAGATTGATGTAGCTGAAGCCGTAGCGCCATACTTGCCGCAGCGGGACGACACCGAAGCCGAACCAGACAAAGATGCGATTCGGGAATTACGGCAAGCACAGGAAGCATTGGAACGGGAAATGGCCGTCTCCCAACGGATAAAAACATCCCAGCTCGACGAAGTGAACCTAGGAAGCAAGGACGAATCAAAGCCGGTACACATCGCCAAAGAAATGAAGCCGGAAGATAAAGCGGCGATGATCAAACTTCTCACGGAGTTTCGCGACGTATTCGCCTGGTCCTACGAAGACATGCGAGGGCTGGACCCTCAATTATATCAGCATCAGATCCACTTAGGCAAGGACGCGAAACCAGTGACGCAAAGACGTTACCGAATGAACCCCAACTACGCCGCCAAAGTGAAGGAGGAAATCGACAAAATCCTAAGAGTGGGCTTCATCCGGCCGGTAAAGAAAGCGACGTGGCTGAGCCCCATCGTCGTCGTCCCAAAGAAGAACGGTAAAATCCGCGTGTGTGTAGATTACAGGAAACTAAATGCAGCCACAATTACGGATGCATTCCCCCTTCCGTTCACGGATGGAGTACTGGATGCCGTCGCCGGCCATGAAGTTTATAGCTTTCTAGACGGGTTCAGTGGATACAATCAAATCCGGATGCACCCTGACGACCAGGAGAAGACAGCGTTCGTCACCGAATGGGGGGTGTTTGTGGCCGAAGTAATGATGTTCGGCCTAAAAACGGCACCAGCAACTTTCCAGCGAATCATCATGGAGATCTTCGGCGAATACATTCCTGCCTTCATGCAGGTTTTCCTGGATGATTTTGCAGTCTATAGCCGGGGAAAAGACCATTTGCAGCACCTACGGTTATGCCTTGAAAAGTGTAGGTTATACCGGCTAAGCTTAAACCCAGCAAAATGCATCTTTGGGGTTTCAAGTGGAATCTTACTGGGACACATTGTAAGTAAGGAGGGCATTGCTGTCGACCCGGACAAAGTAAATGCGATACTAGGGGCACCGGCGCCGAAAACGGCCAAAGCACTAAGCCGATTCTTAGGACAGATCCAGTGGCACAGCCGGATGCTCCGTCACTTGGCTGACTTGGCTACACCATTACACGCCGCGGTACATTGGACACCGTTCCAATGGACGGATACGGAGGATAAGGCATACAATGCCCTGAAGGTTCTTTTGTCGCAAGCACCCATCGTGCAGCCTCCGGATTGGAGCAAGGAATTTCATGTGTTCGTGGACGCTTCCGACATCGCTATCGGCAGCGCCTTAATGCAACTTACGGAGCCTAAATGGTACCGGCCGGTATATTACGCCAGTCGGAAGCTGTCCCAAGCGGAGAAGAACTATTCAACGACGGAACGGGAGGCCCTGGGCATGATCTACAGTGTAACAAAGTTTCGTCATTACCTATTGGGAAGGAAGTTCTCCTTTCATGTGGATCACTCGGCGCTCCTGTACTTAGTGTCCAAAGCGTCCCTGACCGGTAAGTTGGCCCGTTGGACCTTGCTGTTGCAAGAGTTCGAATTCGAGATTTTCCACCGGCCCGGTATCCAGCATGCCGTAGCAGACTACCTGAGCCGGTTAGAGTCCGGAGAATCAGGCGACGGAGTATCGGATGAATTCCCGGACGCAGAGTTATTCCGTATCACCCCGGAAACGGCAGCGGACGACACGGTGGCATCAGAAGATAGGTGGCTGACAAACATGCACTAGTTCCTAAGCACGGGCCTGCCACCGGAGGAAATGAACCGGGACGAGAGGAAACGACTGGCGGTGCAGAGCCGCAATTTCTGTCTGTTACGGGACACTCTCTACCACAAAGGAGTAGATGGAATATGGAGACGGGCAGTCCGTAGTGACGAGAAACAAGTAATCTTACGGGAAGCACACTGTGGGGTTGCCGGAGGACACTATGCCGGGGAAGCGACGGCAAGGAAAGTATGGCAGAGCGGCTTATGGTGGCCCACAACGTTAAAAGACGTCGTCAAGTATGCTAAGGAATGTGACCTATGCCAACGAATGGGCCAGCCTACGGAGCAAGCCCGGATGCCACACCAACCGGTACTTCCACTAGAGCCATTCCAGAAGTGGGGGTTGGATTTTGTCGGACCGTTCAAGCCACCGGCAATGAGAACGGGTAATCGTTATGTCATCGTGGCAACGGATTATTGCACTAAATGGGTGGAGGCTAAGGCCTTGAGAGACAATACCGCGTCATCCACAGCAAAATTCCTGTACGAGAACATTTGGTGCCGATATGGATGTCCGATTGAATTAATCAGCGACCAAGGAGGGCACTTCCTCGGCCAGGTAGTGGAAAGCTTAACAACGTTCTATGCCGTGGTCCATAAACGGAGCACACCGTACTACCCACAAGCGAACGGGTTAGCAGAGTCCACCAACAAAACGCTGCAGAACATTCTCCGCAAAATCGTCAATGAAAACCGGACGGACTGGGATACAAAGCTCCATAGCGCGCTATGGGCGTACCGAACGGCATACAAAACAAGTATCCGGACAACGCCGTTCCGGCTAGCGTTCGGCTTAGAGGCGGTCATGCCGGTGGAATTTCAGGTACCAAGCTTACGGATCCAACTACGGGAGCGGCTGAATGAAAAGGAGTCAGAGGAAATGCGGCTAGCAGCACTATGCGAACTGGAGGAGCAACGGCTGGCTAGCATCCTACACATGGAACTGGAGCAACGACGACGGAAAGCGTTCGTTGACCGTCACCGGAAAGGTAATGAAAAGATGTTCGAAATCGGGAAGCCGGTGCTAGTATTCCAAACAAGGATGGGCAAGATGCCGGGTAAACTCCGGTTCAGATGGACATGCCCGTATTGGCTGACACGGGATTACAACGGGTCCTATCAGTTAGGGACGCTTGCCGGTGAAGTACTAGGCAAGTGGGTCAACGGATTTAGATTAAAGCCCTATAAAGGACCGATGCCAAAGAACCCGTTTATGCAGACCACCGGCACTATACCGGGAACGGTACGGATGGAAGAAAAAGACGACGGGGAACCCGTAGCAGAGGCGAAGGAAGACACGGCAACCCGTAAGGAAAACGGTAAGGGTCCGAAGGGACCTACGGATGTGTAAGATCACATACCGTCATTAATAGAAAAAAAAAAAAAAAAAAAAAAAAAAAAATCATTAAAAATCAAGGTATGAACGGGCGTGAAAGCAAGGAACGAAAAGGTACGTAGTGGGCATTTAAGAGCCGCCACGTTACTTAATACTAAATCGGTACACAACGTGCGCATGCTCGAAAAAAGGCGCCAAGAC
This sequence comes from Azolla caroliniana, assembly GCF_043228905.1. Classification (NCBI taxonomy): domain Eukaryota; kingdom Viridiplantae; phylum Streptophyta; class Polypodiopsida; order Salviniales; family Salviniaceae; genus Azolla; species Azolla caroliniana. Next base: position 12,953,506 of record NW_028230440.1, read on the forward strand.
GCACAGAGAAAAAGAAGAGCGCATGGAGACCTTCTTTTTTCGCGAGCCAAGAAGCACAGAAGCACCAAGGCAGTGGAAGCTTAGCAAACGCGAACCTGCACTCAGAGAACCCCCGCGTTCAGAACGCTCTCTCTCTCGCTCTCACTCTCTTCACCACTCTTCCTCGCCATCTTTCCTCGACCTCGAAGCAGACATGGAACCACAAACGCTGTCGGAAGCGGCCAGGAAATGGTTCAGGCAACACGGACTGGATGGGTTCTTGACCATCATGGAGGCACCACCGCACAGAGAAGCCGACCGGGTCATCAAGGAGCTCGCCATAGAGGTCATCACCGAGGAAGCGATCCGTGCGCTAACAGGCCTTCCGGAGGGAGGTATCTTTCAGATCGATAACCCAACCTCGGAGCAACTCATCCGATATTTCGGAGAGTACTCTGTTGCCGGAAAAGGCTATCGAACGCAGGGCGGCGAAGATCCGCTATTCAGGGAGATAGCTCGAGTGCTCCATGAGTACGGCCACGTGTACCCCCGACCCCCTGTCATGCCAAAAAATCGGGCAGGGATGATCATAGCCACCTATGAAGGGATCAAGGTGGACTGGCCGGTGTTGATTGCAGACGGTTTGTGCACGGCAATCGACATGGTACGAGGAAAGGACGGCAAGGAGGGCCGGAAGCTATGGCATGCCGTAGCTCAGTGGATAACATTGCTCGTGCCGCCGATCGAGACCGTTCAGCCAAAGAAGCGGCCAAGATTATCGGAAGGAAGCACCTCGAAGCCGGCGTCCAAACGACAGCAGCTGCTGGCGTCGAAGGCGACGAAAGGGAAGAAACGGGTCCCAGAACCGGAGGAGGTGTCACCGGTCCGACCCGTTAAGATAACCATACGGCGACCGGGACAGAAGGAACCGGAACCCTTGACGGCACAGAAACATGCCGTTACCCAGGAAGAGGAAACGGAGGAGGCAGAAGAGCACCTCCAACGACGGTCAAGAAGTAGGACCGCAGGGACAGCGGGGGAGCGTTCGTACCCGCAAGAGGAAGAAACGACGCCCCCAACTCAACCTGAGCAAACCGCAAGGGAGGAACCGGAATCGGTGCGTATGGAACCGGCCTTGTCAACTTCTATAGAAGAAGTCATTCCAACGGCTCCGGAGACGGCGAGAACCGGAACTCAACAGCCGGCGAGCCCAGCCAGCACACACGACGGCCAAGGAGTAGGACCAGTACAGCAGCAAGGCACCAGTAGCATGTGGCTACGGTGGGTAGGCGAGCAGATCGCCGGAGCGGTCGAGTACATAGAGGCGGAGGAGAGAGCGCACAACGAACGGTTGCTCGTCACAACCGTAGATCTAGAGACGGCCCGGTCCAGAATCCGGAGCCTTGAACAAGACTTGGACATGGTCACAAGGGAAATGGCTCAATTCGCTTTGACAACACAAGTCCAAGCACCGGTGACTCCGGGCAATGTACAGAATAAAGCGTCCGATCAACCTGTACATAGCAATCAGACCCCGGCAACGGAAGCCGTTCCGGAGAGAAATGCGGCACAAGCCCAAGAGCTTGCGGACTTAAAGGATGAGCTAGCTGCCCAAGAAGCGCTGAGGAGCCGCGAAAGAGAGTTGAAGACGGCAGCGGAGGCAGAACTCAAAAAGACTGCTGAGAATCTACGCCGGGCCGAGGAGAGCTTACGGAAGGGCCACCAAGCGTACGACCGGCTCAAGGAAGAAAAGGAGAAAATGCTGCAAGAGAAGGACAGGCTCCGGAGGAACGCCGAAACAGAAGTAGAGCGCCTGAAAGAGGAACTCCGGCAGGTAAAGGACCGGGAGGACCGGAACCATCGCCAGATCAACGGCAAGCTCAAACAAAAAACGGAGGAATTTGAGCAATTGCACCGGGAGTATAAACGGTTGCAAACGGAGCACAAGGAACGGACGGATGAGCTCCGGCAAGCAGTTGATCGGACCGCAACCGCATTCGCCAAGGAACAAGCGGAAACCAGAAGACGGTTGGAAGAGGCGGAGAAGGTTCGGACAGAGCTCCTCAGGCAACAGCAGGCGGAAAAAGAAAGAGCGGCGGAGGTACTGCAGAGGCTGCAAACAACATATCAAGGGCAGCTGACGTGCTACAGAGAGCAGGCGGAGGATACGACTAATCTCATCAAGCAGTTGAAGGAGGAGCGACAAGTGGTGGAAAGTAGAGCGCAAATGGGAGCAAGTCGCATCCAGGACATCATGCGGGCCTGGTTGAACCAGACCAAGAGCTTGATTGACAACGGTTCCATCAAATGGTGGACCAAGTGGGCCACGAACGCGGCGGAACTCCAATTGCTCCGGGCCGACGTAGAGAACCGGCGGAAGGAGGGAGATGATTGCTATATGCTGACTTCCGAAGACTTCACCGGCATAAGAGATGAGCTGGCCGAAGACTTTCAAGCCTTGGCAGACGACCAACTAGGGCAAGTCCGGCAACTTGTAGCTCAGCTGGACGACGACAGGCTGGAGGCGCAGATCCAGTTTGAAAGCTAGGAGAGGTCCCGGATCCGGGGAGAGAAAGAACGAGAACCGGTTACGGTCAACCTCAGTGATGAGGAACCGTTACTGGAAGGAGACCGGACCGGAAGCAGACAAACGGAGCAGCCGGAGTCAGAGAAACAAACGGAGCAGCCGCCTATAGAGCAGCCGGAACAGCCTCAGTCCCAACCGCAACCACAGCAGCAGCAGCAAGCACAGCCGCAACAACCACAACAAGAAGAACAAGTGGAAATTCTGGAACAAAGTATTTTGGACAATTTGGGTGAACAATGAAGGGGCCGAGAAGGGTTCGACGTACAAGGTACTGTCCCACGGGCGTGCCATGTGTTACCGGCCGGCAAGGAGTCCAAAATACGGAGTGAAGGAATTAATTAAATATGGTTGTAAATGAGCATAGTGTGGACGGACGGACTGGAAACGGTATGTCGTTCCAGATCCGGACGGATCCCGAATAGGTGCGATAGGCACCGTTTTGTACTACGGGCCGGAAACCTATTTAAAGGTCCGGACCCCATTGTAATCGGAGCGGATAATTAATAGAGCATATGGTGTTATACTTCTGTGTTGATTTCCGTTCTGTACTTATTGTGATATCTTACGCGTGTAATTAACCAAAGCAATCTAATCGTGTAACCTACGTAAGTCGGTGTAATCGTTGAATCTTAATCCTATGCCGTAATCACCCTTTGGTGAAGTGTCTCCGTGACACCTTGTGTTAGGCCTTGTCCGGCCAGCGAATAACAACCTCTCTTTTCATACATACCCCCGGTTTCCTCTCTCATTGTTGCTTCAACATAATCGCTACTAGCGTTTTTTCTGCTCATCGAGTTTCTGGATTCAACAAAACTTAAAAATCACCTTTTCATTTTGACTTCCTTGACATGATTCTGAACCACTACCCAACACCATCCCCATAAGTTTGGTTTGATCCTAATAGTTTCACGATCTTTCTCACGCACAACGATGTGTTGAACAACTTCAACGAGCCTACGTGTCAAATATCCAACATCCGATGTTTGTACCGCGGTATCCACAACTCCTTTGCGAGCACCATAACAAGAAATAATATATTCTGTCAGGGATAAGCCTTCACGCAAGTTCCTCCGGATAGGTAAATCGATCACTTGACCTCTTGTGTCTGACATGAGTTCTCTCATGCCAAGCTATTGGTGAACCTGAGATACGCTTCCACGGGCACTTGAGAAAGACATCATATGAACTAGATTCAAAGGATCGATCATCTTGAAACTTGGATTCATTTCTCGTTTCGAACATTCACTTGTGGCATACCAGGCTTCAACTGATTGACGCAACTTTTCTACGGCATGCAGACTCCCATACTGATAATATTGCTCCGAGATGTAGCCCTATCTCTCCGCGTCTTAAACGAGCCATCCTTTGGAGGGTACTGTTGAAAGATCGTCAATGCCTGATGATACAGATGCTTTTGTGGCTTGTTGAAAGCCTAAAACTTTAACTTGATCTAGAATGTTTGTTGTAGATGCAATTCCGAAACAAATAACTAACTTGCTAATGAGTTGCCTCATGACGACCTTATCTTTCGTCTTGTTGTAGAAGGGTAATTCAGCTTGATCTGCCATGATAAAAACCTCGACTTTATTTTCTTCTTCTCCTACTCCTTACTGATTATCAACCAACAGATTGAGAATCGAATCATTCAATGATTGAAAGTAAGAAGCTTCCTTACCCTTTGTTACCACAAAAATAAGGAATTCACAGGTTCAACTCCTGTTGGATGCAAACAGAAAAAAAGAAAGTAAGAATAGTAGATATATAAATATTCTCGAATAGAATAATTAGAAAAATTTAATGTGTATTTTTAACCTTTTCAATTTTGTAGACTATAGAAGAACTATTAAAGGAGAGAAAAAGAGAATAAATGAATGGCAAGGGAGATACTACGGATAAATTGAAAAATCAAGTACTTACTAGGAAATCTATTCATTTGTTATAGAACAACCAATACACTTTTGATGTAGATCCAGAAATAACAAAGGTTGAGATGAAGAAGTGGGTTGAACTTTTCTTCAACGTTGAAGTGAGAGGCATTAATAGTCTTTGATTACTTGGCACAAAGAAGAAACAAAAAAAGACAAATAGGATGGAATTTCCAAGTTACACGCGTCAAAAATGAATGATTGTTACACTCCAAGATAAATATTCTATCCCATTATTTTTCAACTAAAAAAATGTTGTTGCTAACGATAAAAAAGAGGAAGAATAAGTATGGCTATATGATTTTTTAAGGCACATATACCGGCACGCGTAATCAAGTTGTTTCATGTTTCATCGAAATAACAATGTTAGAACCCGAAAAGATGTTGACTTGCCGTAATGTATCTAGAAATGAGTGCCATCATGACTGGAAAGCCAGTCCCAAAACCGAATACTGTTCCAGAATCTTTTCGATTGCTAGTCTGAGAATTACGATGCATGGGCCTGAATTTGAAACACGAGTTTGTGTTTGAAGAAGATTCAGGTAGGGGAAGCAAGATATTTGATACTCCATAGAAGTAAAAAAAACACCAATTGAAACTTTTTATCTTACGATTCATGACACTAATTATCAAAAACTTTGTATTGGACTAGCTTCCCCCAAACAGATTCGTAGTTGGGCCGAAAGAAGGTTACCTAATGGAGAGACTGTTGGTCAAGTTGCTTAACCTTATACATTGCATCATAAGACCCATAAGCCAGAGCGAGATGGTTTATTCTGTGACAGAATTTTTGGGCCAATAAAAAGTGGAGTTTGTGCCTACGGTAACTTATCGAGGAATCCTTGATCATGTTTTTTTAATCCACCAGTAACTCCTTTTTCTATTTTTATTTTTTCCCTTATTCCTACCTATCTGTGATAGAATCTACACTCCCACAAGATGGATAGAATATAAATAAGTTGATAGAAACTATTACTACATAGTAGAGAATTTTTATGAGTTTTTTCGTTCCTAACAGGCATTTTTTCTATATCTTGGGTTAATTTCTTTGGTTGATTTGATATGTCAAAAGCTTCTGAAGGAATGAAACAATCTTTTTTACAAAAATATAACAACCAAAAAGATATATTTTGTTATTGAAGTGACTACGTTGGCAATCGACAAAATTTATCATACTTTGTTAGACCTACCCCTAAAAAAGAGAACTTTTTAAATTTAAATAGGTTGATATAAAAATTGAATTTACATGCATATATAAATATTTAGAAAAAAATCTCTCTATACATTTCCTTGTTTTACTCGTACAAAATCAGTCGCACAAACGAAATTCCGGTAGATTGTCTCGAAATGCACGACAAGGGCTAGTTAACAATACAAATAAAGGTTCGGAAAGGTTGTTATGTCTTCCGGATACCTGTTAGATATAGCAAATAATGGTTCAATCTATATGGGATTATACCTATAAAGTCTGAACTGTTTTTAGAGCGAATCACATCCTTCATATACATCGGGAGTCCATTGATGAAATGGAACGAGCGAGAGCTTAAAAGCCATCCCCGCCAAGACTAATGCAAGGGATATATGGATTGGCAAAGGATCAAGCATATTGTTTAGCAAGAGCTCATGAATGATCGAAAGAGCAACGGGTTTATCCTCCCAGCGTATCATGTTTGCCAAGGGCGTACGTTCATGGGCCCAAGCCAGGGTTTCAATAAGCTCTTGCCAGTATCCACACCATGAAATCAAGAATATAAATCCAGTAGCCCACACAAGATGTCCAAATAGAAACATCCATGCCCATACGGATAGACTGTTCATACCAAACGGGTTGTAGCCGTTAATTAGTTGCGAGGAGTTAAGCCATAGGTAATCCCTCAACCATCCCATCAAATAAGTAGAAGATTCATTAAATTGAGCAACATAACCTTGCCACAAGGTTATATGCTTCCAATGCCAATAGAATGTAACCCATCCAATTGTGTTCAGCATCCAGAAAACAGCTAAGTAAAAAAGCGTCCCAAGCCGAAATGTCGCAAGTGTCACCCCTGCCTTGACAGTCATGGAGTCCACATACGGATTCTCTAAGACATTGGGATAGCTACTTCTGCATCTCCCAATAAAGAAATCCCTTTTGATTCTTGGAATGAAATTGCTTCTAGCACAGTCCCATACAGGTGAGTTAGAGTGTTCTAGAAGCTTTGGTGCATTCGTTTCATCGGAGATATATCTCGAAATACTTTCATTAATATCTTTGTTTGAATCCCCCCCACAACTCAAACTATCTAGAAGCAGATTCCAAATCTGCCTACCAGTAGTGGCAAGAACATCATTCGATAATCTTGTTCGGGCAGATTTGATGTGGGGTAACCCAACGAAAGGCGGATTCCCTACGAGTTCTAACGAGATTGACGAGCCTATGGATTTGTAATCAACAATAAATGATCTAGGCTCAACGATTAAACCATTTTTTCCCTTGAGAGTCCTTCTTTTGAGGAAGGATATCTATGTTGCCTTAGTGTTGAGATCTAGATATGAGATATCTTCTAAAAATAAGTCTTATAATATATAAAGTAAAGGTACAAGGTTCAAATCCCAGTGTGCTTGATCCTCAACATTCCCTCTCAAGCACATTAAGATCATAAAGACCAAGTTTTCTTCTAAACTTGAAAAACTTCTCTTTTGGTAATGGCTTGGTGAAGATATCAACAACTTGATCCTCTGTTTTGATATGTCTCAAATCAATGAGGCCTTCGACTATCTTTTCACAAATGAAATGATAATGAACCTCAATATGTTTTGTACGAGCATGAAAAATAGGATTCTTTGCTAACAAGATAGCACTTATGTTATCACAATAGATAACTAATGGTCTTTGTATTTTGACTCCAAGATCCTTTAATAACATCTCTAACCATGTAGCTTCAGATGTAGGTTGGGTTGTAACTCTATACTCTACTTCTGTGGTGCTCAATGCAACAGTTGGTTGTTTCTTTGACAACCGTGGCACAACTCCACTACCAAGTGAACAACAATATCCACTTGTACTTCTTCTTGTCTCTTTATCTCCAGCCCAATCTGCGTCACAAAAGAAACTAGGAGACACCTTATCATTAAAATACAAAAGACCATATTCTAATGTTCCTTTTATGTATCTTAGAATTTTTTTTACTCTCACCATATGCGCTTTCATAGGCTCTTGCATATATCTAATGACAATACCAACTGCAAATGCAATATCTGGTCTTGTTATTGTCAAGTACATAAGCTTTCCAACTATCTGTTGATACATCTTGACATTTGTAAGAGCATCATTTTTAGTAGCATCTAACGTCATTCTTTCTTGCATTGGTGTTTGCATTGGCTTACAATCATACATACTAAATTCTTTTAGCATATCAACCATATACTTTTTCTGAGAAAGCATCCAACCATTAATACATTTAATCACTTCAATGCCCAAGAAGTACTTAAGCTCTCCTAAATCCTTCATCTCAAACTCATTTGACATATTATGTTTTATTTTTTGTACAAGATCATCATTATCACATGTTATAATTAGATCATCTACGTATAAAAAAATAATGATTTTACCATTTGTACCATCATTCATAAAAACTGATGCGTTTGTACAACTTTGCTTGAAATTCATACTTTTCAAGTAGTTTCCCAACCTTTCAAACCATATTCTTGGTGATTGTTTTAGTCCGTATAAGCCCCTCTTCAATTTGCACACATAATCAGGGTTAACATTATCCTAAAAACCATGTGGTTGTTCCATGAACACTTCTTCCTTCAAAATACCATTCAAAAAAGCATTTTTCACATCGATCTGATATAAATTCCATTTTAGAGATGCTGCTAAAGAGATAACAACCCTAATAGAGGCCATTTTAGCTAATAGTGAAAATGTTTCTTCATAATCTAGACCATATGTTTGAGAATAACCTTTAGCCACTAATCTTGCTTTACATCTATTCAAAGTACAATCAAAATTGAACTTAGACTTATATACCCACTTACAACCAGTTACCTTTTTATCATTCGGTCTAGGCACTAACTCCCATGTATCATTCTTGTATAATGCATCAATTTCTTCCTACATAGCATACTTCCATTCTCTATTCTTATATGCATCTTCAAAACAATTAGGCCATAAACAGATAATGTTGTGCAATGCAACTATCATATATTAACATCTGAACAGGTTTTCTTATTCTACTAGATCTTCTTAATTGTGAAGTTGTCCCACAATTTATGTCAGCTTCTTCAACGTAATTATCTATTTTCTCATTCTTGGTATCAACATCATTTTCGCAATCCACGCTACTTAGCTTACTTGACAAATGTATTTGCACATCACATTCTAATGTTTTCCTATTTTGCATTTCATCAAATTTTACACTCTTTGAGATGTAAAACTTCTCATCATCTATATCAAAACATCTATATCCATTTTTTATGACATCAATACCGAGGAAAATACACTTTATAGCCTTTTCATCAAGCTTCTTCCTTACTTGACTAGGAACATATACATAGCAAATACATCCAAAAACTTTTAATGTATCAACTCGAGGCTTTTTATTATAAAACAATTCATAAGGAGTATTATTACCAATTATGGTTGTTGGCATTCTATTTATCAAAGTCACTGCATAGTGACAAGCATCAGCCAAAAACCTTTTTGACAAATTTACTTCAAATAGCATAGCTCTAGCTGTCTCTAGTATATGTCTATTTTTCCTTTCTACAACTCCATTCACTTGAGGAGTGTATCTAGGTGTGACTTGCCTTATAATACCATTTTCTATTAAGAACTTATCAAATTCATTTGACATATACTCAGTTCCTCCATCACTTCGAAGCATTTTTATTTTTCTATTACATTGATTCTCAACCATTTGCTTGAATTCAATGAGCTTTGTAAAAATGTCACTTTTCTTTTTTACAAAGTATATCCACACCATTCTAGAATAATCATCAATGAATGTTACAAAATACCTTGATCCTCCAATGCTTGCTACTTGTGAAGGACCCCAAACATCTGTATGAACCAACTCCAATGGGTGCTTGAAAGTTGGATTCCTCATCGGCATTACCGTCCTTGTGAACTTTGCTTTACAACACGACTCACAAAAAGGTAGAACACAATCTCTATTAAACTTTGGCAATCCATGAACCAAATCATTATTACTCATATTTAACAATCTTTTTGCACTCACATGTCCCAATCTTTTACGCCACAACTCAAACTCATTTTTTTCATTTGCAATCATGCATTTCTTTTCTGTGTCATTCAATATGAACATTCGTCCTACTTTTCTTCCGGTTACAAACACTTCTCCCGTGTTTGAATTTGTTATGGTACATCCATACTTATTAAACAATACATCCATATCTTTCTCAACTAGTTGACCAATAGAAATTAAATTCTTTTTAACACCAGGTACGTACCACACATCTTTTAGCATTTTGGACATGTCATTCGACAAATGCAATTGAACATCTCCACAACTTTTTACATCATAACATGTATCATCACCCATACAAATTTCAATTGGAGTGGACAAACCCTTTGTTGCATCAAACAAACCACAATCTCCAGTCATGTGATGTGAACAACCAGAATCAAGATACCAAGCATTATTTGCATTCTTACCAATTGTAACTGCAAGTGCATTTTTGTCACATGTATTCTCATCATGTTCATCTACTTGAGTAATACTACTGGATGCATAATTACTTTCACTATATTTTCCATTATTTATATCACTTTGTCAAATCCAACAGTCTTGCACATGATGCCCAATCTTATTACAATAAAAACACTTAATAGTTGAGGCTAAATAACCATGAAAATTACCTTGATTATTCTGAAATTTTCGTCCTCTTTGTATTCTCCCTCTCCCTCTAATATTATTGTTATTGTAGTTCTCACCTTCTTGTTTATTTTCATTGCAAATTTGTTCATTTTGCCATCTTCCACGAGCTTGATTTCTTCCTCGTTGTTGCCACCTTCCTCCTCTTCCTCTTAGAGATTTTCCTCTATTAGCATAGAAAGATGGTTCTTCACTCCAATCCTTACCACTCTTTGATGAACTTGTAATTTGTTCTTCTTGTAGCAGCTTAGGAATCAACTCATTAAATGATGGTATTCCAGCAACATAAATGGATGTTTTAAATATATTAAAGTTTGATGGCAATCCTTTCAAACATACATGCACAATATCATCATCATCCACAATACAATCTATCAATGCCAAATCATCCACAATTTTCTTAATTTTTCCAACATAATCCATGATTGTCATGTTTCTATCCATTTTAACATTTTGTAATTGCTATTTTAGTTGCATTTTTCTAGGCGAAGATACATTCGAAAAAAACTTTTCTAATGTATTCCACATTTCCTTAGTAATATTACAATGCTTTATATGTGGAATCAAAGATGATGAAAGAGTGTTTGAAAGTATTACCATGGCTTGTGCATCCTTTTTATTCCAATCTTTTGCATCCTCAATAACACCCGATTCTTTTTCCTTTCCCTTTCTATCTTCTTCTTTTATTGTAGGACTAGGTTTATCATTAACAACTATATGCCACAATTCTTCTGCTTTTAAAAACAACATGACTTTATACTTCCATGATGCATAATTATCTTTAGTCAATTTTTCAAGTTTCGCTACTTGAACAGACATATTGAATGCAAGTACATAAGGATCTTAATTAAAAATGTTTACCAAAAAATTGTTGTTGTTGAAGAGCTTGCGTGTTCGTGATAGCTTGATGCTTGACGGCCTTTCGATATGTCGTTGCGATAATCGTAGAAGAAATTACTTATTGTTGAGATGCTGATATTGATAGTTGAGATGAGGAAGAAAAGGTTGTACAAAAGTTGGCTATGGTGTTGAGATGTTGATATTGATGGTTGAGTTTGTGGAGAAGTAATAGAGAAATGATGGGAGAAATGGTTGATTATGGCTCTGATACCATGTTGAGATCTAGATATGAGATATCTTCTAAAAATAAGTCTTATAATATATAAAGTAAAGGTACAAGGTTCAAATCCCAATGTGCTTGATCGTCAACACTTAGTTTTAATACCAAGTAATTTCGATAAGAGAATAAGCTTCGAAAGACCTATAGGATTCAACTTCTCGGTGTAATAATCGATCGTATCTATCACAAATTTTTGGCGAGTAACTTCAGTAACAATCGTTTTGTAAAGAAGTAAAACATTGAGAAATTTATGAGGATACTTCTCGTTATTCCGAGTGATTTTGTTGATACTAGTACCAACACTACCTAGTAGTTGGCTTCTCGTTTTTGATAAACCACAAATCGATTTATCTAAGTCATACTTTAGTTTTAAAGATACTCTCCCGAAAGAGGGGAAAGAAGAATCTCCGATTGTATCGAGCCATCAGGACCTTTGTTACAAGCATCGGGAGTTAAGTGGGATCTCCGAAAGGTTGATAATTATGAATGTTATGATAAATTGGATTGGCAAATCCAATCAAAAAAAGAAGGAGATTACTTGGCTCGTTACTTGGTAGGAAAGAAGAATCTCCGATTGTATCGAGCCATCATGACCTTTGTTACGAGCATCGGGAGTTAAGTGGGATCTCCGAAAGATTGTGTTAATCGGCTAATTACTAACTACTACCGATACAGAAGAGTGAACGTCGCTACCCAACGTTCTAACAAGGAATTGTGTTTTACGAACGGAAATATACTATATTAATCGGTAATTACCGTGATCGTTACTTAGTTATAAATTAGGAAGATTGCACTTAACAACATAGACAATAGAAAGAACACAAAATCCGTACATGATATTCCTAACTTAAACTTATATTACTAAATAAACGACCTTTCTTACAATGCCTTCGGTTCCCTTTTATAGGTATACCGAAGGTCTTTTCTCATCAAGAACTATTCCTACTTACTATCAAGAATTACAAAATTATCTAACTAACTTAGTTCTCTTCGTTCACTGCTGAGTCATTGATCCGAACAGTCGATCCGAACCGACTCCGTTTTCGACGCTTTCCCACTTGTTCGGTAAAACTGACTGTCCGGGTTCGGGTAACAGATTGATAATTATGAATGTTATGATAAATTGGATTGGCAAATCTAATAAAAAAAAGAAGGAGATTAGTTGGCTCATTACTTGGTACGAATCAACAAGGTCAGCCGATCCGGCTTTCAAGCATCAGTATACGCCTAAGACGTGGATGACCCTGATAGATTATTCCTAACATGTCATAAGATTCCCGTTCCTAAAAGTCAGAACTTTTCCAAACCCAAAAGAATGAAGGAATTATAGGGTTTTCTCTTGGAACAAAGATCTTTGTACAAACCTCCTCAGGTTGATCCGCCTCGTCCTGCATCTGCGTGAGGTGATACACACTAACTAAAACCCCCCCTGTGTAGCATCATATGCACATTGGGAATGTAGGTAGTTGAAACAAAAAATGTATGGAGCAACAACTTTAACCTGCGAAGTTTCGACACCTCTGTAATCATAACCTAGGGGTCTGTGAGCGAATCCGTGTTTGGTCAACCAAGCGGATAATTGACCCTGCGTCGTCTTGGTGTCAAACATTTGTATATCGATTAAAACCTCTCTTCTGTTTCTATACCCAAAAAAACTATTAACTCATCAGCTTCCGATATTGATTATTCTGAAAGCTGATCTTTTACTATTATTGAATCTAACGAGACCAAAAAAGCATCTAACGAGGACTCTCTACCCCAATCATCTAGTTGTTGGTTGTATTCACCAGTGTGAATGCTAGGTACTAAATGGAGGTGATGATTCATACCAAAGTACTTTTTTCGAGTAGAACTAGAAGCTCGATCCTTGTTCCTATAGTTATTCTCTTGAGTCACTTTTTTGTGAAGTTTAGTCACAACATCAATAATAGCTTCAGGTCTAGGTGGACAACCCGGCAAATAAATATCTATAGGAATTAATTTATCTACCCCGTGAACAATGTTGTAGAAATCTGTACTAAACATACCTCCTGTAATTGTGCAGGCTCCCATAGCAATTACGTATTTTGGTTCAAGCATCTGTTCATATAACCTGACCAGGGATGGAGCCATTTTCATAGTTATCATACTGGTTGTCACGATGAGGTCAGCTTGTCTGGGGCTGGACCTAGGTACTAAGCCATATCGGTCGAAGTCGAATCGCGAACCTATTAGTGAAGCTAACTCAATAAAACAACAGGTAGTACCGTATAATAGTGGCCACAAACTTGATAGTCTAGACCAATTTGAAAAGTCCTTAATACTAGCTAAAAAAATTGAGTTTGACGTGCCCTGATCAAGTAACAAAGACTCTATTGAATAGAGAAGGGAATTCTGGGGGGGTTTATCTTTGTCACTGCTTTTTCCATTCGAATATTCAGTAATTGAGACTGTTCCGATGCCCTTTAAAAGAATATGCTCGAAAAACAGAAGAAGGGTGTAGATCTTTTTCTGATTCATTTTTTACTTCTTGCTCGGTCAAACTAGTAGCATTGGATATTTGCTTTGTTAGAGACTTCATGTGGTTTTACTTCGAATGAACCATTTAGACAGTCTTATAGGCTTGCTGAATGGTTCATTTGTAATTTCTACCTAAATAGAAAGAAATTGAAATCGTTTTCAATCTGAAAGTACGGAATGTTCCGTAATCAATCAAGTTTTCTTTTAAGTGGACGACATTAATAGCTTTACCTCTTAATAGAGGCACGTCGATCTAAAAACCTATCTGATCTATAAAAGATTCAAAATTTTCTCTTTATACTATCCTATTAGGGATAGAGGGGCTCGAACCCTCACGGTTAAAAAACCAACGGATTTTCTTTCTACCACGATGTACATTGTTATGCTCGCCGAACGTGTAGAATGAGACTCTATCTTTATTCACGAAAAAGCTATCAATTGCTAATATTTGTGGAAGCTGTTTTTTTTAGTGCACCAGAAAGCAAGTTGAGCGAAGTAAAAAAATCGGAAGTAACAAGAATAAGGATAGATCCTTTAGATAGCAACTATATATATTGCAGCAAGGATCACACCCGATATTCATCCTACCCAACTACCCAACCCTCTCATCCGTTCCTGTACCTTATCTAATCCGATGGATGGTCGTAGTAGTCGTACGGTTAGTAACTCTCGGATTGTAAAGATTGAAAGATTGTTCGTTCGAATAGCTCCCGTCGAGTCTCTGGAGTCTGTACCTATCTCGCTTCGATGTCCGAAAGTCATTTAGCTGAAGTTAGATTTGGCTCAAGATTACCCGCAAAAAAATCATGGGTTCCCCTGAATATGGGAGTTGTCACTGGATCCGTTTCCACACCCAGGCTCGATCCGATTGAGTCCGTAGCGTCTAGCATTCCGCCATATCCCCTACTCTTGGTCCCCAAAAGACTGAAACACAAGTAACAATCAATCTGGTAGTTCGGGCTTTGGGTCATATTTCCATTTCCTATCAGAAATGATATGCTTTGTTTTAGAGATTTCTTTATCGTCTTGGTCAACGCCGCCGACTATGAAGAAGCTTATTGTTGATTGGAAACCTTCCCGATCCATTCATTCAATATTTCTATTTCTAGAAGATAGATTGCCAAAATCCAACAATATTTTAGGTATCAAAATACCACAAAATGTTCATTCAGAAAGTTTGATTCGATTGTTTCGAAGAAGTATACAGGATGCTCCATTTCTACATATTTTGAGATTGGCTTTACATAAATATTAAAAAATTTTGTTAACTTTGTTAACTCTGTTAATCTTTCAAGAAACAAGGGAATAAAAAATATTGCCAGTGTACCTTGGAATTTCTACATCTCTGAGATTGACTCAACAATATTGTTCCTAAAAAACCAGGTACATGGACCACAATCGAGATCTTTTAGATCTATCGATTGGAATAGCATTACTCGGAAGGGGGGGCGATGTAGTTGGTATGAATACCGATCGTATGGGACAAACATGCGTTTTTGCCTGAGTCAATTTTTTTTTCATTATGGAAGGTATAGAAATCATAGTATCTTGGCTATCGGGGGGGACTAAATACTTTGCAAGAAAATGGATCTGTTTTATTTCGACACTCCTCGAATCTTATTCTAATTCTTGTGTCAAATACAATCGAGTTTCTTTTGAAAGGCTATACAAAGATTCCTTTTTTTTCTTGGGTTATAACCTGGGTTTTCAATCAATATTAAGGAGAGTTCGCGTCAACAATGCATGAGGAGAACCCTACTTCATCCTTTTTGTGATCAATCAAGTATTTACGGAACTCCCGATTACACTTATGGTTAAGCTTATGGCAAGAAAGAATTCCTGCGATAGTGCCGGACATCCGATTAATAAATCAGCTTCGGTTACGCTTCTAGATCACGATATTTTGAATAGATTTTGACACATTTGGAGGATCCTATTTGTTTTTTATGGTGGTTCTACAAATCGAGATGGATCGCGTAGATCAAGGTATATTTTGCAATTATCATGCGATAAAACTTTGGCCTGTAAGCATAAAAGTACAACCCGTTCGTTGCAACGCAGATTTGATTCGGAAACTGTTTTAGGTAATAGTGTTAAGTATAATGAGATGACGTCTAATTTTTATCAAATGATCCAAGATCTTGGTATATGAACGTCATTCGACCCACCGTATCGACACTAGCAATATCGGAAATACAAAAATAGCTCCCCTCTCAATTGATACAATCAGAATTATCTCTCTTCTTAGTATTAGTAGAAAGTTGATCTTGAATCGATTCATAAAAAAATCTAATTGTTTTTGTCTTGCAGTTTACATAGACGCAAAAATACCTAGATAATACATTTGGTTGACCCTTCAATCAATTGCGCATAACACAATAATATAAAAATTATTATATTACCTTGATTTTCATTACGAATAAAACTTATTTTTCCCTTTCATTCGTTGATTTGCCAATTCTTCTGGAATCTATATTGATTCTCGGCTTAATCATGATTATTGCCACTGATTTATTGGATGAAGGAAGAGACAAAATTTTGCTTTGTAGAATCTCATTACTATCTCTGGTAATAAACATGATTCTTCTTTTGTACCAATGGGAGGTAAAGTCTTTTCCGGTTTTTCCTGAAAGTATTCAAGTTAGCACTTTTAGTAAAATATCTAGATTCTTTCTCTTGATTTGCTCACTATTATCCATTCCATTATCCGTTGATTATGTGCAATGTACAAAAAATGTTATGGTAGAATTTTCATTATTTGTAGGTTCGGGAGGAATGCTTATGCGTAGTGCCAATAATCTAGTAACAGTTTATGTAGCTTCAGAGTGTTTGGGTCCATCCTCTTATCTTTTATCAGGATAAGCCAAAAGAGATGTCAAATCGAACGAAGCGACTATGAAATTTCTATCGATGGGTGGGGTAAGTCCATCTCGGGTAAGTTCGGATAATCCATCCGTTTCTGAATTTACCTCCAAATCAACAGATTCTTTTTTTCTATTTTGAGTATGTCCGTGCCACTATTACCCCGTTGGGGCTAATCGCAAAATCAACCAAATTACAAGTTGATTCATAAAAAGAAAAAGGAAAAAAAAGTATATATACATTTTTTTCCTTTTTCTACCCACAAGTCGAGGGCAAATAAATATTTCCATAACAGATCTTATCCATGTTCTATGTTTAGAATAACATAACAATCTCATTCAACTGACTTGTGAATTACGGCAAGAAAGAGTCTTATTGAGAAGGAGAAAAGGAAAAAAGAATTAGTAAAAGAATATGAAGCTATTTGTCAATCTTTGAAACGACAAATTAGGATTAGTTCATCAATCCCGCAAAAGATAGAAATTTCTAAGCAGCTGCAATCTTTGCCGCGTAAAAGTGCGCCTACTCGTCTCCGTAACCGATCTTCCCTAACCAGACGACCCAGATCCAATTATCGAGACTTTGGTTTATCCAAACATGTACCTTGTGAAATGGCACATACTTGTTTGTTGCCTGCGGTAAAAAAATCAAGTTGGTAAATAAAGAGAAACTCTACTAATAAAGTATAAAAAAAGATATATATAGATTACATAGTTCTTTCGTTTTTCATGTTCAATGCAATTATTAAAGGATGTATAATAATTACATCGAAGGTATCGATTAGGCGGGGTAGAGCAGCTTGGTAGCTCGCAAGGCTCATAACCTTGAGGTCACAGGTTCAAATCTTGTCTTCGCAAAGGAGACCACCGATTCTTTCTCTATTGTTGGTGCAACAAGTCAAGCCCCCCGTCGAGCTTACCTAAAATTTCCGCTCATCTACTTAGTATTCGTTACTCAAGCTTCAACGGGCCTTTTTTGAGTAGTCTTGAATCCCTTTGCACGTGCCATCTACACCCCCGAAGGGAGGTTGGTTCCCCTCACTCTCTTCGGTTCGATCTTGTCCCTAATACGATTATTAATCTTCTTTGGATTTCCACTTTGAGAAACATCTGCGATGATTGGATTTCTATAACTTATCTATTCTTTAAAGGAGCTTTAATAAAAAGAAACCTCAAAAAAAAAAAAAAAAAGCATTTGAATCGGACTTTGATCACCCAATCAAGATTGTCAGATTAGACTCGTCTTTACGAAGCCTGATTGAAGGATTAATTGATTAATCCTGGAAGAGAACCCTCAGTATGTACATAGTACTTTTAATCCCGAGTTACAAAATTCTCCTCGATTGTGAGAAATATGTCGGAAGTGGAGGCATCCCATCGTCGTATGAGATGACAGGCTGGGTTTAGTCTGTGGTGATCGAAATATACAATCGAGTCACGCATCACAATACACTGGGTTTTCTGATTCCTTGTGAGGCTTAGCAAGTAGATTTGCTATGTAGTTGGGACTCGCTTTGGGAACTATACGTGAGTTACCAGGCATGCTAATTTGATATATCCCATTTGGTATCTTCGAACTCAAGAGTCGGTGAATTCAACCCCGCAATGCTTACAAAAATTGGAAGACTCCTCATTCTCAACAGATCAATAGTTTCCATAGGCACACACTCCAGTTTTTATTGGCCCAAAAATTCTCTCACAGAATAAACCATCTTGCTCTAGCTTATGGGTCTTATGATGCAATCTATAAGGTTAATCAACTTGACCAACGGTCTCTCCGTTAGGTAACCTTCTTTCAACCCAGCTACGAATCTATTTGAGGGAAGCTAGCCCAATACGAAGTTTTTGATAATTAGTGTCCTGAATCGTAAGATAAAAAGTTTCAATTGTTTTTTTTTTTTTTTACTTCTATGGAGTATCCAATATCTTCAATTCCCCTACCTGAATCTTCTTCAAACACAAACTCGTGTTCCAAATTCAGGCCAATATACTTTCAATCCAGGTTTGCTAATACGTTTGATTATCGTAATACATGGCTCCCTTTTTTTACCCTAATACTTTAAATTCACATCCAGAAATTCTTTCATGTTTTCGGTGTGTTCAGAAATCCCTTTAACAAAACTTTCTTCTAACAGGGTTCTTCCGATACGTCTAGTCATTCTGGTAGCAAGCACTCTTATTGTCGTTATCCCTCCACAAAGTAGTAGTATCTCAAGAAAACGATCGTGGTCTTTACTCAAATCTGGAATCGATGGTGTGATGGACCTATTAGAGAAGCAACGAAAAAAAGAGAATAACTAAATTAGCTTGCTTGGGACTATGGATGGCTGGTTCTGGGCCATCCCGTCTAACCTTACCTAGGAATTATTGCTTTGAAGGGTTCTTTCAAAATGTTCAATGTAGTGCTTTTGGAATAGTGTTCAATCCTGGACATACATAGGTGCACCAACGAACATATATCACTCTCTGGTTGATTTGGTGGCTTCTTTCTGGAGCGGTATTTCGCCTCTATCCCTTATCCTATCCCCTATACAAACAACAAACTCGATCGGGCCGTTGGGATGCAACAAGGTGATTGGCGGTAATAGTGATATAAAAAGAAGAAGAAAAAAGTCTATGTGTATCAATTTATAATGCAAAGT
Organism: Azolla caroliniana; assembly: GCF_043228905.1. Lineage (NCBI taxonomy): Eukaryota > Viridiplantae > Streptophyta > Polypodiopsida > Salviniales > Salviniaceae > Azolla > Azolla caroliniana. The sequence goes on from NW_028230440.1 coordinate 12,972,998, forward strand.
GTAGAAGGAGATTCGCTAGTATATTGATTCTTTTTTTATTCCGTTGTTTTTGTTTTTTTAGTTTGGGAGACTACCACAATGAAGAGCAGTCATAGATCTTTTTCTTATTCTAGGGACTTTATGATGAGTCAATGGATCAATTTCAACAAAGAATGTTTTTTGTAGAGGTTGGACAAGTTAAGCGGTTCTTGATTCAGCTACGTGAGTATATAACAACCAATAAACCTCAATTTGGTGAAATCATTCGTTCTACCAAGACGTTTACAGAACAGGCAGAAACTATCTCAAAAGAAGCAATTAAAGAGTCAATAGAACTATTTTTACTGCAAGAAAAGTAACTAGCTATTTTTTTTTGCGTGAGTGGGCGGAGAGCATGGAGATTTCAACTCTCCAACCACGTTCTCCACACACGCATGGCTATAACTATAAGGAAGGCAACTACATCCAATAGGATTCGAACCTATACTTAAGGTTTAGAAGACCTCTGCCCTATCCATTAGACGATGGATGCACTTTTCTATCTAGTCGATAGTCAACTATCAAGAAGCTAGAGCAAGAGTACCATATCGCAAACACACAAGAGTTTTTTTTCGTTCATGACACGGTTTAGAAACAATAAAGAAAAGCAAGATCGTTTTGGATAACCCTTTCACCCCTACGTTCTATTTTTAGCGGGTAGTGGGAATCGAACCCACATCATTAGCTTGGAAGGCTAAGGGTTATAGTCAATGCCAATTTCTTTTTATGACACCTCTAATTCAGAACCGAACATGAAAATCTCTATTCATTCGGCTCCTTTATGGAAAATTAAGGTAGATGTCAAAGCATATGGCATGCTTTTTTCTACCAACTGGCAGGGGTTCCTCACCTCGTCTCATAAGGAAAGTGGAGATAACGAAAGCCTATTACTTTTTGGAATCCCCCCCACTTAAAAAATTCTCTTATTCAATGAACCTCTTTCTATTATAAGCCCGGGGACTTCACTATCAAAACTTGTATGATAGCACGTGAGTTCATCAAAAGGGGTTTTAATTAATTAGTGAGATACAGAATATATATACATAAGGGTATTAATGAAGATTTGAAAATATTTTACATAAGGGTATTATCAATTATGCTGGAAAAAAAATTACGTAAGCCCATGAAATATTAGATATTTCAATGAGATAGTAAAGAATATATTATGCAAAGAATACTCAAATTTGAAGTGGCATACATACATACATACATACATATACATGCATGCATCCATATATACCTACATTCAAACATTACATCCATGAATATGTATATACATACATACATTACACCCATTTATACATGCATGCTGACTAAACATAAATATATATTACCATATGTAAATATGTACATACACATACATACATGCATTACATACTACATACATATTAAAATTGGCCATATATATTGACATACATATATAGATAATACATATATAAAAATTACATATTACATTTATACATACACTTCCTTACAAATATATTTTATATATTACATATTACACACAATTATATACAAATGCAAATATACAAACCAAACACACACACAAAAAAATTCATATTATATATAATAATATATATATATATATATTATATACACATACATACACATACACACATTCCATACATACAATACAATACAATATGTACATACATACACACACAAACATAACACACATCACACATGCATATATACCTACAAGCTACATTCATATATCACACATCACACATGCATATATATCTACATCCATGAATATGTATATACATACATTACACTCATTTATATATACATATTAACTAAACATAAATATATGTACAAATATATATTACCATATGTAAATATGTACATAATACATAAAATAAAATTACATATTACATACATATATACATACACAAATGCATATATACATACAAAACACTCAAAAATAAATTACATATTATATATATGTATACACATACACATACATATTAACACCAAAAGGCTAAGATTACATACTATATATATACAAATCTTCATACTTACAAACAAGTTACATATATTACATATATATACACGTGCACCATAGTTCCTAATATTCGCGTACGTCCAATTTATTGGACGTACGCAAACGTTTGCAAACGTACGCGTATGATACGCGATATTTGTTTGGTTTTTTTTTTTTTGACTTTTTTTTGGTTTTTTTAATTTTTGATATTCATAATATTTTGTGAATAGAAGTGACATCTGACACACATACACACACTCTCTCTCTCTCTCTCACACGAGAATTGACAGATTTTCTCTCTCTACAAAATCTAGATATCTAATATACATATTACATACTCCCTCACACAAACAAAACCCATAGCTCCTCTCTCTCTCTCTCTCTCTCTCTAGAGTCTAGATATACACTCAATCATTGTCTCCTCACACATGCAAAACAGGGCTTCTCTCTCTAGACCACACTCTCTCTCTCTCTCTCTCTCTCTCTCTCTCTCTCTCTCTCCTTCACACACACACACACACTATGTACACCCAGTGTTGCCTTTTGACGGCTAACATTGCCTGTCATGAGAACGGTATTCCAAAATTTTTGCCCGTCAAATTAACGGTTTGTAAAAAAAAATGCCCTTCAAAAAGTAAATACATCGAATATTTGTACGAAACAATATATTATATCCTTCTATCCTTTGCATCTTTCCAAATTTCATGTACACGATCCCATTGTATTTCTTCAATGCGTGGCCCATTCAATGAGACTCGCATTAAATCATCTAAATGCTCTATATTCAATCGATTTCTTTTCATCTCTTTGATGAGATTTTGCTTAGAGAACCCTCTCTCACACGAAACTGTGCTAGAAGGAATAACCAAAGTAGCTTGCCATAATTTCATCAAATGAGGGAAACTATCTTGCCAATCCTTCATTTTGCAAAACATACGCCAAGCTTCATGCATAGTATAGCCTTCACAATTTAAACGTAAAGTGTCAACAAACCTATAGAGTTCCATTTCACAAGCCTTTGCATCATGTGAAATTTGAGGACATGCATTGACATCAACATTTGGCTGTAAGTGAGAAATCAAAATTCCCAACCATGTCTTTGCTTTACTATCCCTAATCACATCATCATCTGCATAATGGCATGGGCTGAATAATTTTGCTGCATTGAAGAGGCTTAAGTCAGGGAATCTTGCATTTAGTCCATCAATAACATTTTGCACATAATTTTGAGATAGTTTAATACAACTTTCAAGTGATCCATCTATAAATGGCCTCATTCCCTTAGATTTTGCAATAGTGGGATTTGGATCATTTTGACTTGCTTTATCCATAGGAATTTGTTTGAAGTATAGTTCATGTCTATATGTAACGCCATCTTTATCCTCTATTTCCAAAAACCCAACTTTAGAACATCTTAAGAACTTGGATAAATACATTGTTCCATCCGCAAATGTGTCATTTCTCAAGAAAGACCTCCGCAAATTAGAAATTGTAATATCAATTTCTGCACCAATTGAAGTTACATCCAAATTCTCTTTTTGAAGTTTCAAGCTCAAGATATTCATCAAATGCAACACATCAGCCATGATACAAAAGCAAAATTGCACACTATAGATACAAGCTTTATTATACCACTCGTTTAAGTTCTCTTTCTTCCAAATAGTAAGTATTGCAAGCATTATACTCACTAGTCTTTCCATGACTTGACCACGTGACAACCAACGAATATTATGAATTTGTAATGGTCTATGAGCATCCAATTGCATTTGTTCCAAGAGCTCTAAAATTTCATGTGTCCTTTTGGTACTATTGTTAGCCCATGTATATACCTTATTTGCAATTTTTTCTACAAGAATGAGCTCAGGGATATCTTTAGATACATCTAAAATAACCAATGCTTCTCTATGAGCAATACAATGTACACCAACCAAATTTGGGATATCATTTTTCATTAATGTTACTGTTCCAATTTCACTACCAATCATTGATGATGCACCATCAGTTGCCAATCCGATCAACTTGTTCATGTTGAGGCATCGATCGCCTAATAGATGCTTAACATGTTCATATATAGTTCTACCTTTACCATTGGGAATTTTCAGCAAACCCATATATTCAGTTTGCTTAGGCCCACAACCACCACATTGCAAATATGTAACATACATAATGAGATGCAACTCTAATCCATTGTCAGTACTTTCATCTAGCATCAAAGAGTAGTATGGGGAATTTATTAGGTTTGAGCTTTGAATTTCTAGAAGATATTTCCCGAAGGCAACCAAAAATTCATATCCCCCATATCTACTAGTATAAGATATATAATCATGTTGCTTAGGCATATTAGGCACCTCTAGTAGCACAGCCAAATCACATAATTCTTGGTATGTAGCGATAGACAAATCTTTTTTTGCAATAAAGTACATGAGTTTCATTGTTGTTATGACCTTATTTTTGTTAATATCATCCAATTGTGATACATGCTTTGAGATGGACATTGCTTTCCCTTCAACATCACATATCCACTTTGATGCACATAATTTATGACCACTTGAGTTGACATGGGTCAAAATTGCATCAAGTTGCAAAGTAATGCATCTAGAACCAAGACCCCAAGGCCCAGGACTAGCGTATTTCTCACACCATGCACATTTCATTAATGTTTTGTCTCCTTGCACAATGCATCTTATCCATGGGAATTTATCTCTCCATGCTTCACGGAATTTTCTCTTAGGCTTTTCTTTAGTTATATTAGAGGAACAACTCTCTCGAGTTAAACTCTCTAAATCAGTCCCAAACATATCCATATCCTCATTTGAATCATTGTTTAGATTTATGTCATTGGTATCGTTGGGTGGTTTCCATGCAAACATCGCACTGATGGTTCGTTGGTTTTTTCTTTTAGGAGCCATAATTATTCTGAATAAGAAGAAATGGGTCATGTAAGAAAAGATCATACCATCAGTTCAAAACAATCACTAGCATCATTAAACCCATACATATTAGTTATGACCTATTGGGCAATGAGATTTTACATGAATATAATTCCCAAACTTTTGCCCTTAAAGAGGAGAGCAATACTAGTTTTGATGGACTAGTAAAAGAATTTGGTGGTATATCTACTTCATCTAGAACTCAACAACTAAAACCAATGAAAGCCTAGAAAAGGCGTGACAAGAGAGCAAACCAAGAAGCTAAGAGAGAACAAAGAATTCAAGAAAAGCAAAACAATGTGGTGAGTGATCGGATGGTGGAAAACGAATTGCTTGAAGGAAAATAAATTGCTTGAAGGTGTATCATCCCACACCATCAAGGAACCATAGGTGCAATCAAAAGAAGAAAACATGACACAAGTACGAGCAACATTCGTAGTTAACAAAAGCAACAATGATATTAGGCAAGCCATTCTAAATTTCCGTAGAGGGAAATATAAGAATGATTTAGCCATTAATAGAGTCGGAAAATGCTCTGGCCATCAACGTTGGATATGTAGTAATTTCCTAACCATAGGAAATAACTATTGATATGATGAGATGGATCATTGTTAAAAGTTGGGGATTTTTATTGATTTTTATTGAGACAATAAACATTAGTCTCTATTAATCTAAAGTTCATACCAGAGAGAGAGAGAGAGAGAGAGAGAGAGAGAGAGAGGACGCAGGCAGAAGAAGAAGAAGAAGAAGAAGAAGAAGAAGATCCTCTATTATCTAAAGTTCATACCAGAGAGAGAGAGAGAGAGAGAGACGACACAGGTGGAAGAAGAAGAAGATCCATAAGGAGAAAAGCCTCGAGCCTGATGATTTTGAAGAGTCTGTTGCACAGGCTCTCTTTGATCTCGAGAACACTAACCAGGAGCTAAGAAGTGACCTAAGGGATCTATTCATCAATTCTGCAAAGCAAATAGATATCAATGGAAGCAGGAAGGCTGTCATAATCCATGTGCCATACAGACTGAGGAAATCTTTCAAGAAAATTCACAACCGTCTTGTCCGTGAACTTGAGAAGAAATTCAGTGGCAAGGATGTTATTTTCATTGCGACAAGGCGCATTATGAGGCCTCCCAAGAAGGGAACAGTTGTTGCTCGTCCTAGAAGCCGCACATTAACATCTGTTCATGAGGCTATTCTTGAAGATTTAGTCTATCCAGCAGAGATTGTGGGAAAAAGAGTTCGTTTCCGTCTGGATGGTTCACGTATAATGCGAGTATATTTGGACCCCAAGGAGAGGAACAATACTGAGTATAAGTTAGAGACTTTTGGTGTTGCTTATAAGAAGCTAACTGGAAAAGAAGTAGTGTTCGAGTACCCTGTACAGGAAGCTGCTTAAAGACGTTTTATCTTGGGATAGTTTTTGAGGTTTCAGTTTTTTTTTTACACTTTATGGTTTAAAATTCCTTTTGTAGGAATTGAAGGTATCAATGGAGTCTTCATGTGTATGCTTATCCCCTGTAAGGATACATTAGAGACATCCTTTTTTCTGCAATCTATTTCTGGAAGTGAGGCAAATATGAGCAGCATGCAAATATATTCATTAAGGATCCCATTGCTTCAATGAGGATGGTTTAGTCTATTTTAATCTTAAACACACACACACACACACACACACACACACACACACACACACACACAGCTACCTTAGATGGGTGAACAGGACTGTTGTAGGAGATGTTGCTGAATCTATGAGTAGCAAGCAACGAGCAACAAGCTTCGAGTAGGGATAGTGAGCACTGAGTTGCGAGCTTCCAACAAGGTGCAGGGTTGAGGGAGCAACGAACAAACAGGGAAAATGGGGGAAAAGGGGGAAAAGGGGGGAAAAGGGAAAGGAAGGTCTTAGATGGGGAAACGGGGAATTGGGAAGTAAAGATTCATAATTTAGACTCTATTAGTTTTTTACCTTTTTGTTACACACATAGTGACATATGTGAGCCTTTCAAATTCCTACACTCCCAATGCAACTTGAACAATTTGTTCCTACTACCTAGGACTATACTACTATAGTATTGGTCTTAGTAAAATTTGACGGTATTATGAAATTTTAAGCCTTCATTTTTACGTTTTCATAAAACATATGCCCGTCAAGATTGACGGTTTCATTTTAAAATTAACTTTCATATACGGTTAAATTTGCCAAAAACGTTCAAAACGGCCGTCAAAAGGCAACACTGTGTACACCATATACACCATATGTATATATAATATATCTATGTACCGCGTATGGATTTCAATCATACTTGGAGCCTTTTCACGTATGAGTATGATACGAATATTGGCGTTTGAGTATGACACGAATGGGACGTATGGCTAGAACTATGACGTGCACGCACATAAATAAATTAGATATTACATAGCATATATTACACAATATTCAAATTTACACATACATAAATTACATATATACATATATAGATACATACATAGATATACATATTACATATGTACATACATATTCCACATATCACCATATATATATGTATAGATTATACTGGACCATACAAACCAGAATACTTATATATATACATACTACACATACACACACACACACACACACACACACACACACACACACATTAGATATATGTATACTTACACATATCACCATATATATATGTACATATGCCTACAATGTTAAAAGTTTTACAAACATACATCCATACACATATATACATACATTACATGCATGCATACACATAAATATGTTACATACACATACATACATACATTTCATCACAGACTACAATACATACATGTATACTTACACATAAATAAATTAGATATTACATAGCACATAATCCATACCTATTACACAATATACAAATTTATACATATCTTCATTTATACATTGCTACACATACATACACATATATACATTAGATATCTACATAGATATTATGCATATATTACAATCACACATCAATACACATTGAATCATGTACATTTGCATATGCATATATGCATACACATACATACATGACATATGCATATATGCATACACATATATACATTCGTACATGGACATGCATATAGTCTTTTATACATTGCTACATGTACATACACATACATACATACATATATTAGATATATACACACATACGTATATATATATATACACCTACATATAGTCTTCTATACATACACACACATTACATATGGATATATGCAAACACATATGTACATTCGTACATGGACATACATATATTCATTTATACATTGCTACATATACATACACATATATATAGATAGATATTATGCACATATTACAATCACACATCCATACACATTGAATCATGTACATTTGCATATGCATATATGCATACACATATATACATATTACAAACAAATATCCACACACACACACACACACACAAATATACATACATTACATATTACATATGTACATTCATATTTTATTCATTGAAGCATACATATTTTATGCATACATTACATATACATACATACATATATATATATATATATATATATATATATTCATTCATTCATTCATTCATGCATACATTATGTGCACATACATACATAACATACATTCATACTAAACATACATTCAAACATTCATGTTTTTTTATTTAGATATTTGCCGCCTCCTCCTTTGCTCCCTCCTCTTCTTTGCTCATTTCTGCGATTGCTTCTTCTCCCCTTCTTTTTGTCCTCATTTTGCCGCCGCCTCTGTTCTCATTTTGCCGCCGCCACCGCTCGCCTTGTGCCGCTTTTGCTCACCATTATTCTCTGTTGGGGCTGCCACAACTATTCTACAAATATTTTACAGGTACACATAAGTACAAACATAAACCAACACATAAATTCTTAGCCACACACACACACGGGCCATACATACAATAAACGAAATTAATACATTACAATACAATATGTACATATATACACACATACCTATGTACACATACTTACACATTTACACATATAACACATACATACAATACAATATGTACACACATACATACATACACATGGAATACAAACAATACATACATAAACACACACACATACATGTGTAGAATATACATACACACATGTACACACATATATATTGTATGGAACATACATACACACATACCTATATACACATATATACACTTACATACATACACATTTACACATATAACACATACATACAATACAATATGTGCACACATACATACATAAACACACACACACACACACACACACACGTGTAGAATATACATACACATATGGACACATATATATGTTGTATGGAACATATATACACACACACAAACATAACACACAACACACACATGAAATACATACAATACAAAACATAAAACACAACACACACATGAAATACACATGAAACACATATATGTTGTATGGAACATACATACACACATGTACACACATATATGTTGTATGGAACATACATACACACATGTACACACATATATGTTGTATGGAACATACATACACACATGTACACACATATATGTTGTATGGAACATACATACACACGTACACACATATATGTTGTATGGAACATACATATACACATACCTATATACACTTACATACATACACATTTACACATATAACACATACATACAATACAATATGTGCACACATACATACATAAACACACACACACACACACACACACACACACACACACACACACACACACACACACGTGTAGAATATACATACACATATGGACACATATATATGTTGTATGGAACATATATACACACACACAAACATAACACACAACACACACATGAAATACATACAATACAAAACATAACACACAACACACACATGAAATACACATGAAATACACATGAAATACACATGAAATACATATATGTTGTATGGAACATACATACACACATACCTATATACACATATATACACTTACATACATACACATTTACACATATAACACATACATACAATACAATATGTGCACACATACATACATAAACACACACACACAAACATGTAGAATATACATACACATATGGACACATATATATGTTGTATGGAACATACATACACACACACAAACATATTGTTGAGGATGAGACTGTGATTAAGCGGAATGTTAAGTGGGATAGCTCAAATGATTTACTTTTGGGTTTTTGTGGGTTGAAGTCATCCAATCATCAATGTGTCTCATCATGTATGATAAAGGTGGGTGACTCTAATGTTGGTTATTAAACCATTGTCAGCTCCTTTAAAGACTATGTGGTTGGACACTATGCTAGGGTGTTAATTACGAATCCTCTTCACCCTAAACTTCCACGATTAGTATTGGTTGTACAATGTACATGTAATTGCTTTGATGCAGATTTTGTAAAATGCCAATGGAATGAAGTGGAAACTTTATGGGAAAAACACCTCTCCACAAGTATTGGGCCAATTGTTGGACATGCATCTGATGGAGATAGTAGGAGAAGAAAGATTATGCTTCAAGTTTACTTAACCCCAAGCATATGCTTAAGATATAAATTGCCTTGGGATGGTTGGATCTTCACAGGTCAAATGCATAATGATATGGTAAGTTGTCTTCATGATCAAGATTTCATCCATAATGGAAAGAAACTTGTGAATGCACTAGATAATCCCTCAAGATAATTAGTAATTGGGGATGTATGGATCACATTGAATCATGTGTCTTTGGTATATAATAACTTCTCTATTGATGCACATGGCTTAAGGGAATGTGATATTACGAGAGAAGATAGGCAAAATTGGGTTGGAGCTCAAAGAATTGCAAGTAGAAATGTAGAAACCAAATATAAACCTACGGTATTCCAAATATATTTTTTGATTTCTTTAATTCCATGTATATTAAGATAATATTTACTTCCATGTATATTAAGATTTCTTGCTTTTGTTGTTACATTTTATGATATAGGTCCAATGTTGAAGATGGAAACGACATGAAATTTACAGCCTAAAATGAACTTCTTAGGGTTTTCTTTTTATATACTCAGTCTTTATAAGGGTAACCTTTATTGCAATAAGTTTTTTAAGTAGATATTGCAAATAACAAAATGATTTATTTTATTTCATTTTGATTTGGGTAAGATTATGTGAATAGATGATGTCTTACATTTCAAATGGAAATATGAAGTAGGTTGCCATTTGTTTGATCAATGTGTTTGAGAAAAAATAATGTTATGGCTTTATATGAGTCTATATCCATGAAACCAAACATAATGTTAATTTGTTAGTAATTTCATTATTGATATGCATTTTGGATTGTTCCATATGTGCTCTTTGAGATGTATGTGTTAAGTTCAAGATTGTTTTATTGTAAATTACATTGTTTTTTATCACTCAATGTTCTTCATACGTCTCAATAAACTAAAAACAAAAACTTATATGTGGCTTGTATATGTTATACCTGTAGTGTTTTTGGGTAATGTTTCCTAATTGTGTGTACATTACTTTGTACTTTACACATTGTGTTTTCAATCTATGTGGCACTTAATGAAGCATTTCTAGGAATTTGCATATGATGTTTAATATCGATTCATAATTTTGCGAGTCATCAATTGTAAAGATGGTCATTGATCCCTTCTAGGATCGCAACCTATGTGTGCATGTATATTTTATATGTAAGGGTATTTAAAATGGGTGGTTATCAAAAAATATATTGGTAATAAGGGGTATTTTTATTAATCTTTTTTCTACAGAAAGGTTACTAAAATAGTAAAAATCATACGTATAAGGGGTTTATAAATGATGTCATGAACGCACGTGATACAACCTTCTTATGTATAGTGGAGTCCCCGGGATTATAAGGTTATTGCAAATAAAAGTATCCATAATATCTATGTCAGTTTAATCTTTTTTCAAGAGTACAAACTTTTTAGATGATCCCGCTGGTAAGATTATTACCTATTATGAGTCCCAACTAAGATACACTTATGGAACATGATTTTTTTACTTCCAGTTACTTCGTTCATTTTTTTTATGAAAAGCAGAAATCTTTAGGGAAGCAGTGGTATCAACGCAGAGAGCAATCGCTTCTTCAATGGAAAAAGCCAGAAAATCTTGATAAACCAAGATTATTCTTTCTAGGACTGTCAAGCTTGGAGTTTTTTTTTCCAAGGTTTAGTGACGATGAAACAGACATTTTTAGCATCTACCCATAGATGTTTACCCATCTTCTTTAAGAAAAACTTTGGGCTTCCGGGTATTTTAAAAGTTTCGCTTCGTTATTCGTCGACCTTGCTACGCAAGCAAAAATAATGGGAATAACCTAATTTTGTACCCATAATATTTTGTTTTAGAGAAGTTTACTTGTTCTTCATAGAAAAAAAGCTTCTTGAGTCAATTCAGCCAAAAAACCGGTTTGAAGGATCCTTTGACTAGTCGGCCCAAAGTAGGACGAATCACACTTTTACCACTAAACCATACCCGCCACAATCTAATTGTATTACATAGATGGTTCCTCTATCTAATTCTAATTATGCTCGAGGGACCCCCGATCACTCTCTGAGGGGTCCCCCATGGACTATGCTGCTTAGCCCCAAGTGATAGATCGTATGATAAAAGAGGATATCTTTTCGGTTATGAGAGAACTTTAGGTAGGTTGAGACAAATATATGTTAAAAAATTAGAAGACGGATTGGATAATCTCTTGTTATATGAGCAATTTTTGGAATAGGGAATCTCCGACTCGTCCAATCAATATAAGAACCTCTAGTATTCTTAGTAAAACAAGTGGACCCATCCGAATTGAAAGGAGCCGAAATAGTACTGAAATAAGAATCCTCCCTAGATATTTTTCTACTCCAGAAGGACTAACCAGTATGTCCAAACAGGGTGATATTTCTAAAAATGAAAATTGGGTTTATCCACGATCAGTTACACTCTATGGGAAAGGAGGAACTTCTATCCTAATAGGACCAGTCATAGAATATAGCGTATTCAACAATTCTTTTGTAGGAATAGTCTCCCATGGAGAAAAGCCAAACACACAAAAAAGCCTAGAAATTGAAACCTTTATTAATATTTCCTATAGGGATGGTGAAAGAATTGAAATAACCAACCATAGAACTATACAATCAGTTAGAGCTTGTGTGGTAGTTAATTGGCAAAAACATTTCTATCATTTTTCCTCTACAAGAAAGGCTTCTATATCTCTTACCAGTGTAAGAATAAATAAACTTCTGAGCACTTTTCCTTAGATTAACTTAACGGTTTTTTGTAAGGCACCTCCTCTACGGAAAAGGGTTAAGGTCGATCAGACTTATCAACCATTGATGCCCGCTCACGAGTCATTCCCAACCCCAGTTGATCTCGACTCATTCAATAGCAATGATAGATCAATTGCCAAACATCAAGGTACTGTTCATTTAGTATCAGAATGGGGTGCATCTTACCTAACACTATCGACGTTCAATTTCTTTCGTAAAGATTCGTCTATTGATTCGGATATAGATAGACACAAAGGTCCCGTTGTGGAAGAGTCCAACGACCTCGAATCGAGTACAAATAATAGCATTCGGGGCGGTAACAACTTGATAAAAATTCCTCCAATCATATATTTTTTACAAAGAACTATATAAATCCGAATTTTCAAGGGTCGTCCAAAACCAGTAGATTAGATCCCATTCTTGGATGGGGAATTTTTGAAGGATTGGGTTTACTAGGAAGTTTATGGAGCACTTCCCTTTTGGTGCTTTCTCATCCCCCATCGGGTTGCGAAACTCTGACTTACGAAACCTTATCGATCGAGGATTCCATAGATACACCGGAACGTGGAAGTTTTTATCTTATTGATGAAGATGGGTTTGTTTTTAAATAAACCACATGCTTTTATCCAAATAGACCTTTCTCTAACTATTCATTGCGGAATTACCCACGTCAACCAACCTTGTTAATTAAGCTTGGATTATTGCTTGGTGAAAATAGACGCTTCCGTAAAAATGACGTCTGTCTTCAGTCCAGTAAAATTGTAGCCATTCATCATAAATATTTGTTAGCCAGAACAATGAAGCCTTTTTCAGCAACTCGGGGAGCTATTATTCAGAAAAATTCTTGAGATATCCTCGGGGAGGGAGATACATTAATAACATTACCATATGATAGATCGAGATCCGTGGACACTATTCAAGGTCTTTGAAAGGATGAGCAACTGCTGGAATCTCGTTCCATTGCATCTATTCCAGCAAGAATCAAAGAGCTTTTTGGGAGATGGCACAAAGGTGTCACAAGATTGATTGGAAACCTTCGGAGTTGTTTTTTAAGTGCTGGAACAAGCATGGAACTTTGTCAATTGGTTTCGATCGATCAAATTCGAAAGGTTTATGGATCTTAAGGGGTAAAAATATCTAATTAACATTTAGAAATTATCATTTGGCAATTAACATCGCGAGTTGTAGTATCGGAGGATGGAATAGCTAATGTTTTCTCACCCGGAGAGCTCATTGAATTATCACAGGAACAATGAATGAATCGTGTATTGAAGAGGTCAATTTTCTATCACGCTATTGTCCTAGGAATGACAAAAGCATCTCTCAATACTGCTAGTTTTTCATCAGAGGCGAGTCTTCAAGAAACTACTAGAGTACTGGCTAAAGTTGCTCTTCGGGGTCGAATTGATTCGTTAAAAGGGCTAAAGGAGAATGTTATTCCTGGCAATACCGTTCCTATGGGAACGGGCAGTCAAGAGATTCTTCTTCATCTGAAGGTGAAAAAACAGAAGGAGTTTCTTTTAACTATAAGTGATTGTAAAAATATAAAATGGGGAAGAAATAGGATATTTGATTATCAGGGGAATAACCAAACTTCCATCCTAATTTAGTTTTTATTAAAAAAATCTCAGAAAGGCTCAATTCAATAAAAGAAAATAAGAGATTGACAAAAAAACATTAATTAGTAGATTACTTTGTCTATCCAATCAACCAAACGGATCGGTGGATTGTAATGATTCGTTAGATATGGATAGAATGGAATGAATTAACAATTTTTTTATACTTGAGGGGATGATGCAACAGAGAAATCGGGATATTGATTCAGAAACAATGATGGGGGCAGGGGTTCATTTTGGTCATTAGACTTAGAAGGAATGAATCGCGTTTGCTATAACCTGTAGTTCCAGACCCAGTACCTTCAAGAAGAGGCGAATTAGCTTCAATTTCGAAGCCTTTGATGCGTAGGAGAATTGACAATCCTTTCTGACGTTGACACTTGTTGGACCTTCGGAAATTTATCAATTGGTTTGGCCGGTTCGGAGCTATCGGAGCTGGATCCACCCTTGTTGGTACATGAGTCGAAGCAATAAGAATAATATTCTTATGGATGCGAGAGTTACTGCGCTCATTACCAATATTACTCAGTATTAGGCAAAGCAAAAACCTGGGATTAGCTTCTATTCTTTGATACGAACGATGAATATTCAATTCATGAATATCTTGAATCCATATTGTGCAGGGAGAGAACTCTCTCACTATTCCAAAAATGAGACCCAATCGGCGTACGCTCTCTCTCGAGATGAAACTTCCATGTACATTTCTAAGATATGATTGATTGTATAACAACTTTCTTATTGGTAGCCTCACCAACGGAAAGTAGGAATTGGATGCTATATCCCTAATGACGGAAGATCATCTAGTTTCTATGGGTCCTACTAATGGAGTTCCCTCAAATGGTAATAATCCTGATTGGAGTGAGATAGGTATGTCATGACATGGCATATCTAGAACGCCTCTCCGTCTCGTCATTGCTGAGAATAGAAGATTTCTTTCGAGGGCGAAAAGAGCCCACTTCTCCGCAGTATCTAACCTACGGATCTTGTAACTAAATTAGAATTGGAATTTGATTTCGACTGATACTTGGAAATAGTATTATTTGTTACTAAATAGTGCTTTAATAGTTCTTTCTTACTATTAAGGAAATTGGAGCTTTCCCTACAAAGTATCCACAAATCTAGTTCCTTTTTGACGAAGGAGAAAAATAATATATTATTTATGTAATTCAAGAATCTCTTCAAATAATGGATTAGTACATCTCTCGTTTGCATTTGTCTTGTTGAAGGGGAAGAAATTCCATTCTCTGAATAGGATCCACGCATTGGGTCTATTAAATATCCAATAGTATTGAAACGTTTCCATGAATGAAGGGAGTTAGAGCCCGAAACGGCAGATAAAAGATACTTGGATAATGCAAGAATGTATAATACTGAAAGAACGAAGTAAGATAAGATAACCTTATTGGAAAATTGAGAAACTAACCACCTTGAATGTAACATCTTCGTTTCATTAGGAAATTCCTTGAAAAGGATAAGATCTATTTTGGATAATCTTTTATTGGTAGAATCATTCTTGAATCTCAATCTTAGGCTTTGTGATGAATAAGTTTTGGCTCTATATACACCCTCATAAATTCTTTTAGAAATTCTAGGTAAAGGGTAATTCAGGTCATCACTTATTTTATGTACTACTTCTAGATATGTTTCTCCAATCAGATCCTAGAAATATCTCCACCAATTATGGGTAAAAAATCAAGGCATATACTCTCTGAATAGGCTCCATTTTTCAAAGATATTGTCTTTCCAAAAGATCAAAGATATCTTATATTCGTTCAAACCTTTCGAGAATTCATTGAAATTGATAAGATGGAATGGGCGTATAGGTTCTTTCCGAACATACGGATCTACGATTTTCGTATCTTCATGCGAAACCTTCTTCCCAGTCAATCCTATTTGAGATCTTGATGTTACATCGTTGCGTAGTGAGAATCTTAGCGACCAGTAAAGCATTTTCAATTCTTCTAGTTCCCAGAAACACACAATGGATGAATCATTTTGATAGAATCGATTCTGGGTTAAAACATTCCCCGAGTCTGATCCACCTGTCTCAAACGCATATCTGATATTTGTATAGCAGAATTATTAGAATCTGCGCAAAGTTACAGGGTGCATTGTATGTGCAAATTGCCACCTAGCAAAGAAACTGGTAGATGTGGAGGCTCCACAATCTGTTCTTCCCGATACCGTATTTGAAGTAGTCGTTAAGATTCCCTATGATACATAGATAAAACAAGTCCTTGCTAATGGGAAAAAGGGTGGGTTGAATGTAGGTGATGTTCTTATTTTACCCGAAGGGTTTGAATTGGCTCCTCTTGATAGGATTCTGGCCGAAACAAAGGAAAAAATGGGAAAACTATCGTTCCAAAAGTATCGCTCCAATAGAAAGAACATAATCGTGATAGGTCTGGTTCCAGGCAAACCATATAGTGAGATCGTATTTCCAATTCTTGCACCGGACCCTGCTAACAATAATGAGGTGCACTTCTTGAAATATCCAATTTATGTTGGAGGAAACAAGGGTAGAGGGCAAATATATCCAGACGGGAGTAAAAGCCACTACACGGTTTATGCCGCTTCGGTAACAGGAAAAATAAAGAAGGTAGTTCATAGAGAGGGTAAAGGTGGTTACGAAGTTGTTATTGAAGAATTATTTGAGAGTTGTGAAATTACTGATATTATCCCACTTATCGTTTCAAAAGGTAAATTCGTCAAGGTAAGTCAGGCATTGACTAATAATCCTAACGTGGGTGGTTTCGGTCAGGGGGAAGTGGAAATCGTACTCCAAGACCCATTACATATTCAATGTCTTCTAGTCTTTTTTGCGTCAGTTGCTTTGGCACAAGTTTTTCTCGTCCTTAAGAAGAAACAGTATGAAATGGTCCAGTTGGCAGAAATGAATTTCTAATTCCACACTTTGCATTGTACCCCTTTTTAAGTCTAAACTACGAATCAAGGGTCAGGTCTGAATTGAACCTGGTCTGCCCCCCCTCCTCACCAAGGAAGGGACAAGTCGAGGATTTAGAAAATGTTGAGAGACAAGCTCAACATTCGGTGTGTAAAACCGTGCGCACAATAGGCCGTAACAGTGTGTAAACCGCGAGGCCGTTGGAAAGATATTCCACGTAGGAATATATTTTGGGAGTTAATGTAGAGCTCATTTATGAGCAGTCAAGTACTATCAGTACTTGTGTCAGCCCGATAGTCAGGGCTTGTGTAAAAGGTGCTCACTGAGCACGAAGTATGCCCAATTCACTGGAGAGGACAACTACGGCCGACAACACTGAGGAAGTTACGGATAGGGTAGAGCCTCAGTCCACCGAGAGCCCGCAGACGGAAGAGCCAGCCACAATAGAACAGAATGAGCCAGCAGACCCTGGGCCGCCCACGCAGGGAGATGTTGACGCCATGGAAAGCCTCACGGAGCAAGTACAAGACATGCAACCGTGCAACGACGCGCTTACAGGCACTACTCCATCCCTGGACCAATACGTCAGAGCGGAACCAAACATCCGGGATATTTTGGAGGAAGAATAAATGGGGTCCGACGTGCCATGGCACTGTCCCACAGGCGTGCCAAGTGTTGTCCATCGGAATAGTAACCAACGGATAGAAGCGCAAGAGCATTATAATATAGTAAAGCGTTAAGAAATGGATGTAACGGTTCATGCGGGAAGCATGAACGGCTAAAAGCCCTCAGTATATAAAGGGTAGAAATCCTCTATAAGAGGTAGCATGTAATTTTGGTGTATAGAGCGTTGTTCTATTAGAATACTATCATCTCTTATTCCTGTGTCTATCTGAGTGACGATTCAGTATTCTCTGTTGTGTATTGATAAATCATAAGTAACTATGTAAGTGTAAGATACACGCGTATACTAGTGCGTTACTGAGGAGTTTGGTTGTAGCCATCTCCCTCCTATGCTTCTCGGATACAAAGTGGTATCTTGCTACGATTTACGACTAACCCATTCCACGTAACACAGTCACCTTCAGGTCTACCTCGAAGGACTGAGCGTAGAAAGTGTTCCTAATCGGTAACAGCTAGCCCGGTGGACATTATTATTACAAGAATTTGAATTTGAGATCTATCACCGGCCAGGTATACAACATGAGGTTGCCGATTATTTGACCCGGTTAGAATCCGGAGAGACCGGTGACAGTGGTCAAGATGAATTTCCGGATGCCGAATTGTTTAAAATTACAGCGGAAACCACGGTAGATGGAACAATCGCGGACGAGGACAAATGGCTAACGAATATGCACCAGTTCTTAAGCACCGGTCTACCCCTAGACGGGATGAACCGGGATGAACGTAAACGGTTGGTAGTGCAAAACTGACACTTTTGTCTAGTGCAAGATACACTATATCATAAAGGAGTGGACGGCATATGGCAACGAGCGGTTTGGAGTGATGACAAAGACACCATTTTACGGGAAGCGCATTGTGGGGTCGTCGGAGGACATTATGCCGGAGAAGCTACGGCAAGGAAAATATGGCGCAACGGCTTATGGTGGCCAATGACACTAAAGGACTCGGTCCGATATACGAAGGAATGTGATCAATGTCAAAGAATGGGCCAGCCAACAGAACAAACATGCATGCCGCACCAACCGAGACTACTTCTAGAGCCATTCCAGAAATGGGTGCTGGACTTTGTTGGACCATTCAAGCCACCAGCAATGTGAACCAGCAACAAGTACATAATTGTCGCCATAGATTACTATACAAAATGGGTGGAAGCCAAGGCCCTACGTGACAATACTGTGACGTTGACGACAAAGTTCCCGTCCAAGTTCCTGTCCAATCGAATTAATCAGCGACCAAGGTGGACACTTTCTCGGCCAAGTGGTGGAAAGCCTAACAACTTTTTATGTGGTCGTACACAAGCGAAGCACCCCTTATTACCCACAGGCCAATGGATTGGCCGAATCCACCAATAAAACTCTACAGAACATTCTCCGGAAGAATGTCAATGAGAACCGAACCGATTGGGATACAAAGCTGCACAGCGCGTTATTGGTTTATGGGACGGCATACAAAACAACTATCCGGACAACACCATTCCAGTTAGCGTTTGGTTTGGAAGCGGTGATGCCAATAGAATTCCAGATTCCAAGCTTATGGATACAGGTCCGGGAGTGGCTGAGCGAGGAGTCGGAAAAAATCCGGTTAGCAGCACTATGAGAGCTAGAGGAGCACAGAATAGCGAGCCTAATGCAGATGGAACTCGAGCAACGACAAAGTAAAGCATTCTTCCACTGCCATTGGAAGGGTAACGAGAAGATGTTTGGAATCGGCAAGCCGGTACTAGTGTTCCAGACCCGAATGGGCAAGATGTCGGGGAAGCTACGGTTCCGGTGGACCGGACCATATTGGATAATGCCAGAGTTCAACGGCTCATATCAGCTGGGAACGTTAGCCGGCAAGGTGTTGGACAAGTGGGTAAATGGGTTCCGACTTAAACCGTATTATAAACCCATGCCATAGAACCCGTTTCCGACTTAATACAAGTGGGTCCCTTTAATTAATCCGCAGATTCTTCGGTCGTGTCGTTTACGGTGTGGAACAGGTTTGGTGGCACCGGTCCCAGGTAGAGTTTTAGTCGAAACCCATTCACCTTTTGTCATAGCACTTCTCCGGCTAGGGTGCCTAATTAAAACGTGCCATTTTTTGCGCCAGCTATCCAATACGGCCCCGTCCAGCGGAATCTTAATTTACCTGGCATTTGCCCCATCCGTGTTTGAAAGACCAAGACCGCTTTGCTGACCGCAAAATCTTTTTCATGCACATTTCGATGCCGGTCCACGAATGCTTTACGCCGACGCTACTATTGTTCCAGTATGGCCATGCTTCGTAATCGTGTCTCGCCTAGTTCGAGCAACTGTTGTAGCCGTATTTGTTCGGACTTGTCTTGTAATAGCCGGTCTCGTACCTGAATCCGCAAACTGAGCACCTGAAATTTGACCGGCATTACGGCCTCCAGCCCAAATGCTAGCCGGAAAGGCGTGGATTGTATGCTAGTCTTATAGCTGGTTCGGTACGCCCATAACGCTTTGTGTAATTTGGTATCCCAATCTGTTATGTTCTCATTGACGATCTTTTTTAGTATGGTCGATAACGTTTTGTTCGTGGATTCCGCTCAACCATTCACCTGTGGATAATACGGTGTGCTCTTCTTGTGGACAACGGCATAGTGTTGTGTCAGCTCCCGAATGACCGAATTTAGAAAGTGGCTTCCTTGGTCTTTGATGAGCTCGATATGGCAGCCAAAACGACACTAGATGTTTTCGTAAAAAAAATTCGTCGTCATTGCCACGGTATTTTCTCGTAGTGCTTTCGCTTCCACCCACTTGGTGCAATAATCAGTAGCCACCAATATATATTTATTGCCAGTCTGTGTTGCCGCTGGTGTAAATGGCCCCACAAAATCGAGTCCCAATTTCTGGAATGGATCCAACGGCAACACTGGTTGATGTGGCATCCTTGCGACCTTCGTGGGCTGGCCCATCCGTTGACATAGATCGCATTGTTTGCAATATTCATATGCATCATTTTGCGTAGTCGGCCACCATAGGACGGCTTGCCAAACATTACAAGCTGTAACATCGCCCGCGGAGTGTCTCTTGCCGTACCACAGTGAGCTTCATGTAAAACCGCTTCCTTCTCATCCTGGAGTATTCCGCGTCGCCAAATTCCGTCGCTGCCTTTGTGATACAGGACCCCTTCGACCAAACAGAAGTTATGACTTCGGACAACCAATTGTTTCTTCTCGTCCGTCCTTAATTGTGGTGGTGGTAATCCTGTGGTTAGAAAGAATGTCATCTCCATCAACCAATGATCTGGAAAAGTTTTTTTCGTACGTGTCGCTATAGATGCAATCCACAGGATGTCCACATCAGGAAAGTCGTCATCCTTTTGTATCATTTCTCCGTTATCTATCCGACTTAAGAAATCTGCTATAGCGTGCTGCGTAACAAGTCGATGTTGTATAACAAAGTCGAACTCTTGAAGCAACAACATCCATCTAGCCAATTTTCATGTCAATGCCTATTTCCTCACTAGGGATAGCAACGTCGTATGGTCCACGTGAAACATAAATCTCCGCCCCAACAGATAATGTTGGAATTTATTGATGTTGTATATCATACCCAACGCTTCTCGTTCCATTGTGGAGTAGTTACGCTCAGCCTTTGATAGCTTCCTACTGGCGTAGTACACTGGTCTATACCAATTTGGCTCCGTGAGCTGCATCAACGCACTACCTATTGCTATGTATGAGGCGTCTACAAAAACGTGAAATGGTTTCCCCCAATCTGGTGGTTGTACGATTAGTGCTTGAGTCAGCATTACTTTAAGCGTTTCTTATGCTTTTTCTTCATTAGCCGTCCATTTGGAAGGTGTACGGTGGATGGCAGCATGTAAAGGTGTGGCGAAATCCACCAAATATCGTAACATACGACTATGCTAATGTATTTGTCCCAGAAAACGGCAGAGTGCTTTGGCAATTGTTGGCGTTTTTGCTTGAATGATCGCGGAAATTTTATTAGGATCCACCGCTATCTTCTCCTTGCTGACGATGTGGCCGAGGAGGGCTCCGCTTGTGACGCCGAACGCGCATTTGACTGGATTCAGGCTAAAGCGTGCAGCCCGACAACGCTCTAGACACAATCGTAACTGACTCAGATGGTCGGATGTTGTCCCATACACCGCGAAATTGTCCAAAAAGACTTCCATGAAGGCGGGTATGTATTCCCTAAAAATTTCCGTAATTGTCCATTGGAATGTAGCAGGCGCCGTCTTTAACCCGAACATCATGACTACCACGACATAAACTCCCTAGTCGGTGACAAACGTCGTCTTCTCTTGGTCGTTAAGATGCATGCGTACTTGATTGTAGCCACTAAAGCCGTCTAGGAAACTATACATGTCATGCCTTGTGACTGCGTCTAGTACATTGTCGGTGAAAGGTAAAGGAAACGCATATGTAATAGTTACAACGTTTAATTTCCGATAGTCTACGCAAACACGAATTTTTCCATTTTTCTTTGGAACTACGATTATCGGGCTCAACCACGTAGCTTCCTTGACTGGTCGAATGAATCTGGCCTTCAGAACTTTGTCAATTTCTTCTTTTATGCGAGCCACATAATTTGGATTCATTCGGTATCGACGTTACTAAACAGGTTTCACGTCGGTAGGTAAATTGATCTTATGCTGATAGAATTTTGTATCCAATCCCTTCATGTCTTCGTGAGACCATGCGAACACATCTTTATATTCCTTGAGCTGAGCTAACATCACCTCTTTCTGATCCAGTAGTAAGTCTTTTGCGATGGAGAGTAATCGGGGATCCATTGTCATTCCTACGTTAACTTCTTCCAACGCTGAGGCAATGACTCGTCGTGAAATTTCCATTTCTTTCTCGAACGCGGCCCGTGCTT